>NW_027490093.1:2624124-3280155 GCF_050948175.1 Xylocopa sonorina | reverse complement strand
ATATAATAATCATTTCGAAGTGTCATGTATACCTTGCATACACTTCAAGTGAATGTAAATCCGACACTTCCTTGCTAGGAAATAGCGTTTGCAGATGTCTACGTATCGTAGCAATAAAGTTCTAATGCTTCTAAAATCGCGATATCGCATCTCATTTCTATGTTTCACTATAAGATATATTATTCACTGTGCAGTGATATGTATACCTCGTATTCACTTCAAGAGAATGTAAATGCGACACTTCCTTGCTAGGAAATAACATTAGCAGATGTCTACGTATCGAAGCAATAGGGATCTACTGCTTCTTAAATCGTCATATCGCATCTCATTTCTATGTTTCGTGATAAGATATAATATTCGTTGTGGAGTGTTATCATAACCTCGTATTCACTTCAAAAGAATGTAAATGCGACACTCCCTTGCTAGAAAATAGCGTTTGCAGATGTCTACGTATCGTAGCATTAGAGTTCTAATGCTTCTCAAAACGCGATATCGCATCTCATTTCTATGTTTCATGATAATATATAATAATCATTGCGAAGTGTCATGCATACCTCGCAGACACTACAAATGAATGTAAATGCGACACTCCCTTGCTAGGAAATAGCGTTTGCGGATGTCTAGGTATCGAAGCAATAGAATTCTATTGCTGCTTAAATCGTGATATCGCATCTCATTTCTATGTTTCACTATAAGATATATTATTCACTGTGCAGTGATATGTATACCTCGTATTCACTTCAAGAGAATGTAAATGCGACACTTCCTTGCTAGGAAATAACGTTAGCAGATGTCTACGTATCGAAGCAATAGGGATCTACTGCTTCTTAAATCGTCATATCGCATCTCATTTCTATGTTTCATGATAAGATATAATATTCATTGTGGAATGTTATCATAACCTCGTATTCACTTCAAAAGAATGTAAATGCGACATTCCCTTGCTAGCAAATAGCGTTTGCAGATGTCTACGTATCGAAGCAATAGATTTCTAATGCTTCTAAAATCGCGATATCGCATCTCATTTCTATGTTTCATAATAAGATATAATATTTATTGTGCAGTGTTATGTATATCTCGTCTACACTTCAAAAGAATGTAAATGCGATACTTCCTTGCTAGGAAATAGCATCTTCAGATGTCTACGTATCGTAGCATTAGAGTTCTAATTCCTCTTAAGACGCGATATCGCACCTCGTGTCTATGTTTCATGATGAGATACAATATTAATTGCCAAGTGTCATGTATACCTCGTATTCACTTCAGAACAATGTAAATGCTACACTTCCTTGCTAGGAAATAGCGTTTGCAGGTGCCTACGTATCGAAGCAATAGAATTCTAATGCTGCTTAAATCGCGATATCGCATCCCATTTCTATGTTTCATGATAAGATATAATATTCATTGTGCAGTGTTATGTAAATCTCGTATTCGCTTCAAAAGAATGTAAATGCGACACTTCCTTGCTAGGAAATAACATTAGCAGATGTCTACGTATCGAAGCAATAGGGATCTACTGCTTCTAAAATCGCGATATCGCATCTCATTTCTATGTTTCATGATAAGATATAATATTTATTGTGCAGTGTTACGCATATCTCGTCTACACTTCAAGAGAATGTAAATGCGACACTTCCTTGCTAGGAAATAGCGTCTGCAGATGTCTACGTATCGTAGCATTAGAGTTCTAATTCCTCTTAAGACGCGATATCGCATCTCGTGTCTATGTTTCATGATAAGATACAATATTAATTGCCAAGTGTCATGTATACCTCGTATTCACTTCAGAACAATGTAAATGCTACACTTCCTTGCTAGGAGATAGCGTTTGCAGGTGCCTACGTATCGAAGCAATAGAATTCTAATTCTACTTAAAACGCGATATCGCATCTCATTTGTATGTTTCATGTTAAGATACAATATTCATTGCGAAGTGTCATGTATACCTCGTATTCACTTCAAAGCAATGTAAATGCTACACTTCCTTGCTAGGATATAGCGTTTGCAGATGTCTACGTATCGAAGCAATAGAGTCCTAATGCTGCTTAAATCGCCATATCGCATCTCATTTCTATGTTTCACTATAAGTATATAATATTCATTGTGGAGTGTTGTCATAACCTCGTCTTCACTTCAGAAGAATGGAAATGCGACACTCCCTTGCTAGGAAATAGCGTTTGCAGATGTCTACGTATCGTAGCCAGCTTGTTATAATGCTTCTTAAAACGAGATATCGCATCTCATTTCGATGTTTCATGATAACATATAATATTCATTGCGAAGTGTTATGTATACCTCGCATACACTACAAACGAATATAAATGCGACACTTCCTTGCCAGGAAATAGCGGTTGCAGGTGTCTACGTATCGAAGCAATAAAGTTCTAATGCTTCTTGAAACGGGATATCGCATCTCATCCCTATGTTTCATGATAGGATATAATATGCATTGCGAAGTATCATGTATACCTCGTATTCATTTCAAAATAGTGTAAATTCGACACTTCCCTGCCAGGAAATAGCGTCTGCAGTATTCTACGTATCGTAGCAATAGAGTTCTAATGCTACTTAGAACTCGATATCGCATCTCATTTCTATGAATCATGATAAGATGTAATATTCATTGCGAAGTGTCTTGTATACCTCTCGTACTCTTCAAATGAATGTAAATGCGACACTTCCTTGCTAGGAAATAGCGATGGCAGATGTCTACGTATCGAAGCAACAGAGTTCCAATTCCTCTTAAAACGCGATATCGCATCTCATTTGTATGTTTCATGATGAGATACAATATTCTTTGCGAAGTGTCATGTATACCTCGTATTCACTCCAAAACAATGTAAATGCGTAACTTGCTTGCTAGGAAATAGCGTTTGCAGATGTCTACGTATCGAAGCAATAGATTTCTAATGCTTCTAAAATCGCGATATCGCATCTCATTTCTATGTTTCATAATAAGATATAATATTTATTGTGCAGTGTTATGTATATCTCGTCTACACTTCAAAAGAATGTAAATGCGATACTTCCTTGCTAGGAAATAGCATCTTCAGATGTCTACGTATCGTAGCATTAGAGTTCTAATTCCTCTTAAGACGCGATATCGCATCTCGTGTCTATGTTTCATGATGAGATACAATATTAATTGCCAAGTGTCATGTATACCTCGTATTCACTTCAGAACAATGTAAATGCTACACTTCCTTGCTAGGAAATAGCGTTTGCAGGTGCCTACGTATCGAAGCAATAGAATTCTAATGCTGCTTAAATCGCGATATCGCATCCCATTTCTATGTTTCATGATAAGATATAATATTCATTGTGCAGTGTTATGTAAACCTCGTATTCGCTTCAAAAGAATGTAAATGCGACACTTCCTTGCTAGGAAATAGCGTTTGCAGGTGTCTACGTATCGAAGCAATAGAGTCCTAATGCTGCTTAAATCGCGATATCGCATCTGATTTCTATGTTTCATTATAAGATATAATATTCATTGCGGAGTGCTGTCATAACCTGGTATTCACTTCAAAAGAATGTAAGTGCGACACTCCCTTGCTAGGAAATAGCGTTTGCAGATGTCTACGTATCGTAGCATTGGTGTTCTATTGCTTATCAAAACGCGATATCGCATCTCATTTCTATGTTTCATGATAAGATATAATATTCATTGTGGAGTGTTATGTATACCTCGTATTCGCTTCAAAAGAATGTAAATGCAACACTTCCTTGCTAGGAAATAGCGTTTGCAGACGTCTACGTATCGTAGCACTAGAGTTCTAATGCTTCTTAAATCGCGATATCGCTTCTCATTTCTATGTTTCATGATAAGATATAATATTCATTGTGGAGTGTTATGTATATCTCGTCTACACTTCAAAAAACTGTAAATGCGACACTTCCTTGCTAGGAAATAGCGTCTACAGATGTCTACGTATCGTAGCATTAGAGATCTAATGCTACGCAAAACGCGATAACGTATCTCATTCCTACGTTTCATGATAAGATATAATATTCATTGCGAAGTGTCTTGTATACCTCGCATACACTTCAAATGAATGTAAATGCGACACTTCCTTGCTAGGAAATAGCGTTGGCAGATGTCTACGTATCGAAGCAATAGAGATCTACTGCATCTTAAATCGCAATATCGCATCTCATTTCTATGTTTCATGATAAGATATAATATTCATTGTGCAGTGATATGTATATCTCGTCTACACTTCAAAAGAATGTAAATGCGACACTTCCTTGCTAGGAAATAGCGTCTGCAGATGTCTGCGTATCGTAGCATTAGTGTTCTATTGCTTATCAAAACGCGATATCGCATCTCATTTCTATGTTTCATGATAAGACACAATATTCATTGTGGAGTTTTATGTATACCTCGTATTCGCTTCAAAAGAATGTAAATGCAACACTTCCTTGCTAGGAAATAGCGTTTGCAGACGTCTACGTATCGTAGCATTAGAGTTCTAATGCTTCTTAAATCGCGATATCGCATCTCATTTCTATATTTCATGACAAGATATAATATTCATTGTGCAGTGATATGTATATCTCGTCTACACTTCAAAAAAATGTAAATGCGACACTTCCTTGCTAGGAAATAGCGTCTGCAGATGTCTACGTATCGTAGCATTAGAGATCTAATGCTACTCAGAACGCGATAACGCATCTCATTCCTACGTTTCATGATAAGATATAATATTCATTGCGAAGTGTCTTGTATACCTCGCATACACTTCAAATGAATGTAAATGCGACACTTCCTTGCTAGGAAATAGCGTTGGCAGATGTCTACGTATCGAAGCAATAGAGATCTACTGCTTCATAAATCGCAATATCGAATCTCATTTCTATGTTTCATGATAAGATATAATATTCATTACGAAGTGTCATGTATACCTCGTATTACATTCAAGAGAATGTAAATGCGACACTTCCTTGCTGGGAAGTTACGTTTGCAGATGTCTACGTATCGAAGCAATAGAGTTCTAATGCTTCTTAAATAGCCATATCGCATCTCATTTCTATGTTTCATGATAAGATATAATATTCGATGTGGAGTGTTATGTATACCTCGTATTCACTTCAAAAGAATATGAATGCGACGCTTCCTTACTAGGAAATAGCGTTTGCAGATGTCTACGTATCGTAGCAGTAGCGTTCTAACGCTTCTTAAAAAGCGATATCGCATCTCATTTCTATGTTTCGTGATAAGATATAATATTTATTGTGCAGTGTTATGTATATCTCGTCTACACTTCAAAACAATGTAAATGCGACACTTCCTTGCTAGGAAGTAGCGTCTGCAGATGTCTACGTATCGTAGCATTAGAGTTCCAATTCCTCATAAGACGCCATATCGCATCTCGTTTCTATGTTTCATGATAAGATACAATATTAACTGCCAAGTGTCATGTATACCTCGTAGTCACTTCAGAACAATGTAAATGCTACACTTCCTTGCTAGGAAATAGCGTTTGCAGGTGCCTACGTATCGAAGCAATAGAATTCTAATGCTGCTTAAATCGCGATATTGCATCCCATTTCTATGTATCATGATAAGATGTAATATTCATTGTGCAGTGTTATGTATACCTCGCTTTCAGTTCAAATGATTGTAAATGCGACACTTGCTTGCTAGGATATAGCGATGGCAGATGTCTTCGTATCGAAGCAACAAAGTTCTAATGCTTCTTAAAACGAGATATCGCATCACATTTCTATGTTTTACGATAAGATATAATATTCATTGCGAAGTGTCACGTATACCTCGTATTCACTTCAAAATAATGTAAATGCGACACTTCCTTGCTAGGAAATAGCGTTTGCAGATGTCTACGTATCGTAGCATTGGAGTTCTAATGCTTCACAAAACGCGATATCGCATCTCATCTCTATGTTTCATGATAAGATATAATATTCATTGCGAAATGTCCTGTATACCTCGCATACACTTCAAATGAATGTAAATGCGACTCTTCCTTGCTAGGAAGTAGCGTTTGCAGATGTCTACGTATTGAAGCAATATATTTCTAATGCTTCTTAAATCGCGATTTAGCAAGTCACTTCTACGTTTCATGATAAGATATAATATTCATTGTGCAGTGCTATGTATATCTCGTCTACTCTTCAAATGAATGTAAATGTGACACTTCCCTCCTAGGAACTAGCGTTTGCAGATGTCTACGTATCGAGGCAATAGTGTGCTAATGCTTCTTAAAGCGCCATATCGCACCATATTTCTATGTTTCATGAGAAGATATAATATTCATTGCCAAGTGTCATGTATACCTCGTATTCCTTTCAAAAAAATGTAAGTGCGACACTTCCATGCTAACAGGTAGCGTTTGCAGATGTCTACGTATCGAGCAATAGGATTCTAATGCTTCTGAAATCGCAATATCGCATCTTATTTCCATGTTTCATGATAAGATATAATATACATCGTGCAGTGTTATGTATACCTCCTATTCACTTCAAAGGAATGTAAATGCGACACTTCCTTGCTAGGAAATAGCGTCTGCAGATATCTACGTATCGTAGCAATAGAGTTCTAATGCTGCATAATACGCGATATCGTATCTCATTTGTATGTTTCAGGATAAGATACAATATTCATTGCGAAGTGTCATGTATACCTCGTATTCACTTCAAAACAATGTAAATGCGACACTTCCTTGCTAGGAAATAGCGCTTGCAGATGTGTACGTATCGTAGCTATAGAGATCTAGTGCTTCTTAAAACGCGATATCGCGCCTCACGTCTATGTTTCATGATAAGATATAATATTTATTGCGAAGTGACACTTATACCTCGCATAAACTTAAAATGAATATAAATGCGACACTTCGTCGCTAGGAAATAGCGTTTGCAGATAACTACGTATCGTAGCATTAGTGTTCTAATGCTTCTCAAATCGCGATATCGCATCCCATTTCTATGTTTCATGATAAGATATAATATTCATTGCGAAGTGTCATGTATACCTCGTATTCACTTCAGAACAATGTAAATGCTACACTTCCTTGCTAGGAAATAGCGTTTGCAGGTGCCTACGTATCGAAGCAATAGAATTCTAATGCTGCTTAAATCGCGATATCGCATCCCATTTCTATGTATCATGATAAGATGTAATATTCATTGTGCAGTGTTATGTATACCTCGCATTCAGTTCAAATGATTGTAAATGCGACACTTGCTTGCTAGGATATAGCGATGGCAGATGTCTTCGTATCGAAGCAACAAAGTTCTAATGCTTCTTAAAACGAGATATCGCATCACATTTCTATGTTTTACGATAAGACATAATATTCATTGCGAAGTGTCACGTATACCTCGTATTCACTTCAAAATAATGTAAATGCGACACTTCCTTGCTAGGAAATAGCGTTTGCAGATGTCTACGTATTGTAGCATTGGATTTCTAATGCTTCACAAAACGCGATATCGCATCTCATCTCTATGTTTCATGATAAGATATAATATTCATTGCGAAATGTCCTGTATACCTCGCATACACTTCAAATGAATGTAAATGCGACTCTTCCTTGCTAGGAAGTATCGTTTGCAGATGTCTACGTATTGAAGCAATATATTTCTAATGCTTCTTAAATCGCGATTTAGCAAGTCACTTCTACGTTTCATGATAAGATATAATATTCATTGTGCAGTGCTATGTATATCTCGTCTACTCTTCAAATGAATGTAAATGCGACACTTCCCTCCTAGGAACTAGCGTTTGCAGATGTCTACGTATCGAGGCAATAATGTGCTAATGCTTCTTAAAGCGCCATATCGCACCACATTTCTATGTTTCATGAGAAGATATAATATTCATTGCCAAGTGTCATGTATACCTCGTATTCCTTTCAAAAAAATGTAAGTGCGACACTTCCATGCTAACAAGTAGCGTTTGCAGATGTCTACGTATCGAGCAATAGGATTCTAATGCTTCTGAAATCGCAATATCGCATCTTATTTCCATGTTTCATGATAAGATATAATATTCATTGCGAAGTTACATGTATACCTCGTATTCTCTTCAAAAGAATGTAAATGCGTCACTTCCTTGCCAGGAATTAGCGTTTGCAGATTTCTCCGTATCGAAGCAATAGATTTCTAATGCTTCTTAAAACGGGATACCGCATCTCACTTCTATGTTTCATGATAAGCTATAACATTCATTGTGGAGTGTCATATATACCTCGTATTTACTTCAAAAGAATGTAAATGGGACACTTCCTTGCTAGGAAATAGCGTTTACAGATGTCTACGTGTCGTAGCAACAGTGTTCTAATGCTTCATAAAACGGGATATCGCATCTCATTTATATGTTTCATAATAAGATATAATATTCAATGCGAATTGTCATGTATACCTCGCATACACATCAACTGAAAGTAAATGCGACACTTCCGTGCTAGGAAATAGCGATGGCAGATGTCTACGTTTCGAAGCAAAAGAGATCTAATGCTTCTTAAAACGAGATATCGCATCTCATTTCTATGTTGCATGCTAAGATATAATATTTCAATGTTTCATGATAAGCTATAACATTCATTGTGGAGTGTTATGTATAGCTCGTATTCACTTCAAAAGGATGTAAATGCGACACTTCCTTGCTAGGAAATAGCGTTCGCATATGTCTACGTATCGTAGCAATAGAGATCTAGTGCTTCTTAAAACACGATATCGCGCCTCACGTCTATGTTTCATGATAAGATATAATATTTATTGCGAAGTGACACTTATACCTAGCATAAACTTCAAATGAATGTTAATGCGACACTTCCTTGCTGGGAAATCGCGTTTCCAGATGTCTACGTATCGAAACAATGGAGTTCTAATGCTTCTTAAAACGAAATGTCGCATCTTACTTCTATGTTTAATGATAAGATATAATATTCATTGCGGTGTGTCACGTATACCTCGTATTCACTTCAAAAGAATGGAAATGCGACACTTCCTTGCTAGGAAACAGCGTTTGCAGATGTCTATGTGTCGAAGCAATAGATTTCTAATGCTTCTTAAATCGCCATATCGCATCTCATTTCTATGTATCATGATAACATATAATATTCCTTGTGCAGTGTTATGTATACCTCGCATACACTTCAAATGATTGTAAATGCGACACTTCCTTGCTAGGATATAGCGATGGCAAATGTCTACGTATCGAAGCAACTGAGTTCTAATGCTTCTTAAAACGAGACATCGCATCTCATTCCTATGTTTTACGATAAGACATAATATTCATTGCGAAGTGTCATGTATACCTCGTATTCACTTCTGAAGAATGTAAATGCGACACTTCCTTGCTAGGAAGTAGCGTTTGCAAATGCCTGCCTATCGAAGCAATAGAGTTCCAATGCATCTTAAAACACGATATCGCATCTCATTCCTATGTCTCATGATAAGATATAATATTCATTGTGGAGTGTTATGTATAACTCGTATTCACCTCAAAAGAATGTAAATACGACACTTCCTTTCTAGGAAGTAGCGTTTGCAGATGTCTCCCTATAGAAGCAATTGATTTCTAATGCTTCTTAAATCGCGATAACACATCACATGTCTATGTTTTGTTATAAGGTATAATATTCAATGCGGAGTGTTGTGTATACTTCGTATTCACTTCAAAAGAATGTAAATGCGGCACACTCTTGCTAGGAAATAGTGTTTCCGGATATCTACGTATCGTAGCAATAGAGATCTAATGTTTCTTAAAACGCGATATCGCATCTCATTTCTATGGTTCATGATAAGATATAATATTCATTGCGAAGTGTCACTTATACATCGCATACACTTCAAATGAATGTAAATGCGTCACTTCTTTGCAAGGAAATAGCGCTGGCAGATATCTACGTATCGAAGCAATTGAGTTCTATTGCTTCTTAAAGCGAGATATCGCATCTCATTCCTATGTCTCCCGATAAGATATAATATACATTGTGGAGTGTTATGTGTACCTGGTATTCACTTCAAAAGAATGTAAATGCGACACTTCCTTGCTAGGAAGTAGTGTTTGCAGATGTATACGTATCGAAGCAATAGTGTCCTAATGCTTCTTAAATCGCGATATCGCTCCTAATTTCTGTTTCATTATAACATATAATATTCATTGCGAAGTGTCATGTATACCTCGCATACACTTCAAACGAATGTAAATGCTACACTACCTTGCTAGGAAATAGCGTTTGCAGATGTCTACGTATCGTGGCAATAGAGTTCTAATACTTCCTGAAACGCGATATCGAATCTCATTTCTATGTTTCATGATAAGATATAATATTCATTGCGAAGTGTCACTTATACCACGCATACACTTCAAATTAATGTAAATGCCAAACTTCCTTCCTAGGAAATAGCGTTTCCAGATGTCTACGTATCGAAGCAATAGTGTTCTACTGCTTCTTAAAATGAGATGTCGCATCTCATTTCCATGTTTCATCATAAGATATAACATTCATTGCGAAGTGTCAAGTATACCTCGTATTCACTTTAAAAGAATGTAAATGCGACACTTCCTTGCTAGGAAATACCGTTTGCAAATGTCTACGTATCGAAGCAATAGGATTCTAGCGCTCCGTAGAACGCGATATCTCACCTCATTTCAATGTTTCATGATAAGATATAATATTCACTGTGGAGTGTTATGTTAAGCTCGTATTGACTTCAAAAGAATGTAAATGCGACACTTCCTTGCTAGGAAATAGTGATTGCAGATGTCTACGTATCGAAGCAATAGAGTTCTAATGCTTCTTAAAACGCAATATCGCATCTCATTTCTATGTCTCGTGTGTGTCATGTGTACATCGTATTCACTTCAAAAGAATGTAAATGCGACACTTCCTTGCTAGGAAGTAGCGTTTGTAGAAGTCTACGCATCGAAGCAATAGAGTTCTAATGCTTCTTAAATCGCGGTATCGCATCTCATATCTATGTTTCATGATGAGATATAATATTCATTGTGCAGCGTTATATATACCTCGCATTCACTTCAGTAGAATGTAAATGCGACACTTCCTTGCTAGGATATATCGACGGCAGATGTCTACGTATCGAAGCAGCAGAGTTCTAATGCTTCTTAAATCGCCATATCGCATCTCATTTCTATGTTTTATGATAAGATATAAGATTCATTGCGGAGTGTAATGTATACCTCGTATTCTCTTCAAAAGAATATAAATACGACACTTCCTTGCTAGGAAATAGCGTTTGCAAATGTCTACGTATCGTAGCAATATTGTTCTAATGCTTCTCAAAACGCGATATCGCTTCTCATTTCTATGTTTCATGATAAGATATAATATTCATTGTGGAGTGTTATGTTAACCTCGTATTCACTTCAAAAGAATGTAAATGCGATACTTCCTTGCCAGGAAGTAGCGCTTGCAGATGTCTACGTATCATAGCAACAGAGTTGTAATGCTTCTTAAAACGAGATATCGCATCTCATTTCTATGTCTCATGATAAAATATGATATTCATTGCGAAGTGTCATGTATACCTCGTATTCACTTCAAAAGAATGTAAATGCGACACTTCCTAGCTAGGAAGTTGCGTCTGCAGATATCTACGTATCGTAGCAATAAAGTTCTAATGCTCCTTAAAAGGCGATATCGCATCTCATTTCTATGTTTCATGATAAGATATAATATTCATTGCGAAGTGTCATGTATACCTCGCATACACTTCAAATGAATGTAAATGCGACACTTCCTTTCTAGGAAATAGCGTTTGAAAGTTGTCTACGTATCGTAGCATTAGAGCTCTAATGCTTCTTAAAACGCGATATCGCATCTCATTTCTGTCTCATGATAAGATATAATATTAATTGCGAAGTGTTTTTATACCTCGCATACACTTCAACTGAATGTAAATGCGACACTTCCTTGCTAGGAAGTAGCGTTTGCAGATGCCTACGTATCGAAGCAAAAGAGTACTAATGCTTCTTAAAACAAGATATCGCATCTCATTTCTATGTTTTATGATAAGATATAATATTCATTGTGCAGTGTTATGTATACCTCGTATTCACTGCAATAGAATGTAAATGCGACACTTCCTTGCTTGGAAATAGCGTTTGCAGATATCTACGTTTCGTAGCATTAGATTTCTAATGCTTCTTAGAACGCGATATCGCATCTCATTTCTATGAATCATGATAAGATGTAATATTCATTGCGAAGTGTCTTGTATACCACCCATACACTTCAAATGAATGTAATTGCGACACTTCCTTGCTACGAAATAGCGTTGTGAGATGTCTACGCATCGAAGCAACAGAGTTCTAATGCTTCCTAAAACGAGATATCGCATCTCATTTCTATGTTTTATGATAAGATACAATATTCATTGCGGAGTGTCATGTATACTTCGTAATCACTTCAAAAGAATGTAAATGCGACACTCACTTGCTAGGAAATAGAGTTTGCAGATGCCTACGTATCGAAGCAATAGAGATCTATTGCTTCTTAAATCGCCATATGGCATCTCATTTCTATGTTTCATGATAAGATATAATATTCATTGAGCACTGTTATGTATACCTCGTATTCACATCAAAAGATTGTAAATGCGACACTTCCTTGCTAGGAAATAGCGTCTGCAGATGTCTACGTATCGAAGCAATAGAGTTCTAATGCTTCTTAAAACGCAAAATCGCTCGTTATTTCTACGTTTCATGATAGGATATAATATCCATTGTGGAGTGTCATGTATACCTCGCATACACTTCAAATGAATGTAAGTGCGACACTTCCTTGTTAAGAAATAGCGTTGGCACATGTCTACGTATCGAAGCAATAGCTTTGCAATGCTTCTTAAACCGAGATATCGCATCTCATTTCTATGTTTCGAGATAAGAGATAATATTCATTGTGGCGTGGTATGTATACCTCGCATACAATTCAAGAGAATGTAAATGCGACACTTCATTGCTAGGAAATATCGTTTGCAGATGTCTGGGTATCGAAGCAATAGAGTCCTAATGCTTCTTAGAATGCGATATCGCATCTCAATTCTATGAATCATGATAAGATGTAATATTCATTGCAAAGTGTCTTGTATACCTCGCATACACTTCAAAGGAATGTAAATGCGACACTTCCTTGCTAGGAAGTAGCGTTTGTAGAAGTCTACGCATCGAAGCAATAGAGTTCTAATGCTTCTTAAATCGCGGTATCGCATCTCATATCTATGTTTCATGATGAGATATAATATTCATTGTGCAGTGTTATATATACCTCGCATTCACTTCAGTAGAATGTAAATGCGACACTTCCTTGCTAGGATATATCGACGGCAGATGTCTACGTATCGAAGCAGCAGAGTTCTAATGCTTCTTAAAACGAGATATCGCATCTCATTTCTATGTTTTATGATAAGATATAATATTCATTGTGCAGTGTTATGTATACCTCGTATCCACTGCAATAGAATGTAAATGCGACACTTCCTTGCTTGGAAATAGCGTTTGCAGATATCTACGTTTCGTAGCATTAGATTTCAAATCCTTCTTAGAACGCGATATCGCATCTCATTTCTATGAATCATGATAAGATGTAATATTCATTGCGAAGTGTCTTGTATACCACCCATACACTTCAAATGAATGTAATTGCGACACTTCCTTGCTACGAAATAGCGATGTGAGATGTCTACGTATCGAAGCAACAGAGTTCTAATGCTTCCTAAAACGAGATATCGCATCTCATTTCTATGTTTTATGATAAGATATAATATTCATTGTGGCGTGGAATGTATACCTCGCATACAATTCAAGAGAATGTAAATGCGACACTTCCTTGCTAGGAAATAGCGTTTGCAGATGTCTGGGTATCGCAGCAATAGAGTACTAATGCTTCTTAAAACGCCATATCGCATCTCATTTCTATGATTTATGATAAGATATAATATTCATTACGAAGTGTTACGTATTCCACGTCTACACTTCAAATGAATGTAAATGCGGCACTTCCATGCTAGGAAATAGCGTTTGCAGATGTCCACGTATTGAAGCCATAGTGTTCTAATGCTTCTTAAATCGCGATATCGCATCTCATTTCTGTGTTTCATAATAAGATATAATATTCATTGCGAAGTGACATGCATACCTCGTACTCACTTCAAAAGAATGTAAATGCGACTTTTCCTTGCTTGAAAATAGCGATTGCAGATGTCTACGTTTCGTAGCATTAGAGTCCTAATGCTTCTTAGAATGCGATATCGCATCTCAATTCTATGAATCATGATAAGATGTAATATTCATTGCAAAGTGTCTTGTATACCTCGCATACACTTCATATGTATGTAAATGCGACACTTCCTTGCTAGGAAATAGCGTCTGCATATGTCTACGTATCGATGCAACAGAGTTCTAATGCTTTTTAAAACGAGATATCGCATCTCAATTCTATGTTTCATGATAAGATATAATATTCATTGCGAAGTGTCATTTATTCCTCGTATTCACTTAAATTGAATGTAAATGCGACACTTCCTTGCTAGGAAATGTCCTTTGCAGATGTCTCCGTATCGAAGCATTAGAGTTCTAATGCTTCTTAAATCGCGATATCGCATCTCATACCTATGTTTCGTGATAAGGTATAATATTCATTGAGGAGTGTTATGTATACCCCGTATTCACTTCAAAAGAATGTAAATGCTACACTTCCTTGCTAGGAAATACAGTTTGCAATTGTCTCCGTATCGAAGCAATAGAGATCTAATGCTTCATAAATCGCGTTATGGCATCTTATTTCTATGTTTCGTGATAATATGATATTCATCGCGAAGTGGCATGTAAACCTCGTATTTACTTCAAAAGAATGTAAATGCGACACTTCCTTGCTAGGAAATAGCGTTCCCAGATGTCTACGTATAGAAACAATAGGGTTCTAATGCTTCTTAAAACGAGACTTCGCATCTCATTTCTATGTTTCATGATGACATATCATATTCATTGCGAAGTGTCATGAATACCTCGCATACACTTCAAATGAATGTAAATGCGACACTTCCTTGTTAGGAAATAGCGTCTGCAGATGTGTACGTATCGTAGCAATAGAATTCTAATGCTTCTTAAAACGAGATATCGCAGCTCAATTCTATGTTGCCTGATAAGGTATAATTATCATTGCGTAGTGTCATGTATACCTCGTATTCACTTCAAAAGGATGTATATGCGACACTCCCTTGCTAGAAAGTAGCGTCTGCAGATGTCTACGAATCGTAGCAACAGTGTTCTAATGCTTCTTAAATCAAGATGTCGCATCTCATTTCTATGCATCATGATAAGATATAATATTCATTGTGCAGTATTATGTATACCTCGTATTCACTTCAAAAGAATGTAAATGCGACACTTCCTTGCTAGGAAATGGCGTTTGCAGATATCTACGTATCGTAGCATTAGAGTACTAATGCTTCTCAAAACGCGATATTGCATCTCATTTCTATGTTTCATGGTAAGATGTAATATTCATTGCGAAATGTCTTGTATACCTCGTATACACTTCAAATGAATGTAAGTACGACACTTCCTTGCTAAGAAATAGCATTGGCAGATGTCTACGCATCGATGCAATAGAGTTCTAATGCTTCTTAGAACGAGATATCGGATCTCATTCCTACGTTTCATGATATGATATAATATTCTTTGCGATTGGTTATGTATATCTCGTCTGCAGTTAAAAAGAATGTAAATGCGACTCTTCCTTCTAGGAAATAGCGTTTGCAGATGTCTAGGTATCGTAGCAATAGAGTTCTAATGCTTCTTAAAAAGCGATATCGCTCCTCATTTCTATAATTCATGTTAAGATATAATATTCATTGTGAAGTGTTATGTATACCTCGAATTCACTTCAAAAGAATGTAAATGCGACACTTCCTTGCTAGTGTCACGTCCGGCGAAAGAATTTTTCGTTTATCCGGAGGCTTCACGACAGGTGCCTATTTATACGGTTTTCGCTCCGCGTGAACGCGTTACGACCGGGTCCGATATTTTTGGCTTACGCGACGCGGTAAAAACACTCGCGATATGATGGAAAAGCCTTACCTTTCGCTGGCTTCAGTCACGATACGCAGGTAGAATGTGCGTCGGTGGTCGTTGGTAGGTATCGATACAGCGATCTGTCGGTTGATGTTGACGGTGACTTTGATTAACTTCCAGCATAACGGGAAACAGCGGTCTGGATGCAGAGTAGATTCAGCGGAGACTGTGGATATTGCAGAGACGTTGGCTGCAGAGGCAGGCAAATCGGCGTTGATCGGCGCTTCGGAAAACTGTGACGGAACCGGAATGATGACGACAGGTTGCTGCGGTACGAGGACTCGGGGTGTATCTCCCAGGTATTCTCGAGCAAGTGAACGAATAAAATTCTTACGACCCGCGCGTCGTGTTCTTCGCGAACCGGATCCACGTTTCATTCACCCAGTTTTTCTGTACTTTCAGGCAATGTTCAGAAGGATAAGCGGCGGTCCGCTCTATCGCAACGTCGCAAAGCTGAGTTCTATACTCCTTCAAGGTGAACAAACGCAACCCAATTGTTGGAAGGAACACGTCGTAGAATTTGTAGTTTAAGAATAATGTTTTAACGTAAGAACTAGTATATTAAGTTTAAATTTAGTAATTATTGGAATAGGAACTAGTAGAACTGGTAAAAGAACTTGTAGATTGTACAAATGAATGTAAATGCCAAACTTCCTTCCTAGGAAATAGCGTTTCCAGATGTCTACGTATCGAAGCAATAGTGTTCTACTGCTTCTTAAAATGAGATGTCGCATCTCATTTCCATGTTTCATCATAAGATATAACATTCATTGCGAAGTGTCAAGTATACCTCGTATTCACTTTAAAAGAATGTAAATGCGACAGTTCCTTGCTAGGAAATACCGTTTGCAGATGTCTACGTATCGAAGCAATAGGATTCTAGCGCTCCGTAGAACGCGATATCTCACCTTATTTCAATGTTTCATGATAAGATATAATATTCATTGTGGAGTGATATATATACCTCGCATTCACTTCAGTAGAATGTAAATGCGACACTTCCTTGCTAGGACATATCGACGGCAGATGTCTACGTATCGAAGCAGCAGAGTTCTAATGCTTCTTAAATCGCCATATCGCATCTCATTCCTATGTTTTATGATAAGATATAAGATTCATTGCGGAGTGTAATGTATACCTCGTATTCTCTTCAAAAGAATATAAATACGACACTTCCTTGCTAGGAAATAGCGTTTGCAAATGTCTACGTATCGTAGCAATATTGTTCTAATGCTTCTCAAAACGCGATATCGCTTCTCATTTCTATGTTTCATGATAAGATATAATATTCATTGTGGAGTGTTATGTTAACCTCGTATTCACTTCAAAAGATTGTAAATGCGATACTTCCTTGCCAGGAAGTAGCGTTTGCAGATGTCTACGTATCATAGCAACAGTGTTGTAATGCTTCTTAAAACGAGATATCGCATCTCATTTCTATGTTTTATGATAAGATACAATATTCATTGCGGAGTTTCATGCATACCTCGTATTCGTTTCAAAAGATTGTAACTGCGACACTTCCTTGCTAGGAAGTGGCGTTTGAAGATGTCTACGTATCGAAGCAATAGGGTGCTAATGCTTCTTAAATCGAGATATCGCATCCCATTTCTATGTCTCATGATAAAATATGATATTCATTGCGAAGTGTCATGTATACCTCGTATTCACTTCAAAAGAATGTAAATGCGACACTTCCTAGCTAGGAAGTTGCGTCTGCAGATATCTACGTATCGTAGCAATAAAGTTCTAATGCTCCTTAAAAGGCGATATCGCATCTCATTTCTATGTTTCATGATAAGATATAATATTCATTGCGAAGTGTCATGTATACCTCGCATACACTTCAAATGAATGCAAATGCGACACTTCCTTTCTAGGAAATAGCGTTTGAAAGTTGTCTACGTATCGTAGCATTAGAGCTCTAATGCTTCTTAAAACGCGATATCGCATCTCATTTCTGTCTCATGATAAGATATAATATTAATTGCGAAGTGTTTTTATACCTCGCATACACTTCAACTGAATGTAAATGCGACACTTCCTTGCTAGGAAGTAGCGTTTGCAGATGCCTACGTATCGAAGCAAAAGAGTACTAATGCTTCTTAAAACGAGATATCGCATCTCATTTCTATGTTTTATGATAAGATATAATATTCATTGTGCAGTGTTATGTATACCTCGTATTCACTGCAATAGAATGTAAATGCGACACTTCCTTGCTTGGAAATAGCGTTTGCAGATATCTACGTTTCGTAGCATTAGATTTCTAATGCTTCTTAGAACGCGATATCGCATCTCATTTCTATGAATCATGATAAGATGTAATATTCATTGCGAAGTGTCTTGTATACCACCCATACACTTCAAATGAATGTAATTGCGACACTTCCTTGCTACGAAATAGCGATGTGAGATGTCTACGCATCGAAGCAACAGAGTTCTAATGCTTCCTAAAACGAGATATCGCATCTCATTTCTATGTTTTATGATAAGATATAATATTCATTGCGGAGTGTCATGTATACTTCGTAATCACTTCAAAAGAATGTAAATGCGACACTCACTTGCTAGGAAATAGAGTTTGCAGATGCCTACGTATCGAAGCAATAGAGATCTATTGCTTCTTAAATCGCCATATGGCATCTCATTTCTATGTTTCATGATAAGATACAATATTCATTGTGCACTGTTATGTATACCTCGTATTCACATCAAAAGATTGTAAATGCGACACTTCCTTGCTAGGAAATAGCGTCTGCAGATGTATACGTATGGAAGCAATAGAGTTCTAATGCTTCTTAAAACGCAAAATCGCTCGTTATTTCTACGTTTCATGATAGGATATAATATCCATTGTGGAGTGTCATGTATACCTCGCATACACTTCAAATGAATGTAAGTGCGACACTTCCTTGTTAAGAAATAGCGTTGGCACATGTCTACGTATCGAAGCAATATCTTTGCAATGCTTCTTCAAACGAGATATCGCATCTCATTTCTATGTTTCGAGATAAGAGATAATATTCATTGTGGCGTGGTATGTATACCTCGCATACAATTCAAGAGAATGTAAATGCGACACTTCATTGCTAGGAAATAGCGTTTGCAGATGTCTGGGTATCGAAGCAATAGAGTCCTAATGCTTCTTAGAATGCGATATCGCATCTCAATTCTATGAATCATGATAAGATGTAATATTCATTGCAAAGTGTCTTGTATACCTCGCATACACTTCATATGTATGTAAATGCGACACTTCCTTGCTAGGAAATAGCGTCTGCATATGTCTACGTATCGATGCAACAGAGTTCTAATGCTTTTTAAAACGAGATATCTCATCTCAATTCTATGTTTCGTGATAAGATATAATATTCATTGCGAAGTGTCATTTATTCCTCGTATTCACTTAAACTGAATGTAAATGCGACACTTCCTTGCTAGGAAATGTCCTTTGCAGATGTCTCCGTATCGAAGCATTAGAGTTCTAATGCTTCTTAAATCGCGATATCGCATCTCATACCTATGTTTCGTGATAAGGTATAATATTCATTGTGGAGTGTTATGTATACCTCGTATTCACTTCAATTAAATGTAAATGCGACACTTCCCTGCTAGGAAATAGCGTTTCCAGATGTCTACGCATCGAAGCAAGGGAGTTCTAATGCTTCTTGAAACGCGATAACGCATCTCATTTCTATGTTTCATGATAAGATATAATATTCATTGCGAAGTGGCAAGTATACCTCGCATAAACTTCAAATGAATGTAAATGTGCACTTCCTGGCTAGGAAATAGCGTTTGCAGATGTCTACGTATCGAAGCCATAGAGTTCTAATGCGTCTTAAAACGCAATATCGCATCTCATTTCTATGTCTCATGTGTGTCATGTATACCTCGTATTCACTTCAAAAGAATGTAAATGCGACACTTCCTTGCTAGGAAGTAGCGTTTGTAGAAGTCTACGCATCGAAGCAATAGAGTTCTAATGCTTCTTAAATCGCGGTATCGCATCTCATATCTATGTTTCATGATGAGATATAATATTCATTGTGCAGTGTTATATATACCCTCGCATTCACTTCAGTAGAATGTAAATGCGACACTTCCTTGCTAGGATATATCGAAGGCAGATGTCAACGTATCGAAGCAGCAGAGTTCTAATGCTTCTTAAATCGCCATATCGCATCTCATTTCTATGTTTTATGATAAGATATAATATTCATTGCGGAGTGTCATGTATACCTCGTATTCTCTTCAAATGAATATAAATACGACACTTCCTTGCTAGGAAATAGCGTTTGCAAATGTCTACGTATCGTAGAAATATAGTTCTAATGCTTCTCAAAACGCGATATCGCTTCTCATTTCTATGTTTCATGATAAGATATAATATTCATTGTGGAGTGTTATGTTAACCTCGTATTCACTTCAAAAGAATGTAAATGCGATACTTCCTTGCCAGGAAGTAGCGTTTGCAGATGTCTACGTATCATAGCAACAGAGTTCTAATGCTTCTTAAAACGAGATATCGCATCTCATTTCTATGTTTTATGATAAGATAGAATATTCATTGCGGAATGTCATGTATACCTCGCATACACTTCGAAAGAATGTAAATACGAAAGTTCCTTGCTAGGAAATAGCTTCTGCAGATGTCTACGTATAGTAGCAATGGAGTTCTAATGCTTCTTAAAACACGATATTGCATCTCATTTCTATGTTTCATTATAAGATACAATATTCATTGCGGAGTGTCGTGCATACCTCGTATTCGCTTCAAAAGATTGTAACTGCGAAACTTCCTTGCTAGGAAGTAGCGTTTGCAGATGTCTACGTATCGAAGCAATAGGGTGCTAATGCTTCTTAAATCGAGATATCGCATCTCATTTCTATGTCTCATGATAAGATATAATATTAATTGCGAAGTGTTATGTATACCTCGCATACACTTCAAATGATTGTAAATGCGACACTTCCTTGCTAGGAAGTAGCGTACGCAGATGTCTACGTATAGAAGCAATATATTTCTAACGCTTCTTAAATCGCCATATCGCATCTCATTTCTGTTTTTCGTGATAAGGTATAATATTCATTGTGGAATGTTATGTATTTCTCGTATTCAAAAGAATGTAAATGCGACACTTCCTTGCTAGGAAATAGCGTCTGCAGATATCTACGTATCGTAGCAAGAGAGTTCTAATGCTTCTTAAAACGCGATATCGCATCTCATTTCTATGTTTCATGATAAGATATAATATTCATTGCGCTTGTGTCATGTATACCTTGTATTCACTTCAAAAGAATGTAAATGCGGCACTTCCTTGCTAGGAAATAGCGTTTCCAGATGTCTAGGTATCGAAACAATAGAGTTCTAATGCTTCTTAAAGGAAGATGTCGCATCTCATTTCTATGTTTCATGATGAGATATAGTATTCATTGTGGAGTGTAATGTATATCTCGCCTACACTTCAAAAGAATGTAAATGCGACACTTCCCTGCTAGGAAATAGCATTGGCAGATGTCTACGTATCGTAGCATTAGAGTTCTAATACTTCTTAAAACGCGATATCGCATCTCATTTCTATGTTTCATGATCAGATATAATATTCATTGTGGAGTGTTATGTATACCTCGCATACACTTCAAATGAATGTAAATGCGACACTTCCTTGCTAGGAAATAGCGTTGGCAGATGTCTACGTATCGAAGCATTAGAGTTCTAGTGCATCTTAAATCGCGATATCGCATCTCATTTCTATCCTTCATGACAAGATATAATATTCATTGTGCAGTGTTATGTATATCTCGTCTACACTTCAAATGAATGTAAATGCGACACTTCTATGCTAGGAAATAGCGTTTGCAGATGTCTGCTTATCGAAGCAATAGAGTTCTAATGCTTCTTAAAACGCGGTATCGCATATCATTTCTATGTCTTGTGACGTGGTGGCGTCACAAGGCTCGCACACCCCTCCCCTGCTTCGGTTAGACTAGCTCACAGATCACCACTCATGCGAGAAATGTGAAATACGCGATCATAGAAACTTTCCCCCCTTCCCCTCACCGTTCTTTTCTCTCTCTCCGTTCTACGAATAAGACTGGCGAGCTAAAGAAGAAGCAACCCAGAAGACGCCCCTTCGGCGAGTACGAAGACCGCAGGTTTGCGGACGGGCTATGCGCCGAGGTAGAGTTACGAGCTCGACGGTGGAGGAGTCGGGAAGCGAACCAGAAGAAACCCTGAAGCCCGAAGGATAAGATCCAGATCCCTGCACCTATAAGACCGCTGCCATAGTCCATGGAGACGGACAGGAAAGACCTCGGGTGTGAGAAGGACCTCCACCCGTCCCCTGAGTCCATGGAGATGGAAACTCAAGATGAGCAGCGGAGCTGCAGGTGAGCCGAGGAAGTGCGGCGCGCGACACGCGCCGCAGTTCAAATAATCCAGAGGACCCTCGCTGGACATACCAGAGGGGGCGATCATGGAAGATCGCCGAAATCCACCGATCGATGCCCCGAACAATCCCCACGCGCATAGCCCTACTCCACCAAGGAACCCTAGGAAGGATCCAAGGGGATCCGAGGGCCCCCAGCAAACCTATATAAGTGCTAGCCAGCAGAAAGACTTCCTCTTCTTCGCCTCTACTACTTAGCGACTACTTAGCGACTACTCAGCGAGCAACCGAGCAAGCGATCATACGGAGCGATTCGGAGGAGAGAGAGAGATATATATATAGACGGACTGAACGAGATCCAGACTTGCTGGAAGCGAGAACGTGAGTCCTTATATGCTAAAGCGTCCCAATTTGTTCCCTGCCGCATTTGTGATATTGCATATTGTAATTTTGTATTGTATAACGGGTGGTGATCCCCGGTCATTCGCGGCGTGTCGTATACCCTTTTGTTATTCCGCGTCGAGACAATCTAGAAAGAAGCCGTGAGTTCAGTATCCCGCGACCCTATATTGCGCACTCGGCTAGGAGTAGTCGAGCGAGGGAGTATTTCGAGATTTCGAGGAGTATCATGCACCGGGTTTCCCCGGGTTGCGTGGTCTAATAGTTTTCGCTACTCCTTGAGTAGCTGGCGCCCAAAAAGTCCCCGCCTCGCAGTTACGAAATACTCACTGGATAGAAAATTCTCTGTTTTGTATTTGGCGTTGGCGAATTCATCGACGATCATACCACGTGGATATTTTGTACCCCGATATTCTGTACCCCGGATTAAACCTCCGTATACCCCTTCATTATTGTTTCGATCTCCCCCCTTTCTTGCGGATTGTAACGGGAAAACCCGTCACAGTCTCATGATAAGATATAGCATTCATTGTGAAGTGTTATATATACCTCGTATTCACTTCAAAAGAATGTAAATGCGACACTTCCTTGCTAGGAAGTAGCCTTTGCAGATGTCTACGTATCGAAGCAATAGAGTTCTAAAGCTTCTTAAAACGCGATATCACATCACACTTCTATGTTTCATGATAAGATATAATATTCATTGCGAAGTTTCACGTATTCCTCCTATTCACTTCAAATGAATGTAAATGCAGCACTTCCTTCCTAGGAAATAGCGTTTGCAGATGTCTACGTATTGTAGCAAGCGTGTTATAATCCTTCTTAAAACGGGACATCGCATCTCATTTCTATGTTACATGATAACATATAATATTCATTGCGAAGTGTTATGTATACCTCGCATACACTTCAAATGAATGTAAATGCGACACTTCCTTGCTAGAAAATAGCGTTTGCAGACGTCTACGTATCGCAACAATAGAGTCCTAATGCTTCTTAAAACGCGATATCGCATCTCGTTCCTATGTTTCATGATAGGATATAATATTCATTACGAAGTGCCACTTATACCTCGCAGGCACTTCAAATGAATGTAAATGCGGCACTTCATTGCTAGGAAATAGCGTTTGTAGATGTCTCCGCATCGAAGCAATATGGTTATAATGCTTCTTAAATCGCGATATCGCATTTCATCTCTAGGTTTCATGATAGGATATAATATTCATTGCGAAGTGCCACTTATACCTCGCATACACTTCAAATGAATGTAAATGCGACACCTCCTTGCTAAGAAATTGCGTTTGCAGATGTCTACGTATCGTATCATTAGAGTTCTACAGCTTCTCAAAACGCGATATCGCATCTCATTTCTATGCCTCATGATAAGATATAATATTCATTGCGTAGTGTCTTGTATACCTCGCATACACTTCAACTGAATGTAAATGCGACACTTCCTTGCTAGGAAGTAGCGTTTGCAGATGCCTACGTATCGAAGCAAAAGAGTACTAATGCTTCTTAAAACGAGATATCGCATCTCATTTCTATGTTTTATGATAAGATATAATATTCATTGTGCAGTGTTATGTATACCTCGTATCCACTGCAATAGAATGTAAATGCGACACTTCCTTGCTTGGAAATAGCGTTTGCAGATATCTACGTTTCGTAGCATTAGATTTCTAATCCTTCTTAGAACGCGATATCGCATCTCATTTCTATGAATCATGATAAGATGTAATATTCATTGCGAAGTGTCTTGTATACCACCCATACACTTCAAATGAATGTAATTGCGACACTTCCTTGCTACGAAATAGCGATGTGAGATGTCTACGTATCGAAGCAACAGAGTTCTAATGCTTCCTAAAACGAGATATCGCATCTCATTTCTATGTTTTATGATAAGATATAATATTCATTGTGGCGTGGTATGTATACCTCGCATACAATTCAAGAGAATGTAAATGCGACACTTCCTTGCTAGGAAATAGCGTTTGCAGATGTCCGGGTATCGCAGCAATAGAGTACTAATGCTTCTTAAAACGCCATATCGCATCTCATTTCTATGATTTATGATAAGATATAATATTCATTACGAAGTGTTACGTATTCCACGTCTACACTTCAAATGAATGTAAATGCGGCACTTCCATGCTAGGAAATAGCGTTTGCAGATGTCCACGTATTGAAGCAATAGTGTTCTAATGCTTCTTAAATCGCGATATCGCATCTCATTTCTGTGTTTCATAATAAGATATAATATTCATTGCGAAGTGACATGCATACCTCGTATTCACTTCAAAAGAATGTAAATGCGACTTTTCCTTGCTTGGAAATAGCGATTGCAGATGTCTACGTTTCGTAGCATTAGAGTCCTAATGCTTCTTAGAATGCAATATCGCATCTCAATTCTATGAATCATGATAAGATGTAATATTCATTGCAAAGTGTCTTGTATACCTCGCATACACTTCATATGTATGTAAATGCGACACTTCCTTGCTAGGAAATAGCGTCTGCATATGTCTACGTATCGATGCAACAGAGTTCTAATGCTTTTTAAAACGAGATATCGCATCTCAATTCTATGTTTCATGATAAGATATAATATTCATTGCGAAGTGTCATTTATTCCTCGTATTCACTTAAATTGAATGTAAATGCGACACTTCCTTGCTAGGAAATGTCCTTTGCAGATGTCTCCGTATCGAAGCATTAGAGTTCTAATGCTTCTTAAATCGCGATATTGCATCTCATACCTATGTTTCGTGATAAGGTATAATATTCATTGTGGAGTGTTATGTATACCCCGTATTCACTTCAAAAGAATGTAAATGCTACACTTCCTTGCTAGGAAATACAGTTTGCAATTGTCTCCGTATCGAAGCAATAGAGATCTAATGCTTCATAAATCGCGTTATGGCATCTTATTTCTATGTTTCGTGATGATATGATATTCATCGCGAAGTGGCATGTAAACCTCGTATTTACTTCAAAAGAATGTAAATGCGACACTTCCTTGCTAGGAAATAGCGTTCCCAGATGTCTACGTATAGAAACAATAGGGTTCTAATGCTTCTTAAAACGAGACTTCGCATCTCATTTCTATGTTTCATGATGACATATCATATTCATTGCGAAGTGTCATGAATACCTCGCATACACTTCAAATGAATGTAAATGCGACACTTCCTTGTTAGGAAATAGCGTCTGCAGATGTGTACGTATCGTAGCAATAGAATTCTAATGCTTCTTAAAACGAGATATCGCAGCTCAATTCTATGTTGCCTGATAAGGTATAATTATCATTGCGTAGTGTCATGTATACCTCGTATTCACTTCAAAAGGATGTATATGCGACACTCCCTTGCTAGAAAGTAGCGTCTGCAGATGTCTACGAATCGTAGCAACAGTGTTCTAATGCTTCTTAAATCAAGATGTCGCATCTCATTTCTATGCATCATGATAAGATATAATATTCATTGTGCAGTGTTATGTATACCTCGTATTCACTTCAAAAGAATGTAAATGCGACACTTCCTTGCTAGGAAATGGCGTTTGCAGATATCTACGTATCGTAGCATTAGAGTACTAATGCTTCTCAAAACGCGATATTGCATCTCATTTCTATGTTTCATGGTAAGATGTAATATTCATTGCGAAATGTCTTGTATACCTCGTATACACTTCAAATGAATGTAAGTACGACACTTCCTTGCTAAGAAATAGCGTTGGCAGATGTCTACGCATCGAAGCAATAGAGTTCTAATGCTTCTTAGAACGAGATATCGGATCTCATTCTTACGTTTCATGATGTGATATAATATTCTTTGCGATTGGTTATGTATATCTCGTCTGCAGTTAAAAAGAATGTAAATGCGACTCTTCCTTCTAGGAAATAGCGTTTGCAGATGTCTAGGTATCGTAGCAATAGAGTTCTAATGCTTCTTAAAAAGCGATATCGCTCCTCATTTCTATAATTCATGTTAAGATATAATATTCATTGTGAAGTGTTATGTATACCTGGAATTCACTTCAAAAGAATGTAAATGCGACACTTCCTTGCTAGTGTCACGTCCGGCGAAAGAATTTTTCGTTTATCCGGAGGCTTCAGGACAGGAGCCTATTTATACGGTTTTCGCTCCGCGGGAACGCGTTACGACCGGGTCCGATATTTTTGGCTTACGCGACGCGGTAAAAACACTCGCGATATGATGGAAAAGCCTTACCTTTCGCTGGCTTCAGTCTCGATACGCAGGTAGAATGTGCGTCGGGGGTCGTTGGTAGGTATCGATACAGCGATCTGTCGGTTGATGTTGACGGTGACTTTGATTAACTTCCAGCATAACGGGAAACAGCGGTCTGGATGCAGAGTAGATTCAGCGGAGACTGTGGATATTGCAGAGACGTTGGCTGCAGAGGCAGGCAAATCGGCGTTGATCGGCGTTTCGGAAAACTGTGACGGAACCGGAATGATGACGACAGGTTGCTGCGGTACGAGGACTCGGGGTGTATCTCCCAGGTATTCTCGAGCAAGTGAACGAATAAAATTCTTACGACCCGCGCGTCGTGTTCTTCGCGAACCGGATCCACGTTTCATTCACCCAGTTTTTCTGTACTTTCAGGCAATGTTCAGAAGGATAAGCGGCGGTCCGCTCTATCGCAACGTCGCAAATCTGAGTTCTATACTCCTTCAAGGTGAACAAACGCAACCCAATTGTTGGAAGGAACACGTCGTAGAATTTGTAGTTTAAGAATAATGTTTTAACGTAAGAACTAGTATATTAAGTTTAAATTTAGTAATTATTGGAATAAGAACTAGTAGAACTGGTAAAAGAACTTGTAGATTGGATTTAGTAACTAAAGTAAAATATATTCTAAGCTAAAATGTACAAAAGTGAAATTATTCTAAGTTAGAACTAGTAAAATGGAAATAGCAACGAGTAGCCTAGACCCCACATTGAGGCGGCTTGAGATGGAAGATCGATGTTAACTCTAGAAGCCCGAGGACTCGAATGTGTCTCTCGAGGCGCGTCTGGGACCTCCTCGGTTCGCGAGGCGCTACGGTCGCAGGCGCTCGTGGTAGGGTGCGCGCGGTCCAGCGAGTGGGGACTCGCGGCGCGTGGTGGGGCTAGCGGCTCGTGCCGATAGCCTGGGCGCATCTAGCGTCTAATCTTAGGAATAAGAACTTAGAATTACATGTGTGTTGTGGTGTGTTACAATTCGTGTCGAGTACTTATATCTATGAGTATTATAGACTTATTCTAGAAATAGTACGTAGGTTCAGGCAACGTAGATTCCCTGAACTGGAAAAGTCCCCTTTGCGGCGACGGACTGCGGCTTCTTCTCTCTGTTGGGCGGAATTCCTGATGAGAGGGCGATAGGGTTGCTCGTAGATGCGAGCGAGACAGCGGACCTTGCAGGTACGTCTGAGTGCGTGAAGTCGTGCGCGCGCGAATCTGCTGATTGCCGATAATTCAGGCAAGTATTGCAGGTTGCCTGTGTCCAGGGGTCGATGCTGGAGGTTACGAGGATGCTGACGTATGTAATGGGTGGCAGGCGCTACGCCTGACGTCACACTAGGAAATAGCGCTGGCAGATGTCTACGTATCGAAGCATTAGAGTTTTAATGCATCTTAAATCGCGATATCGCATATCATTTCTATGTTTCATGATAAGATATAATATTCATTGTGCAGTGTTATGTATACCTCGTATTCACTTCAAAAGTATGTAAATGCGACACATCCTTCCTTGGAAATAGCGTTTGCAGATGTCTCCGTACCGAAGCAATAGTTTTCTAATGCTTCTTATATCGTGATATCGCATCTCATTCCTATATTTCATGACATGATATAATATTCATTCTGGAGTGTTATGGATATCTCGTATTCACTTCAAAAGAATGTAAGTGCGACTATTCCTTCCTATTAAATAGCTTTTGCAGATGTCTAAGTGTCGTAGCAACAGAGTTCTAATGCCTTTTAGATCGCGAAATAGCACCTCATTTCTATGTTTCATGATAAGATATATTATTCATTGTGCAGTGTTATGTATACCTCGTATTCACTTCAAAATAATGAAAATGTGACACTTCCTTGCTAGGAAATAGCGTTGGCAGATGTCTACGTATCGAAGCAATAGAGATATTATGCTTCTTGGAAGCGAGATATCGCATCCCATTTCTATGTTTCACAATAAGATATAATATTCACTGAGCAGCGTTATGTATACCTCGTATTCGCTTCAAAAGAATGTAAATGCGCCTCTTCTTTGGCAGGAAATAGCGTTTGCAGATGTCTACGTATCCTAGCAATAGAGTTCTAATGCTACTTAAAACTCGATATCGCATCTCACTTCTATGCTTCACGATAGGATATAATATTCATTGCGAAGTGTCATGTATACCTCGCATTAACGTCAAAAGTATGTAAATGCGACACTTCCATGCTAGGAAATAGCGTTCGCAGATGTCTACGTATCGTAGCAAAAGTGTTCTAGTGCTTCTTAAAACTCGATGCCGCATCTCATTTCTATGTTTCACGATAACATATGATATTCATTGTGGAGTGTTATGTATACCTCGTATTCACATCAAAATGAAGTAAGTGCGGCACTTCCTTGCTCGGATGTAGAGTTTGCAGATGTCTACGTATCGAAGCAATGGAATTCTAATGCGTCTTAAATCGCGATATCGCATCTCATTTCTATGTCTCATTATAAGAGATAATATTCATAGTGCAATGTTATGTATACATCTCATTCACTTCAAAAGAATTTAAGTGCGACATTTCCTTGCTAGGAAATGGCGTTTGCAGATGTCTACGTATCGTAGCATTAGAGTTCTAATGCTTCTTAATACGAGATATCGCATCTCATTTCTATGTTTCATGATAAGGTATAATATTTATAGCGAAGTGTCAAGTATACCTCGTATTCACTTCAAAAGTGTTAAAATGCACCACTTCCATGCTAGGAAGTTGCGTTTGCAGATGTCTACGTATCGAAGCAATAGATTTCTAATGCTTCTGAAAACGCGATATCGCATCTCATTTCTATGTTTCATGATAAGAGATAATATTCATTGTGGAGTGATATGTATACCTCGCATTCACTTCAAAAGAATGTAAATGCGAAACTCCATTGCTAGGAAATAGTGTTTGCAGATGTCTACGTATCGAAGCAATTGACTTCTAATGCTTCTTAAAACGAGATATCGCAGCTTATTTCTATGTTTCATGATAAGATATAATATTCATTGCGAAGTGTCACTAATACCTCGTATTCACTTCGAATGAATGTAAATGCTACACTTCCTTGCTAGGAAATAGGGTTTGCAGATGTCTACACATCGAGGCAATAGAGTTGTTATGCTTCTTAAAACGCGTTATCGCATCTCATTTCTATGTTTCATGATAAGATACAATATTCATTGTGCAGTGTTATGTATTCCTCGTCTACACCTCAAATGAATGTAAATGCGACACTTCCTTGCTAGAAAATAGCGTTTGCAGATGTCCACGTATCGTAGCAATAGAGTTCTGATGCTTATCAAAAGGCGATATCGCATCTCATTTCTATGTTTCATGATAAGATATAATATTCACTTCGAAATGTCATGTATACCTCGCATACACTTCAAATGAATGTAAGTGCGACGCTTCCTTGCTAGGAAATAGCGTTTGCAGATGTCCACGTATCGTAGCAATAGAGTTCTGATGCTTATCAAAAGGCGATATCGCATCTCATTTCTATGTTTCATGATAAGATATAATATTCACTTCGAAATGTCATGTATACCTCGCATACACTTCAAATGAATGTAAGTGCGACGCTTCCTTGCTAGGAAATAGCGCTTGCAGATGTCTACTTATCGAAGCAGTAGAGTTCTAATTCTTCTTAGAACGAGATATCGCAACTCATTTCCATGTTTCATGATAAGATATAATATTCATTGCGAAGTGTCATGTATACCTCGTAATCACTTCAAAAGAATGTAAATGCGACACTTCCTTGCTAGGAAATAGCGTTTGCAAATGTCTACGTATCGAAGCAATAGATATCTGATGCTTCTTAAAACGCGATATCACATCACATTTCTATGTTTCATGATAAGATATAATATTCATTCTGAAGTATCACTTTTACCACGCATACACTTCAAATGAATGTAAATGCGACACTACCTTGCTAGGAAATAGCGTTTGCAGATGTCTACGTATCGTAGCAATTGACTTCTAATGCTTCTTAAAACGAGTATCGCAGCTTATTTCTATGTTTCATGATAAGATATAATATTCATTGCGAAGTGTCACTAATACCTCGTATTCACTTCGAATGAATGTAAATGCTAGACTTCCTTGCTAGGAAATAGGGTTTGCAGATGTCTACACATCGAGGCAATAGAGTTCTAATGCTTCTTAAAACGCGTTATCGCATCTCATTTCTATGTTTCATGATAAGATACAATATTCATTGCGAAGTGTCATGTGTACTTGGCATACACTTCAATTGAATGTAAATGCGACACTTCTTTTATAGGAAATAGCGGTTGCAGATATCTACGTATCGTAGCAATAGAGTTCTAATGCTTCTTAAACCCGATATCGCATCTCATTTCTATGTTTCATGATAAGAAATAATTTCCATTACGAAGTGTAATATATTCCTCGTCTACACTTCGAATGAATGTAAATGCGGCACTTTCTTGCTAGGAAATAGAGTCTCCAGATGTCTACGTATCGAAGCAATAGTGTTCCAGTGCTTCTTAAAACGGGATATCGCATCTCATTTCTATGCTTCATGATAAGATATAATATTCATTGCGAAGTGTTATGTATTCCTCGTTTATACTTCAAATGAATGTAAATGCGACACTTCCTTGCTAGGAAATAGCGTTTGCAGATGTCTGCGTATCGTAGCATTAGGGATCTAATGCTTCTCAAAACGCGATATCGCATTTCATTTCTATGTTTCATGATAATATATAATATTCATTGTGCAACGTTATGTGTACCTCGCATTCACTTCAAAATAATGTAAATGCGACACTTTCTTGCTAGGAAATAGCATTTGCAGATGTCTACATATCGAGGCAATAGAGTTCTAATGCTTCTTAAAACGCGTTATCGCATCTCATTTCTATGTTTCATGATAAGATATAATATTCATTGTGCAGTGTTATGTATATCTCATCTACACTTCACATGAATGTAAATGCGACAGTTCCTTGCTAGGAAATAGCGTTTGTAGATGTCTACGTATCGAAGCAATAGATTTCTAATGCTTCTTAAATAGCGATATCGCATCTCATTTCTATGTTTCATGACAAGATATAATATTCATTGCGAAGTGTCATGTATACCTCGTATTCACTTTAAAAGAATGTAAATGCGACTCTTCCTTATTAGGAAATAGCGTTGCAGACGTATACGTATCGTAGCAATAAAGTTCTAATGCTTCTTAAATCGCGATATCGCATCTCATTTCTATCTTTCATGATAAGATATAATATCCATTGTGGAGTGTTATGTATACCTCGTATTCACTTGAAAGGAATGTAAATGCGACACTTCCATGCTGGGAAGTAGCGTTTGCAGATGTCTACGTCTCGAAGCATTAAAGTTCTAATGCTTCTCAAAACGCGATATCGCAGGTCATTTCTATGTTTCATGATAAGATATAATTTTCATTGTGTAGTGTTATGTATATCTCGTCTACACTTCAAATGAATGTAAATGCGACACTTCCTTGCTAGGAAATAGCGTTTGCAGATGTAAACGTATCGTATCAATGGAGTTCTAATGCTTCTTAAATCGCGATATCGCACCTCACTTCTACGTTTAATGGTAAGATATAATATTCATTGTGCAGTGTTATGCATATCTCGTCTACACTTCAAATGAATGTAAATGCGACACTTCCATTCTAGGAAATTACGTTTCCAGATGTCTGCGTATCGAAACAATAGAGTTCTAGTGCTTCTTAAAAAGCGATATCGCATCTCATTTCTATGATTCATGATAAGATATAATATTCATTGCGGAGTGTCATGTATACTTCTTATTCACTTCAAAAGAAAGTAAATGCGGCACTTCCTTTCTAGGAAATAGCGTTCCCAGATGTCTACGTATCGAAGCAATCGAGTTCTAATGCTTCTTACATCGCGATATCGCATCTCATTTCTATGCTTCATGATAAAATATAATATTCATTGTGGAATGTCATGTATACCTTGCATACACTTCAAAGGAATGTAAAGGCGTCCCTTCCTTGCTAGGACATAGCGCTTGCAGATGCCTACGTATCGAAGCAATAGAATTCTAATGCTTCTTAAAACGCGATATCGCATCTCATTTCTATGTTTCGTGATAAGATATAATATTCATTGTGGAGTGTTATGTATACCTCGTATTCACTTCAAAAGAATGTAAGTGCGACTCTTCCTTGCTATTAGATAGCATTCGCAGATGTCTCGGTATCGAAGAAATAGAGTTCTAATGCTTCTTGTGTTGCGATATCGCATCACATTTCTACGTATCATGATAAGATACAATATTCATTGCGAAATGAAATGTATTCCTCGCATACACTTCAAATGCATGTAAATGCGACACTTCCATGCTAGGAATTAGCGTTTGCAGATGTCTACGTATCGAAGCAATAGAGTTCTTGTGCTTCTTAAATCGCGAAATCGCATCTCATTTCTATGTTTCACGATAGGATATAATATTCATTGCGAAGTGTTATGTATACCTCGTATTCACTTCAAATGAATGTAAGTGCGACACTACCTTGCTATTTGATAGCGTTTGCAGATGTCTAAGTACCGTAGCAGAAGTGTTCTAATGCTTTTTAAATCGCGAAATCGCATCTGATTCCTATGTATCATGATAGGATATAATATTCATTGTGGAGTTTTATGTATACTTCGTTTTCACTTCAAAAGAATGTAAATGCGACACTTCCTTCCTAGGAAACAGCGTTTGCAGATGTATACGTATCGTAGCAATAGTGTTCTAATGCTCTTTAAATCGCGATATCGCATATCATTTCTATTTTTCATGATAAGATATAATATTCATTGTTTAGTGTCATGTATACCACGCATACACTTCAAATGAATGTAAATGCGACACCTCCTTGCTAGGAAACAGCGTTTGCAGATGTCTACGTATCGAAAGCAATAGGGTTCTAATGCATCTTAAATCGCGATATCGCATCTCATTTCTATGTTTCATGATAAGATATAATATTCATTGTGGAGTGTTATGTATACCACGTATTCACTTCAAAAGAATGTAAATGCGACGCTTCCTTGCTAGGAAATAGCGTCTGCAGATATCTACGTATCGAAGCAACAGAGTTCTAATGCTTCTTAAAACGAGATATCGCATCTCATATTAATGTTTTATGATAAGATATAATATTCATTGTGCAGTGTTATGTATACCTCGTATTGACTTCAAAAGAATGTAAATGCGACACTTCCTTGCTAGGCGATAGTATTGGCAGGTGTCTACGTATCGAAGCTGTAGAGTTCTAATGCTCCTTAGAACGAGATATCGCATCTCATTTTTATGTTTCATTATAAAATATAATATCCATTACGAAGTTTCACGTATACCTCGTATTCACTTCAAAACAATGTAAATGCGACACATCCCTGATAGGAAGTAGCGTTTGCAGATGTCTACGTATCGAAGTAATAGAGTTCAAGTGCTTCTCAAAACGCTGTATCGCAACACATTTCTGTGTTTCATGATATGGTATAATATTCATTGCGAAGTGTCATGTATACCTCGCATACACTTCAAGTGATTGTAAATGCGACACATCCTAGCTAGGAAATAGCGCTTGCAGATGTCTATGTATCGAAGCAATAGAGTTCTGCTGCTTCTTAAAACGCGATATCGCATCTCACTTGTATGTTTCACAGTAAGATATAATATTCATTGCGAAGTGTCATGCATACCTCGTATCCACTTCAAAAGAATGTAAATGCGACACTTCCTTGCTAGGAAATAGCGTTTGCAGATGTCTACGTATCGTAGCATTAGAGTTCTAATGCTTCTTAAAACGAGATATCGTAACTCATTTCTATATTTCATAATAAGATATAATATTCATTGCGAAGTGTCATGTATACCTCGTATTCACTTCAAAAGAGTGTGAATGCGACTCTTCCTTGCTGGGAAGTTGCGTTTCCAGATGTCAAGGTATCGAAACAATAGAGTTCTAATGCATCTTAAAACTAGATGTCGCATCTCATCTCTATGTTTCATGATAAGATATAATATTCATCGCGAATTGTCATGTATACTTCGTATTCACTTCAAATGAATGGAAATGCGACACTTCCTTCCCAGCAAATAGCGTTTGTATATGTCTACGCATCGAAGCAATAGAGCTCAAATTCTTCTTAAAACGCGATATCGTATCTCATTTCTATGTCTCATGACAAGATATAATACTCATTGCGAAGTGTTATGTAATCCTCGTCTACATTTTAAATGAATGTAAATGCGACACTTCCTTTCTAGGAAATTACGCGTCCAGATGTCCACGTGTCGAAGCAATAGTGTTCTAATGCTTCTTAAAACGCGATATCGCATAGCATTTCTATGTCTCATGATAAGATATAATATTCATTGTGGAGTGTCATGTATACCTCGTATTCACCTCAAAAGAATGTAAATGCGACAATTCCTTGCTAGGAAATAGCGATTGCAGATGTCTGCGTATCGTAGCAATAGAGTTCTAATGCTTTTTAAATCGCGATATCGAATTTCATATCTATGCTTCATGATAAGATATAATATTCATTGCGAAGTGTCACCTATACCTCGCATACACTTCAAATGAATGTAAATGCGCCACTTTCTTGCTAGGAAATAGCGTTTGCAGATGTCTACGTATCGAAGCAATAGAGTTCTAATGCTTCTAGAAACGCGATATCGCATCTCACTTCTGTCACATGATAAGATATAATATTCACTGCGAAGTGTTATGTATACCTCGTATTCACTTCAAAAGAATGTAAATGCCACATTTCATTGCTAGGAAGTAGTGTTTGCAGATGCCTACGTATCGGAGCAATAGAGTTCCAATCTTTTTAAATAGCAATATCGCATCTCATATCTATGCTTCATGATAAGATATAATATTCATTGCGAAGTGTCATGTATACCTCGTATTCACTTCAAAACAGTGTGAATGCGACTCTTCCTTGCTGGGAAGTTGCGTTTCCAGATGTCAAGGTATCGAAACAATAGAGTTCTAATGCATCTTAAAACGAGATGTCGCATCTCATCTCTATGTTTCATGATAAGATATAATATTCATCGCGAATTGTCATGTATACTTCGTATTCACTTCAAATGAATGGAAATGCGACACTTCCTTGCCAGCAAATAGCGTTTGTAGATGTCTACGCATCGAAGCAATAGATCTCAAATTCTTCTTAAAACGCGATATCGTATCTCATTTCTATGTCTCATGACAAGATATAATACTCATTGCGAAGTGTTATGTAATCTTCGTCTACATTTTAAATGAATGTAAATGCGACACTTCCTTTCTAGGAAATTACGCGTCCAGATGTCTACGTGTCGAAGCAATAGTGTTCTAATGCTTCTTAAAACGCGATATCGCATAGCATTTCTATGTCTCATGATAAGATATAATATTCATTGTGGAGTGTCATGTATACCTCGTATTCACCTCAAAAGAATGTAAATGCGACAATTCCTTGCTAGGAAATAGCGACTGCAGATGTCTGCGTATCGTAGCAATAGAGTTCTAATGCTTTTTAAATCGCGATATCGAATTTCATATCTATGTTTCATGATAAGATATAATATTCATTGCGAAGTGTCATGTATACCTCGTATTCACCTCAAAAGAATGTAAATGCGACACTTCCTTGCTAGGGGATATAGCGTTGGCAGGTGTCTACGTATCGAAGCAATAGAGTTCTAATGCTTCCTAAAACGAGATGTCGCATCTCATTTCTATGTTTCATGATAAGATATAAAACTCATTGTGGAGTGTTATGTTTACCTTGTACTCACTTCATAAGAATGTAAATGCGACGCTTCCTTGCTAGGAGGTAGCGTTTGCAGATTTCTGCGTATCGAAGCAATAGATTTCTAATGCTTCTTAAATCGCGATATCGCTTCTCATTTCTATGTTTCATGATAAGATATAATATTCGTTGTGGAGTGTTATGTATACCTCGTATTCACTTCAAAAGAATGTAAATGCGACACTTCCTTGCTAGTAAATAGCGTCTGCAGACATCTACGTATCGTAGCAATAGAGTTCTAATGCTACTTAAAACGTGATATCGCATCTCATTTCTATGTTTCATTATAAGATATAATATTCATTGTGGAGTGTTATGTACACCTTGTATTCACTTCAAAAGAATGTAAATGCGACAGTTCCTTGCTAGGAAATAGCGTTAGCAGATATCTACGTATCGTAGCAATAGAGTTCTAATGCTTCTTAGAACGCGATATTGCATCTCATTTCTATGTTTCATGATAAGATATAATATTCATTACGGGGTGTCATGTATACCTCGTATTCACTTCATATGAATGTAAATTCGAAACTTTCTTGCTAGGAAATAGCGCTTCCAGATGTCTACGCATTGGAGCAATAGAGTTCTAATGCTACTTTAAACGCGATATCGCATGTCATTTCTTTCTCATGATAAGACATAATATTCATTGCGATGTGTTACGTATACCTCGTCTTCACTTCAAAAGAATGTAAATGCGACACTTCCTTGCTAGGAAATAGCGTCTGCAGATGTCCACGTATCGTAGAAATAGCGTTCTAATTCTTCTTAAAACGCGATATAGCATCTCATTTCTATGTTTCATTATGAGATATAATATTCATTGCGAAGTGTCATGTATACCTCGTATTCACTTCAAGAGAATGTAAATGCGACACTTCCTTGCTAGGAAATTGCGTTTGCAGGTGTCTACGTATCGTAGCATTAGAGTTCTAATGCTTCTCAAAACACGATATAGCATCTCATTTCTATGTTTCGTGATAAGATATAATATTCATTGTGTAGTGTTATGTATACCTCGTATTCACTTCAGAAGAATGTAAGTGCGACACTTCCTTGCTATTAAATAGCGTCTGCAGATGTCTACGTACCGTAGCAATAGATTTCTAATGCTTTTTAAATCCCGATATCGCATCTCATTTCTACGTTTCATGCGAAGATATAACATTCATTGTGGAGTGTTATCTATACCTCGAATTCACTTCAAATGAATGTAAATGCGACACATCGTTCCTAGGAAATAGCGTTTGTAGACGTCTCCGTATCGTAGCAATACATTTCTAATCCTTCTTAGAGCGCGATATCGCTCCTTATTACAATATTTCATGTTAAGATACAATATTCATTGCGAAGTGTCATGTATATCTCGCATGCACTTCAAATGAATGTAAATGTGATACTTCCTCGCTCGGAAATAGCAATGCCAGATGTCTATGCATCGAAGCAATAGAGTTCTAATGCTTCTTAAACCGCGATGTGGCATTTCATTTCTATATTTCGTGATAAGGTACAACAATCATCGTGGAGTGTTATGTATACCCCGTATTCACATCAAAAGAATGTAAATGCGACACTTCCTTGCTAGGAAATTGCGTTTGTAGATGTCTATGTATCGAAGCAATAGTGTTATAATGCTTCTTTAAACGCGATATCGCATCACATTTCTATGTTTCGTGATAAGATATAATATTCATTGCGAAGTGTCATGTATACCTCGTATTCCTTTCAAAAGAATGTAAATGCGACACTTCTTTGCTAGGAAATAGCGTTTGCAGATGACTACGTATCGAAGCAACAGGGTTTTAATGCTACTTAAGACGTGATATCGCATCACATTTCTATGTTTGATGATAAGATATAATATTCATTGCGAAGTGCCATATATACCTCGCATACACTTCAAATGAATGTAAATGCGACACTTCCTTCGTAGGAAACAGCGTTTGCAGATGTCTGCGTATCATAGCAATAGGGTTCTACTGCTTCTTAAAACGCGATGTCGCATACCATTTCTATGTTTCTTGATAAGATATAATAATCATTGCGAAATGTCATGTATACCTCGCATACACTTCAAATGAATGTAAATGCGATTCTCCCTTGCTAGGAAATAGCGTTTGCAGATGTCTATGTATCGAAGCAATAGAGTTCTGCTGCTTCTTAAAACGCGATATCGCATCTCACTTGTATGTTTCACAGTAAGATATAATATTCATTGCGAAGTGTCATGCATACCTCGTATCCACCTCAAAAGAATGTGAATGCGACACTTCCTTGCTAGGAAATAGCGTTTGCAGATGTCTACGTATCGTAGCATTAGAGTTCTAATGCTTCTTAAAACGAGATATCGTAACTCATTTCTATATTTCATAATAAGATATAATATTCATTGCGAAGTGTCATGTATACCTCGTATTCACTTCAAAAGAGTGTGAATGCGACTCTTCCTTGCTGGGAAGTTGCGTTTCCAGATGTCAAGGCATCGAAACAATAGAGTTCTAATGCATCTTAAAACTAGATGTCGCATCTCATTTCTATGTTTCATGATAAGATATAATTTTCGTTACGAAGTGTAATATATTCCTCGTTTATACTTCAAATGAATGTAAATGCGACACTTCCTTGCTAGGAAATAGCGTTTGCAGATGTCTGCGTATCGTAGCATTAGGGATCTAATGCTTCACAAAACGCGATATCGCATTTCATTTCTATGTTTCATGATAATATATAATATTCATTGTGCAACGTTATGTGTACCTCGCATTCACTTCAAAATAATGTAAATGCGACACTTTCTTGCTAGGAAATAGCATTTGCAGATGTCTACATATCGAGGCAATAGAGTTCTAATGCTTCTTAAAACGCGTTATCGCATCTCATTTCTATGTTTCATGATAAGATATAATATTCATTGTGCAGTGTTATGTATATCTCATCTACACTTCACATGAATGTAAATGCGACAGTTCCTTGCTAGGAAATAGCGTTTGTAGATGTCTACGTATCGAAGCAATAGATTTCTAATGCTTCTTAAATAGCGATATCGCATCTCATTTCTATGTTTCATGACAAGATATAATATTCATTGTGCAGTGTTATGTATATCTCGTCTACACTTCACATGAATGTAAATGCGACAGTTCTTTCCTAGGAAATAGCGCTTGTAGATGTCTACGTGTTGAAGCAATAGTGTTCTAATGCTTCTTAAAACGCGATATCGCAAATCATTTCTATGATTCATGATAAGATATAATATTCATTGCCAAGTGTTATGTATACATCGCTTACACTTCAAAAGAATGTAAGTGCGACACTTCCCTACTTGGAAATAGCGTTGGCAGATTTTTACGTATCGTAGCAACAGAATTCCAATGCTTCTTAAGACGCAATATCGCATGTCATTTCTATGTTCCAAGATAAGATATAATATTCATTGCGAAGTGTCATGTATACCTCGTATTCACTTTAAAAGAATGTAAATGCGACTCTTCCTTGTTAGGAAATAGCGTTGCAGACGTATACGTATCGTAGCAATAAAGCTCTAATGCTTCTTAAATCGCGATATCGCATCTCATTTCTATCTTTCATGATAAGATATAATATCCATTGTGGAGTGTTATGTATACCTCGTATTCACTTGAAAGGAATGTAAATGCGACACTTCCATGCTGGGAAGTAGCGTTTGCAGATGTCTACGTCTCGAAGCATTAAAGTTCTAATGCTTCTCAAAACGCGATATCGCAGGTCATTTCTATGTTTCATGATAAGATATAATTTTCATTGTGTAGTGTTATGTATATCTCGTCTACACTTCAAATGAATGTAAATGCGACACTTCCTTGCTAGGAAATAGCGTTTGCAGATGTAAACGTATCGTATCAATGGAGTTCTAATGCTTCTTATATCGCGATATCGCACCTCACTTCTACGTTTAATGGTAAGATATAATATTCATTGTGCAGTGTTATGCATATCTCGTCTACACTTCAAATGAATGTAAATGCGACACTTCCATTCTAGGAAATTACGTTTCCAGATGTCTGCGTATCGAAACAATAGAGTTCTAGTGCTTCTTAAAAAGCGATATCGCATCTCATTTCTATGATTCATGATAAGATATAATATTCATTGCGGAGTGTCATGTATACTTCTTATTCACTTCAAAAGAAAGTAAATGCGGCACTTCCTTTCTAGGAAATAGAGTTCCCAGATGTCTACGTATCGAAGCAATCGAGTTCTAATCCTTCTTACATCGCGATATCGCATCTCATTTCTATGCTTCATGATAAAATATAATATTCATTGTGGAATGTCATGTATACCTTGCATACACTTCAAAGGAATGTAAAGGCGTCCCTTCCTTGCTAGGACATAGCGATTGCAGATGCCTACGTATCGAAGCAATAGAATTCTAATGCTTCTTAAAACGCGATATCGCATCTCATTTCTATGTTTCGTGATAAGGTATAATATTCATTGTGGAGTGTTATGTATACCTCGTATTCACTTCAAAAGAATGTAAGTGCGACTCTTCCTTGCTATTAGATAGCATCCGCAGATGTCTCGGTATCGAAGAAATAGAGTTCTAATGCTTCTTGTGTTGCGATATCGCATCACATTTCTACGTATCATGATAAGATACAATATTCATTGCGAAATGAAATGTATTCCTCGCATACACTTCAAATGTATGTAAATGCGACACTTCCATGCTAGGAATTAGCGTTTGCAGATGTCTACGTATCGAAGCAATAGAGTTCTTGTGCTTCTTAAATCGCGAAATCGCATCTCATTTCTATGTTTCACGATAGGATATAATATTCATTGCGAAGTGTTATGTATACCTCGTATTCACTTCAAATAAATGTAAGTGCGACACTACCTTGCTATTTGATAGCGTTTGCAGATGTCTAAGTACCGTAGCAGAAGTGTTCTAATGCTTTTTAAATCGCGAAATCGCATCTGATTCCTATGTATCATGATAGGATATAATATTCATTGTGGAGTTTTATGTATACTTCGTTTTCACTTCAAAAGAATGTAAATGCGACACTTCCTTCCTAGGAAACAGCGTTTGCAGATGTATACGTATCGTAGCAATAGGGTTCTAATGCATCTTAAATCGCGATATCGCATATCATTTCTATTTTTCATGATAAGATATAATATTCATTGTGGAGTGTTATGTATACCACGCATACACTTCAAATGAATGTAAATGCGACGCTTCCTTGCTAGGAAATAGCGTCTGCAGATATCTACGTATCGAAGCAACAGAGTTCTAATGCTTCTTAAAACGAGATATCGCATCTCATATTAATGTTTTATGACAAGATATAATATTCATTGTGCAGTGTTATGTTTACCTCGTATTGACTTCAAAAGAATGTAAATGCGACACTTCCTTGCTAGGAGATAGTATTGGCAGGTGTCTACGTATCGAAGCAGTAGAGTTCTAATGCTCCTTAGAACGAGATATCGCATCCCATTTTTATGTTTCATTATAAAATATAATATCCATTACGAAGTTTCACGTATACCTCGTATTCACTTCAAAACAATGTAAATGCGACACATCCCTGATAGGAAGTAGCGTTTGCAGATGTCTACGTATCGAAGTAATAGAGTTCAAGTGCTTCTCAAAACGCTGTATCGCAACACATTTCTGTGTTTCATGATATGGTATAATATTCATTGCGAAGTGTCATGTATACCTCGCATACACTTCAAGAGATTGTAAATGCGACACATCCTAGCTAGGAAATAGCGCTTGCAGATATCTACGTATCGTAGCATTAGAGTTCTAAAGCTTCTCAAAACGCGATATCGCATCTTCTTTCTATGTGTCATGATAATGTATAATATTCGTAGTGCAGTGTTATGTATATCTCGTCTACACTTCAAATGAATGTAAATGCGACACTTCCATGCTAGGAAATAGCGTTTGCAGATGTCTATGTATCGAAGCAATAGAGTTCTGCTGCTTCTTAAAACGCGATATCGCATCTCACTTGTATGTTTCACAGTAAGATATAATATTCATTGCGAAGTGTCATGCATACCTCGTATCCACTTCAAAAGAATGTAAATGCGACACTTCCTTGCTAGGAAATAGCGTTTGCAGATGTCTACGTATCGTAGCATTAGAGTTCTAATGCTTCTTAAAACGAGATATCGTAACTCATTTCTATATTTCATAATAAGATATAATATTCATTGCGAAGTGTCATGTATACCTCGTATTCACTTCAAAAGAGTGTGAATGCGACTCTTCCTTGCTGGGAAGTTGCGTTTCCAGATGTCAAGGTATCGAAACAATAGAGTTCTAATGCATCTTAAAACTAGATGTCGCATCTCATCTCTATGTTTCATGATAAGATATAATATTCATCGCGAATTGTCATGTATACTTCGTATTCACTTCAAATGAATGGAAATGCGACACTTCCTTCCCAGCAAATAGCGTTTGTAGATGTCTACGCATCGAAGCAATAGAGCTCAAATTCTTCTTAAAACGCGATATCGTATCTCATTTCTATGTCTCATGACAAGATATAATACTCATTGCGAAGTGTTATGTAATCCTCGTCTACATTTTAAATGAATGTAAATGCGACACTTCCTTTCTAGGAAATTACGCGTCCAGATGTCCACGTGTCGAAGCAATAGTGTTCTAATGCTTCTTAAAACGCGATATCGCATAGCATTTCTATGTCTCATGATAAGATATAATATTCATTGTGGAGTGTCATGTATACCTCGTATTCACCTCAAAAGAATGTAAATGCGACAATTCCTTGCTAGGAAATAGCGATTGCAGATGTCTGCGTATCGTAGCAATAGAGTTCTAATGCTTTTTAAATCGCGATATCGAATTTCATATCTATGCTTCATGATAAGATATAATATTCATTGCGAAGTGTCACCTATACCTCGCATACACTTCAAATGAATGTAAATGCGCCACTTTCTTGCTAGGAAATAGCGTTTGCAGATGTCTACGTATCGAAGCAATAGAGTTCTAATGCTTCTAGAAACGCGATATCGCATCTCACTTCTGTCACATGATAAGATATAATGTTCACTGCGAAGTGTTATGTATACCTCGTATTCACTTCAAAAAAATGTAAATGCCACATTTCATTGCTAGGAAGTAGTGTTTGCAGATGCCTACGTATCGGAGCAATAGATTTCCAATCTTTTTAAATAGCAATATCGCATCTCATATCTATGCTTCATGATAAGATATAATATTCATTGCGAAGTGTCATGTATACCTCGTATTCACTTCAAAAGAGTGTGAATGCGACTCTTCCTTGCTGGGAAGTTGCGTTTCCAGATGTCAAGGTATCGAAACAATAGAGTTCTAATGCATCTTAAAACGAGATGTCGCATCTCATCTCTACGTTTCATGATAAGATATAATATTCATCGCGAATTGTCATGTATACTTCGTATTCACTTCAAATGAATGGAAATGCGACACTTCCTTGCCAGCAAATAGCGTTTGTAGATGTCTACGCATCGAAGCAATAGAGCTCAAATTCTTCTTAAAACGCGATATCGTATCTCATTTCTATGTCTCATGACAAGATATAATACTCATTGCGAAGTGTTATGTAATCTTCGTCTACATTTTAAATGAATGTAAATGCGACACTTCCTTTCTAGGAAATTACGCGTCCAGATGTCTACGTGTCGAAGCAATAGTGTTCTAATGCTTCTTAAAACGCGATATCGCATAGCATTTCTATGTCTCATGATAAGATATAATATTCATTGTGGAGTGTCATGTATACCTCGTATTCACCTCAAAAGAATGTAAATGCGACAATTCCTTGCTAGGAAATAGCGACTGCAGATGTCTGCGTATCGTAGCAATAGAGTTCTAATGCTTTTTAAATCGCGATATCGAATTTCATATCTATGTTTCATGATAAGATATAATATTCATTGCGAAGTGTCATGTATACCTCGTATTCACCTCAAAAGAATGTAAATGCGACGCTTCCTTGCTAGGGGATATAGCGTTGGCAGGTGTCTACGTATCGAAGCAATAGAGTTCTAATGCTTCCTAAAACGAGATGTCGCATCTCATTTCTATGTTTCATGATAAGATATAAAACTCATTGTGGAGTGTTATGTTTACCTTGTACTCACTTCATAAGAATGTAAATGCGACGCTTCCTTGCTAGGAGGTAGCGTTTGCAGATTTCTGCGTATCGAAGCAATAGATTTCTAATGCTTCTTAAATCGCGATATCGCTTCTCATTTCTATGTTTCATGATAAGATATAATATTCGTTGTGGAGTGTTATGTATACCTCGTATTCACTTCAAAAGAATGTAAATGCGACACTTCCTTGCTAGTAAATAGCGTCTGCAGACATCTACGTATCGTAGCAATAGAGTTCTAATGCTACTTAAAACGTGATATCGCATCTCATTTCTATGTTTCATTATAAGATATAATATTCATTGTGGAGTGTTATGTACACCTTGTATTCACTTCAAAAGAATGTAAATGCGACAGTTCCTTGCTAGGAAATAGCGTTAGCAGATATCTACGTATCGTAGCAATAGAGTTCTAATGCTTCTTAGAACGCGATATTGCATCTCATTTCTATGTTTCATGATAAGATATAATATTCATTGCGGGGTGTCATGTATACCTCGTATTCACTTCATATGAATGTAAATTCGAAACTTTCTTGCTAGGAAATAGCGCTTCCAGATGTCTACGCATTGGAGCAATAGAGTTCTAATGCTACTTTAAACGCGATATCGCATGTCATTTCTTTTTCATGATAAGACATAATATTCATTGCGATGTGTTACGTATACCTCGTCTTCACTTCAAAAGAATGTAAATGCGACACTTCCTTGCTAGGAAATAGCGTCTGCAGATGTCCACGTATCGTAGAAATAGCGTTCTAATTCTTCTTAAAACGCGATATAGCATCTCATTTCTATGTTTCATTATGAGATATAATATTCATTGCGAAGTGTCATGTATACCTCGTATTCACTTCAAGAGAATGTAAATGCGACACTTCCTTGCTAGGAAATTGCGTTTGCAGGTGTCTACGTATCGTAGCATTAGAGTTCTAATGCTTCTCAAAACACGATATAGCATCTCATTTCTATGTTTCGTGATAAGATATAATATTCATTGTGTAGTGTTATGTATACCTCGTATTCACTTCAAAAGAATGTAAGTGCGACACTTCCTTGCTATTAAATAGCGTCTGCAGATGTCTACGTACCGTAGCAATAGATTTCTAATGCTTTTTAAATCCCGATTTCGCATCTCATTTCTACGTTTCATGCGAAGATATAACATTCATTGTGGAGTGTTATCTATACCTCGTATTCACTTCAAATGAATGTAAATGCGACACATCGTTCCTAGGAAATAGCGTTTGTAGACGTCTCCGTATCGTAGCAATACATTTCTAATCCTTCTTAGAGCGCGATATCGCACCTTATTACAATATTTCATGTTAAGATACAATATTCATTGCGAAGTGTCATGTATATCTCGCATGCACTTCAAATGAATGTAAATGTGATACTTCCTCGCTCGGAAATAGCAATGCCAGATGTCTATGCATCGAAGCAATAGAGTTCTAATGCTTCTTAAACCGCGATGTGGCATTTCATTTCTATATTTCGTGATAAGGTACAACAATCATCGTGGAGTGTTATGTATACCCCGTATTCACATCAAAAGAATGTAAATGCGACACTTCCTTGCTAGGAAATTGCGTTTGTAGATGTCTATGTATCGAAGCAATAGTGTTATAATGCTTCTTTAAACGCGATATCGCATCACATTTCTATGTTTCGTGATAAGATATAATATTCATTGCGAAGTGTCATGTATACCTCGTATTCCTTTCAAAAGAATGTAAATGCGACACTTCTTTGCTAGGAAATAGCGTTTGCAGATGACTACGTATCGAAGCAATAGGGTTTTAATGCTACTTAAGACGTGATATCGCATCACATTTCTATGTTTGATGATAAGATATAATATTCATTGCGAAGTGCCATATATACCTCGCATACACTTCAAATGAATGTAAATGCGACACTTCCTTCGTAGGAAACAGCGTTTGCAGATGTCTGCGTATCATAGCAATAGGGTTCTACTGCTTCTTAAAACGCGATGTCGCATACCATTTCTATGTTTCTTGATAAGATATAATAATCATTGCGAAATGTCATGTATACCTCGCATACACTTCAAATGAATGTAAATGCGATTCTCCCTTGCTAGGAAATAGCGTTTGCAGATGTCTATGTATCGAAGCAATAGAGTTCTGCTGCTTCTTAAAACGCGATATCGCATCTCACTTGTATGTTTCACAGTAAGATATAATATTCATTGCGAAGTGTCATGCATACCTCGTATCCACCTCAAAAGAATGTGAATGCGACACTTCCTTGCTAGGAAATAGCGTTTGCAGATGTCTACGTATCGTAGCATTAGAGTTCTAATGCTTCTTAAAACGAGATATCGTAACTCATTTCTATATTTCATAATAAGATATAATATTCATTGCGAAGTGTCATGTATACCTCGTATTCACTTCAAAAGAGTGTGAATGCGACTCTTCCTTGCTGGGAAGTTGCGTTTCCAGATGTCAAGGTATCGAAACTATAAAGTTCTAATGCATCTTAAAACGAGATGTCGCATCTCATCTCTATGTTTCATGATAAGATATAATATTCATTGCGAATTGTCATGTATACTTCGTATTCACTTCAAATGAATGGAAATGCGACACTTCCTTGCCAGCAAATAGCGTTTGTAGATGTCTACGCATCGAAGCAATAGAGCTCAAATTCTTCTTAAAACGCGATATCGTATCTCATTTCTATGTCTCATGACAAGATATAATACTCATTGCGAAGTGTTATGTAATCCTCGTCTACATTTTAAATGAATGTAAATGCGACACTTCCTTTCTAGGAAATTACGCGTCCAGATGTCTACGTGTCGAAGCAATAGTGTTCTAATGCTTCTTAAAACGCGATATCGCATAGCATTTCTATGTCTCATGATAAGATATAATATTCATTGTGGAGTGTCATGTATACCTCGTATTCACCTCAAAAGAATGTAAATGCGACAATTCCTTGCTAGGAAATAGCGATTGCAGATGTCTGCGTATCGTAGCAATTGAGTTCTAATGCTTTTTAAATCGCGATATCGAATTTCATATCTATGCTTCATGATAAGATATAATATTCATTGCGAAGTGTCACCTATACCTCGCATACACTTCAAATGAATGTAAATGCGCCACTTTCTTGCTAGGAAATAGCGTTTGCAGATGTCTACGTATCGAAGCAATAGAGTTCTAATGCTTCTAGAAACGCGATATCGCATCTCACTTCCGTCACATGATAAGATATAATATTCACTGCGAAGTGTTATGTATACCTCGTATTCACTTCAAAAGAATGTAAATGCCACATTTCACTTCTAGGAAGTAGTGTTTGCAGATGCCTACGTATCGGAGCAATAGAGTTCCAATCTTTTTAAATAGCAATATCGCATCTCATTTCTATGCATCATGGTAAGATATAATATTCATTGCGAAGAGTCATGTATACCTCGTATTCACTTCAAAAGAATGTAATGCGACACTTCCTTGCTAGGAAATAGCATTTGCAGATGTCTACGTATCGTAGCAATAGAGTTCTAATGCTTCCTAAAACGCGACATCGCATCACATTTCTATGTTTCATGAAAGGATATAATATTCATTGCGAAGTGCCACTTATGCCTCGCATAAACTTAGAATGAATGCAAATGCGACACTTCATTGCTAGGAAATAGCGTTTGCAGATGTCTACGTATCTAAGCAATAGTGTTCTAATGCTTCTTAAAGCGGGATACCGCATCTCATTCCCATGTATCATGATAAGATATAATATTCATTGCGAAGTGTCATGTGTACCTCGTATTCACTTCAAAAGAATGTAAATCCCACACTTCCTTCCTAGGAAATAGCGTTTGCAGATGTACACGTATCGAAGCAATAGAGTTCTAATGCTTCTTAAAACGGGATATCGCATCTCAATTCTATGTCTCATGATAAGATATAATATTCATTGCGAAGTGTCATGTATACATTGTATTCACTTCAAAAGAATGCAAGTGCGACACTTCCTTGCTTGGAAATAACGTTTCCAGATGTCCACGTATCGAAGCAATAGTGTTCTAATGCTTCTTAAAACGCGATGTCGCATTTCATTTCTATGTTTCATGATAAGATATAATGTTCATTGTGGGGTGTTATGTATACCTCGTATTCACTTCAAAAGAATGTAAATGCGATACTTCCTTGCTAGGAAATAGCGTCTACAGATGTCTACGTCTCGCAGCAATAGATTTCTAGTGCTTCTTAAAACGCGATATCGCATCTCATTCCTATGTTCCACTATAAGATATAATAAGCATTGCGAAGTGTCATGTATACCTCGAATTCTCTTCAAAAGATTGTAAATACGACACTTCCTTGCTAGGAAATGGCGTTTGCAGATGTCTACGTATCGAAGCAATAAACTTCCAGTGCTTCTTAAATCGCGATATCGCATCTCATTTCTATGTTTCATGATAAGATATAATATTCATTGTGGACTGTTATGTATACCTCGTAATCACTTCAAAAGTGTGTAAGTGCAACGCTTCCTTGATATGAAATAGCGTTTGCAGATGTCTACGTATCGAAGCGACAGAGTTATAATGCTTCTTAAGACGAGATTTCGCATGTCATTTTAATGTTTTATGATATGATATAATATTCATTGCGAAGTGTCGTGTATGCGTCGTATTCGCTTCAAAAGAATGTAAATGTGACACTTCCTTGCTAGGAAATAGCGTTTCCAGATGTCTGTGTATCGAAGCAATAGAGTTCTAATGCTCCTTAAACCGCAATGTCGCATCTCATTCCTATGTTTCTTGATAAGATATAATATTCGTTGTGAAGTATTATGCCTACTTCGCATGCACCTCAAGAGAATGTAAATGCGGCACTTCCTTCCTGGGAAATAGCGTTTGCAGATGTCTACGTGTCGTAGCAATAGAGTTCTAATGCTTCTTAAAACGCGATATCGCATCTCATTAATATGTGTCGTGATAAGATATGATATTCATTGCGAAGTATTATGTATTCCTCATCAACACTTCAAATGAATGTAAGTGCGACTCTTCCTTGCTATTATATAGCTTTTGCAGATGTCTAAGTGTCGTAGCAACAGAGTTCTAATGCTTTTTAGATCGCGATATAGCACCTCATTTCTATGTTTCATGATAAGGTATAATATTCATTGTGGAGTGTTATGTATACCTCGTATTCACTTCAAAAGAATGTAAATGCGACACTTCCTTGCTAGGAAACAGCGTTTGCAGATGTCTGCGTGTCGAAGCCATACATTTCTAATGCTTCTTAATTCGCGATATCGATACTCACTTCTATGTTTCATGATAAGAATTCATAATATTCATTGCGAAGTGTCATGTATACCTCGTACGCTACTCAAATGAATGTAAATGCGGCACTTCCTTGCTAGGAAATAGGGCTGGCAGATGTCTACGTATCGAAGCAAAAGAGATCTTATGCTTATTGAAAGCGAGATATTGCATCTCATTTCTATGTTACATAATAAGATATAATATTCACTGTGCAGTGTTATGTATACCTCGCATTCGCTTCAACAGAATGGAAATGCCACACTTCCATGCTAGGAAATGCCTTTCCAGATGTCAACGTATCGGAGCAATATAGTTCTAATGCTTCTTAGAACGCGATGTCGATTCTCATTTCTATTCTTCGTGATAAGATATAATATTCATTGCGAAGTGTTATGTATACCTCGTCTACACTTCAAACGAATGTAAGTGCCACACTTCCTTGCTAGGGAATAGCGTTTCCAGATGTCCACGTATCGAAGCAATAGAGTTCTAATCCTTCTTTAAACGCGATATCGAATCTCATTTCTATGTTGCATGATAAGATATAATGTTCATTCCGAAGTCTTATGTATACCTTACCTACACATCAAAAGAATGTAAATGTCACACTTCCTTCCTAGGAAACAGCGTTTCCTGATGTCTACCTATAGAAGCAATAGAGTTATAATGTTCCTGTGAAAGCGATATCGAATCTCAATTCTATGTTTCATGATACGATATAATATTTTTTGCGAAGCGTTAGGTATACCTCGTCTACACTTCGAAAGATTGTAAATGCCACACTTCCTTGCTAGGAAATAGCGTTTCCAAATGTCTACGTATCGAAGCAAAAAAGATGTAGTGCTCCTTAAAACGCGATATCGCATCTCACTTCTATGTTTCATGATATGATATTATATTCATTGCAAAGTGTTATGTATACCTCGTATACACTTCTGTAGAGTGTGAATGTCACACGTCCTTGCTAGGAAATAGCGTTTCCAGATTTCTGCGTATCGAAGCAATAGTGTTCTAATGCTTCTTAGAACGCGATATCGCTATTCATTTCTATGTTTCATGATTATATATAGTATTCATTGCGAAGTGTTATGTATACATCGTCTACACTTCACAAGAATGTAAATGCCACACTTGCTTGCTAGGAAATGCGTTTCCACATGTCTAAGTATCGAAGCAATAGAGTCCTAGTGCTTCTTAAATCGCAGATATCGCATTTCTCTTCTATGTTTCATGATAAGATACAAATTTCATTGCGAAGTGTTATGTATACCTCGTCTGCACTTCAAAGGAATGTAAATGTCACACTTGCTTGCTAGGAAATAGTGTTTCCAGATGTCTACGTATCGAAGCAATAGAGTTCTCATGCTTCTTAAAACGGGATACAGCAACCCATTTCTATGTTTCAATATAAGGTATAATATTCGTTGCGAAGTGTTATGTATACCTCGTCTGCAGTACAAAAGAATGCAAATGTCACCCTTCCTCGCTAGGAAATAGCGCTTCCAGATGTCTACGAATCGAAGCAATAGAGTTCTAATGCCTCTTAAAATGCGACGTCGTATCCGATTTCTATGTTTCATAGTGAGATATAATATTCATTGCGAAGTGTTGTATACATCGTCTAAGCATCAAAAGAATGTAAATGCCACACATCCTCGCCAAGAAATAGCGTTTCCATATGTCTGCGTATCGAAGCAATAGATTTCTAATGCTTCTTAAAACGCGATATCGCATCTCAATACTATGTTTCATGATACGATATAATATTTTTTGCGAAGTGTTACGTATACCTCGTCTACACTTCAAACGAATGTAAATACGACACTTCCTTGCTAGGAAATAGCGTTCGCTGATATCTACGTATCGAAGCAATAGATTTCTAATTCTTCTTAAAACGCGAAATCGCTGCCCATTTATATGCTTCATGAAAAGATATAATATTCATTGTGGAGTGTTATGTATACCTCGTATTCACTTCAAAAGAATGTAAATGCGATACTTCCTTGCTAGGAAATAGCGTCTGCAGATGTCTACGTATCGTAGCAGTAGATTTCTAATGCTTCTTAAAACGCCATAGCGCATCTCATTTATATGTTTCATGATAAGATATAATATACATTGCGATGTGTCATGTATACCTTGTATTTACTTGAAAAGAACGTAAATGCGACAATTCCTTGCTAGGAAATAGCGATTGCAGATGTCTACGTATCGTATTAATGGGGTTCTAATGCTTCTCAAATCGCGATATAGCATCTCATTTCGATATCTCACTATAAGATATAATATTCATTGTGCGGTGTTATGTATACCTCGTATTCACTTCAAATGAATATAAATGCGACTCTTCCTTGCCAGGAAATAGCGTTGGCAGATGTCTACGTATCGAAGCAAAGGAGTTCTAATGTTTCTTAAAACGAGATATCGCATCTCATTTCATTGTTTCATGATAAGATATAATATTCATTGTGGAGTGTCATGTATACCTCGTATTCACTTCAAAGAATGTAAATGCAACACTTCCTTGCTAGGACATAGCGATGGCAGTTGTCTGCGGATCGAAGAAACAGAGTTCTAATGCTTCTTAAAACGAGGTATGGCATCTCATTTCTATGTTTTACAATAAGATATAATATTCATTGTGCAGTGTCATGTATACCTTGTATTCCTTTCAAAAGAATGTAAATGTGACACTTCCTTGCTGGGAAGAAGCGCCTTCAGATGGCTACGTGTCGAAGCAATAGAGTTCTTATGCTCCTTAAATAACAATATCGCATTTCGTTTGTATGTTCCATGATAAGATATAATATTCATTGCGCAGTGTCTTGTATTCCTCGCATATACTTCAAATGAATGTAAATGCGACACTTCCTTGCTAGGAACTAGCGTTTGCAGATGTCTACGAATTGAAGCAATATAGTTGTAATGCTTCTTAAATCGCGATATCGCATCTCACTTCTACGATTCATGATAAGACATAATATTCATTGTGCAGTATTATGTATATCTAGTCTACACTTCAAATGAATATAAATGCGACACTTCCTTGCTAGGAAATAGCGTCTGCAGATATCTACGTATCGTAGCAATAGAGATCTAATGCTTCTTAAGTCGCCATATCGCATCTCATTTCTATGTTTTACGATAAGATATACTATTCATTGCGGAGTGTCATGTATACCTCGTATTCTCTTCAAAAGAATGTAAATACGACACTTCCTTGCTAGTAAATAGCGTTTGCAGATGTCTACGTATCGTAGCAATTGAGTTCTAATGCTTCTAATAACGCGATATCGCATCTCATTTCTATGTCTCATGATAATTTATAATACTCAATGCGAAGTGTTATGTATTCCTCGTCTACACTTCAAATGAATGTGAATGCGAACCTTCCTTGCTAGGAAATGGCGTTTCCAGATGTCTACGCATCGAAGTTATAGAGATCTAATGCTACTTAAAACGCGATATCGCATCTAATTTCTATGTTTCATGATAAGATATAATATTCATTGTGGAGTGTTATGTATACCTCGAATTCACTTCAAAAGAATGTAAATGCGACACTTCCTTGCTAGGAAATAGCGAATGCAGATATCTACGTATCGTAGCAATGGTGCTCTAATCCTTCTTAGAGCGCGATATCGCATCTCATTTCTATGTTTCATGATAAGATATAATATTCATTGCGAAGTGTCATGTATACCTCGCATACACTTCAAATGAATGTAAATGCGACACTTCCTTGCACGCAAATAGCGGTTGCAGATGTCTACGTATCGATGCAATAGATTCCTAATGCTTCCTGATACGCGATATCGCATCTCATTTCTATGATTCATGATGAGATATGATACTCACTGCGAAGTGTTACGCATACCTCGTGTACACTTCAAATAAATGAAAGTGCGAGACTTCCTTGCTAGGAAGTAGCGTATGCAGATGTCTACGTATCGAAGTTATAGAGATCTAATGCTACTTAAAACGCGATATCGCATCTCACTTCTATGTTTCATGATAAGATATAATATTCATTGTGGAGTGTTATGTATACCTCGAATTCGCTTCAAAAATGTAAATGCGACACTTTCTTGCTAGGAAATAGCGTTTGCAGATGTATGTGTATCGAAGCAATAGTATTCTAATGCTTCTTAAATCGCCATATCGCATCTCATTTCTATGTTTCATGATAAGATATAATATTCATTGTGCAATGTTATGTATACATCGCATTTACTTCAAAAGAATGTAAATGCGACATTTCCTTGCTAGGAAATAGCGTTCACAGATGTCTACGTATCCTAGCAATAGTGTTCTAATGCATCTTAAAATGCGATATCGCCCCTCATTTCTATGTTTCACGATGAGATATAATATTCATTGTGGAGTGTACTGTATTCCTCGTATTCACCACACAGGAATGTAAATGCGACACTTCCTTGCTAGGAAATAGCGTTTGCAAATGTCTACGTATCGTAGCATTAGGCTTTTAATGCTTCTCAGAACGCCATTTCGCATCTTATTTCTATGTTTCATGATAAGATATAATATTTATTGCCAAGTGTCACGTATACCTCGCATACACTTCAAACGAATGTAAATGCGTCACTTCCTTGCTAGGAAGTAGCTTTCGCAGATGTCTACGTATCGTAGCAATATTGTTATAATGCTTCTTAAAACGTGATATAGCCCCTCATTTCTATGTTTCACAATATGATATAATACTCATTGTGCAGTGTTACGTATACATCGTATTCTCTTCAAAAGAATGTAAATGCGACATTACCTTGCTAGGAAATAGCGTTTGCAGATGTCTACGTATCGTAGCAATAAAGTTCTAATGCTTCTCAAAACGCGATATCGCTTCTCATTTCTATGTTTCATCATAAGATATAATATTAATTGCGAAGTGTTATGTATACCTCGCATACACTTCAAATGAATGTAAATGCGACACTTCCTTCCTAGGAAGTAGCGTTTGCAGATGTCTACGAATCGAAGCAATAGACTTCTAATGCTTCTTAAATCGCGATATCGCATCTCATTTCTATGTTTCGTGATAAGATATAATATTCATTGCGAAGTGTCGTGTGTACCTCGCAATCACATCAAATGAATGTAAATGCGACACTTCCTTGCTAGGAAGTAGCGTTTGCAGATGTCTACGTATCGAAGCAATAGAGTTCTAATGCTTCTCAAGACGCGATATCGCATTTCATTTCTATGTTTCATGATAAGATATAAAATTCATTTCGAAGTGTCATGTATACCTCGGATGAACTTCATATGAATGTAAATGCGACACTTACTTGCTATGAAATAGCGTTTGCAGATGTCTACGTATCGAAGCAGTAGAGTTCTAATGCTTCTTAAATGAAATATCGCATCTCATTTCTATGTTTCATGATTAGATATAATATTCATTGCGAAGTGCCATGTATACCTCGCATACACTACAAATGAATGCAAATGCGACTCTTCCTTGTTAGGAAATAGCGTTTGCAGATGTCTACGTATCTAAGCAATAGTGTTCTAATGCTTCTTAAAGCGGGATACCGCATCTCATTCCTATGTATCATGATAAGATATAATATTCATTGCGAAGTGTCATGTGTACCTCGTATTCACTTCAAAAGAATGTAAATGCCACACTTCCTTCCTAGGAAATAGCGTTTGCAGTTGTCTACGTGTCGAAGCAATAGAGATCTAATGCTTCTTAAAACGCGCCTTCGCATCTCATTTCTATGTTTCATGATAAGGTATAATTTTCATTGGGAAGTGACATGCATACCTCGTATTCACTTCAAAAGAGTGTAAATGCGACACTTCCTTGCTAGGACGTTGCGTTTGCAGATGTCCACGTATCGATGCAGTAGAATTCTAATAGTTCTTATACGCGCTTTTGCATCACATTTCTACGATTCATGAAAAGATATAATATTCATTGCGAAGTGACGTGCATACCTCGTATTCACTTCAAAAGAATGTAAATGCAACACTTCCTTGCTAGAAATTAGCGTTTGCAGATGTCTAGGTATCGAATCAATAGAGTTCTAAAGCTTCTTAAACGAGCTTTCGCATCTCATTTCTATGTTTCGTATTAAGATATAACATTCATTGTGCAGTGTTATGTATACCTCGTATTCACTTCAAAAGAATGTAAATGCGACACTTCCTTGATAGCAAATAGCGTTTGCAGATTTCTACGGATCGGAGTAATAGAATTCTAATGCTTCTTATATCGTCATATCGCATCTCATTTCTATGTTACATGATAAGATATAATATTCATTGCGAAGTTTCATGTGTTCCTCGTATTCACTTCAAATGAATGTAAATGCGACACTTCCTTTCTAGGAAATAGCGTTTGCAGATGTCTACGTATCGTAGCAATAGTGTTCTGATGCTTCCTAAAACGCGATATCGCATCTCGTTTCTATGTTTACGATAAGATATGATATTCATTGCCAAGTGGCATGTATACCTCGCATACACTTCAAATGAATGTAAATGCGACACTTCCTTGCTAGCAAATAGCGTTTGCAGTTGTCTACGTGTCGAAGCAATAGAGATCTAATGCTTCTTAAAACGCGACTTCGCATCTCATTTCTATGTTTCATGATAAGGTATAATATTCATTGTGAAGTGACGTGCATACCTCGTATTCACTTCAAAAGAATGTAAACGCAACACTTCCTTGCTACAAAGTAGCGTTTGCAGATGTCTAGGTATCGAATCAATAGAGTTCTAAAGCTTCTTAAACGAGCTTTCGCATCTCATTTCTATGTTTCATGATAATATATAATATCCATTCTGCAATGTTATGTATAACTCGCATTCACTTCAAAAGAATATAAATGCGACTCTTCCTTCCTAGGAAATAGCGTTTGCAGATGTCTACGTATCGAAGCAATAGATTGCAAATGCATCTTAAATCGCGATATCGCATCTCATGAATATGTTTCATGATAAGATATATTATCCACTGCGAAGTGTCTTGTATACCTCGTATTCACTTCAAGAGAATGTACACGCTACACTTCCTTGCTAGGAAATAGCGTTTGCAGGTTGCTACGTACCGAAGCAATAGACTTCTGATGCTGCTTAAATCGCGATATCGCATCTCATTTCTATGTTTCATGATAAGATATAATATTCATTGTGCAGTGTTATGTATATCTCGTAATCGCTTCAAAAGAATGTAAGTGCGACACTTCCTTGCTAGGAAATAGCGTTTGCTGATGTCTACGTATCGTAGCATTAGAGTTTTAATGCCTCTTAAATCGCGATATCGCATCTCATTTCTATGTTTCATGATAAGATATAATATTCATTGTGCAGTGATATGCATATCCCGTCTACACTTCAAAAGAATGTAAATGAGACACTCCCTTGCTAGGAAATAGCGTCTGCAGATTTCTACGTATCGTAGAAATGGAGATCTAATTCTTCTTAAAACGCGAGATAGCATCTCATTTCTATGTTTCATGATAAGATATAATATTCGATGTGGAGTGTTATGTATACCTCGTATTCATTACAAAAGAATAGGAATGCGACGCTTCCTTGCTAGGAAATAGCGTTTGCAAGTGTCTACGTATCGAAGCAATAGTGTCCCAATGCTTCTTAAATCGCCATATCGCATCCCATTTCTATGTTTCATGATAAGATATAATATACATTGTGAAGTGTCTTGTGTACCTCGCATACACATCAAATGAATGTAAATGCGAAACTTCCTTGCTAGGAAATAGCGTTGGCACTTGTCTCCGTATCGAAGCAATAAAGTTCTAATGCTACTTAAATCGCCATATCGCATTTCACTTCTATGTTTCATGATAAGATATAATATTCATTGTGGAGTGTTATGTATACCTCGTACTCACATCAGGAGAATGTAAATGCGACACTTCCTTGCTAGGAAATAGCGTTGGCAGATGTCTACGTATTCAAGCAATAGGGATCTATTGCTTCTTAAATAGTGATATCGCATTTCATTTCTATGTTTCATGATAAGATATAATATTCATTGCGAAGTGTTATGTATTCCTCGCCTACACTTCAATTGTATGTAAATGCGACACCTCCTTTCTAGGAAATTACGTTTCCAGATGTCTACGTATCGAAGCAATAGATTTCTAATGCTTCTTAAAACGCGATATCGCATCTCATTTCTATGTTTCATGATAAGATACAATATTCATTGCGATGTGTCATGTATACCACGTATTCACTTCAAAAGAATGTAAGTGCTACACTTCCTTGCTAGGAAATAGCGTTTGCAGTTGTCTACGTTGCGTAGCAATAGTGATCTAGTGCTTCTTAAGTCGCGATATCGCTCCTCATTTCTATGTTTCATGATAAGATATAATATTCATTGCGAATGGTTATATATATCTCGTCTACACTTAATAAGAATGTAAATGCGACATTTCCTTGCTAGGAAATAGCGTTTGCAGATGTCTACGTATAGAAGCAATAGGATTCTAATGCTTCTTAAAACGCGATATCGCATCTCATTTCTATGTTTCATGGTGAGATAAAATAATCATTGCGATGTGTCACTTATACCTCACATACACTTCAAATGAATGTAAATGCGACACTTCCTTGCTAGGAAATAGCGTTCGCAGATGTCTAAGTATCGAAGCAATCCAGTTCCAATGCTTCTTAAATCTGGAAATCGTATCTCATTACAACGTTTCATGATATGATATAATATTCATTGCGAAGTGTTACGCATTCTTCGCATACACTTCAAGCTAATGTATATGCGACACTATCTTGCTAGGAAACAGCGTTGGCAGATGTCTACGTATCGTAGCAACAGATTTCTAATGCTTCTCAACACCCGATATCGCATTTCATTTCTATGTTTCATGATAAGATATAATATTCATTGCGAAGTGTCACTTATACCTCCCATACACTTCAAGTGAATGTAAATGCGACCCTTCCTTGCTAGGAAATAGCGTTTGCAGATTTCTCCGTAACGGAGCAATAGAGTCCTAATGCTTCTTAAATATCGATATCGCACCTCATTTCAATGTTTCGTGGTAAGGTATAATATTCATTGTGGAGTGTTATGTCTACATCGTATTCACATCAAAAGAATGTAAATGCGACACTTCCTTGCTAGGAAATAGCGTTTGCAGATGTCTACGTATCGAAGCAATAGAGTTCTATTGCTTCTTAAAACGTGATGTCGCATCTCATTTCTATGTTTCTTGATAAGATATAATATTCATTGCAAAGTGTCATGTATACCTCGTATTCACTTCAAAAGAATGTGTATGCGACACTTCCTTGCTAGGAAATAGCGTTTGCAGATGTCTCCGTATCGAAGCAATAGAGTCTAATGCTTCTTAAAACGAGATGTCGCATCTGATTTCTATGTTTCATGATAAGATATAATATTAATCGCGAAGTATCATGTATTCTTCGTACTCACTTCAAAATAATGTAAATGCGACTCTTGCCTGCTATTAAATAGCGTTTGAAAATGTCTACGCTCCGTAGAAATAGAGTTCTAATGCTTCTTAGAACGAGATGTCGCATCTGCTTTCTATGTTTCATGATAAGATACAATATTCATTGCGAAGAGTCATGAATACCTCGTATTCACTTCAAAAGAATGTAAATGCGACACTTCCTTGCTAGGAAGTAGAGTTTGCAGATGTCTACTTATCGAAGCAATAGATTTCTAATGCTTCTTAAAACGAGATGTCGCATCTCATATCTATGTTTCATGATAAGATATATTATTCATTGCGAAGTGTCATGTATTCCTCGTATTCACTTCAAAAGAATGTAAATGCGATACTTCCTTGCTAGGAAGTAGCGTTTGCAGATGACTACGTACCGATGGAATGGAGTTCTAATGTTTCTTAAAACGCGATATCGCATCCCATTTCTATGTTTCATGATAGGATATAATATTCAGTTGGAAGAGTTATGTATACCACGTATTCACTTCAAGCGAATGTAAATGCGACCATTCCTTGCTAGGAAGTAGCGTCTGCAGATGTCTACGTATCGAAGCAATAGAGTTCAAATGCTTCTTCTATCGCGATATCGCATCTCATATCTAAGTTTGATGATAAGATATAATATTCGTTGCGAAGTGTTATGTATTCCTCGTCTATACTTCAAAAGAATGTAAATGCAACACTTCCTTGCTAGGAAATAGTGTTTGCAGATGTCTACGTATCGAAGCAATAGAGTTCTAATGCTTTTTAAACCGCGATATTGCATTTCATTTCTATGTTTCATGATAAGATATAATATTCATTGCGAAGTGTCATGTACACCGCGCATACACTTCAACTGAATGTAAATGCGACACTTCCTTGCTGGGAAATAGAGTTTGCAGATGTCTACGTATCGAAGCAATGGAGTTCTAATGCTTCTTAAATCGCGCTGTCGCATCTCATTTCTGTGTTTTATGATTAGATATAATATTCACTGTGCAGTGTTACGTATACCTCGTATTCACCTCAATAGAATGTAAATGCGACACTTCCTTGCTAGGAAATCGCGCTGGCAGACGTCTACGTATCGAAGCAACAGAGTTCTAATGCTTCTTAAAAAGCGATATTGCATCTCACTTCTACGTTTCATTATAAGATATAATATTCATTATGCAGTGTTATGTATATCTCGTCTACCCTTCAAATGAATGTAAATGCGACACTTCCTTGCTAGGAAGTAGCGTTTGCAGGTGTCTACGTATCGAAGCAATAGAGTTGTAATGCTTCTTAAAACGCGATATCGCATTTCCTTTCTATGTTTCATTATAAGATATAATATTCATTGCGAAGTGTTATGTATGCCTCGCATACACTTCAAACGAATGTAAATGCGACACTTCCTTGCTAGGAAGTTGCGTTTGCAGATGTCTACGTATCGAAGCAATACAGTTCTAATTCCTCTTAAATTGCGATATCGCATCTCATTTCTATGTTTCATGATTAGATATAATAATCATTGTGGAGTGTTAGGTATACATCGTATTCACTTCGAAGGAATGTAAGTGCGACACTTCCTTGCTGGGAAATAGCGTTTGCAGATGTTTACGTATCGAAGCAACAGAGCTCTAGTGCTTCTTAAAACGCGATATCAAATCTCGTTTCTATGTTTCATGATAAGATACAATATTCATAGCGGAGTGCCACGTATACCTCGCATACACTTCAACTGAATGTAAATGCGACACTTCCTTGATAGGAAATAGCGTTTGCAGATGTATACGTCTCGTAGCATTAGATTGCTAATGCTTCTCAAAACGCGATATCGCATCTCATTTCTATGTTTCATGATAAGATATAATATTCATTGCGAGGTGTCGTGCATACCTCGGATTCACATCAAACGAATGTAAATGCGACACTTCCTTGCTAGGAAATAGCGTTTGCGGATGTCTACGTATCGTAGCAAAGGAGTTCTAATGCTTCTTAAAACGCGAAATCGATCCTCATTCCTGTGTTTCATGATAAGATATAATATTAATTGCGAAGTGTCATGTATACCTTGTATTCACTTCAGAAGAATGTAAATGCGACACTTCCTTGCTAGGAAATAGAGTTTGCAGATGTCTGCGTATCGTAGCAAGCGTATTATAATGCTTCTTAAAACGAGATATCGCATCTCATTTCTATGTTTCGTGACAACATATAATATTCATTGCGAAGTGTTATGTATACCTCGCATACACTACAAATGAATGTAAATGCGACACTTCCTTGCTAGGAAATAGAGTTTGCAGATGTCTACGTATCGTAGCAATAGAGTTGCAATGCTCCTTGAAATGGGATATCGCATCTCATATCTATGTTTCATGATAAGATATAATATTCATTGCGAAGATTCATGTATACCTTGTATTCACTTCAGAGGAATGTAAATGCTACTCTTCCTTCCTAGGAAATAGCGTTTGCAGATGACTACGTATCGTAGCAATAGAGTTCTAATGCTCCTTATATCGCGAGATCGCATCTCATATCTATGTTTCACGATAAGATATAATATTCATTGCGAAGTTTCATGTATTCCTCGTATTCACTTCAAATGAATGTAAATGCGACACTTCCTTGCTAGGAAATAGAGTTTGCAGATGTCTCCGTATCGAAGCAATAGAGTTCTAATGCTTCTTAAATCGCTATATCGTATTTCATTTCTATGTTCCCTAATAAGGTATAATATTCATTGCGAAGTGTCATGTATACCTCGTATTCACTTCAAACGAAACGAAATGCGACACTTCCTTGCTAGGAAATAGTGTTGGCAGATGTCTGCGTATCGAAGCAATAGAGGTCCTGTGCTTCTTAAATCGCAATATCGCATCTCATTTCTATGTTTCATGATAACATATAATATTCATTGCGAAGTGTCATGTATTCCTCGCATACACGTCGAATCAATGTAAATGTGACACTTCATTGCTAGGAAATAGCGTTTGCAGATGTCTCCGTATCTAAGCAATAGAGCTCTAATGATTCTTAAAACGAGATGTCGCATCATATTTCTATGTTTCATGATAAGAGATAATATTCATTGCGAAGCGTCATGTGAACCTCGTATTCACATCAAAAGAATGTAAATGCGACACTTCCTGGCTAGGAAACAGCGTTTGCAGATATCTACGTATCGTAGCAATGAAGATCTAATGCTTCCTAAACCGCGATATCGCAACTCATTGCTATGTTTCATGGTGAGATAAAATAATCATTGCGAAGTGTCACTTATACCTCGTATTCACATCAAAAGAATGTAAATGCGACACTTCTTTGCTAGGAAATAGCGTCTGTAGATATCTACGTATCGAAGCAACAGAGTTCTAATGCTTCTTATAACGAGATATGGCATCTCAATACTATGTTTTATAATAAGATATAATATTCATTGCGAAGTGTCATGCATACCTCGTATTCCCTTCAAAAGAATGTAAATGCGACACTTCCTTGCCAGGAATTAGCGTTTGCAGATGTCTCCGTATCGAAGCAATAGAGTTCTAATGCTTCTTAAAACGAGATGTCGCATCTCATTTCTATGATTCACGATAATATATAATATTCACTGCGAAGTGTTATGTATACCTCGAATTCACTTCACAAGAATGTAAATGCGACACTTCTTTGCAGGGAAATAGCGTAGGCAGATGTCTACGTAACGAAGCAATAGAATTCTAATGCTTCTTAAAACGGGATATCGTATCTCATTTCTATGTTTCGTGATAAGGAATAATATTCAAATCGAAGTGTCATGTATACCTCGTATTAACTTGAAAAGAATGAAAATGCGACACTTCCCTGCTAGGAAATAGCATTTGCAGATGTCTACGTATCGAAGCAATAGTGTTCTAATGCTGCTTAAAACGGGATACCGTATTTCTTTTCTATGTTTCATGATAAGATGCAATTTTCATTGTTGAGTGTTATGTATACCTCGTATTCACATCAGGAGAATGTAAATGCCACACTTCCTTGCTAGGAAATAGCGTTTGCAGATGTCTACGTATCGAAGCAATAGCGTTCTATTGCTTATCAAAACGCGATATCGCATCTCATTTCTATGTTTCATGTTAAGATAAAAAATTCAGTGCGAATTGTCATGCATACCTCGTATTCACTTCAAGAGAATGTAAATGCTACACTTCCTTGCTAGGAAATAGCGTTGGCAGATGTCTACGTATCGAAGCAATAGAGTCCTAATGCTTCTTAATTCGCGATACCGCATCTCATTTCTATGCTTCATGATAAGATATAATATTCTTTGTGGGGTGTTATGTATACCATGTATTCACTTCAGAAGAATGTAATTGCGACCCTTCCTTGCAAGGAAATAGCGTTTGCAGATGTCTACGCATCGTAGCAATAGACTGCTAATGCTCCTTAAAACGCGATATCGCATCTAATTTCTATGTTTCATGATGGGATATAATATTCGTTGCGAAATGTCACTTATACCTCGCATACACTTCAAATGAATGTAAATGCGACAGTTCCTTCCTAGGATATAGCGTTTGCAGGTGTCTACGTACCGAAGCAATAGAGTTTTAATGCTTCTTAAAACGGGATATCGCATCTCATTTCTATGCTTCATGATAAGATATAATATTCATTGCGAAGTGTCATGTATACGTTGTATTCACTTCAAAGGAATGTAAATGCGACACTTCCTTGCTAGGAAATAGTGTTTGCAGATGCCTACGTATCGAAGCATTAGAATTCTAATGCTTCTTAAATCGCGATATCGCATCTCATTTCTATGTTTCGTGACAAGATATAATATTCATTGTGGATTGCTATGTATACCTCGTATTCGCTTCTAAAGAATGTAAATGCGACACTTCCTTGCTAGGAAATTACGTTTCCAGATGTCTACGTACCGAAGCAATAGAGTTCTAATGCCCCTTAAATCGCTATATCGCTTCTCATTTCTATGTTTGATGATAAGATATAATACTCATTGTGCAGTGTTATATATACCTCGTATTCACTTAAAATGAATGTAAATGCGACTCTTCCTTGCTAGAAAATGGCGTTTGCTGATGTCTACGTATCGTAGCAATAGAGCTCTAGTGCTCCTTGAAACGCGATATCGCTCCTTCCCGATATTCCAATGTTTCATGATAAGATATAATATTCATTGTAGAGTGTTATGTATATCTCGTATTCACTTCAAAGGAATGTAAATGCGATACTTCCTTGCTAGGAAATAGCATTTGCACATGTCTACATTTCGTAGCATAAGGGTTCTAATGCTCCTCAAAACACGATGTCACATCTCATTTCTATGTTTCATGATATGATATAATATTCATTGTGGAGTGTTATGTATACCTTGTATTCACCTCAAAAGAATCTAAATATGACACTTCCTTGCTAGGAGATAGCGTTTGCCGATGTCTACGTATCGAAGCAATAGAGTTCTAATGCTTCTTAAAACGGGATATCGCATCTCATTTCTATGCTTCATGATAAGAAATAATATTCATTGCGAAGTGTCATGTATACGTTGTATTCACTTCAAAGGAATGTAAATGCGACACTTCCTTGCTAGGAAATAGTGTTTGCAGATGCCTACGTATCGAAGCAATAGAATTCTAATGCTTCTTGAATCGCGATATCGCATCTCATTTCTATGTTTCGTGACAAGATATAATATTCATTGTGGATTGCTATGTATACCTCGTATTCGCTTCTAAAGAATGTAAATGCGACACTTCCTTGCTAGGAAATTACGTTTCCAAATGTCTACGTACCGAAGCAATAGAGTTCTAATGCCCCTTAAATCGCTATATCGCTTCTCATTTCTATGTTTCATGATAAGATATGATACTCATTGTGCAGTGTTATATATACCTCGTATTCACTTAAAATGAATGTAAATGCGACTCTTCCTTGCTAGAAAATGGCGTTTGCTGATGTCTACGTATCGTAGCAATAGAGCTCTAGTGCTCCTTGAAACGCGATATCGCTCCTTCCCGATATTCCAATGTTTCATGATAAGATATAATATTCATTGTAGAGTGTTATGTATACCTCGTATTCACATCAAAGGAATGTAAATGCGATACTTCCTTGCTAGGAAATAGCATTTGCACATGTCTACGTTTCGTAGCATAAGGGTTCTAATGCTCCGCAAAACACGATGACACATCTCATTTCTATGTTTCATGATATGATATAATATTCATTGTGGAGTGTTATGTATACCTCGTATTCACTTAAAAAGAATGTAATTGCGAAACTTCCTTGCTAGGAAATAGCGTTTGCAGATGTCTACGTTTCGTAGCCATAGGGTTCTAATGCTTCTTAATACGCGATATCGCATCATTTCTATGTCTCACGATAAGATATAATATTCATTGCGAAGTGTCACTTATACCTCGCATACACTTCAAATGAATGTAAATGTGACATTTCCTTACTAGGAAGTAGCGTTTGCAGATGTCTCCGTATTGAAGAAATAGAGACCTAATGCTTCTTAAATCGCGATGTCGCATTTCATATCTATGTTTCATGATAAGATATAATATTCATTGCGAAGTGTCATGTATACCTCGTGTTCACTTCAAAAGAATGTAAATGCGACACTTTCTTGCTATGAAATAGCGTTTCCAGATGTCTACGCTTCGAAGCAATTGAGTTCTTATGCTTCTTGATACGCGAAATCGCATCTCATTTCTATGATTCATAATGAGATATGATACTCATTGCGCAGTATTACGCACACCTCGTGTACACTTCAAATGAATGAAAGTGCGAGACTTCCTTGCTAGGATGAAGCGTTTGCTGTTGTCTACGTATCGAAGCAATGGTGTTCTGATGCTTCTTAAAACGCGATATCGCATCTCATTTTTATGTTTCATGATAAGATATAATATTCATCGTGGAGTGTTATGTGTACCTCGTATTCACTTAAAAAGAATGTAATTGCGAAACTTCCTTGCTAGGAAATAGCGTTTGCAGATGTCTACGTTTCGTAGCCATAGGGTTCTAATGCTTCTTAATACGCGATATCGCATCATTTCTATGTCTCACGATAAGATATAATATTCATTGCGAAGTGTCACTTATACCTCGCATACACTTCAAATGAATGTAAATGCGACACTTCCTTGCTAGGAAATAGCGTTTGCAGATGTCGACGTATCGAAACAATAGTGTTCTAGTGCTTTTTAAAACGAGATGTCGCATCCCATTTCTATGATTCATGATAACATATAATATTCATTGCGAAGTGTCATGTATACCTCGTATTCACTTCAAAAGTATGTAAATGCGACACTTCCTTGCTAGGAAATAGCGTTGGCAGATGTCTACGTATCGAAGCAATATAGTTCTGCTGCTTCTTAAAACGCGATATCGCATCTCATACCTATGTTTCACGATAAGATATAATATTCACTGCGAAGTGTCATGTATACATCGCATTCAATTCAAATGAGTGTAAATGCGACACTTCCTTGCTAGCAAGTAGCGCTTGCAGATGTCTACGTATCGTAGCAATAGAGTTCTAATGCTCCTTAAAACGCGATATCGTATCTCATTTCTATGTTTCATGCTAAGATATAATATTCATTGCAATGTGTCACTTATACCTCGCATACACTTCAGATGAATGTAAATGCGACACATCCTTGCTAGGAAATAGCGTTTGCAGATGTCCACGTATCGATGCAATAGTGTTCTAATGCTTTTTAAAACGAGATGTAGCATCTTATTTCTATGTTTCATGATAAGATATAAAAATCATAGCGAAGTGTCATGAATACCTCGTATTCACATCAAAAGAATGTAAGTGCGACACTTCCAAGCTAGGAAATAGCGTTTGCAGATGTCTACGTATCGTAGCAAGAGTTCTATCGCTTCTTAAAACGCTATATCGCATATCATTTCTATGTTTCATGATAAGATATAACATTCATTGAGAAGTGTCATGTATTCCATGTATTCATCTGAAAAGAATGTAAATGCTACACTTCATTGCTAGGAAGTAGCGTTTGCAGATGTCTACTTATCGGAGCAATAGGGTTCTAATGCTTCTTAACTCGCGATATCGAATGTCATTTCTATGCTTCACGATAAGATATAATATTCATTACGAAGTGTCACGTATACCTCGCGTACACTTCTAGTGAATGTAAATGCGACACTGCCTTGCTAGGAAATAGCGTTTGCAGATGTTTCCGTATCGAAGCAGTAGAGTTCTAATGCTTCTTAAATCGCGATATCGAATCTCATATCAATGTTTCGTGATAAGGTATGATATTCATTGTGGAGTGTAATGTATACCTCGTGTTCACTTCAAAAGAATGTAAATGCGATACTTCCTTGCTGGGAAATACGGATTGCAGATGTCTACGTATCGTAGCTATAGAGTTATGATGCATCTTATATCGCGATATCCCGTCTCATTTCTATGTTTCGTGATAAGGTATAATATTCATTGCGCAGTGTCATGTATACCTCGTATTCACTTCAAAAGATTGTAAATGCGACACTTCCTAGCTAGGAAATAGAGTTTGCTGATGTCTACGTATCGTAGCAATAGAGTTCTAATGCTCCTTACATCGCGATATCGCATCTCATTTCTATGTTTCATGATAAGACATAATATTCATTGCGAAGTGTCATGTATACCTCGGATGCACTTCAAACGAATGTAAATGCGACACTTCGTGGCTAGGAAATAGCGTTTCCAGATGTCTACGTATAGAAACAATAGGGTTCTAATGCTTCTTAAAACGAGATTTCGCATCTGATTTCTATGTTTCATGATGAGATATAATATTCATTGCGAAGTGTCATGTATACCTCGTATTCACTTCAGAGAATGTAAATGCGACACTTCCTTCCAAGGAAGTAGCGTTTGCAGATGTCCAAGTATCGAAGCAATAGAGTTGTAATGCTTCATAAAATGCGATATCGCATCTCATTTCTTTGTTTCATGATAACATATAATATTCATTGCGAAGTTTCATGTATACCTCGTATTCACTTCAAGAGAATGTAAATGCGACACTTCCTTGCTAGGAAATAGAGCTTCCAGATGTCTACGTATCGAAACAATAGGGTACTTATGCTTCTTATAACGAGACTTCGCATCTCATTACTATGTTTCGTGATAAGGTATAATATTCAAAGCGACGTGCCATGTATACCTCATATTCACGTCAAAAGAATGTGAATGCGACACTTCCCTGCAAGGAAATAACGTTTGCTTATGTCTACGTATCGAAGCAATAGAGTTCTAATGCTTCCTAAATCGCGATATCGCATCTCATTTCTATATCTCACAATAAGATATAACATACATTGCGAAGTGTCATGTGTACATGGCATACACTTCAAATGAATGTAAATGCGACACTTCCTTGCTAGGAAATTACGTTTCCAGATGTCTACGTACCGAAGCAATAGATTTCTAATGCCCCTTAAATCGCTATATCGCATATCATTTCTATGCTTCATGATAAGATATATTATTCATTGCGCAGTGTTACGTATATCTCGTCTACACTTCAAATGAATGAAAATGCGACTGTTCCTTGCTAGGAAATAGCGTTTCCAGATATCTACGTATCGTAGCAATATAGTTCTAATGCTTCTTAAAAAGTGATATCGTATCTCATTTCTATGTTTCATGATGAGATATAATATTCATTGTGGAGTGTTATGTATATCTCGTATTCATTTCAAACGAACGTATATGCGACACTTCCTTGCTGGGCAATAGCGTCTGCAGATGTCTACCTATCGTAGCAATAGAGATCTAATGCTTCTTAAAACGCGATATCGCATCTCATTTCCACGTTTCATGATAAGATATAATATTCATTGCGAAGTGTCATGTATACCTCGCATACAGTTCAAAAGAATGTAAATGCGACACTTCCTTGCTAGGAAGTAGCGTTTGCAGATGTCTACGTATCGAAGAAACAGGGTTCTAATGCTTCTTAAATCGCCATATCGCATCTAATTTCTATGTTTCATGAAAAGATCTAATATTCATTGCGAAGTGTCATGTATACCTCGCATACACTTCAAAAGAATGAAAATGCCACACTTCCTTGCTAGGAAGTAGCGTTTGCAGATGTCTACGTATCGAAGCAGTAGAGATCTAATGCAGCCTAGAACGCGAAATCGCATCTAATTTCCATGTTCTATGATAAGATATAATATTCATTGCGAAGTGTTATGTATACCTAGTCTACAGTTCAAAAGAATGTAAATGCCACACTTCCGTGCTAGGAAATGCGTTTCCAGATCTCTACGTATCGAAGCAATGGAGTTCTAATGCTTCTTGAAACGCGATGTCGCACCTCGTTTCTGTTTCATGATAAGATATAACATTCATTGCGAAGTGTCATGTATACCTGGTACCCACTTCGGAAGAATGTAAATGCGACACTTCCTTACTAGGAAATAGAGATTGTAGATGTCTACGTATCGTAGCAATCGAGTTCTAACGCTTCTTAAGTCGCGATAACGCATCTCATTTCTATGTTTCGTGATAACATATAATATTGATTGTGAAATGTCATGTATACCTCGTGTTCACTTCAAAAGAATGTAAATGCGACACTTCCTTGCTAGGAAATAGCGCTTGCAGATGTCTACGTATCTAAGCAATAGAGATCTAATGCTTTTTAAATCGCGAAACCGCATCTCATTTCTATGTTTCATGATAAGATATAATATTCATTATGGGGTGTTACGTATACCTCGTATTCACTTAATAAGAATGTAAATGCGACACTTCCTTGCCAGGAAATAGCGTTGGCAGATGTCTACGCATCGAAGCAACAGAGTACTAATGCTTCTTAAAACGAGATATCGCATCTCATTTCTATGTTTTATGATAAGATATAATATTCATTGTGCAGTGTTATGTATACCTCGTATTCACTTCACCAGAATGTAAATGCCACACTTCATTGCTAGGAAATAGCATTTCCAGATGTCTACGTATCGAAGCAATAGTGTTCCAATGCATCTTGAAACGCGGTATTGCAACTCATTCCTATGATTCATGATAAGATATAATAGTCATCGCGAAGTGTTGTGTATACCTCGTCTACAATTCAAACGAATGTAAATGCCACACTTCATTGCTAGGATATAGTGTTTCGAGATGTCTAGGTATGGAAGCAATTGAGTTCTAATGCTTCTTTTAACGTGGTATCGCATCTCAATACTTCGTACATGATAAGATATAATATTCATTGCGAAGTGTTATTGACACATCGTCTACACTTTAAAAGAATGTAAATGCCTCACTTCCTTCCTAGGAAATGCGTCCCCAGTTGTCTACGTTTCGAAGCATTAGAGTTCTAATGTTTCTTAAAACACGATATCGTTTCTCATTTCTATGCTTCATGATGAGATATAATATACATTGCGAAGTGTTATGTATGCCTCGCCTACACTTCAGAAGAATGTAAATGTCTCACGTCCTTGATAGGTAATAGCGTTTCCAGATGTCTACGTATCGAAGCAATAGAGAACTAATGCTTCTTTAAACGCGATATCGCATCTCATTTCCATGTTTCATGATAAGATATAATATTCATTGCGAAGTGTCATGTAAACCTGGCATACACTTTAAATGAATGTGAATGCGACACTTCCAGTCTAGGAAGTAGCGATTGCAGGTGTCTACGTATCGGAGCAATAGAGTTCTAATGCTTCTTAAATCGCCATATCGCATCTCATTTCTATGTTTCATGATAAGATATAATATTCATTGTTCAGTGTTATGCATACCCCGTATTCACTTCAAAAGAATGTAAATGCGACACTTCCTTGCTAGGAAATAGAGTTTGCAGATATCTAGGTATCGTAGCAATAGTGTTCTAACGCTTCTTAAAACGCGATATCGCATCTCATTTCTATGTGTCACGATGAGATATAATGTACATTACGAAGTGTCATGTATACCTTGTATTCACTTCAAAAGAATGAAAATGCGACACTTCCCTGCTAGTAAATAGCGTTTCCAGATGCCTACTGATCGTAGCAATAGAGTTCTAATGCTTCTTAAAACGCAATATCGCACCTCACTTCCATGTTTCATGATAAGATATAATATTCATTGCGAAGTGTTATGTATACCTCGCATACACTTCAAATGAATGTAAATGCGACATTTCCTTGCTAGGAAATAGCGTTTGCAGATGTCTACGTATCGAAGCAAAAGAGATCTAATGCTTCTTAGAACGAGATACCGCATCTCATTCCTATGTTTCATGGTACGATATATTATTCATTGCCAAGTATCACGTATACCTCGCACACACGTCAAATGAATGTATATGCGACACTTCCTTGCTAGGAAATAGCGTTTGCAGATGTCTACGTATCGTGGCAATAGAGTTCTAATGCTTCTCAAAACGCGATATCGCATCTCATTTCCATGTTTCATGATAAGATATAATACGCATTGCGAGGAGTCATGTGTTCCTCGTCTTCGCTTCAAATGAATGTAAATGCGACACTTCCTTGCTAGGAAATAGAGTTTGCAGATGTCTACGTATCGAAGCAATAGCGTTCTAATGCTTCTTGAAACGGGATATCGCATCTCATTTCTATGTTTCTTGATAAGATATAATATTCATTGCGAAGTTTCATGTATTCCTCGTATTCACTTCAAATGAATATAAATGCGACACTTCCTTGCCAGGAAATAGAGTTTGCAGATGTCTACGTATCGAAGCAATAAAGTTATAATGCATCGTACATCGCGATATCGCATCTCATTTCTATGTTTCATGATAATATGTAATATTTATTGTGCAATGTTATTTATACCTCGCATTCACTTCAAAAGCATGTAAATCCGACACTTCCTTGCTAGGAAATAGCGATTGCAGATGCCTACGTATCGAAGCAATAGGGTTCTAATGCTTCTTGAAACGGTATATCGAATCTCATTACTGTGTTTCATGATAAGATATAATATTAATTGCGAAGTTTCATGTATTCCTCGTATTCACTTCAAATGAATGTAAATGCGACACTTCCTTGCTAGGAAATAACGTTTGCAGATGTCTACGTATCGAAGCAATAGAGTACTAATGCTTCTTAATTCGCGATATCGCCTCTCATTTATATGTTTCATGACAAGATTTAATATTAATTGCGGAGTGTCATGTTTACCTCGTACTCACTTAAAAGAATGTTAATGCGACACATCCTAGCTAGGAAGTAGCGTTTGCAGATGTCTACGTATCGAAACAATAGTGTTCTAATGCCTCTTAAAACACGATATCGCATCCCATTTCCATGCTTCATGATAAGATATAATATTCATTATAGAGTGTTATGTATACCACGTACTCACTTCAAAAAATTGTAGATGCGACTCTTCCTTGTTAGGAAATAGCGTTTACAGATGTCTACGTATCGTAGCAATAGATATCTGTGCCTCTTAAAACGCGATATCGCATCCCATTTATATGTTTCATGACAAGATATAGTATTCATTGCGAAGTGTCATGTATACCTTGCATACACTTCAAACGACTGTAAATGCGACACTTCCTTGCTAGGAAATAGCGTTGGCAGATGTCTACGTATCGAAGCAATAGAGATCTAATGCTTCTTAAAACGCGATATCGCATCTCATTTCTATGTCTCATTATAAGATATAATATTCATTGCGAAGTGTTTTGTATTTCTCGTCTACACTTCAAATGAATGTAAATGCCACACTTCCTTCCTATGAAATAGCGTTTCCAACTATTCAATTCAACGCTTTTCAATTCTATATTTCATGATAAGATGCAATATTCGTTGCGAAGTGTTATGTATAACTCGTCTATACGTCAAATGAATGCAAATGCCACACTTCCATGCTAGGAAGTAGCGCTCCCAGATCTCTACGTATTGAAGCACTTTTCTAATGCTTTTTAAAACGCGATATTGCATCTCATCCCTATGTTTCATCGTATAATATGATATTCAATGCGAAGTGATATGTATAGCTCGCCTACACTTCAGTAGAATGTAGATACGACACTTCCTTGCTGGGAAATGCGTTTCCAGATGTCTACGTTTTGAAGCAATAGAGTTCTAATGTTTCTTAAAATGCGATATCGCTTCTCATTTCTATGTTTCATGATAAGATACAATTGTCATTTAGAAGTGTTGTGTATACCTCGTCCACATTTCAAAAGAATGTAAATTCCACACTTCATGGCTGGGAAATAGCGTTGGCAGATGTCTACGTATCGAAGCAATAGAGATCTAATGCTTCTTAAAACGCGATATCGCATCTCATTTCTATGTCTCATTATAAGATATAATATTCATTGCGAAGTGTTTTGTATTTCTCGTCTACACTTCAAATGAATGTAAATGCCACACTTCCTTCCTATGAAATAGCGTTTCCAACTGTTCAATTCAACGCTTTTCAATTCTATTTTTCATGATAAGATGCAATATTCATTGCGAAGTGTTATGTATAACTCGTCTATACGTCAAATGAATGCAAATGCCACACTTCCATGCTAGGAAGTAGCGCTCCCAGATCTCTACGTATTGAAGCACTTTTCTAATGCTTTTTAAAACGCGATATCGCATCTCATTCCTATGTTTCATCGTATAATATGATATTAAATGCGAAGTGATATGTATAGCTCGCCTACACTTCAGTAGAATGTAAATACGACACTTCCTTGCTGGGAAATGCGTTTCCAGATGTCTACGTTTTGAAGAAATAGAGTTCTAATGTTTCTTAAAATGCGATATCGCTTCTCATTTCTATGTTTCATGATAAGATACAATTGTCATTTAGAAGTGTTGTGTATACCTCGTCCACATTTCAAAAGAATGTAAATTCCACACTTCATGGCTAGGAATTAGCGTTTCCAGAAGTCTACGTATCGCAGCAATAGAGTTCTAATCATTCTTCAAACGCGATAACGCATCTCATTTCTACGTTTCATGGTAAGATATAATATTCATTGCGAAGTGTCACTTATACATCGCATACACTTCAAATGAATGTAAATGCGTCACTTCCTTGCAAGGAAATAGCGCTGGCAGATATCTATGTATCGAAGCAATTGAGTTCTACTGCTTCTTAAAGCGAGATATCGCATCTCATTTCTATGTCTCACGATAAGATATAATATACATTGTGGAGTGTTATGTGTACCTGGTATTCACTTCAAAAGAATGTAAATGCGACGCTTCCTTGCTAGGAAGTAGTGTTTGCAGATGTATACGTATCGAAGCAATAGTGTCCTAATGCTTCTTAAATCGCGATATCGCTCCTAATTTCTGTTTCATTATAACATAATATTCATTGCGAAGTGTCATGTATACCTCGCATACACTTCAAACGAATGTAAATGCGACACTACCTTGCTAGGAAATAGCGTTTGCAGATGTCTACGTATCGTAGCATTAGGGTTCTAATGCTTCTTAAAACGCGATATCGCATCTCATTTCTATGTCTCATGATAAGATATAATATTAATTGCGAAGTGTTATGTATACCTCGCATACACTTCAAATGAATGTAAATGCGACACTTCCTTTCTAGGAAATAGCGTTTGAAAGTTGTCTACGTATCGTAGCATTAGGGTTCTAATGCTTCTTAAAACGCGATAACGCATCTCATTTCTATGTCTCATGATAAGATATAATATTAATTGCGAAGTGTTATGTATACCTCGCATACACTTCAAATGATTGTAAATGCGACACTTCCTTGCTAGGAAGTAGCGTACGCAGATGTTTACGTACAGAAGCAATATATTTCTAACGCTTCTTAAATCGCCATATCGCATCTTATTTCTGTTTTTCGTGATAAGGTACAATATTCATTGTGGAATGTTATGTATTCCTCGTATTCAAAAGAATGAAAATGCGAGACTTCCTTGCTATTAGATAGCGTTTGCAGATGTCTACGTATCCAAGCAATAGTGTTCTAATGCTTCTTAAATCGCCACTTCGCATTTCATTTCTGTGTTTCGTGATAAGGTATAATATTCATCGTGGAGTGTTATGTATACCTCGTATTCACTTAAACAGAATGTAAATGCGACACTTCCTTGCTAGGAAGTAGCGTCTGCAGATGTCTACGTACCGTAGCAATAGTGTTCTAATGCTTCTTAGAACGCGATATCGCATGTCACTTCTATGTTTCATGATAAGATATAATATTCATTGCGAAGTGTTACGTATACCTAGTATTCACCTAAAAAGAGTGCAAATTCAACACTTCCTTGCTAGGATATAGCGTCTGCAGGTGTCTACGTATCGAAGCAATAGAGTTCTTATGCTTCTTAAATCGCGATATGGCATCTCATTTCTATGTTTCATTATAAGATATAATATTCATTGCGCAGTGTCATGTATACCGCGCATACACTTCAAGTGAATGTAAATGCGACACTTCGTTGCTAGGATATAGCGATGGCAAATGTCTACGTATCGAAGCAACAGAGTCCTAATGCTTCTTAGAACGCGATATCGCATCTCAATTCTATGAATTATGATAAGATGTAATATTCATTGCGAAGTGTCTTGTATACCTCGCATACACTTCAAATGAATGTAAATGCGACACTTCCTTGCTAGGAAATAGCGTCTGCATATGTCTTCGTATCGAAGCAACAGGGTTCTAATGCTTTTTAAAACGAGATATCGCATCTCATTTCTATGTTTCATGCTAAGATATAGTATTCATTGTGCAGTGTTATGTATACCCCGTATTCACCTCAATAGAATGTAAATGCGACACTTCCTTGCTAGGAAATAGCGATGGCAGATGTCTACGTATCGAAGCAATAGTGTTCCAATGCTTCTTAAATCGTCATAATGCATCTCATTTCTATGTTTCATGATAAGATATAATATTCATTGTGCAGTGTTATGTATACCCCGTATTCACATCAAAAGAATGTAAGTACGACACATCCTTGCTAGGAAATAGCGTTTGCAGATGTCTACGTGTCGTGGCAATAGAGTTCTAGTGCTTCTTTAAACAGGATACCGCAACTCATTTCTATGTTCCATGACAAGATATGATATTCATAGTGGAGTGTTATGTATACCCCGTATTCACTTCAAAAGAATTTAAATGCGACACTTCCTTGCTGGGATATAGTGTTTTGCAGATGTCTACGTATCGTAGCAATAGAAATCTAATGCTTCTTAAAACGCGATATCGCGTCTCATTTCTATGTTTTATGATAAGGGATAATATTCATTGCGTAGTGTCATGTATACTTCGTATTCACCTCAAAAGAATGTAAATGCAACACTTCCTTGCTTGGAAATAGCGTTTGCAGATGTCTACGTATCGAAGCAATATAGTTCTAATGCTTCTAAAATCGTCATATAGCATTTCATTCCTATGATTTATGATAAGATATAATATTCATTGTGCAGTGTTATGTATACCGCGTATTCACTTCAATAGAATGAAAATGCGACACTTCCTTGCTAGGAAATAGCGTTTACAGATATCTACGTATCGTAGCATTAGAGTTCTAATCCTTCTTAGAACGCGAAATCGCTCCTCACTTCTATGTTTCATGATTAGATATAATATTCATTGTGGAGTGTTATGTATACCTCGTATTCACTTCCAAAGATTGTAAATGCGACACTTCCTTGCTAGGAAGTAGCGTTTGCAGATGGTTACGTATCGAAGCAATAGCGTTCTAATGCTTCTTGAAACGGGATATCGCATCTCATTTCTATGTTTCTTGATAAGATATAATATTCATTGCGAAGTTTCATGTATTCCTGGTATTCACTTCAAATGAATATAAATGCGACACTTCCTTGCTAGGAAATAGAGTTTGCAGATGTCTACGTATCGAAGCAATAAAGTTCTAATGCATCGTACATCGCGATATCGCATCTCATTTCTATGTTTCATGATAATATGTAATATTTATTGTGCAATGTTATTTATACCTCGCATTCACTTCAAAAGCATGTAAATCCGACACTTCCTTGCTAGGAAATAGCGATTGCAGATGCCTACGTATCGAAGCAATAGGGTTCTAATGCTTCTTGAAACGGTATATCGAATCTCATTACTGTGTTTCATGATAAGATATAATATTAATTGCGAAGTTTCATGTATTCCTCGTATTCACTTCAAATGAATGTAAATGCGACACTTCCTTGCTAGGAAATAACGTTTGCAGATGTCTACGTATCGAAGCAATAGAGTACTAATGCTTCTTAATTCGCGATATCGCCTCTCATTTATATGTTTCATGACAAGATTTAATATTAATTGCGGAGTGTCATGTTTACCTCGTACTCACTTAAAAGAATGTTAATGCGACACATCCTAGCTAGGAAGTAGCGTTTGCAGATGTCTACGTATCGAAACAATAGTGTTCTAATGCCTCTTAAAACACGATATCGCATCCCATTTCCATGCTTCATGATAAGATATAATATTCATTATAGAGTGTTATGTATACCACGTACTCACTTCAAAAAATTGTAGATGCGACTCTTCCTTGTTAGGAAATAGCGTTTACAGATGTCTACGTATCGTAGCAATAGATATCTGTGCCTCTTAAAACGCGATATCGCATCCCATTTATATGTTTCATGACAAGATATAGTATTCATTGCGAAGTGTCATGTATACCTTGCATACACTTCAAACGACTGTAAATGCGACACTTCCTTGCTAGGAAATAGCGTTGGCAGATGTCTACGTATCGAAGCAATAGAGATCTAATGCTTCTTAAAACGCGATATCGCATCTCATTTCTATGTCTCATTATAAGATATAATATTCATTGCGAAGTGTTTTGTATTTCTCGTCTACACTTCAAATGAATGTAAATGCCACACTTCCTTCCTATGAAATAGCGTTTCCAACTATTCAATTCAACGCTTTTCAATTCTATATTTCATGATAAGATGCAATATTCATTGCGAAGTGTTATGTAAAACTCGTCTATACGTCAAATGAATGCAAATGCCACACTTCCATGCTAGGAAGTAGCGCTCCCAGATCTCTACGTATTGAAGCACTTTTCTAATGCTTTTTAAAACGCGATATTGCATCTCATCCCTATGTTTCATCGTATAATATGATATTCAATGCGAAGTGATATGTATAGCTCGCCTACACTTCAGTAGAATGTAGATACGACACTTCCTTGCTGGGAAATGCGTTTCCAGATGTCTACGTTTTGAAGCAATAGAGTTCTAATGTTTCTTAAAATGCGATATCGCTTCTCATTTCTATGTTTCATGATAAGATACAATTGTCATTTAGAAGTGTTGTGTATACCTCGTCCACATTTCAAAAGAATGTAAATTCCACACTTCATGGCTGGGAAATAGCGTTGGCAGATGTCTACGTATCGAAGCAATAGAGATCTAATGCTTCTTAAAACGCGATATCGCATCTCATTTCTATGTCTCATTATAAGATATAATATTCATTGCGAAGTGTTTTGTATTTCTCGTCTACACTTCAAATGAATGTAAATGCCACACTTCCTTCCTATGAAATAGCGTTTCCAACTGTTCAATTCAACGCTTTTCAATTCTATTTTTCATGATAAGATGCAATATTCATTGCGAAGTGTTATGTATAACTCGTCTATACGTCAAATGAATGCAAATGCCACACTTCCATGCTAGGAAGTAGCGCTCCCAGATCTCTACGTATTGAAGCACTTTTCTAATGCTTTTCAAAACGCGATATCGCATCTCATTCCTACGTTTCATCGTATAATATGATATTAAATGCGAAGTGATATGTATAGCTCGCCTACACTTCAGTAGAATGTAAATACGACACTTCCTTGCTGGGAAATGCGTTTCCAGATGTCTACGTTTTGAAGAAATAGAGTTCTAATGTTTCTTAAAATGCGATATCGCTTCTCATTTCTATGTTTCATGATAAGATACAATTGTCATTTAGAAGTGTTGTGTATACCTCGTCCACATTTCAAAAGAATGTAAATTCCACACTTCATGGCTAGGAAATAGCGTTTCCAGAAGTCTACGTATCGCAGCAATAGAGTTCTAATCATTCTTCAAACGCGATAACGCATCTCATTTCTACGTTTCATGGTAAGATATAATATTCATTGCGAAGTGTCACTTATACATCGCATACACTTCAAATGAATGTAAATGCGTCACTTCCTTGCAAGGAAATAGCGCTGGCAGATATCTATGTATCGAAGCAATTGAGTTCTACTGCTTCTTAAAGCGAGATATCGCATCTCATTTCTATGTTTCATGCTAAGATATAGTATTCATTGTGCAGTGTTATGTATACCCCGTATTCACCTCAATAGAATGTAAATGCGACACTTCCTTGCTAGGAAATAGCGATGGCAGATGTCTACGTATCGAAGCAATAGTGTTCCAATGCTTCTTAAATCGTCATAATGCATCTCATTTCTATGTTTCATGATAAGATATAATATTCATTGTGCAGTGTTATGTATACCCCGTATTCACATCAAAAGAATGTAAGTACGACACATCCTTGCTAGGAAATAGCGTTTGCAGATGTCTACGTGTCGTGGCAATAGAGTTCTAGTGCTTCTTTAAACAGGATACCGCAACTCATTTCTATGTTCCATGACAAGATATGATATTCATAGTGGAGTGTTATGTATACCCCGTATTCACTTCAAAAGAATTTAAATGCGACACTTCCTTGCTGGGATATAGTGTTTTGCAGATGTCTACGTATCGTAGCAATAGAAATCTAATGCTTCTTAAAACGCGATATCGCGTCTCATTTCTATGTTTTATGATAAAGGATAATATTCATTGCGTAGTGTCATGTATACTTCGTATTCACCTCAAAAGAATGTAAATGCAACACTTCCTTGCTTGGAAATAGCGTTTGCAGATGTCTACGTATCGAAGCAATATAGTTCTAATGCTTCTAAAATCGTCATATAGCATTTCATTCCTATGATTTATGATAAGATATAATATTCATTGTGCAGTGTTATGTATACCGCGTATTCACTTCAATAGAATGAAAATGCGACACTTCCTTGCTAGGAAATAGCGTTTACAGATATCTACGTATCGTAGCATTAGAGTTCTAATCCTTCTTAGAACGCGAAATCGCTCCTCACTTCTATGTTTCATGATTAGATATAATATTCATTGTGGAGTGTTATGTATACCTCGTATTCACTTCCAAAGATTGTAAATGCGACACTTCCTTGCTAGGAAGTAGCGTTTGCAGATGGTTACGTATCGAAGCAATAGCGTTCTAATGCTTCTTGAAACGGGATATCGCATCTCATTTCTATGTTTCTTGATAAGATATAATATTCATTGCGAAGTTTCATGTATTCCTCGTATTCACTTCAAATGAATATAAATGCGACACTTCCTTGCTAGGAAATAGAGTTTGCAGATGTCTACGTATCGAAGCAATAAAGTTCTAATGCATCGTACATCGCGATATCGCATCTCATTTCTATGTTTCATGATAATATGTAATATTTATTGTGCAATGTTATTTATACCTCGCATTCACTTCAAAAGCATGTAAATCCGACACTTCCTTGCTAGGAAATAGCGATTGCAGATGCCTACGTATCGAAGCAATAGGGTTCTAATGCTTCTTGAAACGGTATATCGAATCTCATTACTGTGTTTCATGATAAGATATAATATTAATTGCGAAGTTTCATGTATTCCTCGTATTCACTTCAAATGAATGTAAATGCGACACTTCCTTGCTAGGAAATAACGTTTGCAGATGTCTACGTATCGAAGCAATAGAGTACTAATGCTTCTTAATTCGCGATATCGCCTCTCATTTATATGTTTCATGACAAGATTTAATATTAATTGCGGAGTGTCATGTTTACCTCGTACTCACTTAAAAGAATGTTAATGCGACACATCCTAGCTAGGAAGTAGCGTTTGCAGATGTCTACGTATCGAAACAATAGTGTTCTAATGCCTCTTAAAACACGATATCGCATCCCATTTCCATGCTTCATGATAAGATATAATATTCATTATAGAGTGTTATGTATACCACGTACTCACTTCAAAAAATTGTAGATGCGACTCTTCCTTGTTAGGAAATAGCGTTTACAGATGTCTACGTATCGTAGCAATAGATATCTGTGCCTCTTAAAACGCGATGTCGCATCCCATTTATATGTTTCATGACAAGATATAGTATTCATTGCGAAGTGTCATGTATACCTTGCATACACTTCAAACGACTGTAAATGCGACACTTCCTTGCTAGGAAATAGCGTTGGCAGATGTCTACGTATCGAAGCAATAGAGATCTAATGCTTCTTAAAACGCGATATCGCATCTCATTTCTATGTCTCATTATAAGATATAATATTCATTGCGAAGTGTTTTGTATTTCTCGTCTACACTTCAAATGAATGTAAATGCCACACTTCCTTCCTATGAAATAGCGTTTCCAACTGTTCAATTCAACGCTTTTCAATTCTATTTTTCATGATAAGATGCAATATTCATTGCGAAGTGTTATGTATAACTCGTCTATACGTCAAATGAATGCAAATGCCACACTTCCATGCTAGGAAGTAGCGCTCCCAGATCTCTACGTATTGAAGCACTTTTCTAATGCTTTTTAAAACGCGATATCGCATCTCATTCCTATGTTTCATCGTATAATATGATATTAAATGCGAAGTGATATGTATAGCTCGCCTACACTTCAGTAGAATGTAAATACGACACTTCCTTGCTGGGAAATGCGTTTCCAGATGTCTACGTTTTGAAGAAATAGAGTTCTAATGTTTCTTAAAATGCGATATCGCTTCTCATTTCTATGTTTCATGATAAGATACAATTGTCATTTAGAAGTGTTGTGTATACCTCGTCCACATTTCAAAAGAATGTAAATTCCACACTTCATGGCTAGGAAATAGCGTTTCCAGAAGTCTACGTATCGCAGCAATAGAGTTCTAATCATTCTTCAAACGCGATAACGCATCTCATTTCTACGTTTCATGGTAAGATATAATATTCATTGCGAAGTGTCACTTATACATCGCATACACTTCAAATGAATGTAAATGCGTCACTTCCTTGCAAGGAAATAGCGCTGGCAGATATCTATGTATCGAAGCAATTGAGTTCTACTGCTTCTTAAAGCGAGATATCGCATCTCATTTCTATGTCTCACGATAAGATATAATATACATTGTGGAGTGTTATGTGTACCTGGTATTCACTTCAAAAGAATGTAAATGCGACGCTTCCTTGCTAGGAAGTAGTGTTTGCAGATGTATACGTATCGAAGCAATAGTGTCCTAATGCTTCTTAAATCGCGATATCGCTCCTAATTTCTGTTTCATTATAACATATAATATTCATTGCGAAGTGTCATGTATACCTCGCATACACTTCAAACGAATGTAAATGCGACACTACCTTGCTAGGAAATAGCGTTTGCAGATGTCTACGTATCGTAGCATTAGGGTTCTAATGCTTCTTAAAACGCGATATCGCATCTCATTTCTATGTCTCATGATAAGATATAATATTAATTGCGAAGTGTTATGTATACCTCGCATACACTTCAAATGAATGTAAATGCGACACTTCCTTTCTAGGAAATAGCGTTTGAAAGTTGTCTACGTATCGTAGCAATATAGTTCTAATGCTTGTAAAAATTCGATATCGCATCCCATTTCTATGTTTCGTGATAAGATATAATATTCATTGTGGAGTGTTACGTATACCTCGTATTCACGTCAAAAGAATGTATATGCGACACTTCCCTGCTAGGAAATAGCGTTCCCAGATGTCTACGTATCGAAACAATAGAGTTCTAATGCTTCTTCAAACGAGACGTCGCATCTCATTTCTATGTTTTATGATAAGGCATAATATTCATTGCGAAGCGTTATGCATACCTCGTATTCACTTCAAAATAATTTGAATACGACACTTCCATGCTAGGAAATAGCTTTTGCAGATGTCTACGTATCGAAGCACTAGGGTTCTAATGCTTCTTAAAAAGAGATAACGCATCACAATTCTATGTTTCATGATAAGATTTAATATTCATTGTGGTGTGATACGTATACCTCGTATTCACTTCAAAACAATGCGAATGCAACACTTCCTTGCTAGGAAATAGCGTTTGCAGATGTCTACGTATCGTAGCAATATAGTTCTAATGCTTGTAAAAATTCGATATCGCATCCCATTTCTATGTTTCGTGATAAGATATAATATTCATTGTGGAGTGTTACGTATACCTCGTATTCACGTCAAAAGAATGTATATGCGACACTTCCCTGCTAGGAAATAGCGTTCCCAGATGTCTACGTATCAAAACAATAGAGTTCTAATGCTTCTTCAAACGAGACGTCGCATCTCATTTCTATGTTTTATGATAAGGCATAATATTCATTGCGAAGCGTTATGCATACCTCGTATTCACTTCAAAATAATTTGAATACGACACTTCCATGCTAGGAAATAGCTTTTGCAGATGTCTACGTATCGAAGCAATAGAGTTCTGGTTCTTCTTAAAACGCAATCTCGCATCTTATACCTATGTCTCATGATAAGATATACTATTCATTGCGAAGTGTCATGTATACCTCGTATTTACTTCAAATGAATGTTAATGCGACACTTGCTTGCTAGGAAATAGCGTTTCCAGGTGTCTTCGTATCGAGGCAATAGAGTTCTCATGCTTCTTATATCGCGATATCGCATCTCATTTCAATGCTTCATGATAAGATATAATATTCATTGCGAAGTGTCATGTATACCTCGCATACACTTCAAATGAATGTAAATGTGACACCTCCTTGCTAGGAAGAAGCGTTTGCTCGTGTCTACGGATCGTAGCAATAGGGTTCTAATGCTTCTTAAATCTCGATATCCCATCTCATTCCTATGTCTCATGACAAGATATAATATTCATTGCGAAGTGTCATGTGTACCTCGCATACACTTCAAATGAATGTAGATGCGACACTTCCTTGCTAGGAAATAGCGTTGGAAGATGTATACGTATCGAAGCCATAGTGTTCTAATGCTTCCCAAATCGCCGTATCGCATCTTATTTCTATGTTTCATGACAAGATATAATATTCATTGAGGAGTGTTTGTATGCGTCGTATTCACTTCAACAGAATGTAAATGCGACACTTCCTTGCTAGGAAATTGCGTTTGCAGACGTCTACGTATCGTAGCATTAGGATTCTAATGCTTCCAAGACGAGATATCGCATCTCATTTCTATGTTTCATTATAAGATATAATATTCATTGCGAAGTGACATGTATACTTCGTATTCACTTCAGAAGAACGCAAATGCGACACTTTCTTGCTAGGAAGTAGCGTTTGAAGATGTCTACGTATAGTAGCAATAGATTTCTAATGCCTTTTAAATCGCGATATCGCATCTCATTTCTATGTTTCATGATGAGATATAATATTCAATGTGGAGTGTTATGTATTCCTCGTATTCACTTCAAAAGCATGTAAATGCGACACATCCTTCCTTGGAAATAGCGTTTGCAGATGTCTCCGTACCGAAGCAATAGTTATCTAATGCTTCTTATATCGTGACATCGCATCTCATTCCTACATTTCATGACATGATATAATATTCATTCTGGAGTGTTATGGATATCTCGTATTCATTTCAAAAGAATGTAAGTGCGACTCTTCGTTCCTATTAAATAGCTTTTGCAGATGTCTAAGTGTCGTAGCAACAGAGTTCTAATGCTTTTTAGATCGCGATATAGCACCTCATTTCTATGTTTCATGATAAGATATATTATTCATTGTGCAGTGTTATGTATACCTCGTATTCACTTGAAAGTAATGTAAATGCGGCACTTCCTTGCTAGGAAATAGCGTTTCCAGACATCTACGTATCGTAGCAATAGAGATCTAATGCTTCTTAAAGCGCGATATAGCTTCCCATTTCTATGTTTCATGATAAGATATAATATTCATTGCGAAGTGTCTTGAATATCTCGCATACACTTCAAATGAATGTAAATGGGACACTTCCTTGCTAGGAAATAGCGGTGGCAGTTGTCTACGTAACGAAGCAATAGTGTTCTAATGCTTCTTAAAACGCGAAATCGCTCCCCATTTATATGCTTCATGCTAAGATATAATATTCATTGCGGAGTGTCATGTATACCTCGTATTATCTTCAAAAGAATGTAAATACGACACTTCCTTGCTAGGAAATAGCGTTTGCAGATGTCTACGTATCGAAGCAATAGGGTTCTAATGCCTCTTAAAACGAGATATCGCATCTCATTTCTATGTGCCATGATAAGATATAATATTCATTGCGAAGTGTCATGTATACCTCTCAAACACTTCAATTGTATGTAAATGCGACACTTCCTTCCTAGGAAGTAACGTTTGCAGATGTCTACGTATTGAAGTAACAGAGTACTAATGCTTCATGAAACGAGATATCGCACCTCATTTCTATGTTTTATGATAAAATATAATATTCATTGTGCAGTGTTATGTATACCCTGCATTCACATCAAAAGAATGTAAATACGACACATGATTGCTAGGAAATAGCGTTTGCAGATGTCTACGTATCGTAGCAATAGAGTTCTAATGCTTCTTAAAACGCGACATCGCATCACATTTCTATGTTTCATGATAGGATATAATATTCATTGCGAAGTGCCACTTATGCCTCGCATACACTTAAAATGAATGTAAATGCGACACTTCATTGCTAGGAAATAGCGTTTGCAGATGTCTACATATCTAAGCAATAGTGTTCTAATGCTTCTTAAAACGGGATACCGCATCTCATTCCTATTTATCATGATAAGATATAATATTCATTGCGAAGTGTCATGTGTACCTCGTATTCCCATCAAAAGAATGTAAATGCCACACTTCCTTCCTAGGAAATAGCGTTTGCAGATGTACACGTATGGAAGCAATAGAGTTCTAATGCTTCTTAAAACGGGATATCGCATCTCAATTCTATGTCTCATGATAAGATACAATATTCATTGCGAAGTGTCATGTATACATCGTATTCACTTCAAAAGAATGCAAGTTCGATACTTCCTTGCTTGGAAATAACGTTTCCAGATGTCCACGTATCGAAGCAACAGATATCCAATGCTTTTTAAAAGGCGAAATCGCTCCCCAATTATATGATTCATGAAAAGATATAATATTCATTGTGGAGTGTACACTTCAAAAGAATGTAATTGCGATACTTCCTTGCTAGGAAATAGCGTCTGCAGATGTCTACGTATCGTAGCAATAGATTTCTAATGCTTCTTAAAACGCGATATAGCATCTCATTTCTACGTTTTATGATAAGATATAATATTCATTGTGTAGTGTTATGTATACCTCGTATTCAGTTCAATAGAATGTAAATGCGACTATGCCTTGCTGGGATATTTCGTTTGCAGATGTCTACGTATCGTAGCATTAGAGTCCTATTCCTTTTAGAACGCGATATCGCAAATCATCTATGTTTCATGATAAGATATAATCTTCATTGAAAAGTGTCTTGAATACCTCGCATATACTTCATATGAATGTAAATGCGACACTTCCTTGCTTGGAAGTAGCGATGGCAGATGTCTACGCATCGTAGCAATAGAGTTCTAAATCTTCTTAAAACGCGCTTTCGCATCTCATTTCTATGTTTCATGATAAGATATAATATTCATTGCGAAGTGACATGCATACCTCGTATTCACTTCAAAAGAATGTAAATGCGACTCTTCCTTGCTAGGAAATAGCGTTTGCAGATGTCTACGTATCGAAGCAATAGAGTTGTAATGCTTCTTAAATCGCGATATCGCATCTCATTTCTATGTTTCATGATAATATATAATTTTCATTGCGAAGTGTCATGTATACCTCGCAAACACTTCAAATGAATGTAAATGCGACACTTCCTTGCTAGGAAATAGCGTTTGAAGATGTCTTCGTATCGAAGCAATAGAGTTCTAGTGCATCTTAAAACTTGATATCGCATCACATTTCTATGTCTTATGATAAGATATAATATTCATTGCGAAGTGTTATGTGTTTCTCGTCTACACTTCAATTGAATGTAAATGCGACACTTCCTTTCTAGGAAAATACATTTCCAGATGTCTACGTATCGAAGCAATAGAGTTATAATGCCTCTTAAAACGCGATATCGCATCTCATTCCTACGTTGCATGATAAGATATAATATTCATAGCGAAGTGTTATGTATACCTCGCATAAACATCAAATAAATGTAAATGCGACACAACCTTGCTAGGATATAGCGCTTGCAGATGTCTACGTATCGATGTAATAGGGTTCTACTGCTTCTTAAATCGCGATATCGCATCTCATTTCTATGTTTCGTGATAAGATATAATATTCATTGCGAAGTGTCGTGTATACCTCATATTCACTTCAGAAGGATGTAAGTGCGACTCTTGCTTGCAAGGAAGTAGCGTTTGCAGATATCTACGTATCGTTGCAATAGATTTCTAATGCTTCCAAAATCGCCATATCGCATCTCATTTCTATGTTTCGTATTAAGATATAACATTCATTGCGATGTGTCATGTGTACCTCGCATACGCTTCAAATGAATGTAAATGCGACACTTCCTTGCTAGGAAATAGCGTTTGTAGGTGTCTACGTATCGAAACAATAGAGTTCTAATGCATCTTAAAACGCGATATCGCACCTCATTTATATGTCTCATGATAAGATATAATATTCATTGCGAAGTTTCATGTATTCCTCGTATTCACTTCAAATGAATGTAAATGCGACACTTCCTTGATGGGAAATAGCGTTTGCAGATTTCTACGAATCGAAGCAATAGAATTCTAATGCTTCTTATATCGTCATATCGCATCTCATTCCTATGTTTCATGGTAAGATATATTATTCATTGCGAAGTATCACATATACATCGGATACACTTCAAACGAATGTAAATGCGACACTTCCTTGCTAGGAAATAGCGTTTGCAGATGTCTACGTATCGTAGAAATAGTGTTCTAACGCCTCATAAGACGCGATATCGCATCTCATTTCTATGTTTCATGATAAGATATGATATTCATTGCCAAGTGGCATGTATACCTCTCAAACACTTCAATTGTATGTAAATGCGACACTTCCTTGCTAGGAAGTAGTGTCACGTCCTGACGAACAAATTATTCGTATCCCAGGAGGTTGTATGACACAAGCCTTTTAGTCGAAAATTCGGTCTGGTATAAAACGCCTATGACCGGTTTCGTCGATTCTGGCAAGACGCGGGCACCGTAAACAATCGCGAACGCGTGTAAGGATGGATTTTACTTACCTTTCGCTGATTACCCTCTTCTGCTTTCAGATGTGGCGATCGTCGAGGGTCGTTCTCGGGGGAGGAGTCGGCGTACGGCTGGCTGAAATCGGCGTTGTGACGGTGGAGCTGCGATGAATGTCGCCGTCCGTCGATGAACGAAGAATTCTGGCGTTTCACCAACGTATTCCGCACGAGATAATGGATTAAATTCTTCCTCCCGGCACTAAGAGTTCGTTTATAGACACTCAAGTTGCTACGAACTTGGAAAAATTTGTATTAAAATATAATTGAATTTAGAAATGGAGTTGGAATGAACTAGAACTTGATGTGGTAGGAAAATAATAAAGTATATTCTAAATCAAAGAGTTCAAGAACAATTATTTCTAAGTATTAAGACTAGGTTAACTATGAATTAGGAATTAGAACAAAGACTTTAGAACTAGGAACCTTATCGAGGCTGCGCGACGACCCTAAGGCGCGACTTGGAAGAGACTTGGAATTGGAAATGCCCCCAGGTGAGATAGAACTGTACCGTACTGACGGTACTGACTGACAGTGTCTCCCAAGATGCGTCTGCGACCTCCTCGACTCTCGGAGCGCTTCGGTCGCGTGCGAACGTAGGTGCGAGTATGTGGACGCCCGAGTGGGGTCTCGGTGTTGCGTGGTGGGGTTAGCGGCGCGTGCCGCTGAGGCGGTTGCGATCTCGCGCGTCGCGGCTTATTTAATTAGCGCTCTTATGATTATAGAGATACAAGTAGGAAATTAGAATCTCGTAGAGGTTGATTCACCTGGTACGTCCCTGGAGTGAGCGAGAGGGCGAGTTTCCCTGCAGGTAAGAGTGAGACGGTGGATGGCACCTTGAGTGGGAGCCAGACAGCGCACATGGTCCTTGGTGCGAGCGAGATGACGCACGAGGTCCTCGGTGCGAGTGAGACAGAATGTGTTGCCCTTGGAGCGAGGGAGAAGGCGAACACATCTGCGGGTGCGAGTTAGACGGAGGGTAGGTCCCTTGGAGTGAGAGAGACGGCGAGCACCTCTGCGGGTGCGGGTGCAGGGTATGTCCCCTGGAGTGAGAGAGACGGCGAGTTGCGTCTGGGTGTTGCAGGTGGTGCAGGCGCGTGAGGGTGGTTGCTGTGGCGCGTTGAGAGGGTGGCAGGCGGCACGCCTGACGTCACAGTAGCGTTTGCAGATATCTACGTATCGAAGCAGTAGAGTTCTAATGCTTCTCAAAACGCGATATCGCATCTCATTTCTATGTCTCGTGATAAGATATAATATTCAATGCGAAGTGTCATGTATACCTTGTATTTACCTCAAAAGAATGTAGATGCGACACTTCCTAGCTAGGAATTAGTGTTTGCAGGTGTCCACGTATCGAAGCAATAGAGTTTTAATGCACCTTAGATCGCGATATCGCATCTCATTTCTTTGTCCCATGATAAGATATAATATTCATTGCGAAGTGTCATGTGTACCTCGTATTCACTTCAAAAGAATGTAAATGCGACACTTCCTTGCTAGGAACTAGCGTTTCCAGATGTCTACGTATAGAAACAATAGGGTACTAATGCTTCTTAGAAAGAGACTTCGCTTCTCATTTCTGTGTTTCATGACAAGATATAATATTCATTGCGAAGTGTCATGTATACCTTGTATTTACATCAAAAGAATGTAGATGCGACACTTCCTTGCTAGGTATTAGTGTTTGCAGATGTCCACGTATCGAAGTAATAGTGTTTTAATGCTCCTTAAATCGCGATATCGCATCTCATTTCTTTGTTTCGTGATAAGATATAATATTCATTGCGAAGTGTCATGTATACCTTGTATTCACTTCAAAAGAATGTGAATGCGACACTTCCTTGCTAGGAAGTTGCGTTTACAGATGTCTATGTATCGTAGCAGTAGAGTTCTAATGGTTCTTAAAACGCCATATCGCATCTCATTTCTATGTTTCTTGATAAGATATAATATTCATTCTGGAGTGTTATGTACACTCCGTATACCCCGTATTCGCTTCAAAAGAATGTAAATACGACACTTCCTTGCTAGGAAATCGCGTTGCAGATGTCTACGTATCGTAGCAACAGAGTTCTAATGCTTCTTAAATCGCGATTTCGCATCTCATTTCTATGTTTCATGATAAGATATAATTTCCGTCGCGAAGTGTCACGTATACCTCGCATACACTCCAAATGAATGTAAATGCGACACCTCCTTGCTATAAAATAGCGTTTGCAGATGTCTGCGTATCGAAGCAATAGAGTTCTAATGCTTCATAAGTCGCCCTATCGCATCTCATTCCTATGTTTCACTATAAGATATAATATTCATTGCGAAGTGTCATGTATACCTCGCATACACTTGAAATGAATGTAAATGCGACACTTCCTTGCTAGGAAGTAGCGTTTGTAGATATCTACGTATCGAAGCAATAGAGTTTTAGTGCTTTTTTGGACGCGATATCGCTTCACATTCCTATGATTCATGATAAGATAGTATTCTTTGCGAAGTTTTATGTATATCTCGTCCACACTTCAAAAGTATGTAAATGCCACACTTCCATGCTAGGAAATAGCGTTTCCAGATCTCTACATATCGAAGCAATGAAGTTCTAATGCTCCTTAGGACGCGATGTCGCATCTCATTCCTATGTTTCATGATAAGATACAATATTCGTGCGAAGTGTTATGTATACCTTGTCTACACTTCAAATGAATGCAACAGCCACCCTTTCTTGCCAGGAAATAGCGTTTGCAGACGTCTACGTATCGAAGCAATAGAGTTCTAATGCTTGTTAAATCGCGATATCGCATCTCATTTATACGTTTCATGATAAGATATAATATTCATTGCGCAGTGTTATGCATACCTCGCATACACTTCAAATGAATGTAAATGCGGCACTTCCTTGCTAGGAAATAGCGTTTGCAGATGTCTGCGTATCGAAGCAATAGAGTTCTAATGCTTCCTAAATCGAGATATCGCATCTCATTTCAACGTTTCATGATAAGATATAATATTCATTGCGAAGCATTATGTATTCCTCCTCCACACGTCAAATGAATGTAAATGCGATACTTCCTTTCTAGGAAATTACGTTTCCAGATGTCTACGTATCGAAGCAATAGAGTTCTAAAGCTTCTTAAATCGCGATATCGCATCCTATTACTATGTTTCATGATAAGATATAATATCCATTGCGAATTGTCTTGTATACATCGCATACACTTCAAATCAATGTAAATGAGACACTTCCTTGCTAGGAAATAGCGATGGCAGATGTCTACGTATCGAAGCAATAGTGTCCCAATGCTTCTTAAAACGAGATATCGCATCTCATTTCAATGTTTTATGATAAGATATAATATTTACTGCGGACTGTCATGTATACTTCGTATTCACTTCAAAAGAATGTAAATGTGACACTTCCTTGCTAGGAAGTAGCGTTTGCAGATGTCTACGTATCGAAGCAACAGATTTGTAATGCTCCTTAAATCGCGATATCGCATCTCATTTCTATGCTTCATGATAAAATATAATATTCAGTGCGAAGTGTCTTGTATACCTCGCACAAGCTTCAAATGAATGTAAATGCGACACTTCCTTGATAGGAAATAGCGATGGCAGGTGTCTACGTGTCGAAGCAACAGAGTTCTAATGCTTCTCAAAACGAGATATCGCATCTGATATTAATGTTTTATGATAAGATATAATATTCATTGCGAAGTGTCATGTATACTTCGTATTCACTTCAAAAGAATGTAAATGCGACACTTCCTTGGTGGAAATAGCGTTTGCAGATGTCTACGTATCGAAGCAGTAGAGTTCTAATGCGACCCAAATCGTCATATCGCATCTTACTTCTACATTTCATGATAAGATATAATATTCATTGCGAAGTGTCAAGTATACCTCGTATTCACTTCAAAAGAATGGAAATGCGACACTTCCTTGCTAAGAAATAGCGTCTCCACATGTCTACGTATCGAAACAATAGAGTTCTAATGCTTCTTAAAACGAGATGTCGCATCTCATTTCTATGTTTCATGGTAAGATAAAATAATCATTGCGAAGTGTCACTTATACCTCGCATACACTTCAAATGAATGTAAATGCGACACTTCATTGCTAGGAAATAGCGTTTGCAGATGTCTGCGTATCGCAGAAACAGTGTTCTAATGCTTCATAAAACGCGATATCGGATCCCATTTCTATATTTCATGATAAGATATAATATTCATTGGGAAGTGTCATGTATACTTCGTATTCGCTTCAAAAGGATGTAAATGCGACACTTGCTTGCTATGAAATAGCATTTCTACATGTCTACGTATAGAAGCAATAGAGCTTTAATGCTCCTTAAAACGTGATATCGCATTTCACTTCTATGTTTCATGATAATTGATAATATCCATTGCGAAGTGTCATGTATACCTCGTATTCACTTCAAAAGAATGTAAATGCGACACTTCCCTGCTTTTAAATAGCGTTTGCAGATGTATACGTATCGAAGCAATAGAGTTGTAATGCTTCTTAAAACGGGATACCGCATCTCATTTCTATGTCTCGTGATAAGATATAATATTCATTGCGAATTGTCATGTATACCTCATATTCACTGCAAAAGAATGTAAATTCGGTACTGCCATGCTAGGAAGTAGCGTTTGCAGATGTCTACGTATCGAAGCAGTAGATTTCTAATGCTTCTTATAACGTGATTTCGCACCTCATTTCTATGTCTCATGATAAGATATAATATTCATTGCGAAGTGTTATGTATTCACCGTCTGCACTTGAGATGTATGTAAATGCGACACTTCCTTTCAAGGAAATTACGTTTCCAGATGTCTACGTATCGAAGCAATAGAGTTCTAATGCTTATTAAAACGGGATGTAGCATCTCATTTCCACGTTTCATGATAGGATATAATATTCATTGCGAACTGTTATGTATCCCTCGTATTCACATCAAAAGAATGTAATTGCGACTCTTCCTTGCTAGGAAATAGAGTTTCCAGACGTCTACGTATCATAGCAATAGAGTTCTAATTCTCCTTAAATCGCGATATCGCATCTCACTTCTGTGTATCATGATATGATATAATATTCATTGCGAAGTGTTATGTATTCCTCGCCTACACTTCAAATGTATGTAAATGCGACACCTCCTTTCTAGGAAATTACGTTTCCAGATGTCTACGTATCGAAGCAATAGATTTCTAATGCTTCTTAAAACGCGATATCGCATCTCATTTCTATGTCTCATGATAAATATATAATATTCATTGCGAAGTGTCATGTACACCTCATATTCACTGCAAAAGAATGTAAATGCGGAACTTCCTTGCTAGGAAATAGTGTTGGCAGATGTCTACGTATCGAAGCAATAGAGGTCCTATGCTTCTTAAATCGCAATATCGCATCTCATTTCTATGTTTCATTATAAGATATAATATTCATTGCGAGGTGTCACTTATTCCTCGCATACACTTCAAATGAATGTAAATGTGACACTTCATTGCTAGGAAATAGCGTTTGCAGATGTCTACGTATCGTAGCAATAGTGATCTAATGCTTCTGAAAACGCGATAACGCATTTCATTTCTATGTTTCATGATAAGATATAATATTCACTGCCGAGTGTCATGTATACCTCGTATTCACTTCAAACGAACGTAATTGCGGCACTTCCTTGCTAGGAAATAGCGTTGGCAGATGTCTACGTATCGAAGCAATAGAATTCTAATGCTTCTTATATCGCCAAATCGCATCTCATTTCTATGTTTCATGATAAGATATAATATTCACTGTGAATTGTTATGTATACCTCGTATTCACTTCAAATGAATGTAAATGCGACACTTCATTGCTAGGGAATAGCATTGGCAGATGTCTACGTATCGATGCAGTAGAGATCTAATGCTTCTTAAAACGAGATATCGCATCTCATTTCTATCTTTTACGATAAGATATAATATTCATTGCGGAGTGTCATATATACCTCGTATTCCTTTCAAAAGATTGTAAATGCGACACTTCATTGCTAGGAAGTAGCGTTTGCAGATGCCTACGTATCGAAGCAATAGAGTTCTAATGCTTCTTAAATCGCCATATAGCATCTCATTTCTATGTTTCGTGATGAGATATAATATTCATTGTGGAGTGTTATGTATACCTCGTATTCACTTCAAAAGAATGTAAATGCGACACTTCCTTGCTAGGAAGTAGCGTTTGCAGATGTCTACGTATCGAAGCAATACATTTCTAATGCTTCTTAATTCGCGATATCGATACTCACTTCTATGTTTCATGATAAGAATTCATAGTATTCATTGCGAAGTGTCATGTATACCTCGTACGCTACTCAAATGAATGTAAATGCGGCACTTCCTTGCTAGGAAATAGCGCTGGCAGATGTCTACGTATCGAAGCAAAAGAGATCTTATGCTTCTTGAAAGCGAGATATCGCATCTCATTTCTATGTTACATAATAAGATATAATATTCACTGTGCAGTGTTATGTATACCTCGCATTCGCTTCAACAGAATGGAAATGCCACACTTCCATGCTAGGAAATGCCTTCCCAGATGTCAACGTATCGGAGCAATATAGTTCTAATGCTTCTTAGAACGCGATGTCGATTCTCATTTCTATTCTTCGTTATAAGATATAATATTCATTGCGAAGTGTTATGTATACCTCGTCTACACTTCAAACGAATGTAAGTGCCACACTTCCTTGCTAGGAAATAGCGTTTCCAGATGTCCACGTATCGAAGCAATAGAGTTCTAATCCTTCTTTAAACGCGATATCGCATCTCATTTCTATGTTGCATGATAAGATATAATGTTCATTCCGAAGTCTTATGTATACCTCATCTACACATCAAAAGAATGTAAATGCCACACTTCCTTCCTAGGAAACAGCATTTCCTGATGTCTACGTATAGAAGCAATAGAGTTATAATGTTCCTGTGAAAGCGATATCGAATCTCAATTCTATGTTTCATGATACGATATAATATTTTTTGCGAAGCGTTAGGTATACCTCGTCTACACTTCGAAAGATTGTAAATGCCACACTTCCTTGCTAGGAAATAGCGTTTCCAAATGTCTACGTATCGAAGCAAAAAAGATGTAGTGCTCCTTAAAACGCGATATCGCATCTCACTTCTATGTTTCATGATATGATATTATATTCATTGCAAAGTGTTATGTATACCTCGTATACACTTCTGTAGAGTGTGAATGTCACACGTCCTTGCTAGGAAATTGCGTTTCCAGATTTCTGCGTATCGAAGCAATAGTGTTCTAATGCTTCTTAGAACGCGATATCGCTATTCATTTCTATGTTTCATGATTATATATAGTATTCATTGCGAAGTGTTATGTATACATCGTCTACACTTCACAAGAATGTAAATGCCACACTTGCTTGCTAGGAAATGCGTTTCCACATGTCTAAGTATCGAAGCAATAGAGTCCTAGTGCTTCTTAAATCGCAGATATCGCGTTTCTCTTCTATGTTTCATGATAAGATACAAATTTCATTGCGAAGTGTTATGTATACCTCGTCTGCAGTACAAAAGATTGTAAATGCCACACTTCCACGAATACATCGTCTGCACTTAAAAAGATTGTAAATACCTCACTTCCTTGCTAGGAAATAGCGTTTCCAGATTTCCACGTATCGAAGCAATAGAGTTCTAATGCTTCTTAAAACGCGGTATCGCATCGCAGTTCTATGTTTCATGATAAGATATAACATTCATTGCGAAGTGTTATGTATACCTCGTCTACACTTCAAAAGAATGCAAATGTCACCCTTCCTCGCTAGGAAATAGCGCTTCCAGATGTCTACGAATCGAAGCAATAGAGTTCTAATGCCTCTTAAAATGCGACGTCGTATCCGATTTCTATGTTTCATAGTGAGATATAATATTCATTGCGAAGTGTTGTATACATCGTCTAAGCATCAAAAGAATGTAAATGCCACACATCCTCGCCAAGAAATAGCGTTTCCATATGTCTGCGTATCGAAGCAATAGATTTCTAATGCTTCTTAAAACGCGATATCGCATCTCAATACTATGTTTCATGATAAGGTATAATGTTCATTGCGAAGTGTTACGTATACCTCGTCTACACTTCAAACGAATGTAAATGCGACACTTCCTTCCTAGGAAATAGCGTCTGCAGATATCTCCGTATCGTAGCAATAGAGTTCTAATGCTTCTTAAATCGCGATATCGCTTCTCATTTCTATGTTTCACGATAAGATATACTATTCATTGTGGAGTGTTATGCATACCTCGTATTCACTTCAAAAGAATGTAAATGCGACACTTCCATCCTAGGAAATAGCGTTTGCAGATGTCTACGTATCGTAGCATTAGAGATCTAATGCTTCTTAGAACGCGATATCGCATATTATTTCTATGTTACATGATAAGATATAATAATCATTGCGAAGGGCTATGGTGCACACTTCAAAGGAATGTAAATGCGCCACTTCGTTGCTAGGAAATAGCGATTCCCGATATCTACGCATCGAAGCAATAGAGTTCTAAAGCATCTTAAATCGCGATATCGCATCTCATTAATATGTTTCATTATAAGATATAATATTCATTGTGCAGTGTTATCTCTACATCGTATTCACCCCAAAAGAATGTAAATGCGACGCTTCCTTGCAAGGAAATAACGTTTGCAGATGTCTACGTATCGAGGCAATTGAATTCTAATGCTTCTTAAAACGTGATGTCGCATCTCACATCTGTGATTCACGATAAGATGTAATATTCATTGCGAAGTGCAACGTATACCCTGTCTACACATCATAAGAAGGTAAATGCCACACTTTCTTACTAGGTAACAGCGATTCCAGATGTCTACGTATGGAAGCAATAGAGTTCTAATGCATTTTAAAACGCGATATCGCATCGCAGTTGTATGCTTCATGATAGGATATAATATTCATGGCGAAGCGTTACGTATACCCTCTCTACGCTTCAAAAGAATGTAAGTGCTACACTTCCTTGCTAGGAAATGCGTTTCTAGATATCTATGTATCGATGTAATAGAGTTCTAATAATTCTTAAAACGCGATATCGCTTCCATTTCTGCGTTCCATGGTAAGATGTAATATTCATTGCGAAGTGCTACGTATACCCTGTCTATACTTCAAAAGAAGGTAAATGCCACACTTTCTTGCTAGGTAATAGCGATTCCAGACGTCTACGTATCGAAGCAATAGAGTTCTATTGCTTCTCAAGGCGCGATATCGCATCGCAGTTCTATGTTTCAGGATGAGATATAATATTCATTGCGAAGTGTTATGTATACATCGTCTACACTTCAAAAGAATGTAAATGCCACATTTCCTTTTCTAGGATATAACGTTTCCAGATATCTACGTACCGAAGCATGAGGGTTCTAGTGCTTCTTAAAACGCGATATCGCATTGCAGTTCTATGTTTCATGATAAGATATAATATTCATTGCGAAGTGTTACGCACTTTTCGTCTACACTTCAAAAGAATGTAAATGCCACACTTCCATGCTAGGAAATGCCTTTCCAGATGTCAACGTATCGGAGCAATAGAGTTATAATGTTCCTGTGAAAGCGATATCGAATCTCAATTCTATGTTTCATGATACGATATAATATTTTTTGCGAAGTGTTAAGTATACCTCGTATACACTTCGAAGAATTGTAAATGCCACACTTCCTTGCTAGGAAATAGCGTTTCCAAATGTCTACGTATCGAAACAAAAGAGATGTAGTGCTCCTTAAAACGCGATATCGCATCTCACTTCTATGTTTCGTGATATGATATTATATTCATTGCGAAGTGTTATGTATACCTCCTCTACACATCAAAACAATGTAAATGCCAAACTTCCTTGCTAGGAGATGCGTTTCCAGATGTCTACGTATCGAAGCAGTAGAGCTCTAATGCATCTTAAAATGCGATATCGCATCTCATTTCTATGTTTAATGATAAGATATAATATTCATTGCGAATTGTTGCGTATACCTCGTCCACACTTCAAGAGAATGTAAGTGCCACACTTCCTTACTAAGAAATAGAGTTTCCAGATGAATAAGTATCGAAGCAATAGAGCTGTCATGCTTCGTGAAACGCGATATCGCATCTCATTTCTATGTTTCATGATTAGATATAGTATTCATTGCGATGTGTTATGTATACCTCGTCTGCACTTAAAAAGATTGTAAATACCACACTTCCTTGCTAGGAAATGGCGTTTTCAGATGTCTACGTATCGTAGCAATAGAATTCTAATGCTGCTTAAACCGCGATATCGCATCTCATTCCTATGTTTCAGGATAAGATATAATATTCATTTGCGAAGTGTTATGTATATCTCGTCTGTACGTCAAAGGAATGTGAATGTCACACTTCCTTGCTAGGAAATAGCGTTTGCAGATGTCTACGTATCGAAGCAATAGAATTCTAATCCTTTTTAAATCGTCCTATCGACTTTCGTTTCTATGTTTCATGATAAGATATAATATTCATTGCGAAGTGTCATGTATACATCGTATTCATTACAAAAGAATGAAAATGCGACAATTCCTTGTTAGGAAATGGCTTTTGCTGATGTCTACGTATCAGAGCAATAGATTTCTAATGCTTCTTAAAACGCGATATCGCACCTCAATACTATGATTCATGATAAGGTATAATGTTCATTGCGAAGTGTTATGTATACCACGTCTACACTTCAAACGAATGTAAATGCGACACTTCCTTGCTAGGAAATAGCTTTTGCAGATATCTACGTATCGTAGCAATAGAGTTCTAAGGCTTCTTAAAACGCAATATCGCATCTCATTTCTATGTTTCAAGATAAGATATAATATTGATTGCGAAGTGTCATGTATACCTCGCATTACTTTCAAAAGAGTGTAAATGCGACACTTCCTTGCTAGCAAGTAGCGATTGCAGATGTCAACGTATCGTAGCAATGGAGTTCTAATGCTTCTTAAATCGCGGTATCACATCTCATTTCTATGTTTCATGATAAGATATAATAATCATTGTGCAGTGTTATATATACCTCGTATTCACTTCAAAAGAATGTAAATACGACACTTCCCTGCTAGGAAATAGCGTTTGCAGATGTGTACGTATCGAAGCAATAGAGTTCTAATGCTGCTTAAATCGCGATATCGCATCTCATTTCTATGTATCATGATAAGATATAATAGTCATTGTGCAGTGTTTTGTATACCTGGTATTCGCTTCAAAAGAATGTAAATGTGACACTTCCTTGCTAGGAAATAGCGCTTAAAGATGTCTACGTATCGTAGCATTGGAGCCCTAATGCTTCTTAAATCGCGATATCGCATCTCATTTCTATGTTTCATGATAGGATATAATATTCATTGTGCAGTGTTATGTGTACCTCGTATTCACTTCAAAAGAATGATAATGCGCCACTTCCTTGCTAGGAAATAGCGTTTGCAGATGTCTATGTATCGTAGCAATAGGGTTCTAATTCTTCTTAAAACGCGATATGGCATCTCATTTCTATGTTTCATGATAAGATACTATATTCATTGCGAAGTATCATGTATTCCTCGTATTCACTTCAAAACGATGTAAATGCGACACTTTCTTGCCAGGAAATAGCGTTTCCAGATGTCTACGAATCGAAGCAATAGATTTCTAATGCTTCTAAAATCGCGATATCGCATCTCATTTCTATGTTTCATGATAAGATATAATATCTATTGTGCAGTGTTATGTATATCTCGTCTACACTTCAAAAGAATGAAAATGCGACACTTCGTTGCTAGGAAATAGCGTCTGCAGATGTCTACGTATCGTAGAAATAGAGTTCTAATTCTTCTTAAAACGCGATATCGAATCTCATTTGTATGTTTCATGATAAGATACAATATTAATTGCCAAGTGTCATGTATACCTCGTATTCACTTCAAAAGAATGTAAATGCGACACTTCGTTGCTAGGAAATAGCGTCTGCAGATGTCTACATATCGTAGAAATAGAGTTCTAATTCTTCTTAAAACGCGATATCGCATCTCATTCGTATGTTTCATGATAAGATACAATATTAATTGCCAAGTGTCATGTATACCTCGTATTCACTTCAAAAGTATGTAAACGTGACACTTCCTTGCTAGGAAATAGCGTTTCCAGATGTCTGTGTATCGAAGCAATAGAGTTCTAATGCTACTTAAACCGCAATGTCGCATCTCATTCCTATGTTTCTTGATAAGATATAATATTCGTTGTGAAGTATTATGCCTACTTCGCATGCACCTCAAAAGAATGTAAATGCGGCACTTCCTTCCTGGGAAATAGCGTTTGCAGATGTCTACGTGTCGTAGCAATAGAGTTCTAATGCTTCTTAAAACGCGATATCGCATCTCATTAATATGTGTCGTGATAAGATATGATATTCATTGCGAAGTATTATGTATTCCTCATCAACACTTCAAATGAATGTAAGTGCGACTCTTCCTTGCTATTATATAGCATTTGCAGATGTCTAAGTGCCGTAGCAACAGAGTTCTAATGCTTTTTAGATCGCGATACAGCACCTCATTTCTATGTTTCATGATAAGGTATAATATTCATTGTGGAGTGTTATGTATACCTCGTATTCACTTCAAAAGAATGTAAATGCGACACTTCCTTGCTAGGAAGTAGCGTTTGCAGATGTCTACGTATCGAAGCAATACATTTCTAATGCTTCTTAATTCGCGATATCGATACTCACTTCTATGTTTCATGATAAGAATTCATAGTATTCATTGCGAAGTGTCATGTATACCTCGTACGCTACTCAAATGAATGTAAATGCGGCACTTCCTTGCTAGGAAATAGCGCTGGCAGATGTCTACGTATCGAAGCAAAAGAGATCTTATGCTTCTTGAAAGCGAGATATCGCATCTCATTTCTATGTTACATAATAAGATATAATATTCACTGTGCAGTGTTATGTATACCTCGCATTCGCTTCAACAGAATGGAAATGCCACACTTCCATGCTAGGAAATGCCTTTCCAGATGTCAACGTATCGGAGCAATATAGTTCTAATGCTTCTTAGAACGCGATGTCGATTCTCATTTCTATTCTTCGTGATAAGATATAATATTTTTTGCGAAGCGTTAGGTATACCTCGTCTACACTTCGAAAGATTGTAAATGCCACACTTCCTTGCTAGGAAATAGCGTTTCCAGATTTCCACGTATCGAAGCAATAGAATTCTAATGCTTCTTAAAACGCGGTATCGCATCGCAGTTCTATGTTTCATGATAAGATATAACATTCATTGCGAAGTGTTATGTATACCTCGTCTACACTTCAAAAGAATGCAAATGTCACCCTTCCTCGCTAGGAAATAGCGCTTCCAGATGTCTACGAATCGAAGCAATAGAGTTCTAATGCCTCTTAAAATGCGACGTCGTATCCGATTTCTATGTTTCATAGTGAGATATAATATTCATTGCGAAGTGCTGTATACATCTTCTAAGCATCAAAAGAATGTAAATGCCACACATCCTCGCCAAGAAATGGCGTTTCCATATGTCTGCGTATCGAAGCAATAGATTTCTAATGCTTCTTAAAACGCGATATCGCATCTCAATACTATGTTTCATGATAAGGTATAATGTTCATTGCGAAGTGTTACGTATACCTCGTCTACACTTCAAACGAATGTAAATGCGACACTTCCTTCCTAGGAAATAGCGTCTGCAGATATCTCCGTATCGTAGCAATAGAGTTCTAATGCTTCTTAAATTGCGATATCGCTTCTCATTTCTATGTTTCACGATAAGATATACTATTCATTGTGGAGTGTTATGCATACCTCGTATTCACTTCAAAAGAATGTAAATGCGACACTTCTATCCTAGGAAATAGCGTTTGCAGATGTCTACGTATCGTAGCATTAGAGATCTAATGCTTCTTAGAACGCGATATCGCATATTATTTCTATGTTACATGATAAGATATAATAATCATTGCGAAGGGCTATGGTGCACACATCAAAGGAATGTAAATGCGCCACTTCATTGCTAGGAAATAGCGATTACCGATATCTACGCATCGAAGCAATAGAGTTCTAAAGCATCTTAAATCGCGATATCGCATCTCATTACTATGTTTCATTATAAGATATAATATTCATTGTGCAGTGTTATCTCTACATCGTATTCACCCCAAAAGAATGTAAATGCGACGCTTCCTTGCAAGACGTTTGCAGATGTCTACGTATCGAGGCAATTGAATTCTAATGCTTCTTAAAACGTGATGTCGCATCTCACATCTGTGATTCACGATAAGATGTAATATTCATTGCGAAGTGCAACGTATACCCTGTCTACACATCAAAAGAAGGTAAATGCCACACTTTCTTACTAGGTAACAGCGATTCCAGATGTCTACGTATGGAAGCAATAGAGTTCTAATGCATTTTAAAACGCGATATCGCATCGCAGTTGTATGCTTCATGATAGGATATAATATTCATGGCGAAGCGTTACGTATACCCTCTCTACACTTCAAAAGAATGTAAGTGCTACACTTCCTTGCTAGGAAATGCGTTTCTAGATATCTATGTATCGATGTAATAGAGTTCTAATAATTCTTAAAACGCGATATCGCTTCCATTTCTGCGTTCCATGATAAGATGTAATATTCATTGCGAAGTGCTACGTATACCCTGTCTATACTTCAAAAGAAGGTAAATGCCACACTTTCTTGCTAGGTAATAGCGATTCCAGACGTCTACGTATCGAAGCAATAGAGTTCTATTGCTTCTCAAGGCGCGATATCGCATCGCAGTTCTATGTTTCAGGATGAGATATAATATTCATTGCGAAGTGTTATGTATACATCGTCTACACTTCAAAAGAATGTAAATGCCACATTTCCTTTTCTAGGATATAACGTTTCCAGATATCTACGTACCGAAGCATGAGGGTTCTAGTGCTTCTTAAAACGCGATATCGCATTGCAGTTCTATGTTTCATGATAAGATATAATATTCATTGCGAAGTGTTACGCACTTTTCGTCTACACTTCAAAAGAATGTAAATGCCACACTTCCATGCTAGGAAATGCCTTTCCAGATGTCAACGTATCGGAGCAATAGAGTTATATTGTTCCTGTGAAAGCGATATCGAATCTCAATTCTATGTTTCATGATACGATATAATATTTTTTGCGAAGTGTTAAGTATACCTCGTAGACACATCAAAACAATGTAAATGCCAAACTTCCTTGCTAGGAGATGCGTTTCCAGATGTCTACGTATCGAAGCAGTAGAGCTCTAATGCATCTTAAAATGCGATATCGCATCTCATTTCTATGTTTAATGATAAGATATAATATTCATTGCGAATTGTTGCGTATACCTCGTCCACACTTCAAGAGAATGTAAGTGCCACACTTCCTTACTAAGAAATAGAGTTTCCAGATGAATAAGTATCGAAGCAATAGAGCTGTCATGCTTCGTGAAACGCGATATCGCATCTCATTTCTATGTTTCATGATTAGATATAGTATTCATTGCGATGTGTTATGTATACCTCGTCTGCACTTAAAAAGATTGTAAATACCACACTTCCTTGCTAGGAAATGGCGTTTTCAGATGTCTACGTATCGTAGCAATAGAATTCTAATGCTGCTTAAACCGCGATATCGCATCTCATTCCTATGTTTCAGGATAAGATATAATATTCATTTGCGAAGTGTTATGTATATCTCGTCTGTACGTCAAAGGAATGTGAATGTCACACTTGCTTGCTAGGAAATAGCGTTTCCAGATGTCTACGTATCGAAGCAATAGAGTTCTCATGCTTCATAAAACGGGATACAGCAACCCATTTCAATGTTTCATTATAAGATATAATATTCGTTGCGAAGTGTTATGTATACCTCGTCCACACTTCAAAAGAATGCAAATGTCACCATTCCTCGCCAGGAAATAGCGCTTCCAGATGTCTACGAATCGAAACAATAGAGTTCTAATGCCTCTTAAAATGAGACGTCGTATCCGATTTCTATGTTTCATAGTGAGATATAATATTCATTGCGAAGTGTTGTATACATCGTCTAAGCATCAAAAGAATGTAAATGCCACACATCCTCGCTAAGAAATAGCGTTTCCATATGTCTGCGTATCGAAGCAATAGATTTCTAATGCTTCTTAAAACGCGATATCGCACCTCAATACTATGATTCATGATAAGGTATAATGTTCATTGCGAAGTGTTATGTATACCACGTCTACACTTCAAAAGAATGTAAATGCTACACTTCCTTGCTAGGAAGTAGCGTTTGCAGATGTCTACGTACCGAAGCAATAGAGTTCTAATGCATCTTAAATCGCGATATCGCATCTCATTTCTATGTTTCATGATAAGATATAATATTCATTGCGAAGTGTCACTTATACATTGCATACACTTCAAATGAATGTAAATGCGACACTTCCTTGCTTGGAAATAGCGATGGCAGATGTCTACGTATCGAAGCAATAGAGTTCTATTGCTTCCTAAATCGCGATGTCGTATTTCATTTCTATGTTCCGTGATAAGGTACGATATTCGTCGTGGAGTGTTATGTATACCTCGTACTCACTTGAAAGGAATGTAATAGCGAAACTTCCTAACGAAGAAACAGCGTTTCCAGATGTCTTCGTATCGCAACAATAGAGTTCTAATGCTTCTTAAAACGAGATGTCGCATCTCATTACTATGTTCCATGATAAGTTATAATATTCATTGCGAAGTTTCATGTAAACCTCGTATTCACTTCAAAAGAATGTAAATCCGACACTTCCATGCTAGGAAGTAGCGTTCGCAGATGTCCACGTATAGCAGTAATAGAGTTCTAATGCTTCTTAAAACGCGATATCGCATCAAACTTCTATGTTTAATGATAAGATATAATATTCAGTGCGAAGTGTCATGTATTCCTCGTATTCTCTTCAGAGGAATGTAAAGGCGACACTTCCTTGCTAGGAAATACGGATTGCAGATGTCTACGTATCGTAGCAAGTGTTCTAATCCTTCTTAAAACGTGATAATGCATCTCAGTTCTATATTTCATGATAAGATATAATATTCATTGCGAAGTGTCATGTATACCTCGCATACACTTCAAATGAATGTAAATGCGACACTTCCTTGCTAGGATATAGCGATGGCAGATGTCTACGTATCGAAGCCACAGATTCCTAATGCTTCTTAAAACGACATATCGCACTCATTTCTATGTTCCATGATAAGATATAATATTCATTGCGAAGTGTCTTGTATACCACGCATACACTTCAAACGTACTAAAAGGCGACACTTCATTGCTAGGTAATAGCGTTTGCAGATGTCTACGTATCGAAGCAATAGATTTCCAATGCTTCTTAAAACGCGAAATCGCTCCCCATTTATATGCTTCATGAAAAGATATAATATTCATTGTGGAGTGTTATGTATACCTCGTATTCACTTCAAAGGAATATAAATGCGACACTTCCTTGCTAGGAAATAGCGTCTGCAGATGTCTACGTATCGTAGCAATAGGGTTCGGATGCTCCTTAAAACGAGATATAGCATCTCATTTCTATGTTTCATTATAAGATATAATATTCATTGCGAAGTGTCATGTATACCTTGCATACACTTCAAACGTATTAAAAGGCGACACTTCATTGCTAGGTAATAGCGTTTGCAGATGTCTACGTATCGAAGCAATAGATTTCCAATGCTTCTTAAAACGCGAAATCGCTCCCCATTTATATGCTTCATGAAAAGATATAATATTCATTGTGGAGTGTTATGTATACCTCGTATTCACTTCAAAGTAATGTAAATGCGACACTTCCTTGCTAGGATATAGCGATGGCAGATGTCTACGTATCGAAGCCACAGATTTCTAATGCTTCTTAAAACGACATATCGCACTCATTTCTGTGTTCCATGATAAGATATAATATTCATTGCGAAGTGTCTTGTATACCACGCATACACTTCAAACGTATTAAAAGGCGACACTTCATTGCTAGGTAATTGCGTTTGCAGATGTCTACGTATCGAAGCAATAGATTTCCAATGCTTCTTAAAACGCGAAATCGCTCCCCATTTATATGCTTCATGAAAAGATATAATAATCATTGTGGAATGTTATGTATACCTCGTATTCGCTTCAAAGGAATGTAAATGCGACACTTCCTTGCTAGGAAATAGCGTCTGCAGATGTCTACGTATCGTAGCAATAGGGTTCGAATGCTTCTTAAAACGAGATATAGCATCTCATTTCTATGTTTCATGATAAGATATAATATTCAATGTGCAGTGTTATGTATACCTCGTATTCGCTTCAAAAGAAAGTAAGTGCGACTCTTCCTTGCTAGGAAATGGCGTTTGCAGACGTCTACGTATCGAAGCAATGGAGTTCTAATGCTTCTTAAAACGCGATATCGCATCTCATTTCCATGATTCGTGATAAGATATAATATTCATTAAGGAGTGTCATGTATACCTCGCATACGCTTCAAATGAATGTAAATGCGACACTTCCTTGCTAGGAAATAGCGTTTGCAGATGTCTACGTATAGAAGCAATAGGATTCTAATGCTTCTTAAAACGCGATATGGCATCACATCCCTATGTGTCATGATAAGATATAATATTCATTGCGAAGTGTCATGTATACCTAGCATACACTTCAAATGAATGTAAATGCGACACTTCACTGCAAGGAAATTACGTTTCCAGATGTCTACGTACCGAAGCAATAGAGTTCTAATGCCCCATAAATCGCGATATCGCATTTCATTTCTATGCTTCATGATAAGATATAATATTCATTGCGAAATGTCGTGTATACCTAGCATACACTTCAAATGAATGTAAATGCGACACTTCCTTGCTAGGAAATTACGTTTCCAGATTTCTACGTACCAAAGCAATTGAGTTCTAATGCCCCTTATATCGCGATATCGAATCTCAGTTCTATATTTCATGATAAGATATAATATTCATTGCGAAGTGTCATGTATACCTCGTATTCACTTCAAAAGAATGTAAGTGCGACACTTCCTTGCTAGGATACAGCGTTTCCTGATGTCTACGTATGAAACAATAGTGTTCTAATGCTTCTTAAAACGAGATGTCGCATCTCATTTCTATGATTCGTGATAAGATGTAAAATTAATTGCGAAGTGTCATGTATACCTCGTATTCACTTCAAAAGAATGTAAATGCGACACTTCCCTCCTAGGTAATAGCGTTTCCAGATATCTACGTATCGTAGCAATTGAGTCAAAATGTTTCTTAAAACGCGATATCGCATCTAATTTCTATGCTTCATGATAAGATATAATATTCATTGTGCAGTGTTATGTATACCTCGAATTCACTTCAAAAGAATGTAAATGCGACACTTCCTTGCTAGGAAATAGCGAATGCAGATATCTACGTATCGTAGCAATGGTGCTCTAATCCTTCTTAGAGCGCGATATCGCATCTCATTTCTATGTTTCATAATAAGATATAATATTCATTGCGAAGTGTCATGTATACCTCGCATACACTTCAAATGAATGTAAATGCGACACTTCCTTGCACGCAAATAGCGTTTGCAGATGTCTACGTATCGATGCAATAGATTTCTAATGCTTCTTGATACGCGATATCGCATCTCATTTCTATGATTCATGATGAGTTATGATACTCACTGCGAAGTGTTACGCATACCTCGTGTACACTTAAAATGAATGAAAGTGCGAGACTTCCTTGCTAGGAAGTAGCGTTTGCAGTTGTCTACGTATCGAAGCAATGAAGTTCTGATGCTTCTTAAAACGCGATATCGCATCTCATTCCTATTTTTCATGATAAGATATAATATTCATTGCGAAGTGTCATGTATACCACGCACACACTTCAAATGAATATGAACTCGACACTTCCTTCGTAGAAAATTACGTTTCCAGGTGTCTACGTATCGAAGCAATAGAGTTCTATTGCTTCTTGAAACGCGATATCGCATCTCATTTCTATGTTTCATGATAAGATATAATATTCATTACGAAGTGTTATGTAATCCTCGTCTACACTTCAAATGAATGTAAATTCGACACTTTCTTTCTACGAAATAGCGTTTCCACATGTCTACGTATCGTAGCAATAGATCTCTAATGTTTCCTAAAACGCGATATCGCATCTCATTTCTATGTTTCAAGATATGATATAATATTCATTGCGAAGTGTCATGTATACCTCGCACACACTTCAAATGAATGTAAACCCGACACTTCCTTCCTAGAAAATTACGTTTCCAGATGTCTTCGTATCGAAGCAATAGAGTTCTAATGCTTCTTGAAACGCGATATCGCATCTCATTTCTATGTTTCATGATAAGATATAATATTCATTGCGAAGTGTCATGTATACCTCGTATTCACTTCAAAAGAATGTAGATGCGACACTTCCTTCCTAGGAAATGGCGTTCGCAGATGTCTACGTATCGTAGCATTAGAGTTCCAATCCTTCTTAGAACGCGATATCGCATCCCATTTCTATGTTTTATGATATGATATAATATTCATTGCGAAGTGTCGTGTATGCGGCGTATTCACTTCAAAAGAATGAAAATGTGACACTTCCTTGCTAGGAAATAGCGTTTGCAGATGTCTACGTATCGAAGCAATAGATTTCTAATGCTTCTTAAAACGCGATATCGCATCTCATTCCTATGTTTCATGATAAGATATAATATTCATTGTGCAGTGTTATGTATACCGCGTATTGACATCAAAGGAATGTCAATGCGACTGTTCCTTCCTAGGGTATAACGATGGCAGATGTCTACGTGTCGAAGCAATAGAGTTCTTGTGCTTCTTAAAACGAGATATCGCTCCTCATTTCTATGTTTTATGATAAGATATAATATTCATTGCAAAGTGTCGTGTATTACTCAAATTGACATCAAGAGAATGAAAATACGACACTTCCTTGCTAGGAAATAGCGTTTGCGCATGTCTACGTATTGAAGCAATAGAGTTCCAATGCTTCTTATATCGCGAAATCGCATCTCATTTCTATGTTTCATGATAAAATATAATATTCATTGTGCAGTGTTATATATACCTCGTATTGACTTCAAAAGAATGTAAATGCGACACTTCCTTGCTAGGAGATAGTATTGGCAGGTGTCTTCGTATCGTAGCAATAGAGTTCTAATTCTTCCTTAAACGCGATATCGCATCTCATTTCTATGTTTCATGATAAGATATAATATTCATTGCGAAGTGTCTTGTACACCTCGCATACTCTTCAAATGAATGTAAATGCGACACTTCCTTGCTAGCAAATAGCGTTGGCAGATGTATACGTATCGAGCAATATTATTCCAATGCCTCTTAAATCGCCATATCGCATCTCATTTCTATGTTTCATAATAAGATATAATATTCGATGTGGAGTGATATGTATACCTCGTATTCACTTCAAAAGAATATGAGTGCGACGTTTCCTTGCTAGGAAACTGCTTTTCCAGATATCTACGTATCGTAGCAATATAGGTCTAATGCTTCTTAAAACGCGATATCGCATCTCATTCCTATGTCTCATGATAAGATATAATATTCATTGCGAAGTGTCATGTATACCTCGCATACACTTCAAAAGAATGTAAATGCTACACTTCCTGGCTGGGAAATAGCGTTTGCAGATGTCTAGGTATCGAAGCAATAGAGTTCTAATGCTGCTTAAATTGCGATATCGCATCACATTTCTATGTTTCATGATAAGATATAATATCTATTGTGCAGTGTTATGTATATCTCGTCTACACTTCAAAAGAATGTAGATGCGACACATCGTTGCTAGGAAATAGCGTCTGCAGATGTCTACGTATCGTAGCAATAGAGTTCTAAGGCTTCTTAAAACGCGATATCGCATCTCATTTCTATGTTTCATGATAAGATATAATATTCATTGCGAAGTGTCACTTATACATTGCATACACTTCAAATGAATGTAAATGCGACACTTCCTTGCTTGGAAATAGCGATGGCAGATGTCTACGTATCGAAGCAATAGAGTTCTATTGCTTCCTAAATCGCGATGTCGTATTTCATTTCTATGTTCCGTGATAAGGTACGATATTCGTCGTGGAGTGTTATGTATACCTCGTACTCACTTGAAAGGAATGTAATAGCGAAACTTCCTAGCGAAGAAACAGCGTTTCCAGATGTCTTCGTATCGCAACAATAGAGTTCTAATGCTTCTTAAAACGAGATGTCGCATCTCATTACTATGTTCCATGATAAGTTATAATATTCATTGCGAAGTTTCATGTAAACCTCGTATTCACTTCAAAAGAATGTAAATCCGACACTTCCATGCTAGGAAGTAGCGTTCGCAGATGTCCACGTATAGCAGTAATAGAGTTCTAATGCTTCTTAAAACGCGATATCGCATCAAACTTCTATGTTTAATGATAAGATATAATATTCAGTGCGAAGTGTCATGTATTCCTCGTATTCTCTTCAGAGGAATGTAAAGGCGACACTTCCTTGCTAGGAAATACGGATTGCAGATGTCTACGTATCGTAGCAAGTGTTCTAATCCTTCTTAAAACGTGATAATGCATCTCAGTTCTATATTTCATGATAAGATATAATATTCATTGCGAAGTGTCATGTATACCTCGCATACACTTCAAATGAATGTAAATGCGACACTTCCTTGCTAGGATATAGCGATGGCAGATGTCTACGTATCGAAGCCACAGATTCCTAATGCTTCTTAAAACGACATATCGCACTCATTTCTATGTTCCATGATAAGATATAATGTTCATTGCGAAGTGTCTTGTATACCACGCATACACTTCAAACGTATTAAAAGGCGACACTTCATTGCTAGGTAATAGCGTTTGCAGATGTCTACGTATCGAAGCAATAGATTTCCAATGCTTCTTAAAACGCGAAATCGCTCCCCATTTATATGCTTCATGAAAAGATATAATATTCATTGTGGAGTGTTATGTATACCTCGTATTCACTTCAAAGGAATATAAATGCGACACTTCCTTGCTAGGAAATAGCGTCTGCAGATGTCTACGTATCGTAGCAATAGGGTTCGGATGCTCCTTAAAACGAGATATAGCATCTCATTTCTATGTTTCATTATAAGATATAATATTCATTGCGAAGTGTCATGTATACCTTGCATACACTTCAAACGTGTTAAAAGGCGACACTTCATTGCTAGGTAATAGCGTTTGCAGATGTCTACGTATCGAAGCAATAGATTTCCAATGCTTCTTAAAACGCGAAATCGCTCCCCATTTATATGCTTCATGAAAAGATATAATATTCATTGTGGAGTGTTATGTATACCTCGTATTCACTTCAAAGTAATGTAAATGCGACACTTCCTTGCTAGGATATAGCGATGGCAGATGTCTACGTATCGAAGCCACAGATTTCTAATGCTTCTTAAAACGACATATCGCACTCATTTCTGTGTTCCATGATAAGATATAATATTCATTGCGAAGTGTCTTGTATACCACGCATACACTTCAAACGTATTAAAAGGCGACACTTCATTGCTAGGTAATTGCGTTTGCAGATGTCTACGTATCGAAGCAATAGATTTCCAATGCTTCTTAAAACGCGAAATCGCTCCCCATTTATATGCTTCATGAAAAGATATAATATTCATTGTGGAATGTTATGTATACCTCGTATTCGCTTCAAAGGAATGTAAATGCGACACTTCCTTGCTAGGAAATAGCGTCTGCAGATGTCTACGTATCGTAGCAATAGGGTTCGAATGCTTCTTAAAACGAGATATAGCATCTCATTTCTATGTTTCATTATAAGATATAATATTCATTGCGAAGTGTCATGTATACCTTGCATACACTTCAAATGAATGTAAATGCGACACTTCCTTGCTAGGAAATAGCGCCTGCAGATGTCTACGTATCGATGCAATAGATTTCTAATGCTCCTTAGAACGCGATATCGCATCTCATTTCTATGTTTCATGATAAGATATAATATTCAATGTGCAGTGTTATGTATACCTCGTATTCGCTTCAAAAGAAACTAAGTGCGACTCTTCCTTGCTAGGAAATGGCGTTTGCAGACGTCTACGTATCGAAGCAATGGAGTTCTAATGCTTCTTAAAACGCGATATCGCATCTCATTTCCATGATTCGTGATAAGATATAATATTCATTAAGGAGTGTCATGTATACCTCGCATACGCTTCAAATGAATGTAAATGCGACACTTCCTTGCTAGGAAATAGCGTTTGCAGATGTCTACGTATAGAAGCAATAGGATTCTAATGCTTCTTAAAACGCGATATGGCATCACATCCCTATGTGTCATGATAAGATATAATATTCATTGCGAAGTGTCATGTATACCTAGCATACACTTCAAATGAATGTAAATGCGACACTTCACTGCAAGGAAATTACGTTTCCAGATGTCTACGTACCGAAGCAATAGAGTTCTAATGCCCCATAAATCGCGATATCGCATTTCATTTCTATGCTTCATGATAAGATATAATATTCATTGCGAAATGTCGTGTATACCTAGCATACACTTCAAATGAATGTAAATGCGACACTTCCTTGCTAGGAAATTACGTTTCCAGATGTCTACGTACCAAAGCAATTGAGTTCTAATGCCCCTTATATCGCGATATCGAATCTCAGTTCTATATTTCATGATAAGATATAATATTCATTGCGAAGTGTCATGTATACCTCGTATTCACTTCAGAAGAATGTAAGTGCGACACTTCCTTGCTAGGATACAGCGTTTCCTGATGTCTACGTATGAAACAATAGTGTTCTAATGCTTCTTAAAACGAGATGTCGCATCTCATTTCTATGATTCGTGATAAGATGTAAAATTAATTGCGAAGTGTCATGTATACCTCGTATTCACTTCAAAAGAATGTAAATGCGACACTTCCCTCCTAGGTAATAGCGTTTCCAGATATCTACGTATCGTAGCAATTGAGTCAAAATGTTTCTTAAAACGCGATATCGCATCCAATTTCTATGCTTCATGATAAGATATAATATTCATTGTGGAGTGTTATGTATACCTCGAATTCACTTCAAAAGAATGTAAATGCGACACTTCCTTGCTAGGAAATAGCGAATGCAGATATCTACGTATCGTAGCAATGGTGCTCTAATCCTTCTTAGAGCGCGATATCGCATCTCATTTCTATGTTTCATAATAAGATATAATATTCATTGCGAAGTGTCATGTATACCTCGCATACACTTCAAATGAATGTAAATGCGACACTTCCTTGCACGCAAATAGCGTTTGCAGATGTCTACGTATCGATGCAATAGATTTCTAATGCTTCTTGATACGCGATATCGCATCTCATTTCTATGATTCATGATGAGTTATGATACTCACTGCGAAGTGTTACGCATACCTCGTGTACACTTCAAATGAATGAAAGTGCGAGACTTCCTTGCTAGGAAGTAGCGTTTGCAGTTGTCTACGTATCGAAGCAATGGAGTTCTGATGCTTCTTAAAACGCGATATCGCATCTCATTCCTATTTTTCATGATAAGATATAATATTCATTGCGAAGTGTCATGTATACCACGCACACACTTCAAATGAATATGAACTCGACACTTCCTTCGTAGAAAATTACGTTTCCAGGTGTCTACGTATCGAAGCAATAGAGTTCTATTGCTTCTTGAAACGCGATATCGCATCTCATTTCTATGTTTCATGATAAGATATAATATTCATTACGAAGTGTTATGTAATCCTCGTCTACACTTCAAATGAATGTAAATTCGACACTTTCTTTCTACGAAATAGCGTTTCCACATGTCTACGTATCGTAGCAATAGATCTCTAATGTTTCCTAAAACGCGATATCGCATCTCATTTCTATGTTTCAAGATATGATATAACATTCATTGCGAAGTGTCATGTATACCTCGCACACACTTCAAATGAATGTAAACCCGACACTTCCTTCCTAGAAAATTACGTTTCCAGATGTCTTCGTATCGAAGCAATAGAGTTCTAATGCTTCTTGAAACGCGATATCGCATCTCATTTCTATGTTTCATGATAAGTTATAATATTCATTGCGAAGTGTCATGTATACCTCGTATTCACTTCAAAAGAATGTAGATGCGACACTTCCTTCCTAGGAAATGGCGTTCGCAGATGTCTACGTATCGTAGCATTAGAGTTCCAATCCTTCTTAGAACGCGATATCGCATCCCATTTCTATGTTTTATGATATGATATAATATTCATTGCGAAGTGTCGTGTATGCGGCGTATTCACTTCAAAAGAATGAAAATGTGACACTTCCTTGCTAGGAAATAGCGTTTGCAGATGTCTACGTATCGAAGCAATAGATTTCTAATGCTTCTTAAAACGCGATATCGCATCTCATTCCTATGTTTCATGATAAGATATAATATTCATTGTGCAGTGTTATGTATACCGCGTATTGACATCAAAGGAATGTCAATGCGACTGTTCCTTCCTCGGGTATAGCGATGGCAGATGTCTACGTGTCGAAGCAATGGAGTTCTTATGCTTCTTAAAACGAGATATCGCTCCTCATTTCTATGTTTTATGATAAAATATAATATTCATTGCGAAGTGTCGTGCATTACTCAAATTGACATAAAAAGAATGGAAATACGACACTTCCTTGCTAGGAAGTAGCGTTTGCAGAGGTCTACGTATCGATGCAATAGATTTCTATCGCTTCTTAATCGCGATATCGCATCTCATTTCTGTGTTTCATGATAAGATATAACATTCGTTGTGGAGTGTTATGTATACCTCGTATTCACTTCAAAAGATTGTAAATGCGACACTTCCTAGCTAGGGAATAGCGTTTGCAAATCTCTACGTATCGTAGCAACAGATCTCTAACGATTCTTAATTCGCTAATTCGCATCTCATTTCTATGTTTCATGATAAGATATAATATTCATTGCGAAGTGTCATGTATACCACGTATTCACTTCAAAAGAATGTAAATGCGACACTTCATTGCTAGCAAGTAGCGTTTGCAGATGTCTACTTATCGGAGCAATAGGGTTCTTATGCTTCTTGAAACGCAATATCGCATCACATTTCTATGCTTCATGATAAGGTATAATATTCATTGCGAAGTGTCATGTATACCTCGTATTCACTTCAAAAGAATGTAAATGCGACACTTCCTTGCTAGCAAATAGCGTTGGCAGATGTATACGTATCGAGCAATATTATTCCAATGCCTCTTAAATCGCCATATCGCATCTCATTTCTATGTTTCATAATAAGATATAATATTCGATGTGGAGTGATATGTATACCTCGTATTCACTTCAAAAGAATATGAATGCGACGTTTCCTTGCTAGGAAACTGCTTTTCCAGATATCTACGTATCGTAGCAATATAGGTCTAATGCTTCTTAAAACGCGATATCGCATCTCATTCCTATGTCTCATGATAAGATATAATATTCATTGCGAAGTGTCATGTATACCTCGCATACACTTCAAAAGAATGTAAATGCTACACTTCCTGGCTGGGAAATAGCGTTTGCAGATGTCTAGGTATCGAAGCAATAGAGTTCTAATGCTGCTTAAATTGCGATATCGCATCACATTTCTATGCGTCATGATAAGATATAATATTCATTGCGGAGTGTCATGTATACTTCGTACGCACTTCAAAAGAATGTAAATGCGACACTTTCTTGCTAGGAAGTAGCATATGCAGATGTCTACGTATCGAAGTTATAGAGATCTAATGCTACTTAAAACGCGATATCGCATCTCACTTCTATGTTTCATGATAAGATATAATATTCATTGTGGAGTGTTATGTATACCTCGAATTCACTTCAAAAGAATGTAAATGCGACACTTCCTTGCTAGGAAATAGCGAATGCAGATATCTACGTATCGTAACAATAGAGTTCTAGTGCTTCTCGAAACGTGATATCGCATCTCATTTCTATGTTTCATGATAAGATATAATATTCATTGCGAAGTGATATGTATACCTCGTATTCACTTCAAAAGAATGTAGATGCGACACTACCTTGCTACGAAATAGCGTTTACAGTTGTCCACGTATCGTAGCAACAGGTTTCTAACGCTTCTTAAAACGCGATATCGCATCTCATTTCCATGTTTCATGATGAGATATAATATTCATTGCGACGTGTCATGTATACTTCGCATACACTTCAAATGGATGCAAATGCGACACTTGCCTACTAGTAATTAGCGTTAGCAGAAGTCTACGTATCGATGCAATAGAGTTCTAATGCTTCTTCAGACGAGATATCGCATATCATTTCTATGTCTTATGATAAGATATAATATTCATTCCGAAGTGTTATGTATTACTCGTCTACACTTTAAATGAATGTAAATGCCACACTTCCTTCCTAGGAAATAGCGTTTGCAGATGTCTACGTCACGAAGCAATAGAGTTATAATGCTTCTTAAATCGCGATATCGCATGGCATTTCTATGTCTCATGATAGTATATAATATTCATTGCGAAGTGTTACGCATTCTTCGCATACACTTCAAGTTAATGTAAATGCGACACTATCTTGCTAGGAAACAGCGTTGGCAGATGTCTACGTATCGTAGCAACAGATTTCTAATGCTTCTCAACACCCGATATCGCATTTCATTTCTATGTTTCTTGATAAGATATAATATTCATTGCGAAGTGTCACTTATACCTCCCATACACTTCAAGTGAATGTAAATGCGACACTTTGTTGCTAGGAAATAGCGTTTGTAGATGTCTACGTATCGAAGGAATAGAGATCTAGTGATCCATAAAACGAGATATCTCATCTTATTTCGATGTTTCGTGATAAGATATATTATTCATTGCGGTGTTATGTATACCTCGTATACACTTCAAATGAATGTAAGTGCGACACTTCCTCGCTAGGAAGTAGCGTATGCAGATGTCTACGTATCGAAGCAATAGAGTTCCAATGCTCCTTAAAACGAGATATCGCATCATATTTCTATGTTTCATGATAAGATATAATGTTCATTGCGAAGTGTCATGTATACCTCGTATTCGCTTCAAAAGAATGTAAATGCGACACTTCCTTCCTGGGAAATAGCGTTTGCAGATGTCTACGCATCGATGCAATAGAGTTCTAATGATTCTTAAATCGCGAAATCGTATCTCATTCCCATGTTTCATGATAAGATATAATATTCATTGTGGAGTGTTATGTATACCTCGTATTCACTTCAAAAGAATGTAAATGCGACACTTCCTTGCTAGGAAATAGCGAATGCAGATGTCTACGTATCGTAGCATTAGAGTCCTACTGCTTCTCAAAACGCGATACCGCATCTCATATATATGTTTCATGATAAGATGTAATATTCATTGCGAAGTGTCTTGTATACCTCGCATACACTTCAAATGAATGTAAATGCTACACTTCCTTGCTAGGAAATAGCGTTTGCAGGTGTCTACGTATCGTATCATTAGAGTTCTACAGCTTCTCAAATGGCGATATCGCATCTCATTTCTATGCCTCATGATAAGATATAATATTCATTGCGAAGTGTCTTGTATACCTCGCATACACTTCAAATTAATGTAAATGCGACACTTCCTTCCTAGGAAGTAGCGTTTGCAGATGTCTACGAATCGAAGCAATAGAGTTCTATTGCTTCTTAAATCGCGATATCGCATCTCATTTCTATGTTTCGTGGTAAGACATAATATTCATTGCGAAGTGTCGTGTATACCTCGTATTCACTTCAAAATAATGTAAATGCGACACTTGCTTGCAAGGAAGTAGCGATTACAGATATCTACGTATCGTTGCAATAGAGTTCTAATGCTTCTAAAATCGCCATATCGCATCTCATTTCTATGTTTCGTAATAAGATATAACATTCATTGTGCAGTGTTATGTATACTTCGTATTCACTTCAAAAGAATGTAAATGCGACACTTCCTTGATAGGAAATAGCGTCTGCAGATGTCTACGTATCGTAGCAATAGAGTTCTAATGCTTCTTACAACGCGATATCGCATCTCATTTCTATGTATCATGATAAGATATAATATTCATTACGAAGTGCCACGTATACCTCGTACTCCTCTCAAAATAATTTAAATGCGACACTTCCTTGCTATGAAGTAGCGCTTGCAGATGTCTACGTATCGAAGCAGTAGAGTTCTAATGCTTCTTAAATTGCCATATCGCATCTCATTTCTATGTTTCATGAGAAGATATAATATTCATTGCGAAGTATCATGTGTACCTCGCAATCACATCAAATGAATGTAAATGCGACACTTCCTTGCTAGGAAGTAGCGTTTGCAGATGTCTACGTATCGAAGCAATAGAGTTCTAATGATTCTTAAATCGCGATATCGCATCTCGTTTCTGTGATTCATGATAATATATAATAATCATTGTGCAGTGTTATGTTTACCTCGTACTCATTTCAAGAGAATGTAAATGCGAAACTTCCTTGCTAGGAAATAGCGTTTGCAGATGTCTACGTATCGAAGCAATAGAGTACTAATGCTTCTTAATTCGCGATATCGCATCTCATTTCTATTTTTCATGTGAAGATATAATATTCATTGCGGAGTATCATGTATACCTCGTATTCTCTGGAAAAGTATGTAAATGCGACACTTCCTTGCTAGGAAATAGAGTTTGCAGATGTCTACGTATCGTAGCAATTGATTTCTAATGCTTGTTAATACGCGATATCGCATCTCACTTCTATGTTTCATGATAAGATATAATATTAATTGCGAAGTGTCATGGATACCTCGTATTCACTTAAAAAGAATGTAAATGCGACAATTCCTTGCTAGGAAATAGCGTCCGCAGATGTCTACTTATCGTAGAAATAGAGTTCTAAAGCTCCCCAAAACGCAATATCGCATCTCATTTCTATGTTTCATGATAAGAAATAATATTCATTGTGGAGTGTTATGTATTCCTCGTCTGCAATTCAAACGAATGTAAATGCAACACTCCCTTTCTAGGAAATTACGTTTCCAGATATCTACGTATCGAAGCAATAGTGTTCTAATGCTTCTTAAAACGCGATATCGCATCTCATTTCTATATTTCATGATAAGATATAATATTCATTGTGGAGTGTTATGTATACATCGTATTCGCTTCAGAAGAATGTAAATGCGACACCTCCTTGCTAGGAAATAGCGTTTGCAGATGTCTACGTACCGTAGCAATTGAGTTCTAATTCTTCTTAAATCGCGATGTCGCATCTCATTTCTATGTTTCATGATAAGATATAATTTCCGTCGCGAAGTGTCACGTATACCTCGCATACACTCCAAATGAATGTAAATGCGACACTTCCTTGCTATGAAATAGGGTTTGCAGATGTCTACGTATCGTAGAATCAGAGCCCTAATGCTTCTCAAAACGGGATATCGCATTTCATTTTTTTTTTCATTATAAGATATAATATTCATTGCGAATTATCTTGTACACCTCGCATACACTTCAAACGAATTTAAATGCGACACTAGATTGCTAGGAATTAGAGTTGGCAGATGTCTACGTATCGAAGCAATATAGTTCTAATGCTTAATATAATCGCCCTATCGCATCTCATTCCTATGTTTCACTATAAGATATAATATTCATTGCGAAGTGTCATGTATACCACGCATATACTTCAAATGAATGTAAACGCGACACTACCCTGCTAGGAAATAGCGGTTGCAGATGTTTAGGTATCGAAACTATAGAGTTCTAATCCTGCTTAAATCGCGATATCGCATCACATTTCCATGTTTCATTATAAGATATAATATTCATTGCGGAGTGTCATGTATACCAAGTATTCACTCCAAAAGAATGTAAATGCGAGACCCCCTTGCTAGGAAATAGCGTCTGCCGATGTCTACGTTTCGTAGCGATAGGGTTTTAATGCTTCTTAAAACGCGATATCGCATCTCATTTCTATGTTTCATTATAAGATATAATATTCATTGCGAAGTGTCATGTATACCTCGCATACACTTGAAATGAATGTAAATGCGACACTTCCTTGCTAGGAAGTAGCGTTTGTAGATATCTACGTATCGAAGCAATAGAGTTTTAGTGCTTTTTTGGACGCGATATCGCTTCACATTCCTATGATTCATGATAAAATAGTATTCGTTGCGAAGTTTTATGTATATCTCGTCCACACTTCAAAAGTACGTAAATGCCACACTTCCATGCTAGGAAATAGCGTTTCCTGATCTCTATGTATCGAAGCAATAGTGTTTTAATGCATCTTGAAACGCGATATCGCACCTCATTTCTATGCTTCATGATAAGATGTAATATTCATTGCGAAGTGTTATGTATATCTCGTCTACAATTCAAAAGAATGTAAGTTCCACACTTCCTTGCAGGAAATAGCGTTTCCTTATGTCTACGTATCGAAACAATAGTGTTCTAAGGATTCTTAAAACGCGATATCGCACCTCACTTCTATGTTTCATGACGTGATATAATATTCAATGCGAAGTGTTATGTATACCTCGTCTACACTTTAAAAGAATGTAAGTGCCACACGTCCTTGCTAGGAAATACGTTTCCAGATGTCTACGTATCGAAGCAATAGAATTCCAATGCTTCTTCAAACGCGATATCGCCTCTCAATTGTATGTTTCATCATAAGATATAATATTCATTGCGAAGTGTTAGGCATACCTCGTCTACACACCAAATGAATGTAAATGCCACACTTCCTTGCAAGGAAATGCGTTTCCTGATGTCTACGTATCGAAGTTATTGAGATCTAAAGCTTCGTATAACGCGATATCGCATCTCTCATCTGTCTCATGATAAGATAAAACATTCACTGCGAAGTGTTATGTACACCTCGACTACACTTGAAAAGAGTGTAAATACCACATTTCCGTGCTAGGAAATAGCGTTTGCAGATTTGTACGTATCGAAGCAATAGAGTTCTAATGTTTCTTGTAACGCGATATCGCATCTCAATTCTATTTTTCATGATGAGATGTAATATTCATTGCGAAGTATTATGTATACCTCGTCTACACTTAACAGGAATGTAAATACCACACTTCCTTACTAAGAAATAGCGTTTCCAGATGTCTAAGTATCGAAGCATTAGATTTGTAATGCTTCTTAAAACGCGATATCGCATCTCAGTTCTATGTTTCATGATAAGATTTAATATTCTTTGCGAAGTGTCATGTATACCTGGCATTCACATCAAAAGAATTAGATATGACACTTCCATGCTTGGAAATAGCGTTTGCTGATGTCTACGTGTCGTAGCAATAGAGTTCTAATGCTTCTTATATCGTGATATCGCATCACACTTCTATGTTTCATGATAGGATATAATATTCATTGCGAAGTGTCACTTACAACTCGCATACACTTCAGATGAATGTAAATGCAGCACTTCCTTCCTAGGAAATATCGTTTGCAGATGTCCACGTATCGTAGCAACTGAGCTCTAATGCTTCTTAAAACGCGATATCGCATCTCATTTCTATGTTTCGTGATAAGATATAATATTCGTTGCGGAGTGTTGTGTATACCTCGTATTCACTTCAAAAGATTTTAAATGCTACACTTCCTTGCTAGGAAATAGCGTTTGCAGATGTCTACGTTTCGTAGCAATAGCGTTCTAATGCTTTTTAAATCGCGATAACTCATCTCATTTCTATGTTTCATGATAAGATATAATAATCATTGTGGAGTGTTAGGTATACCTCGTATTCACTTCGAAGGAATGTAAATGCGACTCTTCCTTGCTTGGAAATAGCGTTTGCAGATGTCTACGTATCGTAGCAATAAAGTTCTAATGTTTCTTTAAACGGGATACAGCATCTCATTTCTATGATTCATGACAAGATATAATATTCATAGTGGAGTGTTATATAAACCTCGTATTCACTTCAAAAGAATGTAGATGCGACACTTCCTTGCTAGGAAATAGCGTTTGCAGATGTCCACGTATCGTAGCAATAGAATTCTAATGCTTCTCAAAACGCGATACCGCATCTCAATTCTATGAATCCTGATAAGACGTAATATTCATTGCTAAGTGTCTTGTATACATCGCATACACTTCAAATGAGTGTAAATGCGACACTTCCTTGCTAGGAAATAGTGATGGCAGATGTCTTCGTATCGAAGCAATAGAGTTCTAATGCTTTTTAAATCGCCATATCGCATCTCATTTCTATGTTTCATGATAAGATATAATATTCGTTCTGGAGTGTTATGTATACCTCGTATTCACTTCTAAAGATTGAAAATGTGATATTTCCTTGCTAGGAATTAGCGTCTGCAGATGTCTACGTATCGTAGCAATAGTGTTCTAATGCTTCTTAAATTGCGAAATCGCATCTCATTTCTATGTTTCACGATAAAATATAATATTCATTGTGCAGTGTTATGTATATCTCGTCTACACTTCAAATGAATGTAAATGCGACACTTCCCTGCTAGGGAATAGCGTTTGCAGATGTCTACGTATCTAAGCAATAGAGTTCTAATGCTTCTTAAATCGCGATATCGCTTCTCATGCCTATGTTTCATGATAAGATATAATATTAATTAGGAAGTGTCATGTATACCTCGCTTACTCTTCAAATGGATGCAAATGCGACACTTCCGTGCGAGGAAATAGCGTTTGCAGAAGTCTACGTATCGAAGCAATAGAGTTCTAATGCTTCTTAAATCGCATTATCGCATCTCATATCTATGTTTCATGATAAGATATAATATACATAGTGCACTGTTATGTATACCTCGTATTTACTTCAAAAGAATGTAAATGTGTCATTTCCTTGCTAGGAAGTAGCGTTTTCAGTTGTCTACGTATCGAAGCAATAGAGTTCTAATGCATCTTAAATCGCGATATCGCATCTGATTTCTATGTTTCATGATAAGATATAATATTCATTGTGCAGTGTTATGTATATCTCGTCTACACTTCAAATGAATGTAAATGCGACACTTCCCTGCTAGGAAATAGCGTTTGCAGATGTCTACGTATCGAAGCAATAGGGTTCTAATGCTCCTTAAAACGCGATATCGCATCTCATTTCTATGTTTCGTGATAAGATATAATATTCATTGTGGAGTGTTACGTACTCCTCGCCTACACTTCAATTGTATGTAAATGCGACGTTTCCTTTCTTGGATATCGCGTTCCCAGATGTCTACGTATCGAAGCAATAGAGCTCTAATGCTTCTTAGTACGCGATATCGCATCTCAATTCTATGTTTCGTGATAAGATATAATATTCATTGTGAAGTGTTATGTATACCTCGTATTCACTTCAGAAGTCTACGCATCGTAGCAATAGGGTTCTATTGCTTCTTTATACGCGATATCGCATCACATTTCTATGTTTCATGATAAGATATAATATTCATTACGAAGTGTTATGTATTCCTCGTCTACACTTCAGTTGAATGTAAATGCGACACTTCCATGCTAGGAGACAGCGTTTCCAGATGTCTACGCATCGAAGAAATAAAGTTCTAATGCTTCTTGAAACGCGATATCGCATCTCATTTCTATGTTTCATGATAAGATATAATATTCATTGCGGAGTGTCACTTACACCTCGCATACACTTCAAATGAATGTAAATGCGACACTTCCTCTCTAGGAAATAGCGTTTCCAAATGGCTACGTATCGAAGCAATAGAGTTCAAATGCTTCTTAAGTCGCGATATCGCATCTCATTTCTATGTTTTATGATAAGATATAGTATTCATTGCGCGGTGTCATGTATACTTCGTTTTCACTTCAAAATAATGTAAATGCGACACTTACTTGCTAGGAAGGAGCGTTTGCAGATGTCTACGTATCGAGGCAATAGAGTTGCCATGCATCTTGAATCGCGATATCGCATCTCACGTCTATGTTTCATGATAAGATATAATATTCAATGCGGAGTGTCTGGTATACTTCGTATTCACTTCAAAAGAATGTAAATTCGAAACTTACTTGCTAGGAAATAGCGTTTGCAGATGTCTACGTATCGTAGCATTAGAGTCCTAATGCTTCTTAAAACGCGATATAGAATCTCATGTCTATGTTTCATTATAAGATATAATATTCATTGCGATGTGTCACTTATACCTCGCATACACCTCAAATGAATGTAAATGCGACACTTCCTTGCTGGGAAATAGCATTTCCAGATGTGTACGTACCGTAGCAATAGAGTTCTAATGCTTCTTAAAACGTGATATCGCATCTCATTCCTATGTTTCATGATAAGGTATAATATTAATTACGAAGTGTTATATATTCCTCGTCTACACTTCAACTGAATGTACATGCGACACTACCTTGATAGGAAATAGCGTTTGCAGATGTCTGCGTAACGAAGCACTAGATTTCTAATGCTTCTTAAATCGTCATATCGCATCTCATTTCTATGTTTCATGATAAGATATAATATTCATTGTGGAGTGTTATGTATACCTCGTATTCACTTCAAAAGACTGTAATTGCGACGCTTCCTTGCTAGGAAATAGCGTTTGGAGATGTCTACGTATCATAGCAATAGAATTCTGATGCTTCTTAAAACGCGAAGTCGCTCCTCATTTCTATGTTTCATGATAAGATATAATATTCAATGCGAAGTGACATGCATGCCTCGTATTCACTTCAAAAGAATGTAAATGCGACGCTTCCTTGCTAGGAAATAGCGTTTGCAGATGTCTACGTATCGAAGCAATAGAGTTGTAATGCGTCTTAAATCGCGATATCGCATCTCATTCATATGTTTCGATATAAGATATAATATTCATTGTGTAGTGTTATGTATACCTCGCATACAATTCAAAAGATTGTAACTGCGACACTTACTTGCTAGGAAGGAGCGTTTGCAGATGTCTACGTATCGAGGCAATAGAGTTGCCATGCATCTTGAATCGCGATATCGCATCTCACGTCTATGTTTCATGATAAGATATAATATTCAATGCGGAGTGTCTGGTATACTTCGTATTCACTTCAAAAGAATGTAAATTCGAAACTTACTTGCTAGGAAATAGCGTTTGCAGATGTCTACGTATCGTAGCATTAGAGTCCTAATGCTTCTTAAAACGCGATATAGCATCTCATGTCTATGTTTCATTATAAGATATAATATTCATTGCGATGTGTCACTTATACCTCGCATACACCTCAAATGAATGTAAATGCGACACTTCCTTGCTGGGAAATAGCATTTCCAGATGTCTACGTATCGTAGCAATAGAGTTCTAATGCTTCTTAAAACGTGATATCGCATCTCATTCCTATGTTTCATGATAAGGTATAATATTAATTACGAAGTGTTATATATTCCTCGTCTACACTTCAACTGAATGTACATGCGACACTACCTTGATAGGAAATAGCGTTTGCAGATATCTGCGTAACGAAGCACTAGATTTCTAATGCTTCTTAAATCGTCATATCGCATCTCATTTCTATGTTTCATGATAAGATATAATATTCATTGTGGAGTGTTATGTATACCTCGTATTCACTTCAAAAGACTGTAATTGCGACGCTTCCTTGCTAGGAAATAGCGTTTGGAGATATCTACGTATCATAGCAATAGAATTCTGATGCTTCTTAAAACGCGAAGTCGCTCCTCATTTCTATGTTTCATGATAAGATATAATATTCAATGCGAAGTGACATGCATGCCTCGTATTCACTTCAAAAGAATGTAAATGCGACGCTTCCTTGCTAGGAAATAGCGTTTGCAGATGTCTACGTATCGAAGCAATAGAGTTGTAATGCGTCTTAAATCGCGATATCGCATCTCATTCATATGTTTCGATATAAGATATAATATTCATTGTGTAGTGTTATGTATACCTCGCATACAATTCAAAAGATTGTAACTGCGACACTTACTTGCTAGGAAGGAGCGTTTGCAGATGTCTACGTATCGAGGCAATAGAGTTGCCATGCATCTTGAATCGCGATATCGCATCTCACGTCTATGTTTCATGATAAGATATAATATTCAATGCGGAGTGTCTGGTATACTTCGTATTCACTTCAAAAGAATGTAAATTCGAAACTTACTTGCTAGGAAATAGCGTTTGCAGATGTCTACGTATCGTAGCATTAGAGTCCTAATGCTTCTTAAATCGCGATATAGCATCTCATGTCTATGTTTCATTATAAGATATAATATTCATTGCGATGTGTCACTTATACCTCGCATACACCTCAAATGAATGTAAATGCGACACTTCCTTGCTGGGAAATAGCATTTCCAGATGTCTACGTATCGTAGCAATAGAGTTCTAATGCTTCTTAAAACGTGATATCGCATCTCATTCCTATGTTTCATGATAAGGTATAATATTAATTACGAAGTGTTATATATTCCTCGTCTACACTTCAACTGAATGTACATGCGACACTACCTTGATAGGAAATAGCGTTTCCAGATGTCTACGCATCGAAGCAATATAGTTCTAATGCTTCTTGAAACGCGATATCGCATCTCATTTCTATGTTTCATGATAAGATATAATACTCATTTCGAAGTGTTATGCATACCTCGTATACACTTCAAATGAGTGAAAGTGCGAGACTTCCTTGCTAGGAAGTAGCGCTTGCAGTTGTCTACGTATCGAAGCAATAGAGTTCGGATGTTTCTTAAAACGCGATATCGCATCTCGTTTCTATCTTTCATGATAAGATATAATATTCATTACGAAGTGCTATGTATTCCTCGTCTACACTTCAATTGAATGTAAATGCGACACTTCCATGCTAGGTAATAGCGTTTGCAGATGTCTGCGCATCGAAGAAATAGAGTTCTAATGCTTCTTAAAACGAGATATCGCATTTCACTTCTATGTTTTAAGATAAGTTATAATATTCATTGCGGAGTGTCATGTATACTTCGTATTCACTTCAGAAGAAAGTAAATGCGACATTTGCTTGCTAGGAAATAGCGTTTGCAGATGTCTACGTAACGAAGCACTAGATTTCTAATGCTTCTTAAATCGTCATATCGCATCTCATTTCTATGTTTCATGATAAGATATAATATTCATTGTGGAGTGTTATGTATACCTCGTATTCACTTCAAAAGGCTGTAATTGCGACACTTCCTTGCTAGGAAATAGCGTTTGGAGATGTCTACGTATCATAGCAATAGAATTCTGGTGCTTCTTAAAACGCGATGTCGCTCCTCATTTCTATGTTTCATGATAAGATATAATATTCAATGCGAAGTGACATGCATGCATCGTATTCACTTCAAAAGAATGTAAATGCGACGCTTCCTTGCTAGGAAATAGCGTTTGCAGATGTCTACGTATCGAAGCAATAGAGTTGTAATGCGTCTTAAATCGCGATATCGCATCTCATTCATATGTTTCGATATAAGATATAATATTCATTGTGTAGTGTTATGTATACCTCGCATACAATTCAAAAGATTGTAACTGCGACACTTACTTGCTAGGAAGGAGCGTTTGCAGATGTCTACGTATCGAGGCAATAGAGTTGCCATGCATCTTGAATCGCGATATCGCATCTCACGTCTATGTTTCATGATAAGATATAATATTCAATGCGGAGTGTCTGGTATACTTCGTATTCACTTCAAAAGAATGTAAATTCGAAACTTACTTGCTAGGAAATAGCGTTTGCAGATGTCTACGTATCGTAGCATTAGAGTCCTAATGCTTCTTAAAACGCGATATAGAATCTCATGTCTATGTTTCATTATAAGATATAATATTCATTGCGATGTGTCACTTATACCTCGCATACACCTCAAATGAATGTAAATGCGACACTTCCTTGCTGGGAAATAGCATTTCCAGATGTCTACGTATCGTAGCAATAGAGTTCTAATGCTTCTTAAAACGTGATATCGCATCTCATTCCTATGTTTCATGATAAGGTATAATATTAATTACGAAGTGTTATATATTCCTCGTCTACACTTCAACTGAATGTACATGCGACACTACCTTGATAGGAAATAGCGTTTCCAGATGTCTACGCATCGAAGCAATATAGTTCTAATGCTTCTTGAAACGCGATATCGCATCTCATTTCTATGTTTCATGATAAGATATAATACTCATTTCGAAGTGTTATGCATACCTCGTATACACTTCAAATGAATGAAAGTGCGAGACTTCCTTGCTAGGAAGTAGCGCTTGCAGTTGTCTACGTATCGAAGCAATAGATTTCGGATGTTTCTTAAAACGCGATATCGCATCTCGTTTCTATGTTTCATGATAAGATATAATATTCATTACGAAGTGTTATGTATTCCTCGTCTACCCTTCAATTGAATGTAAATGCGACACTTCCATGCTAGGTAATAGCGTTTGCAGATGTCTGCGCATCGAAGAAATAGAGTTCTAATGCTTCTTAAAACGAGATATCGCATTTCATTTCTATGTTTTAAGATAAGTTATAATATTCATTGCGGAGTGTCATGTATACTTCGTATTCACTTCAGAAGAAAGTAAATGCGACATTTGCTTGCTAGGAAATAGCGTTTGCAGATGTCTACGTAACGAAGCACTAGATTTCTAATGCTTCTTAAATCGTCATATCGCATCTCATTTCTATGTTTCATGATAAGATATAATATTCATTGTGGAGTGTTATGTATACCTCGTATTCACTTCAAAAGACTGTAATTGCGACACTTCCTTGCTAGGAAATAGCGTTTTTAGATGTCTACGTATCATAGCAATAGAATTCTGATGCTTCTTAAAACGCGATGTCGCTCCTCATTTCTATGTTTCATGATAAGATATAATATTCAATGCGAAGTGACATGCATGCCTCGTATTTACTTGAAAAGTATGTAAATGCGACGCTTCCTTGCTAGGAAATAGCGTTTGCAGATGTCTACGTATCGAAGCAATAGAGTTGTAATGCGTCTTAAATCGCGATATCGCATCTCATTCATATGTTTCGATATAAGATATAATATTCATTGTGTAGTGTTATGTATACCTCGCATACAATTCAAAAGATTGTAACTGCGACACTTCCTTGCTAGGAAATGGCGTTTGCAGATGTCTACGTATCGTAGCAATAGTGTTCTGATGCTTCCTAAAACGCGAATTCGCATTTCATTTCTATGTTTCATGATAAGATATAATGTTAATTGCGAAGTGTCATGTATACCTCGCATACACTTCAAATGAATGTAAATGCGACACTTCCTTGCTAGGAAATAGAGTTTGCAGATGTCTACGTATCGAAGCAATAGAGTTCTAATGCTTCTTGAAACGGGATATCGGATCTCATTACTGTGTTTCATGATAAGTTATAATATTCATTGCGAAGTTTCATGTATTCCTCGTATTCACTTCAAATGAATGTAAATGCGACACTTCCTTGCTAGGAAATAGAGTCTGCAGATGTCTACGTATCGTAGCAAGCGTGTTATAATGCTTCTTAAAACGAGATATCGCATCTCATTCCTATGTTTCATGGTAAGATATATTATTCATTGCGAAGTATCACATATACATCGGATACACTTCAAATGAATGTAAATGCGACACTTCCTTGCTAGGAAATAGCGTTTGCAGATGTCTACGTATCGAAGCAATAGAGTTGTAATGCTTCTTAAATCGCGATATCGCATCTCATTCATATGTTTCGATATAAGATATAATATTCATTGTGTAGTGTTACGTATACCTCGCATACAATTCAAAGGAATGTAACTGCGACACTTCCTTGCTAGGAAATGGCGTTTGCAGATGTCTACGTATCGTAGCAATAGTGTTCTGATGCTTCCTAAAACGCGATATCGCATCTCATTTCTATGTTTCATGATAAGGTATAATATTCATTGTGAAGTGACATGCATACCTCGTATTCACTTCAAAAGAATGTAAATGCGACACTTTCTTGTTAGGAAGTAGCGTTTGCAGATGTCAAGGTATCGAAGCAATAGCGTTGCAATGCTTCTTAAATCGAGATATCGCATCTCCTTTCTATGTTTCATGATAAGATATAATTTTCATTGCGAAGTGTCTCGTACTCACTTCAAAAGAATGTAAATGCGACACTTCCTTGCTAGGACGTTGCGTTTGCAGATGTCTACGTATCATGCAGTAGAGTTCTAATGCTTCTTAAATCGCGATATCCCATCTCATTTCTATGTTTCATGGTAAGATATAATATTCATTGCGAAGTGGCATGTATACCTCGCATACACATCAAATGAATGTAAATGCGACACTTCCGTGCTAGGAAGTAGTGTCACGTCCTGGCGAACAAATTATTCGTATCCCAAGAGGCTGTATGACACAAGCTTTTTAGTCGAAAATTCGGTCCGGTATAAAACGCGTATGACCGGGTTCGTCGATTCTGGCAAGACGCGGGCACCGTAAACAATCGCGAACGCGTGTAAGGAGGGATTTTACTTACCTTTCGCTGATTTCCCTCTTCTGCTTTCAGATGTGGCGATCGTCGAGTGTCGTTTTCGGGGGAGGAGTCGGCGTACGGCTGGCTGAAATCGGCGTTTTGACGGTGGAGCTGCGGTGAATGTCGCTGTCCTTCGATGAACGAAGAATTCTGGCGTTTCACCAACGTATTCCGCACGAGATAATGGATTAAATTCTTCCTCCCGGCGCGATGAGTTCGTTTATAAACACTCAAGTTGTTGCGAACTTGGAAGAATTTGTATTAAGATATAATTGAATTTAGAAATGGAGTTGGAATGAACTAGAACTTGATGTGTTAGGAAAATATAAAGTATATTCTAAATCATAGAGTACAAGAACAATTATTTCTAAGTATTAAGACTAGGTTAACTATGAATTAGGAATTAGAACAAAGACTTTAGAACTAGGAACCTTATCGAGGCTGCGCGACGACCCTAAGGCGCGACTTGGAAGAGACTTGGAATTGGAAGTGCCCGAAGGCGAGATAGAACTGTACCGTACTGACGCTACTGACTGACTGTGTCTCCCAAGATGCGTCTGCGACCTCCTCGACTCTCGGAGCGCTTAGGTCGTGTACGAACGTAGGTGAGAGTATGTGGACGCCCGAGTGGGGTTTCGGCGTTGCGTGGTGGGGTTAGCGGCGCGTGCCGCTGAGGCGGTCGCGATCTCGCGCGTCGCGGGTTACTTAATTAGCGCAACTTATGAATATAGAGATACAAGTATGAAATTAGAAATAACGCCTTAAATGTAAAATGTGTGTTGTTTGTGTCGTTATAAAGTAGTGTCGTGTAAATTCTATGAGCTAAGAATACAGAGCTTAGAATGTAGGAGTATATATATAATGTTAATTAATAATCTTAGAAATAGTATTTTGGGATGGTGAAATCGTGCATTCATCGTTTGTAGGCGCTTACAATTTTTTAATTTATTTGAATGCACAATCTTGTGCCTCCCCTTAACATTAATTTTTACATTATTATTAGGCAGAATCTCCAAGATCTTATATGGGCCTGTGTATTGAGAATCGAATTTATGTCTAAGTGGTTCGCGGAGCAAATAAACCCATTGTCCGACTTGGAAATCCTTTACATTAAGCTTCTTATCGTAATAGAATTTAGCGCGTGTTTTTGCACCGTCTAAGTATGTTTTCGCTATTTCTTGTGAAGTACGTATTCTATCGTTGAGTTCATCTAAATACGCGGCGTACGATTCGTTTTCCGAAGTGTCTCTGAAAGGTATGGCAGAAGGAGTTCGTGCTATTTTCCCAAAAACCAGTTCGTATGGCGTGTAACGTGTTCCTTCGTGTGTACTGGTATTGTAGGAAAACATAGCGTATGGCAGCCATTTTTCCCAATTGTTCCGATTGCCTATGAATTGTTTTAAATATTCCGCTAACACGTGATGTGATCTTTCCACATAACCGTTGGTCTGGGGGTGGAAAGCCGTTGTTTTATATTGTTGAATTCTGAATCTAGCGGCGATGGTTTTCATCAATGAGTTTATAAAATTGGAACCTTGATCTGTTAATATGCCCTTAGGGCATCCGAATTTACAAATAAAATGCGTAATGAACGCGTCGGCTATGTCAACCGCCGTGGTTCTTTTTAAAGGAATTGCTAGGGAATACTTTGTCAGGAGATCTTGTATCGTGAGTATGTTCGTATATCCGTCTGGAGTGGGGGGTAATGGTCCCATAACGTCCATGGATATCTTGTCGAATGCTGTGCCTGGGGTATCGGTGAGAGTTAGAGGTTGACGCGTTTTGACTCTAGTTAGTTTTAATTTTTGGCACATTTCGCATTTTTCTATGTATTTTTGGATTTCTTGTTTCATGTTCGGCCAGTAGTACTTTTCACGGATTCTACTGTAAGTTTTGTTAACTCCTTTGTGTCCTGCTACTGGGGTATCGTGATTCTCGCGGATTATATCGTTTCGAAGTTCTTCTCGCGGAGTTCGAACGAGACCTTGGCAGAACGTAATTTGAATATTGGTGTCGAGAAAGAGATCTACTAGGATTCGTTTGATTTGTGAAAGAGTAAATTGATTAATTGCGGTTTGTGCTATGCTAACCGATTCTAATTGAAGCTCGCGTGTTACGTCATATAGAGATTGTAAACATTCTAGAAGGACTTGATTGTCGACTTGTTTCTTTTCGTGTTCCGTAACTGGTAATGAAATTTGGAAATAATTTCCGTGAGAACTTACTTTGGCTCTTCCTAAGTTAACGTTATCTTTATGTTGATGGAATTTTCCTACATTCTGAAGTTCGCGTGCGCCTGTTTCGTACGGGCGGCCTCCCCTCGTGATAAAAACGACTAAATTATCGTGCCTTGCGGATAACGAGTCTCTTGTAGTAACGAACAGAGGGCGTTGCCTGACTTCGGGTGGGTAGTCCACTGTCGGTAAGTCTGTCGGTACCGTTGTCGGTAAGGAGGAACTAGGATTTTCTGTCGGTAATTGCGATCTGTCGATATTTTCTGTCGAGGATGCTGGTGTAGGAGGCGGCGGAGGTGGAGGTTTGGATGATTTAGGAACTGGAAACTCGAAAATGTTTTCGTCGGAGTCGCTGGAGTGTGTAATTGGCTTTACGCTGACAGGGTTTCTTGACAAAGCATCTGCGTTCATGTTCACCTTTCCTGGCTTGTATACGATTTCATATTCGTATTCGGCCAGTTTAAGGCGCCAACGAACTAATCTACTGGACGGATCTTTGACGGAGTTCATCCAGGCCAGCGGTCTGTGGTCTGTCACGAGTTTGAAAGATCGACCGTAGATATATGGTCTAAAATAATGAACGGCGTAAATGATGCCCAAACACTCCTTTTCTATAGTTGAATAATTTTTCTCTGCATTATTCAGCAAGCGCGACGTGTAGGCGATTGGAAGGTCCCTACCGATGGGGCCCTGACTAAGAACGGCGCCGATAGCGTTGGCGGATGCGTCTGAGGTTATGATAAACGGTTTCGAAAAGTCAGGATACTGCAATATCGGTGCTTCACAGGGCATGTCTCTTAGTGTAACGAATGCAATTTCCTGATCGTTTCGCCAAATGAATTTAATATCTTTTTTAAGGAGATTCGTTAGTGGTTTCGCGATAGAAGAGAAATTTGAAATAAATCTGCGATAGTATCCTGCGAGACCGAGAAACTGTTTTATTTGTTTTGGGTTCTGTGGACGTGGAAAGTCTCTTACTGTTCATATTTTATTAGGATCGGGTTTTACCCCGTTTTCGCTAATGACGTGCCTTAAATAATTTACTTCACGGCGCAAAAACTCGCACTTGTCCGGCTGGAGGACAAGGTTCGCGTTTCGAAGGCGTTCTACAAGCTTATTAAATTTTACCTCGTGTTCGTGCAAAGAACTGGCGTACAGAACAATATCATCGAGATATACAAACATTTCATTGCCTTGCAAACCTGTTAGAACATTGTCCATCAGCCGTTGGAAGGTGGCTGTGGCGTTACGGAGACCGAACGGCATTCTTTGAAATTCGTAGTGGCCGTGAGGGGTCGAAAATGCGGTTTTAGCGGAATCTGATGCTGACATTGGGATCTGGACACTGCATTGCCACGAGTCGGCGTCCTAGGACCGAATGGCTCTTATGTGGCGGGCGTCCGAAGGACGCAGTCCATCCCACTTCCAGACTGGGAGACTGGGGGTGGCTAGCCCTACAGCCGGAAGGCAAAAATGAACAGCAGAACAAATGGTGAGTAAATGGTGATATTCAGATCTCGAAGTTAAGACATTTCAGAGATCCCAGATACGAAGGTCGAAAGAGACCTCAAAGCTATATATGCTAAGGCCGCTGACGCTCGGTTAAACCGAGTCGCTGGCGGCCTTTTTTATCAAGCCCGAGAAAGCAATACGCCGCTGGCACTTAGAAGAATTCTGGGTGTTGGTGGCTAATAAATAATAGAAATGGAGTTATAAAAGCCTGCCGCTGGGTGCCTGGAGTATTCCAGGTGCCGGCGGCTAATTTTATTTGACCAAATTTAGTGATGCTAGCCGCTGGGCGCCTGGAGTACTCCAGGCGCCGGCGGCTATTTCTATTTAATGGGAAATCCAGAAATGCAGGCCGCTGGTGCTCGGAGCTACTCCGGGCGCTGGCGGCCTTTTTTCATTTAGGCCATTTTAAGAAATTTAAGGCTCCAGTCCCAGAAAATTTCTGGGATATATAAAACTGTAAGTCGCCATCTGGCGCATAAAATGATAGAAAAATAAAATGATTTTCGGGCTTTGTAATCTGCATAAAAAGCTACTGGCACTTACACCTAGCCAAGTGAGGTCTCTGAAACTTGAAGATCTGGGAAAGTCTCCGGCACTAAGACCCAGCCGAGCGAGACTGAATATCTATAAAATGCTAAGTAGAAACGCCAAATAGTGGAAGCCGGCCAGCTGTGGGCTAGTAAGATGGTTTGGAAAAGGCCAGAACGGGGCCAAAAGGCCGGAAATAAACATTCAGGTGGTAGACTGAGCAGTAAACCATCGCAAGGGCCGCAGTCGATCGGGGAGCCACCCTCGGTGCGCCAACGGTCGACTGGGGGACCTATGAATTCCAAGTTTGGTCAACCCATCCGTAGATGGCTTAATAGGAGACAAGCTAGTACGGGAAGTATAGCGAGCTCCACTAACGTGTACCCTCGATAGCGCACGCTGTCGGAAGGAGGTACACAGCACACACACCATACACAAACACATACACGGTTGCGAAAGGTCCTAGCGAGAGTTCTGTCCTGGGCAGAACCGCGGCCTCGACAAAAGTGTCTCTCACCCGAACCTAAGGTTCAATAATAAATCAAAAGGCGTATAGCTTAGGCAATATGTCGTACAGGGCCTAACTGCAGTCGGGCACTTAAGCGCCTGGAAGCAGATTAGGAACGAAATTCGAAGTAGAGACACGTAAATCGCTGGAGACTGATAATTAGCAGCGATCTCAATACACAAAGGCCTCGTTCTGTCATACCAGCAGAACGAGACCCCTACACGTGTACCTCTGCGGCGCTCGCTGCAGAAACAAGGTACACAACACTCAAACATACAAGAACAAAAACTTTTCTCTTAATCGAAGGAGGCTCTAGCGAGTGTCTCCCTGCGTTAGCAGCTGGAGACCGCGGCCCCGGCAGGGCAGCGTTGGTGCGCGCTGATGGGCTTGACGACCCCACCGTCCCGAAGTAAGAAGCATCAACCCCCCACAAACGCAAATTCTCATGATGGCCACACCCGACCCTAAAAATTCCGGAGGCAAAATAGCCCTCCATTCGGATCTCCGGGTGAGGGCAGGGCCGGGTGAGGTGATCGTGGCGTATGATGGGTCAAGACGGGAGAGAAATCCTCGGCCCGTGACCCCGTCCCACGGTATTGGCCCCATAGTCGAGCGGCGGAGCCGTCAAGCTCGGCGGTCGGCGACGGCTGTACTCGGGCAGCGTCGACGGGCCGCGACTGGGCGAGACTCCGCCGACGAGGCTTTGGCTAGGGCTCTAGGTATCAGCCTTTGCGCTGTCGAAATCCGGATAACTAGGTGCGACGGAAGACCCAGGTCAGACCCGGTATCTCTGGCTGGGTACATAAGAAATAGGGAAAGAGAAAACCAGATTAGGAACGTTAGATCCGCGATTCCCCCCGCGATCGCGTACCCACCATACCCCATCGCGTCTACGTCCGCAACCGACACAGCTCAAGCGTCGACGTCGACGTCGACGCCCGCGTTCGGATTCGCGACCACGGGACTTAGGATACTGCAGCTGAACATGCAACACTCAGCTGCAATCACAGGGCAAGTGACTCAGCTCGTTGCAGAAAAGTACCTAGACGTACTGCTATTGCAGGAGCCATACGCTAGGAAACTAAGCACGAGCAATGCTATTTGTGGACTAGGGATCGGTATGAAGGTGGCGGCTGTAAGCTCACAACACCCGTGGGCGGCAGTCGCCGTTAGCAACCCTCGTATCGAAATGGTATTCATCTCGCAGCTTAGCAATACGCACTGCGTTTGTGCGGAAGTGCTGGCGCCCGGCATCTCGGTATACGTCGTATCGTGCTACTTCCAGTACAGCGACGATATCGAGATGCACCTCAGGCACCTCGAGACGGTGTTTCATAATCTGAGGGGGAAGAGATTGTTAGTTTCGGTAGATGCCAACGCCCGGTCGTCACTCTGGGGGCCGCAGAGTACAGACGATAGGGGAGCAAAGTTCGAGGAGCTCATACGGGCGTTTGGCATGGAAGTTGTGAACGATATCGGTCAGCTACCTACCTACTGGTCGACCAGGGGCTCGTCATTCATCGACGTTACTCTGGCATCGCCAACCATGCTCCCACTCATCGGGGGCTGGAGGGTACGGAGAGATTGGGTGACCAGCGATCACAACGCAATTGACATCCGGCTGAGGGTCCCGAGCACTGTAGCGGTGGATCAGGGAGGAGCAAGCACTCGGTTCGACGTCAATCGAGCCGATTGGGAGCTCTTCACTGAAAGCCTGGCCGATCAATCTAGATCGAGGCTCGAGACAGTAAGGCTGGAGTCTGCGGAAGATGTAGATAGGTTGGCGGAGACGCTAACGGGAGTCATCACTGATTCCTGTGCCGCGTCAATGCCTTACAAAAGACAGCTTAGAAAGTCCAACCCGTGGTGGACGAAAGAACTTTCAGATATGAAAAGATCTGTGCACAGTCTGAGACGTGTGGCTCAGAAGGAACGAGACGAAACCGCTCGCCAAGAAAAATGGTTAAAGTACCGCTCCTCTTTGCGGGAATATAACAATAAGGTGAAGCGGACGAAACTCGAAAGCTGGCGACGCTTTGTAACGTCGAACGGGAACTCGGGGCCCTGGAGTACCGTCTATAAGCTCCAGGCGAATAAACTCCGAGTTGAGAGAGTCCTCAGTACTCTCCGGCGTGGTAGAGACAACACATATGATAGCCGCGAGACAGCCAGCTTACTCCTGAGTACGCACGTCCCCGAGGACCGGGAAGAAGAAGACACGCCGGAGCAGCGTGAGATTAGGGAAAGCGCACACTTCGCGCCTGACACTCCTGATGCCTCCTGCTTCACGGAAGCGGAGGTAGTGAGTGCAGTAAGGACTTTCAAAAATAGAAAGGCACCGGGGCCGGACCACGTAAAGGTCCAGGCGCTGAAGGCCACCGTAGGTATAATTCCCGGTCAGATGACAAGAATATTTAACGGATGCCTTCAATGGGGCGTCTTCCCCTCGATCTGGAAGGAGGGCTCTCTCAGAGTCCTCTTGAAGGAAGGGAAAGACGAGAAGGATCCGAAGTCCTACCGACCGATCTGTCTCCTCTCAGTAGTAGGGAAACTCCTCGAGAAGCTCCTAAAAAAGCGTCTCTACCAGACGTCGTTGGCCCCGGGGATGGTCTCCGACCGACAGTTCGGGTTCACGCCCGGAAGGTCGGCGGAAGACGCGGTCGTGGAGATGCGCCGCATGGTCGATGCTTCCGAGCATCGATACGCTGTGGCGCTTCTCTTCGACATCTCTGGAGCCTTCGACAATGTCTGGTGGCCCCTAGTCTTAGAGTCGATGAAAGAAAGAGGCTGCCCTCGGAACGTTTTCGAAGTAATGAAAAGTTACTTCGACGACCGACGGGTTAGACTCTCAATAGGATCTTTACAGGTTTCCAAGCGGGCGACGAGAGGGTGTCCGCAAGGCTCCGTTCTCGGTCCCGCCTGCTGGAACCTTATGTTTGACAATCTCCTGCGGTCACTCCAGACCACAGTCGAGAACAGGTTCATAGCTTACGCGGACGATCTCCTAGTCCTCGTAAGCGGAAATAGTAGAAGAGAATTGGAGATAAATGGTCAACAAGTTGTTGACCAGATTCTCCTTTGGTGTAGGCTGGCGAAACTCGAAGTATCGGCCACAAAGACGGAGGCAATTGTCCTCAAGAGTGGTTTGATCGAGAGGCCAACGATAGGAAGAAGAGGAGGCACGCGCCCGGACAGAAAACGCAAGGCCGTTCGGTCTTCTAAAGCCGACCTTGCCGCGAGACCGCCGACCATCCGATTAGGGAATAATAGTATTAAATTCAAGCACGCGGTACGGTACCTTGGCGTCAACATAGACGCAGGTATGGGAGTCAGATCCCATTGTAGATATTTGAGCGACAAGGTCGGGTCGCTGTTCAGTAAACTTAGTAGGCTGGCGAGATGTACGTGGGGGCTCCGCTTCAGCTCTCTCGATGGCATCTACAGGGGTGCGTTCATCTCGACGATGGTGTATGCCTCGGCGGGATGGGCTGACCTGTGCACGGAGAGAGAGTGGAAGGTGCTCAGATCCGCGCAACGTCGCGCCTTGATCGCGATGACCGGTGCATACCGCCGGATATCGTGGGAAGGTGCGTGCGTAGTGGCTGGCGCGGCCCCTATAGACATGGTCGTCCAGCAGCATAGGGCCCTCTACAATCTTCGTAGAGGAAGAGACGCCAGGATAGGGAACACCGTCATCCAAAGTGGATTGGAAGACGGTGAAGAACGCGTTAAAATTGAAGTCATAAACGTGTGGCAAACCCGGTGGAAAGATTCCCACAAGGGTCGCATGACGTATGACTTTTTTCAGGATGTTAGAGTAAGACTGGCCGCCGACTGGATTAGGCCAAGTCACTACACCACGCAGGTGCTGTCGGGGCATGGCAACTTTATGGCTCGTCTATTGACGTACGCCGTTGTCAATGACTCGACATGTATCTGCGGAGGTGCAGCAGATACAGTGGGACACTTCCTACTAGAGTGCCCACTCTTCGAAGCGCAGAGAGAAGCTCTGCGAGACATTATCCCGGCGAGTGAGTGGAGATGGCCGGAGGCGGCACCGTACTTGGTGTCGTCGCCAGAGGCCTTCTCTGTGCTCGCCAGCTTCAGCCAGGAAGCGCTCTGGCTGAAGATGTTCATGGAGTAGACTTGCTCCATCGTTGTATAGATTACAAAAGTTAAGTCTTCAGAATGGAAATTCCATTCAAACCAGTAGTTGAGGTCTTGCTTTGATCGACAACTCTTCAGTCGATCAAAGCTCTTTAAATTTCTAAATAAAGGGTCAGAGTGAGCGTGTTCGCGTACACGTAGCGAGTTCGCCTCCCCGAGGTTCCCCGTGGGTGCTCCGGCGGTTAGGATTCGTCCTCTCCGACGGAGTAGCTGAAGGACTCGCCCGGTGGGAAAGGCGCCCCGGCACATCTGGATTTTTCCATCGCCCGTTTCAGTGAGGTGGGAGTACCCTGGGAGGTAGAGGCTAGATTACGTCGCGTATACCCGTCTGGGTGAGGAAGCACGCCTGATCACCGTCCTGGTGTAGGGCAGACAATAAATCCTGACATTGGGATTTGATGGAATCCACTTGCTAAATCAAAGGTACTGAAGTACTTTACACTTCCTAACTTATCTAGTATCTCCGTTATACACGGGAGCGGGTACGCATCGGCGATGGATTTTTCGTTCAGGCTTCGATAGTCTATTACAACTCTCCATCTTTTATTTCCTAAAGAATCCGGTTTCTTGGGTACAACCCAGAGCGGTGAATTATATGGAGATTTTGACGGTTTAATAATTTCCTTTTCTAGTAATTGATCTATTTGACGTTGTACTTCTTCCTTGTGTATCGGCGGGAAGCGGTATTGTTTCACGTTTATTGGCTGATCATTTATCGTTGGAATACGGTGCTCGGTTACAGTGGTAAATCCTAATTTATCGCCTGGGAGATGGAATAAATTTTGATTGTTAGAAATCAGTTTGTATATATTATTTCTTTCTTCGCTGTTTAGATGACCTAGACGGAGTGACGCGACTATTTCGTCGAATCGGCTTTGAGGTTGCATTACATTTTGAGTGGCTTTTGAGAAGAGATTTATTTTGTGTATCTTTCGCGCGGATGTTTAAGTTACGTTGCGTACCTTCGATGGCACTTGAAAAAATTTTTGTGGATTTTCTGAGGTTGTTATTGGAAGATTTATTATGGTTGGAAACTTTGTGTTGAATATCGCGTGACGATGGTAAGAGATTTTCGTTGGAATTCGTAGAATTTGTAGTGGATTTTGAAACAATGTTAGCATAAGATACAGTGGGATTTGGGAATACTCGTTTTAGAGTGGATACAGTGGATTTGGAATTAGTCGAGTTAGTACGCATGCTTGAGACAGTGGATTTAGTATTAATTGGATTAGTAGGCATGCTGGAAACAGTGGATTTAGTATTAGTAGAATTAGTACGCATGCTTGAAACAGTGGATTTAGTATTCATTTTTGTATTAGAAACAGTGGATTTAGTATTGATTTTTGTATTAGAAACAGTGGATTTAGTATTGATTTTTGTATTAGAAACAGTGGATTTAGAAGTATTCGTAAATAACGAATATAACGCTGGTTCGCGTTTCAGCGATTCGAGAACGGGAAGCGGGTCCAGATGAATTCTGGGCACCGCGATCTCGATCTCGGTATCGGTCGCATTAATTATGCTTGCTATCGCATGGCCGTTTCGCACTTTAACGATAGCATGACCGAAATATACTCCCTTCGCGATCTGTGTTCGGGGGATTATTCCTTCGCCTACGCCTGAATTAATTATTCCGACGCGTATGCCCGAGTTAGTCCGCGGAGGAAGTATTATTTTATTTAAAACGTCTTCGCGACGTGCAAATAGGATCCTATTCCCGTACCACAGGATATATTTATTTCTAAAAGACATATCCGCTTCTGCACAAAACCCGGATCCCAGGATCCCGGCGGATTTAATTGGGAAGTCGGAACTGACAACATTAAACGGAACGTCACGAGAAAATATCGGTAACGTAACCGTCCCTAAGGTGGCTACGGTTCCCTGAGTTACACCGGTAATAGTTAGGCGTTCTGCAGTGTTAATTAGAGTTTTAGGTTTTAGCGCGTTTTCCTTGATCACGTTGATCTCGGCTCCGGTGTCGATCATCATTACTACGGGTTCAATTAACGCGTTAGAATTTATGACCACCGTGGGGACGCTAGTTTTACTCGTTATGTTTACTGCTGCTCTTCTATTATCGAGATTGACTCGTCGTTCGTTAAGGCGGGAACTCGGCGATCGTAGCCGGCCTCGCGTACCGTCTCGCGGCGGGTCGGGAGGCCGTTCGCGTTTCCCGGATTCGGGCGCGAAACGTTATTTCCGACATTATTAAATTGTCGCTTTCGACATTCGTCTATGCTATGTCCCAGGTTTCGGCAGTACCTACAAACGAGATCCCGTCGATCGGGCGGTGCGTACTGACCGCGCGGAGGTCCCGTTACAGGCGGTCGTTCCTGTCGAGGATACCTCGAGGTTTCTTCCCGTGGTTACGTGACTGACGGTCTATGATATGCGTACCTGCAATCGCGGGTGACATGACCGCGACTATTACAACGAGCGCAAACCGTTTCTTGCCGGCGCTCGAAGTGAAAATTTTCTGTACGGGGACGCGACGAGGAGAGTCTCTCTTTGTCTAATTCGTTTCGCCTGTACAACTCCTTAGCGTGAGCGAACGCGTCCGCGTATGTTTCGTACAATCGCGTGTTCATCGAATGTCGAATTTAATAAGCTCGTCGCAAAAACACCTAAGCGTAAGCGCGTCTATTCCGGAACGTGAATTTACTAATTCGGCGGAATCGAACCGTTCGCAGTCGATTGCTGCGTTACGTAGGTCTTTAATTCTACCTATGAAATCGAGGATATGTTCTCCTGGGCGCATGAAAGCATTAGTTAGTTCGCCCCTGTAATGGTCGGTTGACTTTGTATTTCCGAATGCGGCTCGTAGAATATCGGTCAGTTGTCCGACCGAAGAGCATTGCTCGTCCTCTACGGCCAGGTATGCACAGCCGCGTAAACGATTGACAATGAGTTTGGTGAACGAGGGTTCTCCTTCGGGTGAAATCAACTCCCTTGCCCGTTTACAGGCCCGCTCGAACTGTAATATTGGCAAGTTTTTGCCATCGAATATAGGGATGCTATCTATTGCTTCGCGAAAAATAAACCTATCTGTTTGAGAGTTTGGTGAATCGGACCCTGAGCAACGTGTCGCCGTTTGCGGATTGTGCCGCGCGGAAGGATTCCAATTCCCAACGCATGAAATCTATTTGGCGATTTAACGTAGCGATCGCTTGTTCTTTATCCGTATTATCGTTTGAAGGTCCGGCGGCGTCGATTGCGAGAGCATCGTGAAAATCTAACGTTCGGTGAGTATCGGATTTGGCTGCGGCGGCGTCCTATTGTACCTGAAGCCGCGTTCGCTTTGTCGGCGTGCGCGTCGCCATGGCTGTTCGTACACTTATTCAGCAGAATTTCCGATAAGTTATACGCGAATATCCCACCGCTGTCACCAGAAATTGTGTCACGTCCTGGCGAACAAATTATTCGTATCCCAGGAGGCTGAATGACACAAGCATTTTTGTCGAGAATTCGGTCCGGTATAAAACGCGTATGACCGGGTTCGTCGATTCTGGCAAGACGCGGGCACCGTAAACAATCGCGAACGCGTGTAAGGAAGGATTTTACTTACCTTTCGCTGATTTCCCTCTTCTGCTTTCAGATGTGGCGATCGTCGAGGGTCGTTCTCGGGGGAGGAGTCGGCGTACGGCTGGCTGAAATCGGCGTTGTGACGGTGGAGCTGCGATGAATGCCGACGTCCGTCGATGAACGAAGAATTCTGGCGTTTCACCAACGTATTCCGCACGAGATAATGGATTAAATTCTTCCTCCCGGCGCGAAGAGTTCGTTTATAAACACTCAAGTTGTTACGAACTTGGAAGAATTTGTATTAAAATATAATTGAATTTAGAAATGGAGTTGGAATGAACTGGAACTTGATGTGGTAGAAAAATAATAAAGTATATTCTAAATCAAAGAGTACAAGAACAATTATTTCTAAGTATTAAGACTAGGTTAACTATGAATTAGGAATTAGAACAAGGACTTTAGAACCAGGAACCTCATCGAGGCTGCGCGACGGCCCTAAGGCGCGACTTGGAAGAGACTTGGAATTGGAAGTGCCCGAAGGCGAGATAGAACTGTACCGTACTGACGATACTGACTGACTGTGTCTCCCAAGATGCGTCTGCGACCTCCTCGACTCTCGGAGCGCTTCGGTCGCGTGCGAACGTAGGTGGGAGTATGTGGACGCCCGAGTGGGGTCTCGGCGTTGCGTGGTGGGGTTAGCGGCGCGTGCCGCTGAGGCGGTCGCGATCTCGCGCGTCGCGGCTTATTTAATTAGCGCTCTTATGATTATAGAGATACAAGTAGGAAATTAGAATCTCGTAGAGGTTGATTCACCTGGTACGTCCCTGGAGTGAGCGAGAGGGCGAGTTTCCCTGCAGGTAAGAGGGAGACGGTGGATGGCACCTTGAGTGGGAGCGAGACAGCGCACATGGTCCTTGGTGCGAGAGAGATGACGCACGAGGTCCTCGGTGCGAGTGAGACAGAATGTGTTGCCCTTGGAGCGAGGGAGAAGGCGAACACATCTGCGGGTGCGAGTTAGACGGAGGGTAGGTCCCTTGGAGTGAGAGAGACGGCGAGCACCTCTGCGGGTGCGAGTGAGACGGAGGGTATGTCCCCTGGAGTGAGAGAGACGGCGAGTTGCGCCTGGGTGTTGCAGGTGGTGCAGGCGCGTGAGGGTGGTTGCTGTGGTGCGTTGAGAGGGTGGCAGGCGGCACGCCTGACGTCACAGTAGCGTTTGCAGATATCTACGTATCGAAGCAGTAGAGTTCTAATGCTTCTCAAAACGCGATATCGCATCTCATTTCTATGTCTCGTGATAAGATATAATATTCATTGCGAAATGTCATGTATACCTCGTATTCACTTCAAACGAATGTAAATGCCTCACTTCCTTGCTAGGAACCAGCGTTTCCTGATGTCTACGTATCGAAATAATAGTGTTCTAATGCTTCTTAAAACAAGATATCGCAACTCATTACTATGTTTCATGAGAAGATATAATATTCATTGTGGAGTGCTATGTATGAAGCGTATTAACTTCAAAAGAATGTAAATGCGGCACTTCCTTGCTAGGAAATAGCCTTTCCAGATATCTACGTATCGTAGCAGTAGTGTTCTAATGCTTCTCAAAGCGCGATATCGCATCCCATTTCTATGTTTCATGATAAGATATAACATTCATTGCGAAGTGTCATGTATACCTTGTATTCACTTCAAAAGAATGTAAATGCGACACTTCCTTGCTAGGAAATAGCGATGGCAGATGTCTACGTATCGAAGCAACAGAGTTCTAATGCTTCCTAAATCGCGATATCGCATCTCATTTCTATGTTTCATGATACGATATAATATTCGTTATGGAGTGTTATGTATACCTCGTATTCACTTCAAGAGATTGTAAATGCGACACTTCCTTGCTAGGAAATAGCGTCTGCAGATGTCTACGTATCGAAGCAATAGAGTTCTAATGCTTCTTAAAACGCGAAGTCGCTCCTCATTTCTATGTTTCATGATACGATATAATATTCGTTGTGGAGTGTTATGTATACCTTGTATTCACTTCAAAAGAATGTAAATGCGAAGCATCCTTCCTAGGAAATAGCGTCTGCAGATATCTACGTATCGTAGCAATAGAGTTTTAATGATTCGTAAAACGAGATATCGCACCTCATATCTGTTTCATGATAAGATATAATATTCATTGCGAAGTGTCATGTATACCTCGCATACACTTTAAATAAATGTAAATGCGACACTTCCTTGCTAGGAAATAGCGTTTTCAGATTTCTACGTATCGAAGCAAGAGAGTTCTAATGCTTCTTAAATCGCGATATAGCATCTCAATTCTATGCTTCATGATAATATATAATTTTCATTGTGGTGTGTGATGTATACCTCGTATTCACTTCCAATGTATGTAAATGCGACACTTCCTTGCTAGGAAGTAGCGTTTCCAGATGTGTACGTATCGAAGCAGTTATTCTAATGCTTCTTAAATCGGGATATCGCATTTCACTTCTATGTTTCATGATAAGATTTAATATTAATTGCGGAGTGTCATGTTTACCTCCTATTCACTTAAAAGATTTTAAATGCGGCACTTCCTTGCTAGGAAGTAGCGTTTGCAGATGTCTACGTATCGTAGCAATGGAGTTCTAATGTTTTTACATCGCGATATCGCATCTCATTTCTATGTTTCATGATAAGATATAATACTCATTGTGGAGTGTTGTTTATACCTCGTATTCACTTCAAAAGAATGTAAATGCGACAATTCCATGCTGGGAAATAGCGAATGCAGATATCTACGTATCGTAGCAATAGTGTTCTAATGCTTCTTAAAACACGATATCGCATATCATTTCTATGTTTCATGATAAGATATAATATTCATTGCGAAGTATCATTTATACCTCGCATACACTTCAAATGAATGTAAATGCGACACTTCCTTGCTAGGAAGAAGCGTTTCCAGATGTCTACGGATCGAAGCAATAGAGTTCTAATGCTTCTTAAAACGCGATATCGCAACTCATTTCTATGTCTCATGATAAGATATAATACTCAACGCGAAGTGTTATGTATTCCTCGTCTACACTTCAAATGAATGTAAATGCGACACTTACTTTCTAGGAAATAGCGTCTGCAGATAGCTACGTAGTAATAGATTTCTAATGTTCTTAAAACGCGATATCGCATCTCATTTATATGTTTCATGATAATATATAATATTCATTGTGGAGTGTCATGTATACCTCGCATACACTTCAAATGAATGTAAATACGACACTTCCTTGCTAGGAAGCAGCGTTTGCAGATGTCTACGTACCGAAGCAATAGTGTTCTAATGCTTCTTAAATCGCGAAATCGTATCTCATTCCTATATTTCATGACTAGATATAATATTCATTGTGGAGTGTTAGGTATACCTCGTATTCACTTCGAAGGAATGTAAATGCGACAATCCCTTGCTGGGAAATAGCGTTTGCAGATGCCTACGTATCGAAGCAATAGAGTTCTAATGCTTCTTAGAGCGCGATATCGCATCTCATTTCTATGCTTCATGATAAGATATAATATTCATTGCGAAGTGTCATGTATACCTCGTATTTACTTCAAAGGTATGTAAATGCGACTCTTCCTTGCTAGGAAATAGCGTTTGCAGATGCTTACGTATCGTAGCAATAGAGTTCTAATGCTTCTTAAAACGCGATTTCGCATCTCATTTCTATGTTTCATGATAAGATATAATATTCATTGCGATCTGTCATGTATACCTTGTATTCACTTCAAAAGAATGCAAATGCGACACTTCCTTGCTAGGAAATATCATTTGCAGATGTCTACGTATCGTAGCATTAGTTTTCTAATGCTTCTCAAAACGCGATATCGCATCTCATTTCTATGTTTCATGATAATATATAATAATCATTGCGAAGTGTCATGTATACCTCGCATACACTTCAAAAGAATGTAAATGCGACACTTCCTTGCTAGGAAATAGCGTTTGCATATGTCTACGTATCGGAGCAATAGATTTCTAATGCTTCTTAAATCGCCGTATCGCATCTCATTTCTACGTTTCATGATAAAATATAATATTCATTGTGGAGTGTTATCATAACCTCATATTCACTTCAAAAGAATGTAAATGCGACACTCCCTCGCTAGGAAAAAGCGTTTGCAGATGTCTACGTATCGTAGCATTAGAGTTCTGATGCTTCTCAAAACGCGATATCGCATCTCATTTCTATGTTTCATGATAATATATAATAATCATTGCGAAGTGTCATGTATACCTCTCATACATTTCAAATGAATGTAAATGCGACACTCCCTTGCTAGGAAATAGCGTTTGCAGATGTCTACGTATCGTAGCATTAGGGTTCTAATGCTTCTCAAAACGCGATATCGCATCTCACTTCTATGTTTCATGATAGGATATAAGATTCATTGCGAAGTGTCTTGTATACCTCGCATACACTTCAAGCGTATGTAAATGCGACACTTCCTTGCTAGGAAATAGCGTTGGCAGATGTCCACGTACCGAAGCAATAGAGTTCTAATGCTTCTCAAATCGCCATATCGCATCTAATTTGTATGTATCATGATAAGATATAATATTCGATGTGGAGTGTTATGTATACCTCGTATTCACTTCAAAAGAATTTGAATGCGACGCTTCCTTGCTAGGAAATAGCGTTTCCAGATATCTACGTATCGTAGCAATATAGGTCTGATGCTTCTTAAAACGCGATATCGCATCCCATTTCTATGTCTCATGATAAGATATGATATTCATTGCGAATTGTCATGTATACCTCATATTCACTGCAAAAGAATGTAAATTCGGTACATCCTTGCTAGGAAGTAGAGTTTGCAGATGTCCACGTATCGAAGCAATAGATTTCTAATGCTTCTTATAACGCGATATCGCACATCATTTCTATGTATCATGATAAGATATAATACTCATTGCTATGTGTTATGTATTCCTCGTCTACAATTCAAATGAATGTAAATGCGGCACTCCCTAGCTAGGAAATTGCGTTTCCAGATGTCTACGTATCGTAGCAATAGAGTTCTATTGCTTCTTAAATTGCGATATCGCATCTCACTTCTATGTCTCATGATAAGATATGATATTCATTGCGGATTGTCATGTATACCTCATATTCACTGCAAAAGAATGTAAATTGGGTACTTCCTTGCTAGGAAGTAGAGTTTGCAGATGTCCACGTATCGAAGCAATAGATTTCTAATGCTTCTTATAACGCGATATCGCACATCATTTCTATGCATCATGATAAGATATAATACTCATTGCTATGTGTTATGTATTCCTCGTCTACAATTCAAATGAATGTAAATGCAACACTCTCTTTCTAGGAAATTACGTTTCCAGATGTCTACGTATCCTAGCAATAGAGTTCTATTGCTTCTTAAATTGCGATATCGCTTCTCACTTCTATGTTTCATGATAAGATATAATACTCATTGCGAAGTGTTATGTATTCCTCGTAATCACTTCAAGAGAATGTAAGTCGGACACATTCTTGCTAGGAAATAGCGTTTGCATATGTCTACGTATCGTGGTATTGGAGTTCTAATGCTTCCTAAAACGCGATATCGCTTCTCATTTCTACGTTTCATGATAAGATATAATATTCATTGTGGAATGTTATCTATACCTCGTATCCACGTCAAAAGAATGTAAACGCGACACTTCCTTACTAGGAAGTAGCGTTTGCAGATGTCTACGTAGCGTATCATTAGAGTTATAATGCCTCTCTAAACGCCATATCGCATCTTATTTGTATGTTTCATGATAAGATATAATATTCATTGCGAAGTGCTATGTATTCCTCGTCTTCAAAGGAATGTAAATGCGACACTTCCCCTCTAGGAAATAGCGTTTCCAGATGTGTACGTATCGAAGCAATAGAGATCTAATGCTTCTCTAAACGGGATATCGCATCTCATTTCTATGTTTCATGATAAGATATAATATTCATTGCGAAGTGTCATGTATACCTCGTATTCACTTCAAAAGAATGTAATTGCGACACTTCCCGGCAAGGAAATGGCGTTTGCTGATGTGTTCTTATCGTAGCAATAGAGTTGTAATGCTTCCTAAAACGCGATATCGCATCTCATTTGTATGTTTCATGTTAAGATATAATATTCATTGCGAAGTGTCATGTATACCTCGTATTCACTTCAAACGAACGTATATGTGACACTTCCTTGCTAGGCAAAAGCGTCTGCAGATGTCTACGTATCGTAGCAATAGTGTTCTAATGCTTCTTAAATCGCGAAATCGTATCTCATTCCTATATTTCATGACTAGATATAATATTCATTGTGGAGTGTTAGGTATACCTCGTATTCACTTCGAAGGAATGTAAATGCGACAATCCCTTGCTGAGAAATAGCGTTTGCAGATGCCTACGTATCGAAGCAATAGAGTTCTAATGCTTCTTAGAGCGCGATATCGCATCTCATTTCTATGCTTCATGATAAGATATAATATTCCTTGCGAAGTGTCATGTATACCTCGTATTTACTTCAAAGGAATGTAAATGCGACTCTTCCTTGCTAGGAAATAGCGTTTGCAGATGCTTACGTATCGTAGCAATAGAGTTCTAATGCTTCTTAAAACGCGATATCGAATCTCATTACTGTGTTTCATGATAAGATATAATATTCATTGCGATCTGTCATGTATACCTTGTATTCACTTCAAAAGAATGCAAATGCGACACTTCCTTGCTAGGAAATATCATTTGCAGATGTCTACGTATCGTAGCATTAGTTTTCTAATGCTTCTCAAAACGCGATATCGCATCTCATTTCTATGTTTCATGATAATATATAATAATCATTGCGAAGTGTCATGTATACCTCGCATACACTTCAAAAGAATGTAAATGCGACACTTCCTTGCTAGGAAATAGCGTTTGCATATGTCTACGTATCGGAGCAATAGATTTCTAATGCTTCTTAAATCGCCGTATCGCATCGCATTTCTATGTTTCATGATAAAATATAATATTCATTGTGGAGTGTTATCATAACCTCATATTCACTTCAAAAGAATGTAAATGCGACACTCCCTCGCTAGGAAAAAGCGTTTGCAGATGTCTACGTATCGTAGCATTAGAGTTCTGATGCTTCTCAAAACGCGATATCGCATCTCATTTCTATGTTTCATGATAATATATAATAATCATTGCGAAGTGTCATGTATACCTCTCATACATTTCAAATGAATGTAAATGCGACACTCCCTTGCTAGGAAATAGCGTTTGCAGATGTCTACGTATCGTAGCATTAGGGTTCTAATGCTTCTCAAAACGCGATATCGCATCTCACTTCTATGTTTCATGATAGGATATAAGATTCATTGCGAAGTGTCTTGTATACCTCGCATACACTTCAAGCGTATGTAAATGCGACACTTCCTTGCTAGGAAATAGCGTTGGCAGATGTCCACGTACCGAAGCAATAGAGTTTTAATGCTTCTCAAATCGCCATATCGCATCTAATTTGTATGTATCATGATAAGATATAATATTCGATGTGGAGTGTTATGTATACCTCGTATTCACTTCAAAAGAATTTGAATGCGACGCTTCCTTGCTAGGAAATAGCGTTTCCAGATATCTACGTATCGTAGCAATATAGGTCTGATGCTTCTTAAAACGCGATATCGCATCCCATTTCTATGTCTCATGATAAGATATGATATTCATTGCGAATTGTCATGTATACCTCATATTCACTGCAAAAGAATGTAAATTCGGTACATCCTTGCTAGGAAGTAGAGTTTGCAGATGTCCACGTATCGAAGCAATAGATTTCTAATGCTTCTTATAACGCGATATCGCACATCATTTCTATGTATCATGATAAGATATAATACTCATTGCTATGTGTTATGTATTCCTCGTCTACAATTCAAATGAATGTAAATGCGGCACTCCCTAGCTAGGAAATTGCGTTTCCAGATGTCTACGTATCGTAGCAATAGAGTTCTATTGCTTCTTAAATTGCGATATCGCATCTCACTTCTATGTCTCATGATAAGATATGATATTCATTGCGGATTGTCATGTATACCTCATATTCACTGCAAAAGAATGTAAATTCGGTACTTCCTTGCTAGGAAGTAGAGTTTGCAGATGTCCACGTATCGAAGCAATAGATTTCTAATGCTTCTTATAACGCGATATCGCACATCATTTCTATGTATCATGATAAGATATAATACTCATTGCTATGTGTTATGTATTCCTCGTCTACAATTCAAATGAATGTAAATGCGGCACTCCCTAGCTAGGAAATTGCGTTTCCAGATGTCTACGTATCGTAGCAATAGAGTTCTATTGCTTCTTAAATTGCGATATCGCATCTCACTTCTATGTCTCATGATAAGATATGATATTCATTGCGGATTGTCATGTATACCTCATATTCACTGCAAAAGAATGTAAATTCGGTACTTCCTTGCTAGGAAGTAGAGTTTGCAGATGTCCACGTATCGAAGCAATAGATTTCTAATGCTTCTTATAACGCGATATCGCACATCATTTCTATGTATCATGATAAGATATAATACTCATTGCTATGTGTTATGTATTCCTCGTCTACAATTCAAATGAATGTAAATGCAACACTCTCTTTCTAGGAAATTACGTTTCCAGATGTCTACGTATCCTAGCAATAGAGTTCTATTGCTCCTTAAATTGCGATATCGCATCTCACTTCTATGCTTCATGATAAGATATAATATTCATTGCGAAGTGTTATGTATTCCTCGTAATCACTTCAAGAGAATGTAAGTCGGACACATTCTTGCTAGGAAATAGCGTTTGCATGTGTCTACGTATCGTGGTATTGGAGTTCTAATGCTTCCTAAAACGCGATATCGCTTCTCATTTCTACGTTTCATGATAAGATATAATATTCATTGTGGAATGTTATCTATACCTCGTATCCACGTCAAAAGAATGTAAACGCGACACTTCCTTACTAGGAAGTAGCGTTTGCAGATGTCTACGTAGCGTATCATTAGAGTTATAATGCCTCTCTAAACGCCATATCGCATCTTATTTGTATGTTTCATGATAAGATATAATATTCATTGCGAAGTGCTATGTATTCCTCGTCTTCAAAGGAATGTAAATGCGACACTTCCCTTCTAGGAAATAGCGTTTCCAGATGTGTACGTATCGAAGCAATAGAGATCTAATGCTTCTCTAAACGGGATATCGCATCTCATTTCTATGTTTCATGATAAGATATAATATTCATTGCGAAGTGTCATGTATACCTCGTATTCACTTCAAAAGAATGTAACTGCGACACTTCCCGGCAAGGAAATGGCGTTTGCTGATGTGTTCTTATCGTAGCAATAGAGTTGTAATGCTTCCTAAAACGCGATATCGCATCTCATTTGTATGTTTCATGTTAAGATATAATATTCATTGCGAAGTGTCATGTATACCTCGTATTCACTTCAAGAGAATGTAAATGCGTCACTTCCTTCCTAGGAAATAGCGTTTGAAGATATCTACGTATCCTAGCAATATAGGTCTAGTGTTTCTTAAAACTCGATATCGCATCTCATTTCTATGTCTCATGATAAGATATAATATTCATTGCGAATTGTCATGTATACCTCGTATTCACTTAAAATGAATGTAAATGCGACACTTCCTTGTTAGGAAATAACGTTTGCAGATGTCTACATATCGAAGCAATAGTTTGCTAATGCTTCTAAAATCGCGATATCGCATCTCATTTCTAAGTTTCATTATAAGATATAATATTCATTGCGAAGTGTCTTGTATACCTCGCATACACTTCAAATGAATGTAAATGCGATACTTCCTAGCTAGGAAATAGCGTTGGCATATGTCTATGTATCTAAGCTATAGAGATCTATTGCTTCTTAAATCGCCATATCGCATCAAATTTCTATGTTTCATGATAAGATATAATATTCATTGTGGAGTGTTATGTATACCTCGTATTCACTTCAAATGAAAGTAAATGCGACACTTTCTTTCTACGAAATAGCGTTTCCACATGTCTACGTATCGTAGCAATAGAGCTCTAATGTTTCCTAAAACGCGATATCGCATCTCATTTCTATGTTTCATGATAAGACATAGTATTCATTGCGAAGTGTTGTGTATACCTCGCATACACTTCCAATGAATGTAAGTGCGAAACTTCCTTGCTAGGAAATAGCGTTTGCAGATGTCTACGTATCGTAGCAATAGTGTTCTAGTGCTACTTAAATCGCGATATCGCATCTCATTTCTATGTTTCATGATAAGACGTAGTATTCATTGCGAAGTGTTATGTATACCTCGTACACACTTCCAATGAATGTAAATGCCAAACTTCCTTGCTAGGAAATAGCGTTTGCAGATATCTACGTATCGTAGCAATAGTGTTCTGATGCTTCTTAAATCGCGATATCGCATCTCATTTCTATGTTTCATGATATAATATAATATTCATTGCGAAGTGTCATGTATACCTCGCACACACTTCAAATGAATGTAAACCCGACACTTCCTTCCTAGAAACTTACGTTTCCAGATGTCTACGTGTCGAAGCTTTAGATTTCTAATGCTTCTTAAAACGCGATATCGCATCTCATTTCTATGTTTCATGATAAGATATAATATTCATTACGAAGTGTTATGTATTCCTCGTCTACAGTTCAAATGAATGTAAATGCGACACTTCCTTGCATGGAAATAGCGTTTGCAGATGTCTACGTATCGAAGCAACAGAGTTCTAATGCCTCTTAAAACGAGATATCTCATCTCATTTCTATGTTTTATGATAAGATATAATATTCAATGCGAAGTGTCATGTATACCTGGCATACACTTCAAATGAATGTAAATGCGACACTTCGTTGCTAGGATATAGCGATGGCAGATTTCTAGGTATCGAAGCAATAGAGTTCTAATGCTTCTTAAAACGAAATATCGCATCTCATTTCTATGTTTTATGATAAGATATAATATTCACTGCGAAGTGTTACGTATTCCTCGTCTACACTTCAAATGAATGTAAATGCGACACTTCCTAGCTAGGAAATAGCGTTTCCAGATGTCTACGCATCGAAGCAATAGAGTTCTAGTGCTTCTTGAAAAGCGAAATCGCATCTCATTTCTATGTTTCATGATAAAGATAGTATTCATTGCGAAGTGTTATGTGTGGCTCACATTCACTTCAAAAGAATGTAAATGCGACACTTCCTTGCTAGGAAATAGCGTTGGCAAATGTCTACGTATCGAAGCAATAGAGTTCTAATGCTTCTTATAACGAGATATCGCATCTCAATACTATGTTTCATGATAAGACATAATATTCATTGCGAAGTGTCATGCATTCCTCGTATTCTTTCCAAACGAATGTAAATGCGACACTTCCTTGCTAGGAAGTAGCGTTTGCAGATGTCTACGTATCGAAGCAATAGAGTTCTAATGCTTCTCGAAACGCGATATCGCATCTCTTTTCTATGTCTCACGATAAGATATAATATTCATTGCGGAGTGTATACCTGGGATACTCTTCAAATGAATGTAAATGCGACACTTCCTTGCTAGGAAATAGCGTTTGCGGATGGCTACGTACCGAAGCAATAGTGTTCTAATGCTTCTCAAAAGGCGATATCGCATCTCATTTCTATGTTTCATGATATGATATAATGTTCATTGCGTAGTGTCATGTATGCCTCGGATACACTTCAAATGAATGTAAATACGACACTTCCTTTCTAGGAAATTACGTTTCCAGATGTCTACGTATCGTAGCAATAGGGTTCTAATGCTTCTTAAAACGCGATATCGATTCTCATTCCTTGGTTTCATGATAAGATATAATATTCATTGTGGGGTGTTAGGTATACCTCGTATCCACTTCAAAAGAATGTAAATGCGACACTTCCATGCTAGGAAATAGCGTTTGCAGATGTCTCCGTATCGAAGCAATATTGTTCTAATAATACTTAAAACCCGATATTGCATCTCATTCCTATGTTTCATGATACGATGTAATATTCATTGCGAAGTGTCGCTTATACCTCGCATACGCTACAAATGGATGTAAATGCGACACTTCCTTGCTAGGATATAGCGATGGCAGATGTCTACGTATTGAAGCAACATGGTTTTAATACTTCTTAAACCGAGATATCGCATCTCATTTCCATATTTTACGATAAGATATAATATTCATTGTGGAGTGTTATGTATACCACGTATTCACTTTAGATGAATGTAAATGCGACACATCCTTGCTAGGAAATAGTGTTGGCAGATGTCTACGTATCGAAGCAATAGGGTTCTACTGCTTCTTAAACCGCCGTAACGAATCTCATTTCTATGTTTCATGATAGTATATAATATTCATTGTGGAGTGTTATGTATACCTCCTATTCACTTCAAAAGAATGTAAGTGCAACACTTCCTGGCTAGGAAATAGCGTTTGCAGATGTCTACGTATCGTAGCAATAGAGTACTAACGCTTCTTAAAACGCGATATCGCATATCATTTCTATGTTTCATGATAAGATATAATATTCATTGCGAAGTGTCATGTATTCCTCGTATTCACTTCAAAAAAATGTAAATGCGACACTTCCTTGCTAGCAAATAGCGTTTGCAGATTTCAACGTATCGAAACTGAAGTGTTCTAATGCTTCTTAAAACTAGATGTCGCATCGCTTTTCTATGTTTCATGATAAGATATAATATTAATTGCGAAGTGTCACGTACACCTCGAATTCACTTCATAAGAATGTAAATGCTACACTTCCATTCTAGGAAATAGCGTTTGCAGATGCATACGTATCGTAGAAATAGAGATCTAATGCTTCTTAAAACGCCATAGCGCATCTCATTTCTATGTTTCATGATAAGATATAATATTCATTGCGAAGTGTCATGTATACCTCGTATTCACTTCAAAAGAATGTAAACGCGACACTTCCTTGCTAGGATATAGCGATGTCAGATGTCTACGTACCGAAACAATAGAGTTATAATGCTTCTTAAAACGCGATATCGCAGCTCATTTCTTTGTTTCATGATAAGATATAATATTCATTGTGGATTGTTATGTATACCTCGTATTCACTTCAGAAGAATGCGAATGCGACACTTCCTTGCTAGGCAATAGCGTCGGCAGATGTCTACGTATCGATGCAATAGTGTTCTAATGCTTCCTAAATCGCCAAATCGCATCTCATTTCTGTGTTTCATGATAAGTTATAATATTCATTGCGAAGTGTCATGTTTACCTCGTACTCACTTCAGCAGAATGTATTTGCGACACTTGCTTGCTAGGAAATAGCGTTCGCAGATGACTACGTATCGTAGCATTAGATTTCTAATACTTTTCAGAACGCGATTTTGCATCTCATTTCTATGTTTCATGATAAGATATAATATGCATTGCGAAGAGTCATGTGTTCCTCGTCTTCACTTCAAATGAATGTAAATGCGGCACTTCCTTGCTAGGAAATAGCGATTGCAGATGTCTACGTATCGAAGCAATAGAGTTCTAATGCTTCTTGAAACGGGATATCGCATTTCATTTCTATGCTTCATGATAAGATATAATGTTAATTGCGAAGTGTCATGTATACCTCGCATACACTTCAAATGAATGTAAATGCGACACTTCCTTGCAAGGATATAGCGATTGCAGATGTCTACGTATCGAAGCAATAGAGTTCTAATGCTTCTTGAAACGGAATATCGCATCTCATTTCTATGCTTCATGATAAGATATAATATTCATTGCGAAGTTTCATGTATTCCTCGTATTCACTTCAAATGAATGTAAATGCGACACTTCCTTGCTAGGAAATAGAGTTTGCAGATGTCTACGGATCGTAGCAAGCGTGTTATAGTGCTTCTTAAAACGAGATATCGCTTCTCATTTCTATGTTTCATGACAACATATAATATTCATTGCGAAGTATTATGTATACCTCGCATACACTTCAAATGAATGCAAATGCGACACTTCCTTGCTAGGAAATAGCGATTGCAAATGTCTACGTATCGAAGCAATAAAGTTCTAATGCTTCTTGAAACGGGATATCGCATCTCATTTCTATGTTTCATACTAAGATATAATATTCATTGCGAAGTTTCATGTATTCCTCGTATTCACTTCAAATGAATGTAAGTGCGACACTTCCTTGCTAGGAAATAGAGTTTGCAGATGTCTACGTATCGAAGCAATAAAGTTCTAATGCATCTTATATCGCGATATCGCATCTCATTTCTATGTTTCATGATAATATATAATATTCATTGTGCAGTGTTATGTATACCTCGCATTCACTTCAAAAGAATGTAAATGCGACACTTCCTTGCTAGGAAATAGCGTTTGCAGACGTCTACGTATCGAAGCAATAGAGTTCTAATGCTTCTTGAAACGGGATATCGCATCTCATTTCTATGCTTTATGATAAGATATAATATTCATTGCGAAGTTTCATGTATTCCTCGTACACACTACAAATGAATGTAAATGCGACACTTCCTTGCTAGGAAATAGACTTTGCAGATGTCTGCATATCGTAGCAAGCGTGTTATAATACTTCTCAAAACGCAAAATCGCATCCCATTTCTATGTTTCATGATAAGATATAATATTCATTGTGGAGTGTTATGTATACCTCGCATACACTTCAAATGAATGTAAATGCGACAATCCTTCCTAGGAAGTAGCGTTTGCAGATGTCTACGAATCGAAGCAATAGAGTTCTAATGCTTCTTAAATCGCGATATCGCATCTCATTTCTATGTTTCGTGATAAGATATAATGTTCATTGTGAAGTGTCGTGTGTACCTCGCAATCACATCAAATGAATGTAAATGCGACACTTCCTTGCTAGGAAATAGCGTTTGCAGATGTCTACGTATCGAAGCAATAGAGTTCTAATGCTTCTTAATTCGGGATATCGCATCTCATTTCTATGTTTCATGAGAAGATATAATATTCATTGCGGAGTGTCAAGTATACCTCGTACTCTCTGCAAAGGAAAGTAAATGCGACGCTTCTTTGCCAGGAATTAGCGTTTGCAGATGTGTACGTACCGTAGCAATTGATTTCTAATGCTTATTAATACGCGATATCGCATCTCATTTCTATGGTTCATGATAAGATAAAATATTCGTTGCGAAGTGTCATGTATACCACGAATTCACTTAAAAAGAATGTAAATGCGACTCTTCCTTGCTAGAAAATAGCGTTTCCAGATATCTACGTATCGCAGCAATAGATTTCTAATGCTTCTTAAAACGCCATATCGCATCTCATTTCTATGTTTCATAATAAGATATAATATTCATTGCGGAGTGTCATGTATACCTCGTATTCTCTGCAGAAGAATGTAAATGCGACAGTTCCTTGCTAGGAAATAGAGTTTGCAGATGTCTACATATCGTAGCAATTGATTTCTAATGCTTGTTAATACGCGATATCGCATCTCACTTCTATGTTTCATGACAAGATATAAATATTCATTGCGAAGTGTCTTGTATACCTCGCATACACTTCACATAAATGTAAATGCGACACTTCCTTGCTAGGAAATAGCGTTGGCAGATGTCTACGTATCGAAGCAATAGAGATCTAATGCTTCTTAGACCAAATATCGCATCTCGTTTCTATGTTTCATAATAGGATATAATATTCATAGCGAAGTGTCATGTATACCTGGAATACACTTCAAATGAATGTAAATGCGACACTTCCTTGCTAGGAAATTGCGTTGGCAGATGTCTACGTATCGAAGCAGTAGAGTTCTAATGCTTCTTAAATGAAATATTGCATCTCATTTCTATGTTTCATGATTAGATATAATATTCATTGCGAAGTGCCATGTATACCTCGCATACACTACAAATGAATGCAAATGCGACTCTTCCTTGTTAGGAAAAAGCGCTTGCAGATGTCTACGTATCTAAGCAATAGTGTTCTAATGCTTCTTAAAGCGGGATACCGCATCTCATTCCTATGTATCATGATAAGATATAATATTCATTGCGAAGTGTCATGTGTACTTCGTATTCACTTCAAAAGAATGTAAATGCCACACTTCCTTGCTAGGAAGTAGCGTTTGCAGATGTCTACGTATCGAAGCAATAGAGTTCTAATGATTCTTAAATCGCGATATCGCATCTCATTTCTATGATTCATGATAATATATAATAATCATTGTAAAGTGTTATGTTTACCTCGTATTCATTTCAAGAGAATGTAAATGCGAAACTTCCATGCTAGGAAATAGCGTTTGCAGAAGTCTACGTATCGTAGCAATAGAGTTCTGATGCTTCTCAAAACGCGATATCGCATCTCATTTATATGTTTCATGATATGATCTAATATTCATTGCGAATTTACATGTATACCTCGCATTCACTTCAGAAGAATGTAAATGCGACACTTCCTTGCTAGAAAGTAGCGTTTCCAAATTTCTGCGTACCGTAGCAATAGTGTTCTAATGCTTCTTAAAACGCGATACCGCATCTCACTTCTACGTTTCAAGATCAGATATAATATTCATTGCGAAGTGTCACTAATACCTCGTATTCACTTCGAATGAATGTAAACGCTACACCTCCTTGCTAGGAAATAGCGTTTGCAGATGTCTACATATCGAGGCAATAGAGTTCTAATGCTTCTTAAAACGCGTTATCGCATCTCATTTCTATGTTTCCCGTTAAGGTATAATATTTATTGTGGAATGTTATGTATTTCCCCTATGTTATGTATTCACTTCAAAAGAATGTAAATGTGACACTTCTTTGCCATTAAATAGCGTTTGCAGATGTCTACGTATCGAAACGGTAGATTTATAATGCTTCTTAAAACTAGATGTCGCATCGCATTTCTATGTTTCCTGATAAGATATTATATTCATTGCGAAGTATCATGTACACCTCGTATTCACTTCAAAAGAATGTAAATGCGACACTTCGTTGCTAGGTAATAGCGTTTGCAGATGTCTACGTATCGCAGAAATAGTGTTCTAATGCTTCTTAAAACGCGATATAGCATCTCATTTCTATGTTTCATGATAACATATAATATTCATTGCGAAGTGTTTTGTATACCTCGCATACACTTCAAATGAATGCAAATGCGACACTTCCTTGCTAGGAAATAGCGATTGCAGATGTCTACGTATTGAAGCAATAGAGTTCTAATGATTTTTGAAACGGGATATCGCATCCCATTTCTATGTTTCATGATAAGATATAATATTAATTGCCAAGTGTTATGTTTACCTTGTATTCACTTCAGAAGAATGTAAATGCGACACTTCCTTGCTAGGAAATAGGGTTTGCAGATGTCTACGTATCGCACCAATAGTGTTCTAATGATTTTGAACTGCGATATCGCATCTCATTTATATGTTTCATGATAAGATACAATATTCATTGCGCAGTTATATTTATACCTCGTATTCACTTCAAAACAATGTAAATGCGACACTTCCTTCCAAGGAAATAGCGTTTGCAGATGCCTACATATCGAAACAATAGAGTTCTAATGCTGCTTTAATCGCCATATCACATCTCATTTTTATGTTTCGTGATAAGATTTAATATTCATTGTGCAGTGTCATGTATACCTCGTATTCACCTCAAAAGAATGTTAGTGCGACACTTCCTTGCTATTAAATAGCGTTTGCAGATGTCTACGTATCGAAGAAGTAGAGTTCTAGTGCTTCTTAAAACGGGATATCGCATCTCATTTCTACGTTTCAGGATAAGATGTAATATTCATTGCGAATTGTCATGTATACACCGTATTCACTTCAGAAGAATGTAAATGCGACAATACCTTGCTAGGAAATAGCGTTCGCAGATGTCTACGTATCGAAGCAATAGGGTTCGAATGTTTCTTAAAACGGGATACCGCATCTCTTTTCTATGTTTCATGATAAGATATAATATTCATTGTCGAGTGTTATGTATACCTGAAACTCACTTCAAAAGATTGTAAACGCGACACTTCCTTGCCAGGAAATAGCGTTTGCAGATGTCTACGTATCGCAGAAACAGTGTTCTAATGCTTCTTAAAACGCGATATCACATCTCATTTCTATGATTCATGATAAGATGTAATATTCATTGCGAAGTGTCACGTATACCTCGTATTCACTATAAAAAAATGTAAATGCGACACATACTTGCTAGGAAATAGAGTTTCCAGTTGTCTAGGTATCGAAGCAATAGTGTTCCAATGCTTCATGAAACGCGATATAGCATCTCATTTCGATGTCTCATTATAAGATATAATATTCATTTGCGAAGTGTCATGTATACCTCGCATACTCTTCAAAAGAATGTAAATGCGACACTTCCTTCCTAGGAAACAGCGTTTGCAGATGTATACGTATCGTAGCAATTGTGTTCTAATGCTCTTTAAATCGCGATATCCCATATCATTTCTATTTTTCATGATAAGATATAATATTCATTGTTTAGTGTTATGTGCATCCTTGTATTCACTTCAACAGAATGTAAATGCCACACTTCCATGCTAGGAATAAGCGATTGCAGATGTGTACCTATCGTAGCAATAGAGTTCTAACGTTTCTTAAAACGCGATATCGCATCTCGTTTCTATGTTTCATGATAAGATAAAATATTCATTGCGAAGTGTCATGTATACCTCGTGTTCACTTCAAATGAATGTAAATGCGACACTTCCATGCTAGGAAATAGCGTTTGCAGATGTCTACGTATCGTAGCAATAAAGTTCTAATGCTACTTTAAACGCGATATCGCATGTCATTTCTGTTTCATGATAAGACATAATATTCGTTGCGAAGTGTTACGTATACCTCGTATTCACTTCAAAAGAATGTAAATGCGACACTTCCTTGCTAGGAAATAGCGTCTGCAGATGTCCACGTATCGTAGAAATAGAGATCTAATTCTTCATAAAACGCGATATAGCATCTCATTTCTATGTTTCATTATAAGATATACTATTCATTGCGAAGTGTCATGTATACCTCGTATTCACTTCAAGAGAATGTAAATGCGGCACTTCCTTGCAAGGAAATAGCGTTGGTAGATGTCTACGTATCGAAGCAATAGAGGTCTACTGCTTCTTGAATCGCCATATCGCTTCTCATTTCTATGTTTCATGATAAGATATAATATTCGCTGTGGAGTGTTATGTATACCTCGTATTCGCTTCAGAAGAATGTAAATGCGACACTTCCCTGCTAGGAAATAGCGTCTGCAGGTGTCTACGTACCGTAACATTAGAGTTCGAAATTCTTCTTAAAACGCGACATCGCATCTCATTTCCATGTTTCATGTTAAGATACAATATTAATTGCCAAGTGTCATGTATACCTCGTATTCACTGCAGAAGAATGTAAGTGCTACACTTCCTGGCTAGGAAATAGCGTTTGCAGATGTCTACGTATCGAGGCAATAGTGTTCTAATGCTGCTTAAATCGCCATATCGCATTTCATTTCCATGTTTCATGATAAGATATAATATTAATTGCCAAGTGTTATGTTTACCTTGTATTCACTTCAGAAGAATGTAAATGCGACACTTCCTTGCTAGGAAATAGGGTTTGCAGATGTCTACGTATCGAAGCAATAGAGCTCTTATGCTCCTTAAATCGCCATATCGCATCTCATTTCTATGTTTCATGATAAGATATAATATTCATTGAGGAGGGTTATGTATATCTCGCTTAAACTTAAAAAGAATGTAAACGCGGCACATCCTTGCTAGGAAATAGAGTTTCCAGATGTCTACGTATCGAAACAATAGAGATCTAATGCTTCATAAGTCGCGATATCGCAACTCATTTCTATATTTCGTGATAAGATACAATATTCATTGTGGATTGCTATGTATACCTCGTAGTCGCTTCAAAATAATGTAAATGCGACACTTCCTAGCTAGGATATAGCGATGGCAGATGTCTACGTATCATGGCAATAGTGTTCTAATGCTTCTCAAAACGCGATATAGCACCTCATTTCTATGTGTCATTATAAGATATAATATTCATTGCGAAGTGTCATGTATACCTCGCATACACTTCAAATGAATGTAAATGCGACACTTCCTAGCTAGGAAATTGCGATTGCAGATATCTACGTATCGAAGCAATAAAGTTCTAATGCTTCTTGGAACGGGATATCGCATCTCATTCCTATGTTTCATGATAAGATGTAATATTCATTGCGAAGTGTCTTGTATACCTCGCATACACTTCAAATGAATGTAAATGCTACACTTCCTTGCTAGGAAATAACGATTGCAGATGTCTGCGTATCGTAGCATTAGGGTTCTAATCCTTCTCAAAACGCAATATCGCATCTCATTTCTATGTTTCATGATAAGATGTAATATTCATTGCGAAGTGTCTTGTATACCTCGCATACACTTCAAATGATTGTAAATGCTACACTTCCTTGCTAGGAAATAGCGTTTGCAGATGTCTACGTATCGTAGCATTAGGGTTCTAATCCTTCTCAAAACACAATATCGCATCTCATTTCTATGTTTCATGATAAGATATAATATTCATTGCGAAGTGTCTTGTATACCTCGCATACACTTCAAATGAATGTAAATGCGACACTTCCTTACAAGGAAATAGAGTATCCAGATGTCTGTGTATCGAAACAAAAGAGTTCAAATGCTCCTTAAAACGAGATCTCGCATCTCATTTCTATGTATCATGATAAGATATAATATTCATTGCGAAGTGTCATGTATACAATCGTATTCACATCAAAAGAATGTAAATACGACTCTTCCTTGCTAGGAAATAGCGTTTCCATATATCTACGTATCGTAGCAATAGAGTTCTAATGCTTCTTAAAAAGTGATATCGTATCTCATTCCTATGTTTCATGATGAGATATAATATTCATTGTGGCGTGTTATGTATATCTCATAGTCACTTCAAACGAACGTATATGCGGTACTTCCTTGCTGGGCAATAGCGTCTGCAGATGTCTACCTATCGTAGCAATAGAGATCTAATGCTCCTTAAATCGCGATATCGCATCTCATTTCTATATTTCATGATAAGATATAATATTCATTGCGAAGTATCATGTATACCTCGCACACACTTCAAAAGAATGTAAATGCGACACTTCCTTGCTAGGAAATAGCATTTGCAGATGTCTACGTATCGAAGCAATAGAATCCTAATGCTTCTTAAGTCGTCATATCGCATCTCATTTCTATTTTTCATGATAAGACATAATATTCATTACGAAGTGTCATGTGTACCTCTTATTCCATTCAAAAGAATGTAAATACGACACTTCCTTGCTAGGAAATAGCGTTTGCAGATGTCTACGTATCGAAGCAGTAGAGTTCTAATGCTTCTTTTAACGTGGTATCGCATCTCAATACTTCGTTCATGATAAGATATAATATTCATTGCAAAGTGTTATTGGCACATCGTCTACACTTTAAAAGAATGTAAATGCCTCACTTCCTTGCATAGGAAATGCGTTTCGAGATGTCTACGTATCGTAGCAATAGAGTTCTAATGCTTCTTAATTCGCGATATCGCCTCTCATTTATATGTTTCATGACAAGATTTAATATTAATTGCGGAGTGTCATGTTTACCTCGTACTCACTTAAAAGAATGTTAATGCGACACATCCTTGCTAGGAAGTAGCGTTTGCAGATGTCTACGTATCGAAACAATAGTGTTCTAATGCCTCTTAAAACACGATATCGCATCCCATTTCCATGCTTCATGATAAGATATAATATTCATTATAGAGTGTTATGTATACCACGTACTCACTTCAAAAAATTGTAGATGCGACTCTTCCTTGTTAGGAAATAGCGTTTCCACATATCTACGTATCGTAGCAATAGAGTTCTAATGCTTCTTAAAAAGTGATATCGTATCTCATTCCTATGTTTCATGATGAGATATAATATTCATTGTGGCGTGTTATGTATATCTCATAGTCACTTCAAACGAACGTATATGCGGTACTTCCTTGCTGGGCAATAGCGTCTGCAGATGTCTACCTATCGTAGCAATAGAGATCTAATGCTCCTTAAATCGCGATATCGCATCTCATTTCTATATTTCATGATAAGATATAATATTCATTGCGAAGTATCATGTATACCTCGCACACACTTCAAAAGAATGTAAATGCGACACTTCCTTGCTAGGAAATAGCATTTGCAGATGTCTACGTATCGAAGCAATAGAATCCTAATGCTTCTTAAGTCGTCATATCGCATCTCATTTCTATTTTTCATGATAAGACATAATATTCATTACGAAGTGTCATGTGTACCTCTTATTCCATTCAAAAGAATGTAAATACGACACTTCCTTGCTAGGAAATAGCGTTTGCAGATGTCTACGTATCGAAGCAGTAGAGTTCTAATGCTTCTTTTAACGTGGTATCGCATCTCAATACTTCGTTCATGATAAGATATAATATTCATTGCAAAGTGTTATTGGCACATCGTCTACACTTTAAAAGAATGTAAATGCCTCACTTCCTTGCATAGGAAATGCGTTTCGAGATGTCTACGTATCGTAGCAATAGAGTTCTAATGCTTCTTAATTCGCGATATCGCCTCTCATTTATATGTTTCATGACAAGATTTAATATTAATTGCGGAGTGTCATGTTTACCTCGTACTCACTTAAAAGAATGTTAATGCGACACATCCTTGCTAGGAAGTAGCGTTTGCAGATGTCTACGTATCGAAACAATAGTGTTCTAATGCCTCTTAAAACACGATATCGCATCCCATTTCCATGCTTCATGATAAGATATAATATTCATTATAGAGTGTTATGTATACCACGTACTCACTTCAAAAAATTGTAGATGCGACTCTTCCTTGTTAGGAAATAGCGTTTACAGATGTCTACGTATCGTAGCAATTGATATCTGATGCCTCTTAAAACGCGATATCGCATCCCATTTATATGTTTCATGATAAGATATAGTATTCATTGCGAAGTGTCATGTATACCTTGCATACACTTCAAACGACTGTAAATGCGACACTTCCTTGCTAGGAAATAGCGTTGGCAGATGTCTACGTATCGAAGCAATAGAGATCTAATGCTTCTTAAAACGCGATATCGCATCTCATTTCTATGTCTCATTATAAGATATAATATTCATTGCGAAGTGTTTTGTATTTCTCGTCTACACTTCAAATGAATGTAAATGCCACACTTCCTTCCTATGAAATAGCGTTTCCAACTGTTCAATTCAACGCTTTTCAATTCTATATTTCATGATAAGATGCAATATTCATTGCGAAGTGTTATGTATAACTCGTCTATACGTCAAATGAATGCAAATGCCACACTTCCATGCTAGGAAGTAGCGCTCCCAGATCTCTACGTATTGAAGCACTTTTCTAATGCCTTTAAAACGCGATATCGCATCTCATTCCTATGTTTCATCGTATAATATGATATTCAATGCGAAGTGATATGTATAGCTCGCCTACACTTCAGTAGAATGTAGATACGACACTTCCTTGCTGGGAAATGCGTTTCCAGATGTCTACGTTTTGAAGCAATAGAGTTCTAATGTTTTTTAAAATGCGATATCGCTTCGCATTTCTATGTTTCGTGATAAGATACAATTGTCATTTAGAAGTGTTGTGTATACCTCGTCCACATTTCAAAAGATTGTAAATTCCACACTTCATGGCTAGGAAATAGCGTTTCCAGAAGTCTACGTATCGCAGCAATAGAGTTCTAATCATTCTTCAAACGCGATAACGCATCTCATTTCTACGTTTCATGGTAAGATATAATATTCATTGCGAAGTGTTATGTATACCTCGTCTACGCTTCAGAAGGATGTAAATGCCACACTTCCTTGCAAGGAAATAGCGTTTGCAGATGTCGACGTATCGAAGCAATAGAGTTCTAATATTTCTTGAATCGCGATATCGCTTCGCATTTCTATGTTTCATGATAAGATATAATATTCATTGTGGGGTGTAATGTATACCTCGTATTCGCTTCAAAAGAATGTAAATGCCACACTTCCTTGCTAAGAAATAGCGTTTGTAGATGTCTACGTATCGAAGCAATAGTGTTCTATGCTTCTTGAAGCGAGATATCGCATCTCACTTCTGTGTTTCATTATAAGATATATTATTCATTGGGAAGTGTTATGTATTCCTCGTCTACACTTCAAATGAATGTACATGCGACACTTCCTTGCTAGGAAATAGAGTTTGCAGATGTCTACGTATCGTACCAAGCGTGTTATAATGATTCTTAAAACGAGATATCGCATCTCATTTCTATGTTTCATGATAACATATAATATTCATTGCGAAGTGTTATGTATACCTCGCATACACTTCAAATGAATGTAAATGCGACACTTCCTTGCTAGGAAATAACGTTTGCAGATGTCTACGTATCGTAGCAATAGAGTTCTAATGCTTCTTATATCGCGAGATCGCACCTCATATCTATGTTTCACGATAAGATATAATATTCATTGCGAAGTGTTATGTATACCTCGCATACACTTCAAATGAATGTAAATGCGACAGTTCCTTGCTAGGAAGTAGCGATTGCAGATGTCTACGTATCGAAGCAATAGATTTCTAATGCTTCATGAAACGGGATATCGCATCTCATTTCCATGTTTCATGATAACATATAATATTCATTGCGAAGTGTTATGTATACCTCGCATTCACTTCAAAAGAATGTAAATGCGACACTTCCTTGCTAGGAAATAACGTTTGCAGATGTCTACGTATCGTAGCAATAGAGTTCTAATGCTTCTTATATCGCGAGATCGCATCTCATATCTATGTTTCACGATAAGATATAATATTCATTGCGAAGTGTTATGTATACCTCGCATATACTTCAAAAGAATGTTAATGCGACACTTCCTTGCTAGGAAATAGCGTTTGCAGATTTCTGCGTATCGTAGCATTATATTTCTATTGCATCTCAAAACGCGATATCGCATCTCATATCTATGTTTCACGATAAGATATAATATTCATTGCGAAGTGTTATGTATACCTCGCATACACTTCAAATGAATGTAAATGCGACAGTTCCTTGCTAGGAAGTAGCGATTGCAGATGTCTACATATCGAAGCAATAGAGTTCTAATGCTTCTTGTACCGGGATATCGCATCTCGTTTCTATGTTTCATGATAAGATATAATATAAATTGCGAAGTGTCATGTATACCTCGCATTCACTTCAAAAGAATGTAAATGCGACACTTCCTTGCTAGGAAATAGCGATTGCAGACGTCTACATATCGAAGCAATAGAGTTCTAATGCTTCTTGAAACGGAATATCGCATCTCATTTCTATGCTTCACGATAAGAAATAATTTTCATTGCGAAGTGTCACGTATACATCGCATACACTTCAAATGAATGTAAATGCGACACTTCCTTGCTAGCAAATAACGTTTGCAGATGTCTACGTATCGTAGCAATAGAGTTCTAATGATTCTTAAAACGAGATATCGCATCTCATTTCTATATTTCATGATAACATATAATATTGATTGCGAAGTGTTATGTATACCTCGTATACACTTCAAATGAATGTAAATGCGACACTTCCTTGCTAGGAAATAACGTTTGCAGATGTCTACGTATCGTAGCAATAGAGTTCTAATGCTTCTTGAAACGGGATACCGCATCTCATTTCTATATTTCATGATAACATATAATATTGATTGCGAAGTGTTATGTATACCTCGTATACACTTCAAATGAATGTAAATGCGACACGTCCTTGCTAGGAAATAACGTTTGCAGATGTCTACGTATCGTAGCAATAGAGTTCTAATGCTTCTTGAAACGGGATACCGCATCTCATTTCCATGTTTCATGATAAGATATAATATTAATTGCGAAGTGTCATGTATACCTCGCATTCACTTCAAAAGAATGTAAATGCGACACTTCCTTGCTAGGAAATAGCGTTTGCAGATGTCTACGTATCGTAGCAATCGAGTTCTTATGCTTCTTATATCGCAAGATCGAATCTCAGATCTATGTTTCACGATAAGATATAATATTCATTGTGGAGTGTTACGAATACGTCGTATTCACCTCAAAAGAATGTAAATGCGACACTTCCTTGCTAGGAAATAGCGTTTGCAGATTTCTGCGTATCGTAGCATTAGATATCTATTGCATCTCAAAACGCGATATCGCATCTCATTTCTATGTTTCATGAAAAGATATAATATTTATTGCGAAGTGTCACGTATACATCGCATACACTTCAAATGAATGTAAATGCGACAGTTCCTTGCTAGGAAATAGCGTTTGCAGACGTCTACGTATCGAAGCAATAGAGTTCTAATGCTTCTTGAAACGGAATATCGCATCTCATTTCTATGCTTCACGATAAGAAATAATTTTCATTGCGAAGTTTCATGTATTCCTCGTATTCACTTCAAATGAATGTAAATGCGACACTTCCTTGCTAGGAAATAGAGTTTGCAGATGTCTACGTATCGTACCAAGCGTGTTATAATGATTCTTAAAACGAGATATCGCATCTCATTTCTATGTTTCATGATAACATATAATATTCATTGCGAAGTGTTATGTATACCTCGCATACACTTCAAATGAATGTAAATGCGACACTTCCTTGCTAGGAAATAACGTTTGCAGATGTCTACGTATCGTAGCAATAGAGTTCTAATGCTTCTTATATCGCGAGATCGCACCTCATATCTATGTTTCACGATAAGATATAATATTCATTGCGAAGTGTTATGTATACCTCGCATACACTTCAAATGAATGTAAATGCGACAGTTCCTTGCTAGGAAGTAGCGATTGCAGATGTCTACGTATCGAAGCAATAGATTTCTAATGCTTCATGAAACGGGATATCGCATCTCATTTCCATGTTTCATGATAACATATAATATTCATTGCGAAGTGTTATGTATACCTCGCATTCACTTCAAAAGAATGTAAATGCGACACTTCCTTGCTAGGAAATAACGTTTGCAGATGTCTACGTATCGTAGCAATAGAGTTCTAATGCTTCTTATATCGCGAGATCGCATCTCATATCTATGTTTCACGATAAGATATAATATTCATTGCGAAGTGTTATGTATACCTCGCATACACTTCAAAAGAATGTTAATGCGACACTTCCTTGCTAGGAAATAGCGTTTGCAGATTTCTGCGTATCGTAGCATTATATTTCTATTGCATCTCAAAACGCGATATCGCATCTCATATCTATGTTTCACGATAAGATATAATATTCATTGCGAAGTGTTATGTATACCTCGCATACACTTCAAATGAATGTAAATGCGACAGTTCCTTGCTAGGAAGTAGCGATTGCAGATGTCTACATATCGAAGCAATAGAGTTCTAATGCTTCTTGTACCGGGATATCGCATCTCGTTTCTATGTTTCATGATAAGATATAATATAAATTGCGAAGTGTCATGTATACCTCGCATTCACTTCAAAAGAATGTAAATGCGACACTTCCTTGCTAGGAAATAGCGTTTACAGATGTCTACGTATCGTAGCAATAGAGATCTTATGCTTCTCATATCGCAAGATCGAATCTCATATCTATGTTTCACGACAAGATATAATATTCATTGTGGAGTGTTATGTATACCTCGTATTCACCTCAAAAGAATGTAAATGCGACACTTCATTGCTAGGAAATAGCGTTTGTAGATGTCTACGTATCGAAGCAAAAGAGTTCTAATGCTTCTTAAAACGATATATCGCATCTCATTTCTATGTTTCGTGACAACATATAATATTCATTGCGAAGTGTTGTGTATACCTCGCATACACTTCAAAAGAATGTTAATGCGACACTTCCTTGCTAGGAAATAGCGTTTGCAGATGTCTACGTATAGTAACAATACAGTTCTAATGCTTCTCAAAACGCGATATCAAATCTCATATCTATGTTTCACGATAAGATATAATATTCATTGCGAAGTGTTATGTATACCTCGCATACACTTCAAATGAATGTAAATGCGACAGTTCCTTGCTAGGATGTAGCGATTGCAGATGTCTACGTATCGAAGCAATAGAGTTCTAATGCTTGCTGAACCGGGATATCGCATCCCATTACTATGTTTCATGATAAGGTATAATTTTAATTGCGAAGTGTCATGTATACCTCGCATTCATTTCAAAAGAATGTAAATGCGACACTTCCTTGCTAGGAAATAGCGTTTGCAGATGTCTACGTATCGTAGCAATAGAGTTCTTATGCTTCTTATATCGCAAGATCGAATCTCATATCTATGTTTCAAGATAAGATATAATATTCATTGTGGAGTGTTATGTATACCTCGTATTCACCTCAAAAGAATGTAAATGCGACACTTCCTTGCTAGGAAATAGCGTTTGCAGATTTCTGCGTATCGTAGGAATAGAGTTCTAATGCTTCTTAAAACGCGATATCGCGTCTCATTTCTGTGTTTCGTGATAAGGTATAATATTCATCGCGGAGTGCTATGAATACCTCATATTCACTTCAAAAGTTTGTAAATGCGACACTTCCTTGCAAGGAAATAGCGTTTGCAGATGTCTACGTGTCGAAGCAATAGAGTTCTAATGCTTCTTAAAACGCGATATCGCATCTCATTCCTATGTCTCATGATAAGAGGTAATATTCATTGCGACGGGTTATGTATTCCTCGTCTACACTTCAAACGTATCTAAGTGCGACACTTCCTTTCTAGGAAATATCGTTTGCAGATGTCTACGTATCGTAGCAATAGAGTACTAATGCTTCTTAATACGCGATATCGCACCTCATTTCTATGTTTCATGATAAGATATAATATTAATTGCGAAGTGTCATGGATAACTCGTATTCACTTAAAAAGAATGTAAATGCGACAATTCCTTGCTAGGAAATAGCGTCTGCAAATGTCTACGTATCGTAGCAATAGAGCTCTAATGCTTCTCAAAACGCGATATCGCATCTCAATTCTATGTTTCATGATAAGATATAATTTTAATTGCGAAGTGTCATGTATACCTCGCATTCATTTCTAAAGAATGTAAATGCGACACTTCCTTGCTAGGAAATAGCGTTTGCAGATGTCTACGTATCGTAGCAATAGAGTTCTTATGCTTCTTATATCGCAAGATCGAATCTCATATCTATGTTTCAAGATAAGATATAATATTCATTGTGGAGTGTTATGTATACCTCGTATTCACCTCAAAAGAATGTAAATGCGACACTTCCTTGCTAGGAAATAGCGTTTGCAGATTTCTGCGTATCGTAGGAATAGAGTTCTAATGCTTCTTAAAACGCGATATCGCGTCTCATTTCTATGTTTCGTGATAAGGTATAATATTCATCGCGGAGTGCTATGAATACCTCATATTCACTTCAAAAGTACGTAAATGCGACACTTCCTTGCAAGGAAATAGCGTTTGCAGATGTCTACGTGTCGAAGCAATAGAGTTCTAATGCTTCTTAAAACGCGATATCGCATCTCATTCCTATGTCTCATGATAAGAGGTAATATTCATTGCGACGGGTTATGTATTCCTCGTCTACACTTCAAACGTATCTAAGTGCGACACTTCCTTTCTAGGAAATATCGTTTGCAGATGTCTACGTATCGTAGCAATAGAGTACTAATGCTTCTTAATACGCGATATCGCATCTCATTTCTATGTTTCATGATAAGATATAATATTAATTGCGAAGTGTCATGGATACCTCGTATTCACTTAAAAAGAATGTAAATGCGACAATTCCTTGCTAGGAAATAGCGTCTGCAAATGTCTACGTATCGTAGCAATAGAGCTCTAATGCTTCTCAAAACGCGATATCGCATCTCATTTCTATGTCTCATGTTAAGATATAATATTCATTGCGAAGTATCACTTATACCTCGCATACACTTCAAATGAATGTAATTGCGACACTTCATTGCTTGGAAATAGTGTTGGCAGATGTCTACGTGTCGAAGCAATAAAGTTCTAATGCTTCTTAAACCGGGATATCGCATTTCTTTTCTATGTTTCGCTTTAAGGTATAATATTCATTGAGGAGTGTCACCTTTACCTCGTATTCACTTCAAAAGAATCTAAATACGACACTTCCTTACTAGGAAGTAGCGTTTGCAGATGTCTACGTATCGTAGCATTAGAGTTCTAATGCTTCTCTAAACGCCATATCGCATCTCATTTCTATGTTTCATGAGAAGATATAATAATCATTGCGAAGTGTCATGTATACCTCGTATTCACTTCAACGGAATGTAATGCGACACTTCCTTGCTAATAACTAGCGTTCGCAGATGTCAACGTATCGTAGCAATAGAATTCTAATGCTTTTTAAATCGCGATATCGCATCTCATTTCTACGTTTCATGATAAGATATAATATTCATTGCGGAGTGTCATGTATACCTGGCATTCACTTCAAAGGAATGTAAATGCGACACTTCCTTCCTAGGAAATAGCGTTTGCAGATGTCTACCTATCGTGGCAATAGAGTTCTACCGCTTCATAAAACGCGATATCGCATCCCATTTCTATGTTTCATGATAAGATATAATATTCATTGCGAAGTTTCATGTATTCCTCGTATTCACTTCAAATGAATGTAAATGCGACACTTCCTTGCTAGGAAATAGAGTTTGCAGATGTCTACGTATCGTAGCAAGCGTGTTATAATGCTCCTTAAAACGAGATATCGCATCTCATTTCTATGTTTCGTGACAACATATAATATTCATTGCGAAGTGTTATGTATACCTCGCATACACTTCAAAAGAATGTTAATGCGACACTTCCTTGCTGGGAAATAGCGTTTGCAGATGTCTACGTATCGAGGCAATAATGTTCTACTGCTTCTTAAAACGGGATAAAGCACCTCATTTCTATGTCTCATGATAAGTTATATTCATTGCGAAGTGCTATGTATTCCTCTTCTACACTTCAAATTAATGTAAATACGACACTTCCTTTCTAGGAAATTACGTTTCCAGATGTCTACGTATCGAAGCAATAGAGTACTAATGCTTCTTAAATCGCGATATCGCATCTCATTCCTATGTTTCATGATCAGATATAATATTCATTGTGGAGTTTTATGTATGAAGCGTATATACTTCAAAAGAATGTAAATGCGGCACTTCCTTGCTAGGAAATAGCGTTTGCAGCTGTCTACGAATCGTAGCATAGGAATTCTAATGCTGCTTAAAACGCGAAATCGATCCTCATTTATATGTTTCATGATAACATATAATATTCATTGTGGAGTGTTATGAATACCTCGTATTCACTTCAAATGAATGTAAATGCGAAACTTCCTTGCTAGGAAATAGCGTCTGCAGATGTCTACTAATCGTAGCAAAGGAATTCTAATGCTTCTTAAAACGCGAAATCGATCCTCATTTCTATGTTTCATGATAACATATAATATTCATTGTGGAGTGTTATGAATACCTCGTATTCACTTGAAAGGAATGTAAATGCGAATCTTCCTTGCTAGGAAATATGGTCTGCAGATGTCTACGTATCGTAGCATTATATTACTAATGCTTTTCAAAACGCGATATCGCATCCCATTTCTATGTTTCATGATAAGATATAATATTCATTGTCGACTGTTATGTACACCTCGTATTCACTTCAAAAGATTGTAAATAACATACTTCCTTGCCAGGAAATAGCGTTTGCAGATCTCGACGTATCGAAGCAGTAGAGCTCTAGTGCTTCTTAAAACGGGATATAGTATCTCATTTCAATGTTTCACGATAAGATATAATATTCATTGCGAAGTGTCATGTATAACTTGTATTCACCTCAAAAAAATGTAACTGCGACACTTCATTACTAGGAAATAGCGTTTGCAGATGTGTACGTATCGTAGCAATAGTGTTCTAATGCATCCTAAAACGCGATATCGCATCACATTTCTATGTTTCATGATAGGATATAATATTCACTGCAAAGTGTCATGAATACCTCGTATTCACTACAAATGAATGTAAATGCGACACTTCCTTGCTAGGAAATAGCGTTTCCAGATGTCTACGTATAGAAACAATAGGCTACTGATGCTTCTTAGAACGAGAATTCGCTTCGCATTTCTATGTTTCCTGACAAGATATAATATTCATTGCGAAGTGTCATATATACCTTGTATTTACCTCAAAAGAATGTAGATGCGACACTTCCTTGCTAGGAATTAGTGTTTGCAGATGTCCTCGTATCGAAGCAATAGAGTTTTAATACTCCTTAAATCGCGATATCGCATCTCATTTCTTTGTTTCATGATGAGATATAATATTCATTGCGAAGTGTCATGTATAACTCGTATTCACTTCAAAAGAATGTAAATGCGACACTTCCTTGCTTGGAAATAGCGTTTTCGGATGTCTACGTATCGTAGCAACAGAGTTCTATCGCTTCTTAGAACACGACATCTCATCTCATTTCTATGTTTCATGATAACATATAATATTAATTGGAAGTGTCTTGTATATCTCGTATTCACTTCAAATGAATGTAAATGCGACTCTTCCTTGCAAGGAAGTATCGTTTGCAGATATCTACGTATCGAAGCACTAGAGTTCTAATGCTTCTCAAAACGCGATATCGCATCCCATTTCTATGTTTCATGATAAGATATAATATTCATTGTCGAGTGTTATGTATACCTCGTATTCACTTCAAAAGATTGTAAATAACATACTTCCTTGCTAGGAGATAGCGTTTCCAAATGTCTATTTATCGAAGCCATAGAATTTTAACGCTTCTTAGAACGCGATGTCGCATCTCATTTCTATATTTCATGATAAGATACAATATTCATTGCGAAGTGTTATGTATTCCTCTTCTACATTTCAAATGAATGTAAATGCGACACTTCCTTGCTGGGAAATAGCGTTTGCAGATATCTACGTATCGAAGCAATAGATTTCTAATGCTTCTTAAATCGCGATATCGCATCTCATTTCTATGTTTCATGATAACATATAATATTAATTGGAAGTGTCTTGCATATCTCGTATTCACTTCAAATGAATGTAAATGCGACTCTTCCTTGCTAGGAAGAATCGTTTGCAGATATCTACGTATCGAAGCACTAGAGTTCTAATGCTTCTCAAAACGCGATATCGCCTCTCATTTCTATGTTTCATGATAAGATATGATATTCATTGTGGAGTGTTATGTATACCTCGCATACACTTCAATTGAATGTAAATGCTATACTTCCTTGCTAGGAAATAGCGATCGCAGATGTCTACGTATCGAAGCAACAGAGTTCTATCGCTTCTTAGAACACGATATCTCATCTCATTTCTATGTTTCATGACAAGATATGATATTTATTGCGAAGTGTCACTTATACCTCGCACACACTTCAACTGAATGTAAATGCGAATCTACCTTGCTAGGAGATAGCGTTTGCGGATGTCTACGTATCGTAGCATTAGAGTTCTAATGCTTCTTAAAACGAGATATCGCATCACATTTCTATGTTTTACGATAAGATATAATATTCATTGCGAAGTGTCACGTATACCTCGTATTCACTTCAAAAGAATGTAAATGCGACACTTCCTTGCTAGGAAATAGCGTCTGCAGATATCTACGTATCGTAGCAATAGAGTTCTTATGCTGCTTAAAACGCGATATCGCATCTCATTTCTATGTATCATGATAAGATATAATATTCATTGTGCAGTGTTATGTATACCTCGCATTCACTTCAAATGATTGTAAATGCGACACTTGCTTGCTAGGATATAGCGATGGCAGATGTCTACGTATCGAAGCAACAGTGTTCTAATGCTTCTTAAAACGAGATATCGCATCTCACTCCTACGTTTTATGATAAGATATAATATTCACTGCGGAGTGTCATGTATACCTCGTATTTACTTCAAACGAATGTAATGGCGGCACTTCCTTGCTAAGAAATAGAGTCGGCAGATGTCTACGTATCGTAGCAATGGTGTTTTAATGCTTCTTAAAACGCGATATCGCATCTCATTTCTATGTTTTATAATAAGATATAATATTCAATGCGAATTGTCATGTGTACCTCGCATACACTTCAACTGAATGTAAATGCGACACTTCCGTGCTAGGAAATAGCGATGGCAGATGTCTACGTTTCGAAGCAAGAGAGATCTAATGCTGCTTAAAACGAGATATCGCATCTCATTTCTATGTTTCACGATAAGATATAATATTTCAATGTTTCATGGTAAGCTATAACATTCATTGTGGAGTATTATGTATACCTCGTATTCACTTCAAAAGAATGTAAATGTGGCACATCCTAGCTAGGAAATAGCGTTTGCAGATGTCTACGTATAGAAGCAGTAGAGTTCTAATGCTTCTTAAAACGAGATATCGCATCTCATTTCTATGTTTCATGATAAGATATAATATTCATTGCGAAGTGTCGTGTATACCTCGGATTCACTTCAAAAGAATGTAAATGCGACACTTCCTTGCTAGGAAATAGCGTTTGCAGATGTCTACGTATCCAAGAAATAGAGTTTTATGCTTCTTAAATCACGATATCGCATCTCATTTCTATGTTTCATGACAAGATATAATATTCATTACGAAGTGTTATGTATTCCTCGTCTACAGTTCAAATGAATGTAAATGCGACACTTCCTTGCTAGGAACTAGCGTTGGCAGATGTCTACGTATCGAAGAAATAGTGTTCTAATGCTTCTTAAATCGCGCTATCGCAGATCATTTCTATGTTCCGTGATAAGATATAATATTCATTGGGAAGTGTTATGTATTCCTCGTAACACTTCAAATGGATGTAAATGCGACACTTCCTTTCTAGGAAATAGCGTTTCCAGATGTCAACGTATTGAAGCAATAGTGTTCTAATGCTTCTTACATCCCGTTATCGCATCTCATTTCTATGTTTCGTGATAAGATATAATATTCATTGTGCAGAGTCATGTACACCCCGTATTCACTTCAAAAGATTTTACATGCGACACTTCCTTGCTCGGAAATAGCGTTTGCAGATGTCTACGTATCGTAGCAATAGATTTCTAATGCTTCTTAAAACGCCATAGCGCATCTCATTTATATGTTTCATGATAAGATATAATATACATTGCGAATTGTTACTTATACCTCGCATGCACTTCAAAAGAATGTAAATGCGAGGCTTCCTTGCTACGAAATAGCGCCTGCAGAAGTCTCCCTATAGATGCAATACATTTCTAATTCTTCTTAAATCGCGATATCGCATCTCATTTCTATGTTTCAATGATTAGATATAATATTCATTGTGGAGTGTTATGTATACCTCGTATTTACTTCAAAAGAATGTAAATTCGACACATCCTTGCTAGGAAATAGCGTTTGCAGATGTCTACGTATCGTAGCAACAGCGTTCTAATGCTTTCTAAATCGCCATAACTCATCTCATTTCTATGTTTCATGATAAGATATAATAATCATTGTGGAGTGTTAGGTATACCTCGTATTCACTTCGAAGGTATGTAAATGCGACTCTTCCTTGCTAGGAAATAGCGTTTGCAGATGTCTACGTAACGTAGCAATAAAGTTCTAATGATTCTTCAAACGGGATACCGCGTCTCATTTCTATGTTTCGTGACAAGATATAATATTCATAATGGAGTTTTATATAAACCTTGTATTCGCTTCAAAAGAATGTAAATGCGACACTTCCTTGCTAGGAAATAGCGTTTGCACATGTCTACGTATCGTAGCAATAGAGTTCAGATGCTTCTTAAATCGCAAAATAGCATCTCATTTCTATGGTTCATGATAAGATATAATATTCATTGTGGAGTGTTATTTGTACCTCGTATTCACTTCAAATGAATGTAAGTGCGACACTTCCTTGCTAGGAAATAGCGTTTTCAGATGTCTACGTATCGAAGCAATAGTGTTCTAACGCTCCTTAAATCGCAATGTCGCATCTCATTTGTATGTTCCATGATAAGATATAATATTCGTTGCGAAGTGTATTGTATTCCTCGCATATACTCCAAATGAATGTAAATGCGACACTTCCTTGCTAGGAACTAGCGTTTGCAGATGTCTACATATCGAAGCTATAGAGTTCTGATGCTTCTTAAATTGCGATATCGCATCTCATTTCTATGTTTCGTGATAAGATATAATATTCTTTGTGGAGTGTCATGTATACCACGTACTCACTTCAAAAGAATGTAAATGCGACACTTCCTTGCTAGGAAGTATCGTTTGCAGATATCTACGTATCGAAGCACTAGAGTCCTAATGCTTCTTAAATCGCCAAATCGCATCTCATTTCTGTGTTTCATGATAAGATATGATATTCATTGTGGAGTGTTATGTATACCTCGCATTCACTTCAAAAGAATGTAATTGCGACACTTCCTTGCTAGGAAATAGCGTTTGCAGAATACTACGTATCGAAGCAATTGAGTTCTAATGCTTCTTAAAACGTGATATCGCATCACACTTCTATGTTTGATGATGAGACATAATATTCATTGCGAAGTGTCATGTATACCTCGTATTCACTTCAAAGGAATGTAAATGCGACACTTCCTTGCTAGGAAATAGCGTTTGCAGATGTCTGCGTATCATAGCAGTAGAGTTCTACTGCTTCTTAAAACGCGATAGCGCATATCATTTCTATGTTTCATGATAAAATATAATATTCATTGCGAAGTGTTACGTATACCTCGTCTACACTTCATAATAATGTAACTGCCACACTTCCTTGCTAGAGAAGGCGTTTCCAGATGTCCACGTGTCGAAGCAACATAGTTCTATTCCTTCTTCAAACGCGATATCGCATCTCATTAGTAAGTTTCATGATATGATATAATATTCATTGCGAAGTGTCATGTATACCTCGTATTCACTTCAAATGAATGTGAGTGCAACACTTCCTTGCAAGGAAATAGTGTTTGCAGATGTCTACGTATCGAAGCAATAGAGTTCTAATGTTTCTCGAAACGCGATATCGCATCACACATCTATGTTTCATGATAAGATATAATATTCATTGCGAAGTGTTACGCACACCTCGTATACACTTCAAATGAATGTAAATGCGACACTTCCTTGCTAGGAAATAGCGACTGCAGATGTCTATATATCGAAGCAATAGAGTTCTAATGCTTCTCAAAACGCGATATCGCATCTCATTTCTATGTTTCATCATGAGATATAATATTCATTGCGAAGTGTCATGCATATCTCGGATACACATTAAATGAATGTAAGTGCGACACTCCCGTGCTAGGGAGTTGCGTTTGTAGATATCTACGTTTCGAAGCAATAGAGTTCTAATGCTTCTTAAAACGTGATATCGCATCACACTTCTATGTTTGATGATGAGATATAATATTCATTGCGAAGGATCATGTATACCTCGTATTCACTTCAAAGGAATGTAAATGCGACACTTCCTTGCTAGGAAATAGCGTTTGCAGATGTCTGCGTATCATAGCAGTAGAGTTCTACTGCTTCTTAAAACGCGATAGCGTATATCATTTCTATGTTTCATGATAAAATATAATATTCATTGCGAAGTGTTACGTATACCTCGTTTACACTTCATAATAATGTAACTGCCACACTTCCTTGCTAGAGAAGGCGTTTCCAGATGTCCACGTGTCGAAGCAACATAGTTCCATTCCTTCTTCAAACGCGATATCGCATCTCATTTGTAAGTTTCATGATATGATATAATATTCATTGCGAAGTGTAATGTATACCTCGTATTCACTTCAAATGAATGTGAGTGCGACACTTCCTTGCAAGGAAATAGTGTTTGCAGATGTCTAGGTATCGAAGCAATAGAGTTCTAATGTTTCTTGAAACGCGATATCGCATCACACATCTATGTTTCATGATAAGATATAATATTCATTGCGAAGTGTTACGCACACCTCGTATACACTTCAAATGAATGTAAATGCGACACTCCCTTGCTAGGAAATAGCGACTGCAGATGTCTATATATCGAAGCAATAGAGTTCTAATGCTTCTCAAAACGTGATATCGCATCTCATTTCTATGTTTCACGATAAGATATAATATTCATTGCGAAGTTACATGTATATCTCGTATTCACTTCAAACGAATGTAAATGCGACACTTCCTTGCCAGGAAATAGCGTTTGCAGATGTCTCCGTATCGAAGCAGTAGAGTTCTAATGCTTCTTAAAACGAGATGTCGCATCTCATTTCTATGTTTCACGTTAAGATATAATATTCATTGCGAAGTGTCACTTATACCTCGCACACGCTTCAAGTGAATGTAAGTGCTACACTTCCTTGCTAGGATATATCATTTGCAGATGTCTACGTATCGTGGCAATAGGGTTCTAATGCTTCTTATAACGCGATATCGCATCTCATTTCTATGTCTCATGATAAGATATAATATTCATTGCGAAGTGTCGTGTATACTTCGAATTCACATCAAAAGAATGTAAATGCGACACTCCCTTGCTAGGAAATAGCGTCTCCAGATGTGTACGTATCGAAGTAATATAATTCTAATGCTTCTTGAATCGTGATATCGCATCTCATTTCGATGTTTCACGATAAGATAAAATATTCATTGCGAAGTGCCATGTATACCTCGTATGCACTTCAAAAGAATGTAAATGCGACACTTCCTTGCTAGGAACTAGCGTTTACAGATGTCTACGTATCGAAGCTATAGAGTTCTGATGCTTCTTAAATTGCGATATCGCATCTCATTTCTATGTTTCGTGATAAGATATAATATTCTTTGTGGAGTGTCATGTATACCACGTACTCACTTCAAAAGAATGTATATGCGACACTTCCTTGCTAGGAAGTATCGTTTGCAGATATCTACGTATCGAAGCACTAGAGTCCTAATGCTTCTTAAATCGCCAAGTCGCATCTCATTTCTGTGTATCATGATAAGATATGATATTCATTGTGGAGTGTTATGTATACCTCGCATTCACTTCAAAAGAATGTAATTGCGACACTTCCTTGCTAGGAAATTGCGATTGCAGATTACTACGTATCTAAGCAATAAAGTTCTAATGCTTCTTAAAACGTGATATCGCACTTCTATGTTTGATGATGAGATATAATATTCATTGCGAAGTGTCATGTATACCTCGTATTCGCTTCAAATGAATGTAAGTGCGACACTTCCTTGCAAGGAAATAGTGTTTGCAGATGTCTACGCATAGAAGCAATAGAGTTCTAATGTTTCTTGAAACGCGATATCGCATCACACATCTATGTTTCATGATAAGATATAATATTCATTGCGAAGTGTTACGCACACCTCGTATACACTTCAAATGAATGTAAATGCGACACTTCCTTGCTAGGAAATAGCGACTGCAGATGTCTATATATCGAAGCAATAGAGTTCTAATGCTTCTTAAATCGTCATATCGCTTCTCATTTCTATGTTTCATGATAAGATATAATACTCATTGCGAAGTGTTACGCATACCTCGTATACACTTCAAATGAATGAAAGTGCGAGACTTCCTTGCTAGGAAGTAGCGTTTGCTGTTGTCTACGTATCGAACCAATAGTGTTCTGATGATCCTTAAAACGCGATATCGCACCTCATTTCTATGTTTCATGATGAGATACAATATTCATTGCGAAGTGATATGTATACCTCGTCTACACTTCAAAAGAATGCAAATGCTACACTTCCTTGCTAGGAAATAACGTTTGTAGATGTCTACGTATCGAAGAAATAGAGTTTTATGCTTCTCAAATCGGGATATCGCATCTCATTCCTATGTTTCATGACAAGATATAATATTCATTGCGAAGTGTCATGTATACCTCGTATTCACTTCAAATGAATGTGAGTGCGACACTTCCTTGCTAGGAAATAGCGTTTGCAGATGTCTACGTTTCGAAGCAATAGAGTTCTAATGCTTCTTAAAGCGGGATATCGCATCTCAATTCTATGTTTCATTATAAGATATAATATTCATTGCGAAGTGTTACGCACACCTCGTATACACTTCAAATGAATGTAAATGCGACACTTCCTTGCTAGGAAATAGCGACTGCAGATGTCTATATATCGAAGCAATAGAGTTCTAATGCTTCTCAAAACGTGATATCGCATCTCATTTCTATGTTTCACGATAAGATATAATATTCATTGCGAAGTTACATGTATATCTCGTATTCACTTCAAACGAATGTAAATGCGACACTTCCTTGCCAGGAAATAGCGTTTGCAGATGTCTCCGTATCGAAGCAGTAGAGTTCTAATGCTTCTTAAAACGAGATGTCGCATCTCATTTCTATGTTTCACGTTAAGATATAATATTCATTGCGAAGTGTCACTTATACCTCGCACACGCTTCAAGTGAATGTAAGTGCTACACTTCCTTGCTAGGATATATCATTTGCAGATGTCTACGTATCGTGGCAATAGGGTTCTAATGCTTCTTATAACGCGATATCGCATCTCATTTCTATGTCTCATGATAAGATATAATATTCATTGCGAAGTGCCATGTATACCTCGTATTCACTTCAAAAGAATGTAAATGCGACACTTCCTTGCTAGGAACTAGCGTTTACAGATGTCTACGTATCGAAGCTATAGTGTTCTGATGCTTCTTAAATTGCGATATCGCATCTCATTTCTATGTTTCGTGATAAGATATAATATTCTTTGTGGAGTGTCATGTATACCACGTACTCACTACAAAAGAATGTATATGCGACACTTCCTTGCTAGGAAGTATCGTTTGCAGATATCTACGTATCGAAGCACTAGAGTCCTAATGCTTCTTAAATCGCCAAGTCGCATCTCATTTCTGTGTTTCATGATAAGATATGATATTCATTGTGGAGTGTTATGTATACCTCGCATTCACTTCAAAAGAATGTAATTGCGACACTTCCTTGCTAGGAAATTGCGATTGCAGATTACTACGTATCGAAGCAATAGAGTTCTAATGCTTCTTAAAACGTGATATCGCACTTCTATGTTTGATGATGAGATATAATATTCATTGCGAAGTGTCATGTATACCTCGTATTCACTTCAGAGGAATGTAAATGCGACACTTCCTTGCTAGGAAATAGCGTTTGCAGATGTCTGCGTATCATAGCAGTAGAGTTCTACTGCTTCTTAAAACGCGATAGCGCATATCATTTCTATGTTTCATGATAAAATATAATATTCATTGCGAAGTGTTACGTATACCTCGTCTACACTTCATAATAATGTAACTGCCACACTTTCTTGCTAGAGAAGGCGTTTCCAGATGTCAACGTGTCGAAGCAACATAGTTCTATTCCTTCTTCAAACGCGATATCGCATCTCATTTGTAAGTTTCATGATATGATATAATATTCATTGCGAAGTGTCATGTATACCTCGTATTCACTTCAAATGAATGTGAGTGCGACACTTCCTTGCAAGGAAATAGTGTTTGCAGATGTCTACGCATAGAAGCAATAGAGTTCTAATGTTTCTTGAAACGCGATATCGCATCACACATCTATGTTTCATGATAAGATATAATATTCATTGCGAAGTGTTACGCACACCTCGTATACACTTCAAATGAATGTAAATGCGACACTTCCTTGCTAGGAAATAGCGACTGCAGATGTCTATATATCGAAGCAATAGAGTTCTAATGCTTCTCAAAACGTGATATCGCATCTCATTTCTATGTTTCACGATAAGATATAATATTCATTGCGAAGTTACATGTATATCTCGTATTCACTTCAAACGAATGTAAATGCGACACTTCCTTGCCAGGAAATAGCGTTTGCAGATGTCTCCGTATCGAAGCAGTAGAGTTCTAATGCTTCTTAAAACGAGATGTCGCATCTCATTTCTATGTTTCACGTTAAGATATAATATTCATTGCGAAGTGTCACTTATACCTCGCACACGCTTCAAGTGAATGTAAGTGCTACACTTCCTTGCTAGGATATATCATTTGCAGATGTCTACGTATCGTGGCAATAGGGTTCTAATGCTTCTTATAACGCGATATCGCATCTCATTTCTATGTCTTATGATAAGATATAATATTCATTGCGAAGTGTCGTGTATACTTCGAATTCACATCAAAAGAATGTAAATGCGACACTCCCTTGCTAGGAAATAGCGTCTCCAGATGTGTACGTATCGAAGTAATATAATTCTAATGCTTCTTGAATCGTGATATCGCATCTCATTTCGATGTTTCACGATAAGATAAAATATTCATTGCGAAGTGCCATGTATACCTCGTATGCACTTCAAAAGAATGTAAATGCGACACTTCCTTGCTAGGAACTAGCGTTTACAGATGTCTACGTATCGAAGCTATAGAGTTCTGATGCTTCTTAAATTGCGATATCGCATCTCATTTCTATGTTTCGTGATAAGATATAATATTCTTTGTGGAGTGTCATGTATACCACGTACTCACTTCAAAAGAATGTATATGCGACACTTCCTTGCTAGGAAGTATCGTTTGCAGATATCTACGTATCGAAGCACTAGAGTCCTAATGCTTCTTAAATCGCCAAGTCGCATCTCATTTCTGTGTATCATGATAAGATATGATATTCATCGTGGAGTGTTATGTATACCTCGCATTCACTTCAAAAGAATGTAATTGCGACACTTCCTTGCTAGGAAATTGCGATTGCAGATTACTACGTATCTAAGCAATAGAGTTCTAATGCTTCTTAAAACGTGATATCGCACTTCTATGTTTGATGATGAGATATAATATTCATTGCGAAGTGTCATGTATACCTCGTATTCGCTTCAAATGAATGTAAGTGCGACACTTCCTTGCAAGGAAATAGTGTTTGCAGATGTCTACGCATAGAAGCAATAGAGTTCTAATGTTTCTTGAAACGCGATATCGCATCACACATCTATGTTTCATGATAAGATATAATATTCATTGCGAAGTGTTACGCACACCTCGTATACACTTCAAATCAATGTAAATGCGACACTTCCTTGCTAGGAAATAGCGACTGCAGATGTCTATATATCGAAGCAATAGAGTTCTAATGCTTCTTAAATCGTCATATCGCTTCTCATTTCTATGTTTCATGATAAGATATAATACTCATTGCGAAGTGTTACGCATACCTCGTATACACTTCAAATGAATGAAAGTGCGAGACTTCCTTGCTAGGAAGTAGCGTTTGCTGTTGTCTACGTATCGAACCAATAGTGTTCTGATGATCCTTAAAACGCGATATCGCACCTCATTTCTATGTTTCATGATGAGATACAATATTCATTGCGAAGTGATATGTATACCTCGTCTACACTTCAAAAGAATGCAAATGCTACACTTCCTTGCTAGGAAATAACGTTTGTAGATGTCTACGTATCGAAGAAATAGAGTTTTATGCTTCTCAAATCGGGATATCGCATCTCATTCCTATGTTTCATGACAAGATATAATATTCATTGCGAAGTGTCATGTATACCTCGTATTCACTTCAAATGAATGTGAGTGCGACACTTCCTTGCTAGGAAATAGCGTTTGCAGATGTCTACGTTTCGAAGCAATAGAGTTCTAATGCTTCTTAAAGCGGGATATCGCATCTCAATTCTATGTTTCATTATAAGATATAATATTCATTGCGAAGTGTTACGCACACCTCGTATACACTTCAAATGAATGTAAATGCGACACTTCCTTGCTAGGAAATAGCGACTGCAGATGTCTATATATCGAAGCAATAGAGTTCTAATGCTTCTCAAAACGTGATATCGCATCTCATTTCTATGTTTCACGATAAGATATAATATTCATTGCGAAGTTACATGTATATCTCGTATTCACTTCAAACGAATGTAAATGCGACACTTCCTTGCCAGGAAATAGCGTTTGCAGATGTCTCCGTATCGAAGCAGTAGAGTTCTAATGCTTCTTAAAACGAGATGTCGCATCTCATTTCTATGTTTCACGTTAAGATATAATATTCATTGCGAAGTGTCACTTATACCTCGCACACGCTTCAAGTGAATGTAAGTGCTACACTTCCTTGCTAGGATATATCATTTGCAGATGTCTACGTATCGTGGCAATAGGGTTCTAATGCTTCTTATAACGCGATATCGCATCTCATTTCTATGTCTCATGATAAGATATAATATTCATTGCGAAGTGTCGTGTATACTTCGAATTCACATCAAAAGAATGTAAATGCGACACTCCCTTGCTAGGAAATAGCGTCTCCAGATGTGTACGTATCGAAGTAATATAATTCTAATGCTTCTTGAATCGTGATATCGCATCTCATTTCGATGTTTCACGATAAGATATAATATTCATTGCGAAGTGCCATGTATACCTCGTATTCACTTCAAATGTATGTGAGTGCGACACTTCCTTGCAAGGAAATAGTGTTTGCAGATGTCTACGCATAGAAGCAATAGAGTTCTAATGTTTCTTGAAACGCGATATCGCATCACACATCTATGTTTCATGATAAGATATAATATTCATTGCGAAGTGTTACGCACACCTCGTATACACTTCAAATGAATGTAAATGCGACACTTCCTTGCTAGGAAATAGCGACTGCAGATGTCTATATATCGAAGCAATAGAGTTCTAATGCTTCTCAAAACGTGATATCGCATCTCATTTCTATGTTTCACGATAAGATATAATATTCATTGCGAAGTTACATGTATATCTCGTATTCACTTCAAACGAATGTAAATGCGACACTTCCTTGCCAGGAAATAGCGTTTGCAGATGTCTCCGTATCGAAGCAGTAGAGTTCTAATGCTTCTTAAAACGAGATGTCGCATCTCATTTCTATGTTTCACGTTAAGATATAATATTCATTGCGAAGTGTCACTTATACCTCGCACACGCTTCAAGTGAATGTAAGTGCTACACTTCCTTGCTAGGATATATCATTTGCAGATGTCTACGTATCGTGGCAATAGGGTTCTAATGCTTCTTATAACGCGATATCGCATCTCATTTCTATGTCTCATGATAAGATATAATATTCATTGCGAAGTGTCGTGTATACTTCGAATTCACATCAAAAGAATGTAAATGCGACACTCCCTTGCTAGGAAATAGCGTCTCCAGATGTGTACGTATCGAAGTAATATAATTCTAATGCTTCTTGAATCGTGATATCGCATCTCATTTCGATGTTTCACGATAAGATATAATATTCATTGCGAAGTGCCATGTATACCTCGTATTCACTTCAAAAGAATGTAAATGCGACACTTCCTTGCTAGGAACTAGCGTTTACAGATGTCTACGTATCGAAGCTATAGTGTTCTGATGCTTCTTAAATTGCGATATCGCATCTCATTTCTATGTTTCGTGATAAGATATAATATTCTTTGTGGAGTGTCATGTATACCACGTACTCACTACAAAAGAATGTATATGCGACACTTCCTTGCTAGGAAGTATCGTTTGCAGATATCTACGTATCGAAGCACTAGAGTCCTAATGCTTCTTAAATCGCCAAGTCGCATCTCATTTCTGTGTTTCATGATAAGATATGATATTCATTGTGGAGTGTTATGTATACCTCGCATTCACTTCAAAAGAATGTAATTGCGACACTTCCTTGCTAGGAAATTGCGATTGCAGATTACTACGTATCGAAGCAATAGAGTTCTAATGCTTCTTAAAACGTGATATCGCACTTCTATGTTTGATGATGAGATATAATATTCATTGCGAAGTGTCATGTATACCTCGTATTCACTTCAGAGGAATGTAAATGCGACACTTCCTTGCTAGGAAATAGCGTTTGCAGATGTCTGCGTATCATAGCAGTAGAGTTCTACTGCTTCTTAAAACGCGATAGCGCATATCATTTCTATGTTTCATGATAAAATATAATATTCATTGCGAAGTGTTACGTATACCTCGTCTACACTTCATAATAATGTAACTGCCACACTTTCTTGCTAGAGAAGGCGTTTCCAGATGTCAACGTGTCGAAGCAACATAGTTCTATTCCTTCTTCAAACGCGATATCGCATCTCATTTGTAAGTTTCATGATATGATATAATATTCATTGCGAAGTGTCATGTATACCTCGTATTCACTTCAAATGAATGTGAGTGCGACACTTCCTTGCAAGGAAATAGTGTTTGCAGATGTCTACGCATAGAAGCAATAGAGTTCTAATGTTTCTTGAAACGCGATATCGCATCACACATCTATGTTTCATGATAAGATATAATATTCATTGCGAAGTGTTACGCACACCTCGTATACACTTCAAATGAATGTAAATGCGACACTTCCTTGCTAGGAAATAGCGACTGCAGATGTCTATATATCGAAGCAATAGAGTTCTAATGCTTCTCAAAACGTGATATCGCATCTCATTTCTATGTTTCACGATAAGATATAATATTCATTGCGAAGTTACATGTATATCTCGTATTCACTTCAAACGAATGTAAATGCGACACTTCCTTGCCAGGAAATAGCGTTTGCAGATGTCTCCGTATCGAAGCAGTAGAGTTCTAATGCTTCTTAAAACGAGATGTCGCATCTCATTTCTATGTTTCACGTTAAGATATAATATTCATTGCGAAGTGTCACTTATACCTCGCACACGCTTCAAGTGAATGTAAGTGCTACACTTCCTTGCTAGGATATATCATTTGCAGATGTCTACGTATCGTGGCAATAGGGTTCTAATGCTTCTTATAACGCGATATCGCATCTCATTTCTATGTCTCATGATAAGATATAATATTCATTGCGAAGTGTCGTGTATACTTCGAATTCACATCAAAAGAATGTAAATGCGACACTCCCTTGCTAGGAAATAGCGTCTCCAGATGTGTACGTATCGAAGTAATATAATTCTAATGCTTCTTGAATCGTGATATCGCATCTCATTTCGATGTTTCACGATAAGATATAATATTCATTGCGAAGTGCCATGTATACCTCGTATTCACTTCAAAAGAATGTAAATGCGACACTTCCTTGCTAGGAACTAGCGTTTACAGATGTCTACGTATCGAAGCTATAGAGTTCTGATGCTTCTTAAATTGCGATATCGCATCTCATTTCTATGTTTCGTGATAAGATATAATATTCTTTGTGGAGTGTCATGTATACCACGTACTCACTTCAAAAGAATGTATATGCGACACTTCCTTGCTAGGAAGTATCGTTTGCAGATATCTACGTATCGAAGCACTAGAGTCCTAATGCTTCTTAAATCGCCAAGTCGCATCTCATTTCTGTGTTTCATGATAAGATATGATATTCATTGTGGAGTGTTATGTATACCTCGCATTCACTTCAAAAGAATGTAATTGCGACACTTCCTTGCTAGGAAATTGCGATTGCAGATTACTACGTATCGAAGCAATAGAGTTCTAATGCTTCTTAAAACGTGATATCGCACTTCTATGTTTGATGATGAGATATAATATTCATTGCGAAGTTTCATGCATTCCTCGTATTCACTTCGAATGAATGTAAATGCGACACTTCCTTGCTAGGAAATAGCGTTTGCAGATGTCTACGTATCGAAGCAATAGAGATCTAATGCTTCTCATAACGCGATATCGCATCTCATTTCTATGTTTCATGATAAGATATAATATTTAATGTGGAGTGTTATGTATACCTCGTATTGACTTCAAAAGAATGTAAATACGACACTTCCTTGCTAGGATATAGCGATGGCAGACGTCTACGTATCGAAGCAACAGAGTTATAATGCTTCTTAAAACGAGGTATGGCATCTCATTTCTATGCTTTATGATAAGATATAATGTTCATTGTGCAGTGTTATGTATACCTCGCATACACTACAAATGAATACAAATGCGACACTTCCTTGCTAGGAAGTAGCGTGTGCAGATGTCTACGTATCGAAGCAATAGAGTTCTAATGCTTCTTAAATCGCCACGTCGCATCTCATTTCTATGTTTCATGATAAGTTATGATATTCATTGTGGAGTGTTATGTATACCTCGTATTCACTTCAAAAGAATGTAAATGCGACACTTCCTTCCTAGGATAGAGCATCTGCAGATATCTGCGAATCGTAGCAATGGTGTTCTAATGTTTCTTAAAACGCGATATCGAATCTCATTTCAGTGTTTCAAGATAAGATATAATGTTCATTGCGAAGTGTCTTGTATACCTCGCGTACACTTCAACTGAATGTAAATGCGACACTTCCTTGCTAGGACATAGCGCTTGCAGATGTCTACGTGTCGAAGCAATAGTGTTCAAATGCTTCTTAAAACGCGATATCGCATCACATTTCTATGTTTCATGATAAGATATAATATTCATTGCGTAGTGTCATGTATACCTCGCATAAACTTCAAACGAATGTAAATGCGACACTTCCTTCCTAGGAAATAGCGTTGGCAGAATTCTACGTATCGAACCAATAGAGTTCTAATGCTTCTTATATCGCCATACCGCATCGCATTTCTATGTTTCATGATAATATATAATATTCATTGTGGAGTGTTATGTATACCTCGCATTCACTTCAAATGATTGTAAATGCGACACTTCCTTGCTAGGATACAGCGATGGCAGATGTCTACGTATCGAAGCAACAGTGTTCTAATGCTTCTTATAACGAGATATCGCATCACATTTCTATGTTTTACGATAAGATATAATATTCATTGTGGAGTGTTATGTATACCTCGTTTTCACTTCAAAAGAATGTAAATGCGACACTTCCTTGCTAGGAAATAGCGTTTGCAGATGTCTACGTGTCGTAGCATTGGAGTTCTAATGTTTCTCAAAACGCGATATCGCATCTCATTTCTATGTTTATGATAAGATATAATATTTATTGCGAAGTGTCCTGTATACCTCGTATTCCTTTCAATAGAATGTAAGTGCCACATTTCCTTGCTAGGAAATAGCGTCTGCAGATATCTATGGATCGTAGCAATAGTGTTCTAATTCTTCTTAAAACGCGATATCGCATCTCATTTCAATGTTTCAAGATAAGATATAATATTCAATGCGAAGTGTCTTGTATACCTCGCGTACACTTCAACTGAATGTAAATGCGAAACTTCCTTGCTAGGAAATAGCGTTGGCAGATGTCTACGTATCGAACCAATAGAGTTCTAATGCTTCTTATATCGCCATATCGCATCGCATTTCTATGACTCATAATAATATATAATATTCAATGTGGAGTGTTATGTATACCTCGCATTCACTACAAATGATTGTAAATGCGACACTTCCTTGCTAGGATATGGCGATGGCAGATGTCTACGTATCGAAGCAACAGAGTTCTAATGCTTCTTATAACGAGATATCGCATCACATGTCTATGTTTTACGATAAGATATAATATTCATAGCGAAGTGTCACGTATACCTCGTATTCACTTCAAAAGAATGTAAATGCGACACTTCCTTGCCAGGAAATAGCGTTTGCAGATGTCTACGTATCGTAGCATTGGATTTCGAATGCTTCTTAAAACGCGATATCACATCACATTTCTATGTTTCATGATAACATATAATATTCATTGCGAAGTTTCATGTATTCCTCGTATTCACTTCGAATGAATGTAAATGCGACACTTCCTTGCTAGGAAATAGCGTTTGCAGATATCTACGTATCGTAGCATTAAATTTCTAATGCTTCTCAAAACGCGATATCGCATCTCATTTCTATGTTTCATGATATGATATAATATTCATTGCGAAGTGTCTTGTATACCTCGCATACACTTCAACTGAATGTAAATGCGACACTTCCTTGCTAGGAAATAGCGTTGGCAGATGTCTACGTATCGAAGCAACAGTGTACTAATGCTTCTTAAATCGCCGTATCGCATCTCATTTCTATGTTTCATGATAAGATATAATATTCACTGTGGATTGTTGTGTATACCTCGTATTCCCCTCAACAGAATGTAAATGCGACACTTCACTGGGAAGTAGCCTTTGCAGATGTCTACGTATCGAAGCAATAGAGATCCAATGCTTCTTAAATCGCGATATCTCATCTCATTTCTATGTTTCATGATAATATATAATATTCATTGCGATGTGGCATGTATACCTCGTATTCTCTTCAAAAGAACGTAAATGCGACACATCCTTGATAGGAAATAGCGTTTCCAGATGTCTACGTATCGTAGCAATAGAGATCTAATGCTTCTCAAAACGCGATACGGCATCTCATTTCTATGTTTCATGATAAGATATGATATTCATTGCGATGTGTCATGTATACCTTGTACTCACTTCAAAAGAATGTAAATGCGACACTTCCTTGCTAGGAAATAGCGTTTCCAGATGTCTAGGTATCGAAACAATAGTGTTCTAATGCTTCATAAAAGAAGATATTGCATCTTATTTCTATGTTTCATGATATGATATAATATTCATTGCGAAGTGTCTTGTATACCTCGCATACACTTCAACTGAATGTAAATGCGACACTTCCTTGCTAGGAAATAGCGTTGGCAGATGTCTACGTATCGAAGCAATAGTGTACTAATGCTTCTTAAATCGCCGTATCGCATCTCATTTCTATGTTTCATGATAAGATATAATAATCACTGTGGATTGTTATGTATACCTCGTATTCCCCTCAACAGAATGTAAATGCGACACTTCACTGGGAAGTAGCGTTTGCAGATGTCTACGTATCGAAGCAATAGAGATCCAATGCTTCTTAAATCGCGATATCTCATCTCATTTCTATGTTTCATGATAATATATAATATTCATTGCGATGTGGCATGTATACCTCGTATTCTCTTCAAAAGAATGTAAATGCGACACGTCCTTGCTGAAATAGCGTTTGTAGATGTCTACGTATCGTAGCATTAGAGTTCTAATGCTTCTTAAAACGCGATATTGCACCTCATTTCTATGTTTCATGATAAGATATAACATTCATTAGGAAGTGTCATGTATACCTGGCATACACTTCAAATGAATGTAAACGCAACACTTCCTTGCTAGGAAATAGCGTTTGCAGATGTCTACGTATGGTAGCATTAGGGTTCTAAATCTTTTCAACACGCGATATCGCATCTCATTTCTATGTTTGATGATAAGATATAATATTCATTGTGAAGTGTCTTTTATACCACGCATACACTTCAAACGAATTAAAAGGCGACACTTCCTTTCTAGGAAGTAGCGTTTGCAGATGTCTACGTATCGAAGCAATAGAGTTCTAATGCATCTTAAATCGTCATATCGCATTTCATTCCTATGTTTTATTATAAGATATAATATTCATTGTGCAGTGTTATGTATACCGCGTATTCACTTCAATAGAATGTAAATGCGACACTTCCTTGCTAAGAAACAGCGTTTACAGATGTCTACGTATCGTAGCATTAGAGTTCTAATCCTTCTTAGAACGCGAATCGATCCTCATTTCTATGATCCATGATTAGATATAATATTCATTGTGGAGTGTTATGTATACCTCGTATTCACTTCAAAAGATTGTAAATGCGTCTCTTCCTTGCTAGGAAATAGCGTCTGCAGATATCTACGTAGCAATAGAGTACTAATGCTTCTTAAAACGAGATGTCCCCTCTCATTTCTATGTTTCATGATAAGATATAATATTCATTTCGAAGTGGCTTGTATACCTCGCATACACTTCAAAAGAATGTAAATGCGACACTTCCTTGCTAGGAAGTAGCGTTTGCAGATGTCTACGTATCGAAGCAACAGAGTACTAATGCTTCTTACAACGAGATATCGCATCTCATTTCTATGTTTTAGGATAAGATATAATATTCATTGCGTAGTGTCAGGTATACTTCGTATTCACTCCAAAAGAATGTAAATGCGACACTTCTTTCTTTGGAAATAGCGTTTGCAGATGTCTACGTATCGAAGCAATAGAGTTCTAATGCTTCTTAAAACTCGATATCGCATCTCATTCCTATGTTTCATGATAAGATATAATATTCATTGCGAAGGGTTTTGTATTCATCGTCTACACTTGAAATGTATGTAAATGCGACACTTCATTTCTAGGAAATTACGTTTTCAGATGTCTACGTATCGAAGCAATAGAATTCTAGTGCTTCTTAAAATGCGATATCGCATCTCACTTCTATGTCTCATGTTAAGATATAATATTCATTGCGAATTGTCACGTATACCTCGCACACGCTACAAATGAATGTAAATTGCGATACTTCCTTGCTAGGAAATAGCTTTTGCAGATGTCTACGTATCGAAGCAATAGAGTTCTAATGCTTCCTGAAACGGGATATCGCATCTCATTTCTATGTTTCATGATAAGATATAATATTAATTGCGAAGTGTCATGTATACTTTGTATTCACTTCAGAAGAATGTAAATGTGACAGTTCCTTGCTAGGAAATAGCGTCTGCAGATATCGACGTATCGTAGCAACAGAGTTCTAATGCTTCTTAAAACGCGATATCCCATCTCATTTCTATGTTTCATGATAAGATACAATATTCATTGCGAAGTGCTATGTATTCCTCGTCTACAATTCAAATGAATGTTAATGGGACACTTCCTTGCTAGGAAATAGCGTTTGCAGATTTCTACGTATCGAAGCAATAGAGTTCTAATGCTTCGTGAACCGCGATATAGCATCACATCTCTATGTTTCGTGATAAGATATAATATTCATTGTGGAATGTTATGTATACCTCGTATTCGCATCAAAAGAATGTACATGCGACACTTCCATTCCAGGAAATTACGTTTCCAGATGTCTTCGTATCGAAGCAATAGGGTTCTAATGTTTCTTAAAACGAGATATAGCACCTCATTTCTGTGTTAGGATAAGATATAATACTCATTGCGGAGTCTCATGTATACATCGTATTCTCTCCAAAAGAATGTAAATACGACACTTCCTTGCTAGGAAATAGCGTTTGCAGATATATACGTATCATAGCAATAAGTTCTAATGCTTATAAAATCGCGATATCGCATCTCATTTCTATGTTTCATGATAAGATATAATATTCATTGCTGAGTGTCATGTGTACTTCGTATTCACTTCAAAAGAATGTAAATGCGACACTTCCTTGCTAGGAAGTAGCGTTTGCAGATGTCTACGTATCGATGCAATAGAATTCTAATCCTTGTTAAATCGCGATATCGCATCTCATTTCTATGTTTTATGATAGGATATAATATTCATTGCGAAGTGTCATGTATACCTCGAATTCTCTTCAAAAGATTGTAAATACGACACTTCCTTGCTAGGAGATAGCGTTTGCAGATGTCTACGTATCGAAGCAATATAGATCTAATGCTTCTCATAACGCGATATCGCATCTCATTTCTATGTTTCATGATAAGATATAATATTTAATGTGGAGTGTTATGTATACCTCGTATTGACTTCAAAAGAATGTAAATGCGACACTTCCTTGCTAGGATATAGCGATGGCAGACGTCTACGTATCGAAGCAACAGAGTTATAATGCTTCTTAAAACGAGGTATGGCATCTCATTTCTATGTTTTATGATAAGATATAATGTTCATTGTGCAGTGTTACGTATACCTCGTATACACTACAAATGAATATAAATGCGACACTTCCTTGCTAGGAAGTAGCGTCTGCAGATGTCTACGCATCGAAGCAATAGAGTTCTAATGCTTCTTAAATCGCCATGTCGCATCTCATTTCTATGTTTCATGATAAGTTATGATATTCATTGCGAAGGGTTTTGTATTCATCGTCTACACTTGAAATGTATGTAAATGCGACACTTCATTTCTAGGAAATTACGTTTTCAGATGTCTACGTTTCGAAGCAATAGAATTCTAGTGCTTCTTAAAACGCGATATCGCATCTCACTTCTATGTCTCATGTTAAGATATAATATTCATTGCGAAGTGTCATGTGTACCTCATATTCACTGCAAAAGAATGTAAATCCGGAACTTCCTTGCTTGGAAGTAGCGTTTGCAGATGTCCACGTATCGATGCAATAGAGTTCTAATGCTTCTTAAAACGCGATATCGCATCTCATTTCTATGTCTCATGATAAGATATAATATTCATTGTGGAGTGTGCAGTATACATCGTATTCACTTCAGAAGAATGTAAATGCGACACCTCCTTGCTAGGAAATAGCGTTTGCAGATGTCTACGTACCGTAGCAATTGAGTTTTAATGCTTCTTAAATCGCGATGTCGCATCTCATTTCTATGTTTCAGGATAAGATACAATATTCATTCTGGAGTGATATGTATACCTCGCATTCACCTCGAAAAAAAGTAAATGCGACACTTCCTTGCTAGGATATAGCGTTTCCAGATGACTTCGTATCAAAGCAATAGGGTTTTAATGCTTCTTAAAACGCGACATCGCATCGCATTTCTATGTTCCGTGATAAGATATAATATTCATTGCGAAGAGTCACGTATACCTCGTATTCACTTCAAAAGAATGTAAATGCAACACTTCCTTGCTAGGAAAAAGCGTTTGCAGATGTCTACGTATCGAACCAATAGTATTCTAGTGCTTCGTAAAACGCGACATCACATCTCATTTCTAGGTCCCATGGTAGGATATAATATTCATTGTGCAGTGATATGTATACCTCGTACTTACTACAAAAGAATGTAAATGCGACCTTTCCTCGCTAGGAAATAGCGATTGCAGATGTCTCCGTATCGAAGCAATAGATTTCTAATGCTTCTTAAAACGCGAAATCGCATATCATTTCTATGTCTCATGATAATATATAATATTCATTGCGAAGTGTTACGTATTCCTCGTCTAGACTGTAAATGAATGTAAATGCCACACTTGCTTCCTAGGAAATAGCGTTTGCAGACATCTACGTCTCGAAGCAATAGAGTTCTAATGCTTCTTAAATCGCGATGTCGCATCGCATTTCTATGTCTCATGATAATATATAATATTCATTGCGTAGTGTTATGTATTCCTCGTCCAACTTTAAATGAATGTAAATGCGACACTTCCTTGGTAGGAAATAGCGTTGGCAGATGTCTACGTATCGAAGCAATTGAGTTCTAATGCTTCTTAAAACGAGATTTCGCATCTCATTTTTATGTTTCATGATAAGATATAGTATTCATTGGGAAGTGTCACGTATTTCTCGCATACACTTCAAATGAATGTAAATGCGACACTTCCTTGGTAGGAAATAGCGTTGGCAGATGTCTACGTATCGAAGCAATTGCGTTCTTATGCTTCTTAAAACGAGATTTCGCATCTCATTTTTATGTTTCATGACAAGATATAATATTCATTGCGAAGTGTCATGAATATCTCGCATTCGCTTCAAAAGAATGTAAATGCGACACTTCCTTTCTAGGTAATTGCGTTTCCAGATGTCTAGGTATCGAAACAATAGAGTTCTATTGCTTCATAAAAGAAGATGTCGCATCTCATTACTAAGTCTCTTGATAAGATATAATATTCATAGCGAAGTGTTATATATTCCTCGTCTACACTTTAAATGAATGTAAATGCGACACTTGCTTTCTAGGAAATATCGTTTCCAGAAGTCTACGTATCGAAGCAATAGAGTTTTAGTGCTTCTTAATTCGCGATATCGCAACTCATTTCTATGTTTCATGATAACATATAATATTCATTGCGAAGTGTTATGTATACCTCGCATACACTTCAAATGAATGTAAATGCGACACTTCCCTGCTAGGAAATAGCGTTTGCAGATGTCTACGTATCGTAGCAATAGAGTTGTAATGCTTCTTATATCGCGAGATCGCATCTCACTTCGATGTTTGATGATAACATATAATGTTCATTGTGCAATGTTATGTATACCTCGCATTCACTTCAAAAGAATGTAAATGCGACACGTCCTTGCTGAAATAGCGTTTGTAGATGTCTACGTATCGTAGCATTAGAGTTCTTATCCTTCTTAGAACGCGAATCGATCCTCATTTCTATGTTCCATGATTAGATATAATATTCATTGTGGAGTGTTATGTATACCTCTTATTCACTTCAAAAGATTGTAAATGCGTCTCTTCCTTGCTAGGAAATAGCATCTGCAGATATCTACGTAGCAATAGAGTACTAATGCTTCTTAAAACGAGATGTCCCCTCTCATTCCTATGTTACATGATAAGATATAATATTCATTTCGAAGTGGCTTGTATACCTCGCACACACTTCAAAAGAATGTAAATGCGACACTTCCTTGCTAGGAAGTAGCGTTTGCAGATGTCTACGTATCGAAGCAACAGAGTACTAATGATACTTACAACGAGATATCGCATCTCATTTCTATGTTTTAGGATAAGGTATAATATTCATTGCGTAGTGTCATGTATACTTTGTATTCACTCCAAAAGAATGTAAATGCGACACTTCTTTCTTTGGAAATAGCGTTTGCAGATGTCTACGTATCGAAGCAATAGAGTTCTAATGCTTCTTAAAACGCGATATCGCATCTCATTCCTATGTTTCATGATAAGATATAATATTCATTGCGAAGGGTTTTGTATTCATCGTCTACACTTGAAATGTATGTAAATGCGACACTTCATTTCTAGGAAATTACGTTTTCAGATGTCTACGTATCGAAGCAATAGAATTCTAGTGCTTCTTAAAACGCGATATCGCATCTCACTTCTATGTCTCATGTTAAGATATAATATTCATTGCGAAGTGTCATGTGTACCTCATATTCACTGCAAAAGAATGTAAATCCGGAACTTCCTTGCTTGGAAGTAGCGTTTGCAGATGTCCACGTATCGATGCAATAGAGTTCTAATGCTTCTTAAAACGCGATATCGCATCTCATTTCTATGTATCATGGTAAGATATAATATTCATTGTGGAGTGTGCAGTATACATCGTATTCACTTCAGAAGAATGTAAATGCGACACCTCCTTGCTAGGAAATAGCGTTTGCAGATGTCTAAGTACCGTAGCAATTGAGTTTTAATGCTTCTTAAATCGCGATGTCGCATCTCATTTCTATGTTTCAGGATAAGATACAATATTCATTCTGGAGTGATATGTATACCTCGCATTCACCTCGAAAAAAAGTAAATGCGACACTTCCTTGCTAGGATATAGCGTTTCCAGATGACTTCGTATCGAAGCAATAGAGTTTTAATGCTTCTTAAAACGCGACATCGCATCGCATTTCTATGTTCCGTGATAAGATATAATATTCATTGCGAAGAGTCACGTATACCTCGTATTCACTTCAAAAGAATGTAAATGCGACACTTCCTTGCTAGGAAAAAGCGTTTGCAGATGTCTACGTATCGAACCAATATACTTCTAATGCGCCTTAAATCGACATATCACATCTCATTTCAATGTTTCATGATAAGATATAATATTCATTGCGATGTGTCATGTATACCTTGGATTCACTTCAAAAGAATGTAAATGCGACACTTCCTTGCTAGGGAATAGCGTTTCCAGATGTCTAGGTATCGAAACAATAGAGTTCTAATGTTACTTAAAACGCGACATCGCATCTCATTTCTATGTCTCACTTCTATGTCTCATTTCTATGATAAGATATAATATTCATTGTGCAGTGTTATGTATACATCGTATTCGCTTCAAAACAATGTCAACGCGACACTTCCTTGCTAGGAAATGGCGTTTACAGATGTCTACGTATCGAAGAAATTGAGTTCTAATGCTTCTTAAATCGCGATATCGCATCTCATCTCTATGTTTCGTGATAAGATATAATATACATTGCGTGGTGTTATGTATACCTCGTATTCACTTCAAAAGAATCTAAATGCGACACTTCCTTGCAAGGAAATAGCGATTGCAGGTGTCCACGTATCGTAGCAATAGAGTTCTAATGCTTCTCAAAACGCGATATCGCATCTCATTTCTATGCTTCATGATAAGATACAATATTCATTGCGAAGTGTCATGTATACCTCGTATTCACTTCAAAACAATGTAAATGCAACACTTCCTTGCTAGGAAATAGCGTTTGCAGATGTCTACGTATCGAAGCAATAGAGTCCTAATGCTGCTTAAATCGCGATATCGCATCCCATTTCTATGTTTCATTAAAAGATATAATATTCATTGCGGAGTGCTGTCATAACCTCGTATTCACTTCAAAAGAATGTAAATGCGACACTCCCTTGCTAGGAAATAGCGTTTGCAGATGTCTACGTATCGTAGCATTAGTGATCTATTGCTTCTCAATACGCGATATCGCATCTCATTTCTGTTTCATGATAATATATAATATTCATTGCGAAGTGTCTTGTATACCTCGCATACACTTCAAAATGAATGTAAATGCGACACTTCCTTGCTAGGAAATAGCGTTAGCAGATGTCTACGTATCGAAGCAATAGAGACCTACTGCTTCTTAAATCGCAATATCGCATTGCATTTCTATGTTTCATGATAAGATATAATATTCATTACGAAGTGTCATGTATACCTCGTATTACATTCAAGAGAATGTAAATGCGACACTTCCTTGCTGGGAAGTTACGTTTGCAGATGTCTACGTATCGAAGCAATAGAGTTCTAGTGCTTCTTAAATAGCCATATCGCATCTCATTTCTATGTTTCATGATAAGATATAATATTCGATGTGGAGTGTTATGTATACCAAGTATTGGCTTCAAAAGTATGTAAATGCGACACTTTCTTGCTAGGAGATAGTATTGGCAGGTGTCTACGTATCGAAGCAGTAGAGTTCAAATGCTGCTTAAATCGCGATATCGCATCTCATTTCTATGTTTCATGATGAGATATAATATTCATTGTGCAGTGTTATGTTTATATCGTCTACACTTCAAATGAATATAAATGCGGCAATTCCCTGCTAGGAAATAGCGTTTGCAGATGTCTAGATATCGTAGCAATAGAGTTCTAATGCTTCTCAAAACGCGATATCGCATCTCACTTCTATGTTTCATGATAAGATATAATATTCATTGCGAAGTGTCATGTATACCTCGCATACACTTCAAATGAATGTAAATGAGACACTTCATTGCTAGGAATTAGCGTTTCCAGATGTCTCCGTATCGAAGCAATAGAGCTCTAATGCTTCTTATATCGCGATATCGCATCTCATTTCTATGTTTCGTGATTAGATATAATATTCCTTGTGGACTGTTATGTATACCTCGCATTTACGTCAAAAGAATGTAAATGCGACACTTACTTGCTAGGAAATAGCGTTTGCAGATGTCTACGTATCGCAGCAATAGGGTTCTAATGCTTCTTAAACCTCGATATCCCATCCCATTTCTAAGTCTCATGACAAGATATAATATTCATTGCGAAGTGTCATGTGTACCTCGCATACACTTCAAATGAATGTAAATGCGACTCTCCCCTTGCTAGGAAGTAGCGTTCGCAGATATCTACGAATCGGAGCAACAGTGTCCTAATGCTTCTTAAAACGCGATATCGCTCCTCATTTCTATAATTCATGGTAGAATGTTATATTCATTGCGAAATGTCTTGTATATCTCGCATACACTGCAAATGAATGTAAATTCAACACTTCCTTGCCAGGAAATAGCGTTGGCAGATATCTACGTATCGTAGCATTAGAGTTCTAATGCTTCCCGAAACGCGATATTGCATCTCATTTCTATGTGTCATGATAAGATATAATATCCATTACGAAGTGTTATGTATTCCTCTTCTACACTTCAAATTAATGTAAATGCGACACTTCCCTTCTAGAAAATTACGTTACCAGATGTCTACGTATCGAAGCGATAGAGTTCTAATGCTTCTTAAAACGCGATATCGCATCTCATTTCTATGTTTCGTGATAAGATATAATATTCATTGTGGAGTGTTATGTATACCTCGTATTCACTTCAAAAGAATGTAAATGCGACACTTCCTTGCTAGGAAATAGTTTTTGCAGATGTCTACGTATCGTAGCATTAGAGTTCTAATGCTTCTCAAAACGCGATATAGCATCTCATTTCTATGTTTCATTATAAGATATAATTTTCATTGCGAAGTGTCATGTATACCTCCCATACACTTCAAATTAATATAAATGCGAAACATCCTTGCTACGAAATTACGTTTCCACATGTCTACGTATTGAAGCAATAGAGTTCCAATGCTCCTGAAATCGCGAAATCGCAACTCATTTCTATGTCTCATGATAAGATATAATATTCATTGTGCAGTGTTATGTATATCTCGTCTACACTTCAAATGAATGTAAATGCGACACTTCCCTTCTAGAAAATTACGTTACCAGATGTCTACGTATCGAAGCGATAGAGTTCTAATGCTTCTTAGAACGCGATATCGTATATCATTTCTGTGTCTCATGATAAGATATAGCATTCATTGTGCAGTGTTATATATACCTCGCATACACTTCAAATGAATGTATATGCGACACTTCCTTGCTAGGAAATAGCGTTGGCAGATGTCTACGTATCGTAGCATTAGAGTTCTAATTCTTCTTAAAACGCGATATCGCATCTCATTTCTATGTTTCATGATAAGATATAATATTCATTGTGGAGTGTTATGTATACCTCGTATTCACGTCAAAAGAATGTAAATGCGACACTTCCTTGCTAGGATATAGCGTTGGCAGATGTCTACGTATCGAAGCATTAGAGTTCTAATGCACCTTAAAACGCCATATCGCATCTCATTTCTATGCTTCATGATAAGATATAACATTCATTGTGCAGTGTTATGCATACCTCGTATCACATCAAAAGTATGTAAATGCGACACTTCCATGCTAGGAAATAGCGTTTGCAGATATCTACGTATCGTAGCATTAGAGTTCTAATGCTTCTCAAAACGGGATATTGCATCTCATTTCTATGTTTCATGGTAAGATGTTATATTCATTGCGAAATGTCTTGTATAGCTCGCATACACTTCAAATGAATGTAAATGCGACACTTCCTTGCTAGGAAATAGCGTTGGCAGATGTCTACGTATCGAAGCAATAAAGTTCTAATGCTTCTTAAATCGCCATAACGCATCTCATTTCTATGTTTCATGATAACATATAATATTCATTGTGAAGTGTTATTCATACCTCGTATTCACTTCAAAAGAGTGTTAATGCGACACTTCCTTGCTAGGAAATAGTGTTTGCAGAAGTCTACGTATCGTAGCATTAGAGTTCTAATGCTTCTTAAAACGCGATATCGCATATCATTTCCATGTTTCATGATAAGAAATAATATTCATTGCGAAGTGTCATGTATACCTGGCACACACTTCAAATGAATGTAAATGCGACACTTCTCTCTAGAAAATTACGTTACCAGATGTCTACGTATCGAAGCAATAGAGTTCTAATGCTTCTTAAATCGCGATATCGCATCTCATTTCTGTGTTTCATGATAAGATATAATATTCATTGCGAAGTGACATGCATACCTCGTATTCACTTCAGAAGAATGTAAATGCGACACTTCCTTGCTAGGAAATAGCGTTTGCAGATGTCTACGTACCGTAGCAATTGAGTTCTAATGCTTCTTAAATCGCGATATCGCATCTCATTTCTATGCTTCATGATAAAGTACAATATTCATTCTGGAGTGATATGTGTACATCGTATTCACCTCAAAAGAATGTAAATGCGACACTTCCTTGCTAGGAAGTAGCGTTTGCAGATGTCTACGTATCGTAGCATTAGTGTTCTAATGCTACTCAAAACGCGATATCGCATCTCATTTCTATGTTTCATAATAATATATAATAATCATTGCGAAGTGTCATGTATACCTCGCATACATTTCAAATGAATGTAAATGCGACACTTCCTTGCTAGGAAATAGCGTTTGCAGATGTCTACGTACCTAAGCAATAGAGTTCTAATGCTTCTTAAATCGCCATAGCACATCTCATTTCTAAGTTTCATGATAAGATATAATATTCGTTGTGGAGTGTTATGTATACCTCGTATTCGCTTCATAAGAATGTAAATGCGACACTTCCTTGCTAGGAAATAGCGTCTGCAGATGTACACGTATAGTAGAAATAGAGTTCTAATTCCTCTTAAAACGCGATATAGCATCTCATTTCTATGTTTCATTATAAGATATAATATTCATTGCGAAGTGTTGTGTATTCCTCGTCTGCAATTCAAATGAAAGTAAATGCAACACTCCCTTTCTAGGAAATTACGTTTCCAGATATCTGCGTATCGAAGCAATAGTGTTCTAATGCTTCTTAAATCGCGATATCGCATCTCATTTCTATGTTTCATGATAAGATATAATATTCATTGTGCAGTGTTATGTATACCGCGTATTCACTTCACTAGAATGTAAATGCGACACTTCCTTGCTAGGAAATAGCGATTGTAGATGCCTACGTATCGAAGCAATAGAGACCTACTGCTTCTTGAATCGCCATATCGCATGTCATTTCTATGTTCCATGATAAGATAGAATATTCGTTGTGGAATGTTATGTATACCTCGTATTCGCTTCACTAGAATGTAAATGCGACACTTCCTTGCTAGGAAATAGCGATTGTAGATGCCTACGTATCGAATCAATAGAGGTCTACTGCTTCTTGAATCGCCATATCGTATCTGATTTCTATTTTTCATGATAAGATATAATATTCATTGTGCAGTGTTATGTGTATCTCGTCTACACTTCAAAAGAATGTACATACGACACTTCTTTGCTAGGAAATAGCGTCTGCAGATGTCTATGTATCGTAGCAATAGAGTTCGAATTCTTCTTAAAACGCGATATCGCATCTCATTTCTATGATTCATGATAAGATACAATATTAATTGCCAAGTGTCATGTATACCTCGTATTCACTACAAAAGAATGTAAATGCTACACTTCCTGGCTAGGAAATAGGAAAACACGCCCTCAAGGATCGCAGATTTTCGAACGCTCCAAAAACATGCTTGGCATGTGACAGGAAGTGGATACGCATTTTACTTAATTTGCAATTATAAATAATTTATAATTTATATTTTTAATTTACAATTATAAATAATTGTATACATATAGTTCATATATCTGTATATCTGTTTTCATTACATCTATGCGTCATTTCGCTGCTTTTATAGAGGGCTAATTCATAAAATAAATTTTTGTTATCAAGTGTCAGTAACAGGTTGATTGAAAATATAGATAGTACTCAAAAAACTGTTACCTTCCAATTTTAAAACACGAAGTTTGAAATTCTAAAATGCAGATCAATGAAACACTTTATAAGATACGATACGTACGACGATCCGCACAGATCAGCCGGCAATGGCTATTGTCACGTCACGAGTCGTGAAAACTTATCGTTTACCGGGAGCGACACGCAGCCTCGAACGGTTCGGCTCGCGGAATTGCGACGAAGACCGGGTTCTTTCTGGTTCGCGAAACACGTATCAAAAGGCACGAACGCGGATAAGAAAATATGACCTTACCTTTGATGTCTTGACAGCTGCTAATATTTAGTACCCTTGTTGCAGGTATCGTCGTCGGCACGGATCGCCCTCAGGTATAATCCGTGCGTACGGTCGGTGAGGCGTGATTGTCAGCGGGACGAGTACCCAGGTGGGCTGACCTCGGGGATGGATCGGCTCGGTCAAGCGGATCGGCGATGGATGCGGCTGTGCGGGACGGCTGTCCGATCGGCGTGCGGCGGAAGATGAGACGTTGCAGTGGTATTTGCACACGGCTGTACCAACGTATCCGCGCACAAATGAACGCAAGAAGTTCTTCCTTCCCGCGCGACGAGTTCGTTTAGTTGTACCGGAATGACGCATTCGAGTCGGTTTCCAAAAGTCCAGATACGGGTCCACTAAGCGTCGGTCCGCTCTAGTTTACCGGTTCAGAAATATGGAAAATCGACGAGTGTCCTTGCTCTAGCCTCGCTGTGGGTCGATGCAGCTAAGAGGCGGTCGGCTATAACTGATCGATTACCAAGTTTGACTAAAGCTCGGAGCTTGTGAATGTTCTTGAAGACGCGTGAACTCGTGGAAGACTTCGCAATGAATGAATTTATAATAATAATAAGGCAAGGAATATTTAGAATGATGAGAATTGTAGTACTGGTAAAAATAAAGTATATTCTAAATAAAACTAAGCTTACACTGATACTTCCCTATGCTAAAGTTGACTAAGTACTAGGATACGATAATTAGAGTTTAGAATAAGGACTTGAATTGAATTAGAGTTTAAGTTGAAATAGTAAGATTGGATTATGATAAAGGAGTGCTCGCTTGGAGCGAATGGCTCGAACTAGAGATTGGATTTGAGGGAGGTACGCTCGCTTGGAGCGGATGACTCGTATTGACTATCAGCTCGCGGGCCCGCGACCTCCTCGGATCGCGGGGCGCGCGAGTCGCAGGTCCCCAGAGTGGGGCGGACGCTCGGCTCACGTAGTGGGGTGGACAGTCGTGGTAGGGCGCGCGCGTTCGGCGTGAGCCGCGCACGTCGAGCGCTTCGCTTACTTCTTATTACGATTAATTATGATCTTAAAAATTAGAATATCACATGAAACGCCTTATGCTAGGTTGTGTGTGTTGTGTCGTGTGCGTACATGGAGTGTCGTGTGCTTAAGTTCTAGGATTCGCTTAATTATAATTATAATGGTATGCAAAGTATGGGTACGGGAGCGTAACGGCAGGCGACCCTTCCTGATACGTGGAATGGTCCTCGTGCGGAGGCTGTGGCTCGGTCGTGCTCCAGCTGTCTGGAAGGCACGCGTCGTAGCGCGGTCGTGTGGCCCAACTCCTGGTTGCGGGGGTGGCTGCCTTAGCTCGGCGATCGTATACTCGGTAAGCTAGTCTTTGTGGTGGCGACAGGCGATGCGTGTGGCTCTGCCGGGCGGTGAAGGAGGTACCGCGAGGTTCGGCGGACGTTACACAATAATGACTGTTTTTTCTTAAATTTAAGGAATGATTCAGTTGTTTCGCTTTGGTTTCGGAATGCTAGAGACTTCGATACCATCGTAACGTAACAGAAACATTTGCAGCTCCTTGCTCAGTTGCCGACTGAATAAAAAAAACGTGAAAACGAGATATATCGTGACCCGGTCGCAACGTTTAGCTTTCTAAAAACGAGATACCTCGTCACCCGTCCGCAATGTGTTAAAACGCGATATCGCATCTCATTTCTATGTTTCATGTTAAGATATAATATTCATTGCGTAGTGTCATGTATATCTCGCACACACTTCAAAAGAACGAAAATGAGACACTTCCTTGCTAGGAAGTAGCGTTTGCAGATGTCTACGTATCGAAGCAATAGAGTTCTAATGCTTCTTAAATCGCGACATCGCATCACATTCCTAGGATTCATGATAAGATACAATATTCATTGTGCAGTGTTATGCATACCTCGTATTCGCTTCAAATGAATGTAAATGCGACACTTCCCTGCTAGGAAGTAGCGTTTGCAGATGTCTACGTATCGATGCAATAGAGTTCTAACGCTTCTTAAATCGCGATATCGCATATCATTTCTATGTTTCATGATAAGATATAATATTCATTGCGGAGTGTCATGTGTACCTCGTTTTCACTTCAAAAGAATGAGAATGCGACACTTCCTTACTAGGAAGTAGCGTTTGCAGATGTCTACGTATCGATGCAATAGAGTTCTAACGCTTCTTAAATCGCGATATCGCATATCATTTCTATGTTTCATGATAAGATATAATATTCATTGCGTAGTGGCATGTATACCACGCATACACTTCAAAGGAATGTAAATGCGACACTTCCTCGCTAGGAAATAGCGTTTGCAGATGTTTAGGTATCGTAGCAATACAGGTCTAATGCTTGTTAAAACGCGATATCGCATCTCATTTCTATGTTTCATGATAAGATATAATATTCATTTCGAAGTGTCATGAATACCTCGCATACACTTCAAATGTATGTAAATGCGACACTTCCCTGCTGTTAAATAGCGTTTGCAGATGTCTGCGCACCGTAGCAATAGAGTTCTAAAGCTTCTTAAGACAAGATATCGCATCTCATTTCTATGTTTCATGATAAAATATAATATTCATTGCGAAGTGTCATGTATACCTCGAATTCACTTCAAAAGAATGTAAATGCGACACTTCCACGCTAGGAAATAGCTTTTGCAGATGTCTACGTAACGTAGCAATAGTGTTCTAAATCTTCTTAAAACAAGATATCGCATCTCATTTCTATGTTTCATGATAAGATATAATATTCATTGCGAAGTGTCATGTATACCTCGTATTCACTTCAAATGAATGTAAATGTGTTACTTCATTGCTAGGAAATAGCGTTTGCAGATGTCTACGTATCGTAGCAATAGAGTTCTATTGCTTCTTCGATCGCAATATCGCATCTCATTTCTACGTTTCATGATAAGATATAATATTCATTGTGGAGTGTTATGTACACCTCGTATTCACTTCAAAGGAATGTAAAGGCGACACTTCCTTGCTAAGCAGTAGCGTTTGCAGATGTCTACGTATAGTAGCAATAGAGTTCTAATGCTATTTAAATCGCGATATCGCATCTCATTTCTAAGTTTCATGATTAGATATAATACTCATTGTGGAGTGTCATGTATATCTCGTATTCACATCAATAGAATGTAAATGCGACACTTCCTTCATAGGCAGTAGCGTTTGCAGATGTCTATTTATAGACGCAATAGATTTCTAATGGATCTTAAAACGGGATATCGCATCTCACTTCTATGTTTCATGATAAGGTATAATATTCATTGCGAAGTGTCATGTATACCTCGCAAACACTTCAAATGAATGTAAATGCGACACTTCCTTTCTAGGAAATAGCGTTTGCAGATGTCTTCGTATAGTAGCAATAGGATTCCAATGCTATTTAAATCGCGATATCGCATCTCATTTCTAAGTTTCATGATTAGATATAATACTCATTGTGGAGTGTCATGTATATCTCGTATTCACATCAAAAGAATGTAAATGCGACACTTCCTTGCTAGGAAATCTCGTTTGCAGATGTCTCCATATCGAAGCAATAGGGTTCTAATGCTTCTCAAATCGTGATATCGCCACTCATTTCTATGTCTCATGATAAGATATAATATTCACTGCGACGTGTCATGTATACCTCGTATTCAATTCAAAAGAATGTAAATGCGAAACTTCCTTGCCAGGAATTAGCGTTTGCAGATGTCTCCGTATCGAAGCAATAGAGTTCTAATGCTTCTTAAATCGCTATATCGTATTTCATTTCTATGTTCCTTAATAAGGTATAATATTCATTGCGAAGTGTCATGTATACCTCGTATTCACTTCAAACGAAACGAAATGCGACACTTCCTTGCTAGGAAATAGTGTTGGCAGATGTCTGCGTATCGAAGCAATAGAGGTCCTATGCTTCTTAAATCGCAATATCGCATCTCATTTCTATGTTTCATGATAACATATAATATTCATTGCGAAGTGTCATGTATACCTCGCATACACGTCAAATGAATGTACATGTGACACTTCATTGCTAGGAAATAGCGTTTGCAGATGTCAACGTATCGAAACAAAAGTGTTCTAATGCTTCTTAAAACTAGATGTCGCATCGCATTTCTATGTTTCATGATAAGATATAATATTCATTGCGAAGTGTCACGTACACCTCGTATTCACTTCATAAGAATGTAAATGCGACACTTCCTTACTAGGAAATCTCGTTTGCAGATGTCTCCATATCGAAGCAATAGGGTTCTAATGCTTCTCAAATCGTGATATCGCCACTCATTTCTATGTTTCATGATAAGATATAATATTCACTGCGACATGTCATGTATACCTCGTATTCAATTCAAAAGAATGTAAATGCGAAACTTCCTTGCTAGGAAATAGCGTCTGCAGATGTCAACGTATCGTTGCAATAGTGTTCTAATGCTTCTCAATACGCGATATCGCATCTCACTTCTATGTTTCATGATAAGAGATAATATTCATTACGAAGTTTCATGAATACCTCGTGTTCACTTCAAAAGAATGTAAATGCGACACATACTTGCCAGGAAATAGCGTTTGCAGATGTCTCCGTATCGAAGCAATAGAGTTCTAATGCTTCTTAAAACGAGACGTCGCATCTCATTTCTATGTTTCACGATAAGATATAATATTCATTGCAAAGTGTCATGTATACATCGAATTCACTTCAAAAGAGTGTAAGTGCGATACTTCCGTGCTACGAAATAGCGTTTGCAGATGTCTACGTATCGTAGCAATAGAGTTCTAATGCTCCTTGAAACTCGATATTGCATCTCATTTCTATGCTTCATGATAAGATACAATATTCATTGCGAAGTGCCACTTATACCTCGCATACACTTCAAATGAATGTAAATGCGACACTTCATTGCTATGAAATAGCGTTTGTAGATGTCTACGTATCGTTGCAATAGAGTTCCAATGCTTCTTATATAGCGATATCGCATCTCATATATATGCTTCATGATAAGATATAATATTCATTGCGAAGTGTCATGTATACCTCGTATTCACCTCAAAAGAATGTAAGTGCGACACTTCCTTGCTAGGATATAGCGTTGGCAGGTGTCTACGTATCGAAACAATAGAGTTCTAATGCTTCCTAAAACGAGATGTCGCATCTCATTTCTATGTTTTATGATAAGATATAATATTCATTGTGCAGTGTTATGTATACCTCGCATACACTTCAAATGAATGTAAATGCGACACTTTCTTGCTAGGAAATAGCGTTGGCAGATGTCTACGTATTGAAGGAATAGAGATCTATTGCTTCTTAATTAGCGATATCGCATCTCATTTCTATCTTTCATGATAAGGTATAATATTCATTGCGGAGTGTCATGTATACCTCGTATACACTTCAAAAGAATGTAAATGTGACACTTCCTTGCTAGGAAGCAGCGTTTGCACATGTCCACGTATCGAGGATGTAGAGTTCTATTATCCCTTAATTGGAGATATCGCATCTCATTTCTATGTTTCATGATAAGATATAATTTTCATTGTGCAGTGTTATGTTTATCTCGCCTACACTTCAAATGAATGTAAATGCGGCACTTCCCTGCTAGGAAATAGCGTTGGCACATGTCTGCGTATCGAAGCAATAAAGTTCTAATGCTTCTTAAATCGCAAAATCGCATTTCATTTCTATGTTTCATGATAAAATATAATATTCATTGTGGAGTGTTATGTATACCTCGTACTCACTTCAAAAGGATGATAATGCGTCACTTCCTTGCTAGGAAATAGCGTTGGCAGATGTCTATGTATCGTAGCAATAGAGTTCTAATGCTTCTCAAAACGCGATATCGCATCTCATTTCTATGTTTCATGATAAGATATAATATTCATTGCTAAGGTGTCTTGTATACCTCGCATACACTTCAAATGAATGTAGAGTGAAACTCCCTTGCTAGGAAATAGCGTTTGCAGATGTCTACGTAACGTAGCATTAAAGTTCTAATGCTTCTTAAATCGCGATTTCGCATCACATTTCTATGTTTCATGATAAGATATAATATTCATTGTGGAGTATTGTGTATACCTCGTATTCACTTCAAAAGAATGTAAATGCGACACTTCTTTGCAGGGAAATAGCGTAGGCAGATGTCTACGTAACGAAGCAATAGAATTCTAATGCTTCTTAAAACGGGACATCGTATCTCATTTCTATGTTTCGTGATAAGGAATAATATTCATTTCGAAGTGTCATGTATACCTCGTATTCACTTGAAAAGAATGAAAATGCGACACTTCCCTGCTAGGAAATAGCGTTTGCAGATGTCTACGTATCGAAGCAACAGTGTTCTAATGCTGCTTAAGACGGGATACCGTATTTCATTTCTATGTTTCATGATAAGATATAATATTCATTGCGAAGTTACATGTATACCTCGTATTCACTTCAAACGAATGTAAATGCGACACTTCCTTCCTAGGAAATAGCGTTTGCCGAAGTCTGCGTATAGTAGCAATAGAGTTCTAATGCTTCTCAAAACGCGATATCGCATCTCATTTCTATGTTTCATGATAAGATATAATATTCATTGCGAAGTGTCATGTATACCTCGTATTCACTTCAAACGAAACGAAATGCGACACTTCCTTGCTAGGAAATAGTGTTGGCAGATGTCTGCGTATCGCAGCAATAGAGGTCCTATGCTTCTTAAATCGCAATATCGCATCTCATTTCTATGTTTCATGATAACATATAATATTCATTGCGAAGTGTCATGTATACCTCGCATACACGTCAAATGAATGTACATGTGACACTTCATTGCTAGGAAATAGCGTTTGCAGATGTCAACGTATCGAAACAAAAGTGTTCTAATGCTTCTTAAAACTAGATGTCGCATCGCATTTCTATGTTTCATGATAAGATATAATATTCATTGCGGAGTGTCACGTACACCTCGTATTCACTTCATAAGAATGTAAATGCGACACTTCCATTCTAGGAAATAGCGTTTGCAGATGTTTCCGTATCTAAGCAATAGAGCTCTAATGCTTCTTAAAACGAGATGTCGCATCATATTTCTATGTTTCATGATAAGATATAATATTCATTGTGGGGTATTGTGTATACCTCGTATTCACCTCAAAAGAATGTTAATGCGACACTTCCTTGCTAGGAAAAAGTGTTTGCAGATGTCTCCGTATCGAAGCAATGGATTTGTAATCCTTCTTATATAGCGATGTCGCATCTCACTTCTATGCTTCATGATGAAATATAATATTCATTGCGAAGTGTCATGTATTCCTCGTAGTCACTTCAAAAGAATGTAAGTCGGATACATTCTTGCTAGGAAATAGCGTTTGCATATGTCTACGTATCGTGGTATTAGAGTTCTAATGCTTCCTAAAACGCGATATAGCTTCTCATTTCTACGTTTCATGATAAGATATAATATTCATTGTGGAATGATATCTATACCTCGTATCCACGTCAAAAGAATGTAAATGCGACACTTCCTTACTAGGAAGTAGCGTTTGCAGATGTCTACGTAGCGTAGCATTAGAGATATAATGCTTCTGAAAACGACAAATCGCGTCTCATGTCTATGTGTCATGATAAGATATAATATTCATTGCGAAGTGTTATATGTATCTCGTATTCACTTCAAACGAACGTAAATGCGACACTTCCTTGCTGGGCAGTAGCGTCTGCAGATGTCTACCTATCGTAGCAATAGAGATCTAATGCTTCTTAAAACGCGATATCGCATCTCATTTCTATGTTTCATGATAAGATATAATATTCATTGTGCAGTGTCATGTATACCTCGTACTCTCTTCAAAAGAAGGTAAGGGCGCCACATCCTTGCTAGGAAATAGCGTTTCCAGATGCCTGTGTATCGAAACGATAGGGTTCAAATGCTCCTTAAAACGAGATGTCGCACCTCATTTCTATGTTTCATGATAAGATATAATATTCATTGTGCAGGTTATGTACACATCGTATTCACTTCAAAAGAATGTAGATGCGACACTTCCTTGCTAGGAAGTAGCGATTGCAGATGTCTACGTATCGAAGCAATAGGGTTCTAATGCTTCTTAAATCGCCATATCGCATCTCATCTCTATGTTTCATGATAAGATGTAATATTCATTGTGGACCGCTATATATACCTCGTCTTCACTTCAAAAGAATGTAAATGCGACACTTCCTTGCTACGAAATAGCGTTTGCAGATGTCTACTTATCGAAGCAATAGAATTCTAACGCTTCTTAAAACGAGATATCGCATCTCATTTCCATGTTACACGATAAGACATAATATTCATTGCGAAGTGTCATGTATACCACGTATTCACTTCAAAAGAATGTAAATGCGACACTTCCGTGCTAGGATATAGCGTTTTCAGATGTCTACGTATCGTAGCATTAGAGTTCTAATGCTTCGTAAAAAGCGATATCGCATCACACTTCTATGTTTCATGATAAGATAAAATATTCATAGCGAAGTGTCACTTATACCTCGCATACCCTTCAAATTAATGTAAATGCGTCACTTCCTTCCTAGGAAATAGCGTTTCCAGATGTCTACGTATCGAAGCAATAGAGTTCTAATGCTTCCCAAAACGCGATATCGCATGTCATTTCTATGTTTCATGTTAAGATATAATATTCATTGCGAAGTGATATGTCTTCCTCGTCTACACTTCAAATGAATGTAAATGCGACACTTCCTTTCCAGGAAATAGCGTTTGCAGATGTCAACGTATCGAAACAATAGTGTTCTAATGCATCTTAAAACGCGATATCGCATAGCATTTCTATGTCTCATGATAAGATAAAATATTCATTGCAGAGTGTCATGTATACCTCGTATTCACTTGAAAAGAATGTAAATGCGGCACTTCCTTGCTAGGAAATAGCGTTTCCACATATCTACGTATCGTAGCAATAGAGTTCTACTGCTTCTTAAAACGCGATATCGCATCTCATTTCTATGTTTCATGCTAAGATGTAATATTCATTGCGAAGTTTCACCTACACCTCGCATACACTTCAAAAGAATGTAAATGCGACACTTCCTTGCTTGGAAGTAGCGTCTGCAGATATCTACGTATCGTAGCAATAGATTTCTAATGCTTCTTAAAACGCGATAATGCATCTCATTTCTGTGTTTTATGATAAGATATAATATTCATTGCGGAGTGTCATGTATACTTCGGATTCTCTTCAAGAGAAAGTAATTGCGACACCTCCTTGCTTGGAAATAGCGTTTGCAGATGTCTACGTATCGAAGCAATAGAGTTCTAATGCTTCTTAAGTCGTCATATCGCATCTCATTTCTATGTTTCATGATAAGATATAATATTCATTGTGGACTGTTATGTATACCTCGCATTCTCTTCAAAATAATGTAAATGCGACACCTCCTTGCTAGGAAATATCGTTTGCAGATGTCTACGCATCGTAGCAATAGAGTTCTAATGCTTCTTAAAACGCGAAATCGCATCTCATTTCTATGTTTCACGATAAGATACAATAATGATTGGGAAGTGTCGTGTATTCCTCGCATTCACTTCAAATGAATGTAAATGCGACACTTCCTAGCTAGGATATAGCGATGGCAGATGCCTACGTATGGAAGCAATATAGTTCTAGTGCTTTTTGAAACGCGATATCGCATCTCATTTCTATGTTTCATGATAAGATATAATATTCATTGAAAAGTGTCATGCATACCTCGTGTTCACTTCAAAAGAATGTAAACGCGACACTTCCTTGCCAGGAAATAGCGTTTGCAGATGTCTACGTATCGTAGCAATAGGGTTCTAATGCTTATTAAAACGCGATATCGCATCACATGTCTATGTTTCATGATAAGATATAATATTCGTTACGAACTGTTAGGTATCCCCCGACTACACTTCAAAAGAATGTAAACTCTACACTTCCTTGCTAGGAAATAGCGTTTCCAGATGTCTACGCATCGAAGCAATAGTGTTCTACTGCTTCTCAATTCGCGATATCGCATCTCATTTCGATGTTTCACGATAAGATATAATATACATAGTGCACTGTTATGTATACCTCGTATTTACTTCAAAAGAATGTAAATGCGACATTTCGTTGCTAGGAAGTAGCGTTTGCAGATGTCTACGTATCGAAGCAATAGAGTTCTAATGCTTCTTAAAACGAGATATAGCAACTCATTTCTACGTTTCATCATAAGATATAACATTCATTGCAAAGTGTCTTGTATACCACGCATACACTTCAAACGAAATAAAAGGCGACACTTCATTGCTAGGAAATAGCGTTGGCAGATGTCTGCATATCCAAGCAATAGTGTTCTAATGTTTCGTAAATCGCGATATCGCATCACACATCTACGTTTCGTGATAAGATATAATATTCATTGTGCAGTGTTATGTATTCCTCGCCTGCACTTCAAATGAATACAACTGCGACACATCCCTTCTAGAAAATAGCTTTTGCAGATGTCTACGTATGGAAGCAATAGAGATCTAATGCTTCTTAAATCGTGATATCGCATCCCATTTCTATGTTTCATGATAAGATATAATGTCCATTGTGGAGTGCTATGTATACCTCGTCTCACTTCAGAAGAATGTAAATGCGACACTTCATTGCTAGGAAATAGCGTTTGCAGATGTCCACATATCGTAGCAATAGAGTACTAATTCTTCTTAAACCGCGATATCGCATCACATTTCTATGTTTCATGATAGGATATAATATTCATTGCGAAGTGTCATGTATACATCGTATTCACATAAAAGGAATGTGTATGGGATACTTCCTTGCTAGGAAATAGCGTTTGCAGATCTCTACGTATCGAAGCAGTGAAGTTCTAGTGCTTCTTAAAACGGAATAAAGCATCTCATTTCAATGTTTCACTATAAGATATGATATTATTATATATCGCATTTCATCTCTATGTTTGGTGATAATGTATAATACTCATTGTGGAGTGTTATGTATACCCCGTATTCACTTCAAATGAATGTAAATGCGGCACTTCATTGGTAGGAAATAGCGTTTGCAGATGACTACGTATCGCGGAAATAGTGTTCTAATGCTTCTTAAAACGCGATATCGCATCCCACTTCTATGTTTCATGATAAGATAAAATAATCATTACGAAGTGTCACTTATACCTCGCATACACTTCAAATGAATGTAAATGCGACATTTCCTTGCTAGGAAATAGCGTTTGCAGATGACTACGTATAGTATTAGTAGAGTTCTAGTGCTTCTTAAAACAAGATTTCGCAGCTCATTTCTATGTTTCATGATCAGATATAATATTCATTGCGAAGTGTCATGTATACCTCGTATTCACTTCAAAAGAATGTAAATGCGGCACTTCCTTGCTAGGAAATTGCGTTTGTAGATGTCTACGTATCGTAGCATTGGAGTTCTAATGCTTCTCAAAACGCGATATCGCATCTCATTTCTATGTTTCATGATAAGATATAATATTCATTGCGAAGTGTCTTGTATACCTCGCATACACTTCAAATGAATGTAAATGCGACAATTCCTTGCTAGGAAATAGCGTTTGCAGATGTCTACGTATCGAGCAATAGGGTTCTAATGCTTCTGAAATCGCAATATCGCATCTCATTTCTATGTTTCATGATAAGATATAATATACATCGTCCAGTGTTATGTATACCTCGTATACGCTTCAAATGAATGTAAATGCGACACTTCCTTGCTACGAAGTAGCGTTTGCAATTGTCTACGTAAGAAACAATAGAGTTCTAGGGCTTCTCAAAACGCGATATCGCATCACATTTCTATGTTTCATGATAAGATATAATATTCATTGTGCAGTGCTATGTATATCTCGTCTATACTTCAAATGAATGTAACTGCGGCACTTCCTTGCTAGGATATAGCGATGGAATATGTCTACGTATCGAAGCAACAGAGTTAAAATGCTTCTTAAAACGAGATATCGCATCTCATTTCTATCTTTTACCATGAGATATAATGTTCTTTCCGGAGTGTCATGTATGCCTCGTATTACTTTCAAAAGGTTGTAAATGCGACACTTCCTAGCTAGGAAATAGCGTTTGCAGATGTCTACGTATCGTAGCAATAGAGTTCTGATGCTTCTTAAAACGCGATATCACATCACATTTCTATGTTTCATGATAAGATATAATATTCATTGCGAAGTTTCATGTATTCCTCGTATTCACTTGGAATGAATGTAAATGCGACACTTCCTTGCCAGGAAATAGCGTTTGCAGTTGTCTACGTATCGTAGCACTAGAGTTCGAATGCTTCTTAAAACGTGATAACGCATCTCATATCTATGTTTCATGATAAGCTATAATATTCATTGCTAAGTGTTGTGTATTCCTCGTCTACAAATCAAATGTGTGTAGCAACAGAGTTCTAATGCTTCATAAAACGGGACATCGTATCTCATTTCCATGTATCGTGATAAGGAATAATATTCATTTCGAAGTGTCATGTATACCTCGTATTCACTTGAAAAGAATGAAAATGCGACACTTCCCCGCTAGGAAATAGCGTTTGCAGATGTCTACGTATCGAAGCAACAGTGTTCTAATGCTGCTTAAGACGGGATACCGTATTTCATTTCTATGTTTCATGATAAGATATAATATTCATTGCGAAGTTACATGTATACCTCGTATTCACTTCAAACGAATGTAAATGCGACACTTCCTTCCTAGGAAATAGCGTTTGCCGAAGACTGCGTACAGTAGCAATAGAGTTCTAATGCTTCTCAAAACGCGATATCGCATCTCATTTCTATGTTTCATGATAAGATATAATATTCATTGCGAAGTTACATGTATACCTCGTATTCTCTTCAAATGAATGTAAATGCGGCTCTTCCTTGCCAGGAATTAGCGTTTGCAGATGTCTCCGTATCGAAGCAATAGAGTTCTAATGCTTCTTAAATCGCTATATCGTATTTCATTTCTATGTTCCTTAATAAGGTATAATATTCATTGCGAAGTGTCATGTATACCTCGTATTCACTACAAACGAAACGAAATGCGACACTTCCTTGCTAGGAAATAGTGTTGGCAGATGTCTGCGTATCGCAGCAATAGAGGTCCTATGCTTCTTAAATCGCAATATCGCATCTCATTTCTATGTCTCATGACAAGATATAGTATTCATTGCGAAGTGTCATGTGTACCTCGCATACGCTTCAAATGATTGTAAATGGGACACTTCCTTGCTGGAAATAGCGTTGGCAGATGTCTACGTATCGAAGCGATAGAATTCTAATGCTTCTTCAAACGAGATGTCGCATCTGATTTCTATGTTTCACGATAAGATATAATATTAATAGCAAAGTGTTATGCATTGCTCTTCAAACTTTCGAATGAATGTAAATGCGACACTTCCTTGCTAGGAAGTAGCATTTGCATATGTCTACTTATCGAAGCAATAGGGTTCTAGTGCTTCTTAAATCGACATATCGCATCTCATTTCTATATTTCATGATAAGATATAATATTCATTGTGCAGTGTTATGTATATCTCGTCTACACTTCAAATGAATGTAAATGCGACACTTCCATGCTAGGAAATAGCGTTTGCAGATGTCTATATATCGAAGCAATAGAGTTCTAATGCTTCTTAGAACGCGATATCGCATATCATTCCTGTGTCTTATGATAAGATATAGCATTCATTGTGCAGTGTTATATATACCTCGTATTTACTCCAAAATAATGTAAATGCGACACTTCCTTGCTAGGAAATAGCGTTGGCAGATGTCTACGTATCGAAGCAATAGATTTCCAATGCTTCTTAAAACGCGAAATCGCTCCCCATTTATATGCTTCATGAAAAGATATAATATTCATTGTGGAGTGTTATGTATACCTCGTATTCACTTCAAAAAAATGTAAATGCGACACTTCCTTGCTAGGTAATAGCGTTTCCAGATATCTACGTATCGTAGCAATTGAGTTCAAATGTTTCTTAAAACGCGATATCGCATCTCGCTTCTATGTTTCATGATAAGATATAATATTCATTGTGGAGTGTTATGCATACCACGTATTCACTTCAAAAGAATATAAGTGCGACACTTCCTTGCTGGGAAATAGCTTTTGCAGATGTCTACGTATCGTGGCAATAGTGTTCTAACGCTTCTTCGAACGCGAAATCGAATTTCATTTCTATGTTTCATGATAAGATATAAAATTCATTGCGAAGTGTCATGTATACCTCGTATTCGCTTCAAAAAAATGAAAATGCGACACTTCCTTGCTAGGAAATAGCGTTTGCAGATGTCTCCGTAACGAAGCAATAGAGTTCTAATGCTTCTTAAATCGCGATATCGCATCTCATTTCTATGTTTCGCGGTAAGGTATAATATTCACTATGGAGTGTTATCTATACCCCGCATTCACTTCAAAAGAATGTAAATGCGTCACTTCCTTGCTATTAAATAGCGTTTGCAGATGTCTACGTATCGTAGCAATAGTGTTCTAATGCTTTTTAAATCGCGATATCGAATCTCATTTCCATGATTCATGATAAGATATAATATTCATTGCAATGTGTCATGTATATCTCGTATTCACTTCAAAAGAATGTAAATGCGACACTTCCCTGCTAGGAAATAACGTTTGCAGTTGTCTACGTATCGTAGAACTAGAGTTCTAATGCTTCTCAAAACGCGATATCGCATCGCATTTCTATGTCTCATGATAATATATAATATTCATGGCGAAGTGTTATGTATTCCTCGTCCACACTTTAAATGAATGTAAATGCGACACTTCCTTTCTAGGAAATAACGTTTCCAGATATCTACGTATCGAAGCAATAGAGTTCTAATGCTTCTTATTTCGCGATATCGCATCTCATTTCTATGTTTCATGATAAGATATAATATTCATTGCGATGTGTCATGTATACCGTGTATTCACTTCCAAAGAATGTAACTGCGGCACTTACTTGCTAGGAAATAGCGTTTCCAGATGTCTAGGTATCGAAACAATAGAGTTCTAATGCTTCTTAAAACGCGAAATCGCTCCTCATTTCTATGTTTCATGATAAGATATAATATTCATTGTGGAGTGTTATGTATACCTCGTATTCACTTCAAAAGAATGTAAATGCGACACTTCCTTGCTAGGAAATAGCGTTTCCAGATGTCTACGTGTCGAAATAATAGAGTTCTAATGCTTCGTAAATCGCGATATCGCATCTCATTACTATGTTTCATTATAAGATATAATATTCATTGCGAAGTGTCATGTATACCTCGCATACACTTCAAATGAATGTAAGTGCGATACTTCCTTGCTGGGAAGTAGCGTTTGCAATTGTCTACGTATCGAAGCAATAGAGTTCTCATACTTCTTATTACGCTATATCGCATCTCATTTCTATGTTTCATAATAAGATATAATATTAAGTGCGAAGTGTGATCCAAAGTGTATACTTCGCACACACTTCAAACGAATGAAAATGCGGCAATTCCCTGCTAGGAAGTAGGGTTTCCAGATGTCTACGTATCGTAGCAATCGAATTGTAATGCTACTTAAAACGCGATATCGCATCTCATATCTATGTTTCATGATAGGATATGGTATTCATTGCCAAGTGTCATATATTCCTCGCATACACTACAAATGAATGTAAATGCAACACTTCCTTGCTAGGAAATAGCGTTTGCAGATGTCTACGTATCATAGCAATAGAGTTCTAATGCTTCTTAAATCGCGAAATCGCTCCTCATTTCTATGTTTCATGATAAGATATAATATTCATTGTGGAGTATTATGTATATCTCGTATTCACTTCAACTGAATGTAAATGCGACACTTCCTTTCAAGGAAATTGCGTTGGCAGATGTCTACGTATCGAAGCAATAGGTTTCTAATGCTGCTTATATCGCGATATCGCATCTCATTTATATGTTTCATGATAAGATATGATATTCATTGCGATGTGTCATGTATACCTTGTATTCACTTCAAAAGAATGTAAATGCGACACTTCCTTGCTTGGAAATAGCGTTTGCAGATGTCTAGGCATCGAAACAATAGAGTTCTAATGCTTCATAAAAGAAGATGTCGCATCTCATTTCTATGTCTCATGATAATATATAATATTCATAGCGAAGTGCTATATATTCCTCGTCTACACTTTAAATGAATGTAAATGCGACACTTGCTTTCTAGGAAATAACGTTTCCAGATGTCTACGTATCGAAGCTATAGAGTTTTAGTGCTTCTTAATTCGCGATATCGCAACTCATTTCCATGTTTCATGATAAGATATAATATTCATTGCGAAGTGTCACTTATACCTCGTATTCACTTCAAAAGAGTGAAAATGCGACACTTCCTCACTGGGAAATAGTGTTTGCAGGTATCTACGTATCGGAGCAGTAGAGTTCTAATGCTTCTTAGAACGAGATATCGCATCTCATTTCTATGTTTCATGATAAGATATAATATTCATTGTGGAGTGTTATGTATACCTCGTATTCACTTTGAAGGAGTCTAAACGCGACACTTCCTTTCTAGGAAATAGCGTTTCCAGATGTCTACGTATCGAAGCAATAGTATTCTAATGTATCTTAAAACGCGATGTCGCATCTCATTTCTATGTTTCATGATAAGATATAATATTCATTGTGCTGTGTTATGTATATCTCGTCTACACTTCAAATTAATGTCAGTGCGACACATCCTTGCTACTAAATAGCGTTTGCAGACGCCTACGTATCGTAGCAATAGATTACTAATGCTTCTTAAATCGCGATATCGCATCTCATTTCTATGTTTCGTGATAAGAAATAATATTTACTGTAGCGTGTTATGTATACCTCGTATTCACTTCAAAAGAATGTAAATGCGACACTTCCTTGCTAGGAAATAGCGTCTGCAGATGTCTACGTATCGTAGCAATAGGGTTCGAATGCTTCTTAAAACGAGATATAGCATCTCATTTCTATGTTTCATTAGAAGATATAATATTCATTGCGAAGTGTCATGTATACCTCGCATACACTACAAATGAATGCAAATGCGTCACTTCCTTGCTAGGAAATAGAGTCTGCAGATAGCTACGTAGTAATAGATTTCTAATGCTTCTTAAAACGCGATATCGCATCTCATTTATATGTTTCATGATAATATATAATATTCATTGTCGAGTGTTATGTATACCTCGTATTCACTTCGAAAGATTGTAAATGACATACTTCCTTGCTAGGAGATAGCGTTTCCAAATGTCTATTTATCGAAGCCATAGAATTTTAATGCTTCTTAGAACGCGATGTCGCATCTCATTTCTATATTTCATGATAAGATATAATATTCATTGCGAAGTGTTATGTATTCCTCTTCTACATTTCAAATGAATGTAAATACGACACTTCTTTGCTGGGAAATAGCGTTTGCAGATATCTACGTATCGAAGCAATAGAGTTCTAATGCTTCTTAAAACGAGATATCGCATCTCACTTCCATTTTTCATGATAAGATAATATATTCATTGTGGAGTGTCATGTATACCTCGCATAAACATCAGATGAATGTAAATGCGGCACTTCCTTGCTGGGAAATAACGTTTGCAGATGTCTACATGTCGTAGCTATGGGGTTCTAATGCTTCTCAAAACGCGATATCGCATCTCATTCCTATCTTTCATGATAAGATATATTATTCATTGCGAAGTGTCATGTATACCACGTATTCACTTCAATAGAACGTAAATGAGACACTTCCTTCCTAGGAAATAGCGTTTGCAGATTTCAACGTATCGTAGCATTAGGGATCTAATGCTTCTCAAATCGCGGTATCGCATCTAATTTCTATGGTTCATGATAAGATATAATATTCATTGCGAAGTGTCATGTATACCTCGTATTCATTTCAAAAGAATGTAAATGCGACACTTCCATGATGGGAAGTAGCGTTTGCAGAAGTCTACGTATCGAAGCAATTGTGTTTTTTCATGCTTCTTATATCGCGATATCGCATCTCATTACTATGTTTCAGGATAAAATATAATATTCATTGTGCAGTGTTACGTATACCTCGTATTCGCTTCAAAAAAATGTAAATGCGACACTTCCTTGCTAGGTAATAGCGTTTCCAGATATCTACGTATCGTAGCAATTGAGTTCAAATGTTTCTTAAAACGCGATATCGCATCTCGCTTCTATGTTTCATGATAAGATATAATATTCTTTGTGGAGTGTTATGCATACCACGTATTCACTTCAAAAGAATATAAGTGCGACACTTCCTTGGTAGGAAATAGCGTTTGCAGAAGTCTAGGTATCGTAGCAATAGTGTTCTAATGCTTCTCAAAACGCGTTATCGCATCTAATTCCTATGTCTCATGATAAGATATAATATTCATTGCGAAGTGTCATGTATTCCTCGCAAATACTTCAAATGAATGTAAATGCGACACTTCCTTGCTAGGAAATAGCGTTTCCAGATGTCTACGTGTCGAAATAATAGAGTTCTAATGCTTCGTAAAACGCGATATCGCATCTCACTACTATGTTTCATCATAAGATATAATCTTCAGTGTGGAGTGTTATGTATACCACATATTCTCTTCAAAAGAATGTAAATACGACACTTCCTTGCTAGGAAATTGCTTCTGCAGATGTCTACGTATCGAAGCAATATGTATCTAATTCTTCATCAAACAAGATATCGCAACACGTTTCTGTATTTCATGATAAGATATAATATTCATTGCGAAGTCTCATGCTTACCTCGTAATCACTTCAAAAAAATGTAAATGCGACACTTCCTTGCTAGGGAGTAGTGTTTGCAGATATATATGTATCGAAACAATAGGTTTCTAATGCTTCTTAAAACGAGATATCGCATCTCATTCCTATATTTCATGATAAGATGTAATATTCATTGTGGAGTGTTATGTATAACTCATATACACTTCAAAGGTATGTAAATGCGACATTTCCTTGCTAGGAAATAGCGTTTGCAGGTGTCTACGTATCGTAGCAATAGAGTTGTAATGCGACTTATATCGCGAGATCGCATCGCATTTCTATGTTCCACGATAAAACATAATATTCATTGTGGAGTGTTATGTATACCACGTATTCACCTCAAAAAAATGTAAATGCGACACTTCCTTGCTAGGAAACAGCGTTTGCAAATGTCTCCGTATCGTAGTAATAGTGTTCTTACGCTTCGTAAAACGCGATATCGCATCACACTATTATGTTTCATGATACGATATAATATTCATTGCGAAGAGTCACGTATACCTCGTATTCACTTGAATAGAATGTAACTGCAACACTTGCTTGCTAGGAAATAGCGTTTGCAGATGTCTCCGTATCGTAGTAATAGTGTTCTTACGCTTCGTAAAACGCGATACCGCATCACACTATTATGTTTCATGATAAGATAGAATTTCATTGCGAAGTGTCATGTCTACCTCGTATTCACTTCAAATGAATGTGAATGCGACACTTCCATGCTGGGAAATAGCGTTTGCAGATGTCTCCGTATCGAAGCAATAGTGTTCTAATGCTTCTTAAAACGCGATATCACATCACATTTCTATGTTTCATGATAAAATATAATATTCATTGCGAAGTTTCATGTATTCCTCGTATTCACTTCAAATGAATGTAAATGCCACACTTCATTGCTAGGAAATAGCGTTTGCAGATGTCTCCGTATCGAAGCAAAAGAGTTCTAATGCTTCTCAAAACGCGATATCGCATCTCATATCTATGTTTCATGATAAGATATAATATTAATTGCGAAGTTTCACGTATTCCTCGTATTCACTTCAAGAGAATGTAAATGCGGCACTTCCTTGCAAGGAAATAGCGTTGGTAGATGTCTACGTATCGAAGCAATAGAGGTCTACTGCTTCTTGAATCGCCATATCGCTTCTCATTTCTATGTTTCATGATAAGATATAATATTCGCTGTGGAGTCTTATGTATACCTCGTATTCGCTTCAGAAGAATGTAAATGCGACACTTCCATGCTAGGAAATAGCGTCTGCAGGTGTCTACGTACCGTAGCACTAGAGTTCGAATTCTTCTTAAAACGCGATATCGCATCTCATTTCCACGTTTCATGTTAAGATACAATATTAATTGCCAAGTGTCATGTATACCTCGTATTCACTGCAGAAGAATGTAAATGCTACACTTCCTGGCTAGAAAATAGCGTTTGCAGATGTCTACGTATCGAAGCAATAGTGTTCTAATGCTGCTTAAATCGCCATATCGCATCTAATTTCTATGTTTCATGATAAGATATAATATTCATTGTGCAGTGATATGTATATCTCGTCTACACTTCAAAAGAATGTAAATGCGACACTTCCTTGCTAGGAAATAGCGTCTGCAGATGTCTATGTATCGTAGCAATAGAGTTCTAATGCTTCTTAGAACGCGAATCGATCCTCATTTCTATGTTTCACTATAAAATATAATATACAGTGTGGAGTGTTATGTATACCTCGTCTACACTTCCTAAGAATGTAAATGCGACACATCCTGGCTAGGAAATAGCGTCTGCAAATGTCTACGTATCGTAGAAATAGAGTTCTAATGCTTCTTAAAACGCGATATCGCATCTCATTTCTATGTTTCATGATAAGATATAATATTCATTGCGAATTGTCTTGTATACCACGCATACACTTCAACCGAATTAAAAGGCGACACTTCATTTCTAGGAAATTACGTTTCCAGATGTCTACGTATCGAAGCAATAGAATTCTAGTGCTTCTTAAAACGCGATATCGCATCTCACTTCTATGTCTCATGTTAAGATATAATATTCATTGCGAAGTGTCATGTGTACCTCATATTCACTGCAAAAGTATGTAAATCCGGAACTTCCTTGCTAGGATGTAGCGTTTGCAGATGTCCACGTATCGAAGCAATAGAGTTCTAATGCTTCTTATAACGCGATATCGCCCCTCATTTCTATGTCTCATGATAAGATATAATATTCATTGTGGAGTGATATGTATACATCGTATTCACTTCAGAAGAATGTAAATGCGACACCTCCATGCTAGGAAATAGCGTTTGCAGATGTCTACGTATCGTAGCAATTGAGTTCTAATGCTTCTCAAAACGCGATATAGCATTTCATTTCTATGAATCATGATAAGATGTAATATTCATTGCGAAGTTTCTTGTATAACTCGCATACACTTCAAATTAATGTAAATGCGAAACTTCCTTGCTAGGAAATAGCGATGACAGATGTCTACGTATCGAAGCAACAGAGTTCTATTGCTTCTTAAATCGCCATATCGCATCTCATTTCTATGTTTCATGATAAGATATAATATTCGTTCTGGAGTGTTATGTATACCTCGTACTCACTTCTAGGGATTGAAAATGCGACATTTCCTTGCTAGGAATTAACGTCTGCAGATGTCTACGTATCGTAGCAATAGAGTTCTAATGCTTCTTAAAACGCGAAACCGCTCCTCATTTATATGTTTCCTGATAAGATATATTATTCATTGTGGAGTGTTATGTATACCTCGTATTCACTTCAAAAGAATGTAAATGCGACACCTCCTTGCTAGGAAATAGCGTTTGCTGATGTCTACGTACCGTAGCAATTGAGTTCTAATGCTTCTTAAATCCCGATATCGCATCACATTTCTATGTTTCACATTAAGATATATTATTTATTGTGGAGTGCTATTTATACCTTATATTCACCTTAGAAGAATGTAAGTGCGACACTTCCTTGCTAGGAAATAGCGTTTCCAGATGTCTACGTATCAAAGCAATAGTGTTCGAATGCTTCTTACATCGCGATATCGCATCTCATTTCTATGTTTCATGATAAGATGCAATATTCATTGCGAAGTGTCACGTATACCTCGCATACACTTGAAATGAATGTAAATGCGATACTTCCATGCTGGGAAATAGCGTTTGCAGATATCTACGTATCGAAGCAATAGAGTTCTAATGCTTCTCAATACGCGATATCGCAACTCACTCCTACGTTTCATGATAAGATAAAATATTCATTGTGCAGTGTTATGTAAATCTCGTCTACACTTCAAATGAATATAAATGAGACTCTTCCTTGCTAGGAAATAGCGTCTGCAGATATCTACGTATCGTAGCAATAGAGTTCTAATGCTTCTTGAATCGCCATATCGCATCTCATTTCTATGTTTTATGATAAGATATACTATTCATTGCGGAGTTTCATGTATACCTCGTATTCTCTTCAGAAGAATGTAAATACGACACTTCCTTCCTAGGAAATAGCGTTTGCCGATGTCTACGTATCGTAGCAATTGAGTTCTAATGCTTCTCAAAACGCGATTTAGCATCTAATTTCTATGAATCATGATAAGATGTAATATTCATTGCGAAGTTTCTTGTATAACTCGCCTACTCTTCAAATTAATGTAAACGCGAAACTTCCTTGCTAGGAAATAGCGATGTCAGATGTCTACGTATCGAAGCAGCAGAGTTCTATTGCCTCTTAAATCGCCATATCGCATCTCATTTCTATGTTTCATGATAAGATATAATATTCGTTCTGGAGTGTTATGTGTATCTCGTATTCACTTCTAAACATTGAAAATGCGACATTTCCTTGCTAGGAATTAGCGTCTGCAGATGTCTACGTATCGTAGCAACAGAGTACTAACGCTTCTTAAAACGCGATATCGCATCCCATTTCTGTGTTTCATGATAAGACATAATATTCAATGCGAAGTGTCACTTATACCTCGCATACACTTCAAATGAATGTAAATGCGACACTTCCTTCCTAGGAAATAGCGTTTTCAGATGTCTACGTAATGTAGCAGTAGACTTCTAACGCTTCTTAAAAAGCGATATCGCATCTCATTTCTATGTTTCGTGATAAGATATAATATTCATTGTGGAGTGTTATGTATACCTCGTATTCGCTTCAAAAGAATGTAAGTGCAACACTTCCTTGCTAGGAAATAGCGTTTGCAGACGTCTACGTATCCTAGCATTAGAGTTCTAATGCTTCTTAAATCGCGATATCGCTTCTCATTTCTATGTTTCATGATAAGATATAATATTCATTGTGCAGGGATATGTATATCTCGTCTACACTTCAAAAAAATGTAAATGCTACACTTCCTTGCTAGGAAATAGCGTCTGCAGATGTCTACGTATCGTAGAATTAGAGATCTAATGCTACTCAAAACGCGATATCGCATTTCATTTCTATGTTTCATGATAAGATATAATATTCATTGCGAAGTGTCTTGTATACCTCGCATACAGTTCAAATGAATGTAAATGCGACACTTCCTTGCTAGGAAATAGCGTTGGCAGATGTCTACGTATCGAAGCAATAGAGTACTAATGATTCTTAAATCGCGATATTCCATCTCATTTCTATGTCTCATGATTAGATAAAATATTCATTGCGAAGTGTTATGTATTTCTCGCCTACACTTCAAATGAATGTAACTGTGACGCTTCCTTGCTAGGAAATAGCGTTTGCAGATGTCTACGTATCGTAGCAATAGAGTTCTAATGCTTCTTAAATCGCGATGTCGCATCTCATTTCTATGTTTCATGATAAGATATAATATTCATTGCGAAGTGTCACTTATACCTCCCATACACTTCAAATGAATGTAAACGCGACACTTCCATGCTAGGAAATAGCGTTTGCAGATGTCTACGTATCGTAGCAATAAAGTTATAGTGCATCTTAAATCGTCATATCGCATCTCATTTCTATGTTTCATGATAAGATATAATACTCATTGCGAATTATCATGTATACCTCGTATTCCTTTCAAAAGAATGTAAATGCGACACTTCCTTGCAAGGGAGTAGCGTTTGCAGATGTCTACGTATCTTAGCAATAGAGTTCTAATGCTTCTTAAAACGCTATATTGCATCTCATTTCTATGTTTCATGATAAGATATAATATTCATTGTGGAGTGTTATGTATACCTCGTACTCCTTTCAAAAGAATGTAAATGCGTCACTTCCTTGCCAGGAAGTAGCGTCTGCAGGTGTCTACGTTTCGTAGCAATGGAGTTCTAATGATTCTTAAATCGCGATATCGCATCTCATTTCTATGTTTCATGATAAGATATAATATTCATTGCGAAGTCTTATGTATTCCTAGTCTAGACATGAAATAAATGTAAATGCGACACTTCCTTTCTAGGAAATAGCGTTTCCAGATGTCTACGTATCGAAGCAATAGAGTTCTAATGCTTCTTAAAACGAGTTATCGCATATCATTTCTATGTTTCATGATAAGATATAATATTCATTGCGAAGTGTCTTGTATACCTTGCATACACTTCAAATGAATGTAAATGCGACACTTCCTTGCTAGGAAATAGCGTTGGCAGATGTCTACGTATCGAAGCAATAGAGATCTACTGTTTGTTAAATCGCAATGTCGCATCTCATTTCTATGTTTCATGATAAGATATAATATTCATTGTGGAGTGTTATTATAACCTCGTATTCACTTCAAAAGAATGTAATTGCAACACTTCCTTGCTATTAAATACCATTTGCAGATGTCTACGTGTTAGCAATAGAGTTCTAATGCATCTTAAATCGCGATATCGCATCTCATTTCTATGTTTCATGATATGATATAATATTCATTGCGAAGTATCATGTATACCTCGCACACACTTCAAAAGAATGTAAATGCGACACTTCCTTGCTAGGAAATAGCATTTGCAGATGTCTACGTATCGAAGCAATAGATTCCTAATGCTTCTTAAATCGTCATATCGCATCTCATTTCTATTTTTCATGATAAGACATAATATTCATTACGAAGTGTCATGTGTACCTCTTATTCCATTCAAAAGAATGTAAATACGACACTTCCTTGCTAGGAAATAGCGTTTGCAGATGTCTACGTATCGAAGCAGTAGAGTTCTAATGCTTCTTTTAACGTGGTATCGCATCTCAATACTTCGTTCATGATAAGATATAATATTCATTGCAAAGTGTTATTGGCACATCGTCTACACTTTAAAAGAATGTAAATGCCTCACTTCCTTGCATAGGAAATGCGTTTCGAGATGTCTACGTATCGAAGCAATAGAGATCTAATGCTCCCTAGAACGCGAAATCGCATCTAATTTCCATGTTCTATGATAAGATATAATATTCATTGCGAAGTGTTGTGTATACTTCGTCTACAGTTCAAAAGAATGTAGAATATCCGTGCTAGGAAATGCGTTTCCAGATCTCTACGTATCGAAGCAATAGAAATCTAATGCTTCTTTAAACGCCATATCGCATCTCATTTCTATGTTTCATGATAAGATATAATATTCATTGCGAAGTGTCATGTATACCTGGTACTCACTTCGGAAGAATGTAAATGCGACACTTCCTTACTAGGAAATAGCGATTGGAGATGTCTACGTATCGTAGCAATAGAGTTCTAATGCTTCTTAAATCGCGATAACGCATCTAATTTCTATGTGTCGTGGTAAGGTATAATGTTCATCGTGGAGTGTTATGCATAACTCGCATACACTTCAAATGAACGTAAATGCGACACTTCCTTGCTAGGAAGTAGCGTTTGCAGATGATTACGTATCGAAGCAATAAATTTCTAATGCTTCTTATATCGCCATATAGAATCTCATTTCTATGTTTCATGATAAGATATAATATTCATTGTGGAGTGTTATGTATACCTCGAATTCACTTCAGATGAATGTATATGCGACACTTCCTTGCAAGGAAATAGCGTTTGCAGATATCTACGTATCGAAGCAAAAGAGTTCTAATGCTTCTTAGAACGAGATACCGCATCTCATTCCTATGTTTCATGGTACGATATATTATTCATTGCCAAGTATCACGTATACCTCGCACACACGTCAAATGAATGTATATGCGACACTTCCTTGCTAGGAAATAGAGTTTGCAGATGTCTACGTATCGAAGCAATAGTGTTCTAATGCTTCTTGAAACGGGATATCGCATGCATATTGCTAGGAAATAGCGTTGGCAGATGTCTACGTATCGAAGCAATAGAGATCTAATGCTTCTTAGAACGCGATATCGCATCTCATTTCTATGTCTCATTATAAGATATAATATTCATTGCGAAGTGTTTTGTATTTCTCGTCTACACTTCAAATGATTGTAAATGCCACACTTCCTTCCTATGAAATAGCGCTTCCAACTGTTCAATTCAACGCTTTTCAATTCTATATTTCATGATAAGATGCAATATTCATTGCGAAGTGTTATGCATAACTCGTCTATACGTCAAATGAATGCAAATGCCACACTTCCATGCTAGGAAGTAGCGCTCCCAGATCTCTACGTATTGAAGCACTTTTCTAATGCTTTTTAAAACGCGATATCGCATCTCATTCCTATGTTTCATCGTATAATATGATATTCAATGCGAAGTGATATGTATAGCTCGCCTACACTTCAGTAGAATGTAGATACGACACTTCCTTGCTGGGAAATGCGTTTCCAGATGTCTACGTTTTGAAGCAATAGAGTTCTAATGTTTCTTAAAATGCGATATCGCTTCTCATTTCTATGTTTCATGATAAGATACAATTGTCATTTAGAAGTGTTGTGTATACCTCGTCCACATTTCAAAAGAATGTAAATTCCACACTTCATGGCTGGGAAATAGCGTTGGCAGATGTCTACGTATCGAAGCAATAGAGATCTAATGCTTCTTAAAACGCGATATCGCATCTCATTTCTATGCCTCATTATAAGATATAATATTCATTGCGAAGTGTTTTGTATTTCTCGTCTACACTTCAAATGAATGTAAATGCCACACTTCCTTCCTATGAAATAGCGTTTCCAACTGTTCAATTCAACGCTTTTCAATTCTATATTTCATGATAAGATGCAATACTCATTGCGAAGTGTTATGTATAACTCGTCTATACGTCAAATGAATGCAAATGCCACACTTCCATGCTAGGAAGTAGCGCTCCCAGATCTCTACGTATTGAAGCACTTTTCTAATGCTTTTTAAAACGCGATATCGCATCTCATTCCTATGTTTCATCGTATAATATGATATTAAATGCGAAGTGATATGTATAGCTCGCCTACACTTCAGTAGAATGTAAATACGACACTTCCTTGCTGGGAAATGCGTTTCCAGATGTCTACGTTTTGAAGCAATAGAGTTCTAATGTTTCTCAAAACGCGATATCGCATCTCATTTCTATATTTCATGATAAGATATCATATTCATTGCGAAGTGTTATGTATAGCTCGCCTACACTTCAAAAGAATGTAAATGCGACACTTCCTTGCTAGGAAATATCGTTTCCAGATATCTACATATCGAAGCATTAGAGTTCCAATGCTTCTTAAAACGCGATATCGCATCTCATTTCTGTTTCATGATAAGACATAATATTCATTGCGAAGTTATATATATACCGCGTCTACACTTCCAATGAATGTAAATGCCACACTTCCATGCTAGGAAATGCCTTTCCAGATGTCTACGTATCGAAGCAATATAGTTCTAAAGCTTCTTAAAAAGCGATATCGTTTGTCATTACTATGCTTCATGATAAGATATAATATTCATTGCGAAGTCTTATGTATACCTCGTCTACACAACAAATGAATGTAAATGCGACACTTCCCTGCTAGAAAATAGCGTTTGCAGATGTCTACGTATCGTAGCAATTTAGTTCTAATGCTTCTTAAAACGCGATGTCGCATCTCATTTCTATGTTTCATGATAAGAAATAATATTCATTGTGGCGTGTTATGTATACCTCGTATTCACTTCAAAAGTATGTAAATGCGACACATCCTTGGAAGGAAGTAGCGTTGGCAGATGTCTACGTATCGAAGCAATAGTATTCCAATGCTTCTTAAATCGCGATATCGCACCTCAATTCTACGTTATATGATAAGATATAATATTCATTGTGGATTGTTATGTATACCTCGTGTTCACTTCAAAAGATTGAAAATGCGACACTTGCTTGCTAGGAATTAGCATTTGCAGATGTCTACGAATCGTAGCAATAGAGTCCTAATGCTTCTTAAAACTCGAAATCGATCCTCATTTATATGCTTCATGATAAGATATAATTCTCATTGTGGATTGTTATGTATACCTCGTATTCACTTCAAAAGATAGTAAATGCGACACTTCCTTGCTAGGTAATAGCGGCTGCAGATGTCTACGTATCGAAGCAATAGATTTCTAATGCTTCTTAAGACGCGAAATCGGTCCACATTTCTATGTTTCATGATAAGATATAATATTCATTGTGGAGTGCTATGTATACCTCGTATTCACTTCAAAAGAACGTAAATGTGACAATTCCTTGCTAGGAACTAGCGATTGCAGATGTCTACGTATCGTAGTAATGGGGTTCTAGTGCTTCCCAAATGCGATATAGCATCTCATTTCGATGTCTCACTATAAGATATAATATTCATTGCGCGGTGTTATGTATACCTCGTATTCACTTCAAAAGAATGTAAATGCGACACTTCCTTGCTAGGATATAGCGATGGCAGATGTCTGCGTATCGAAGAAACAGAGGTCCACTGCTTCTTAAAACGAGGTTTCGCATCACATTTCTATGTTTTACGATAAGATATAATATTCATTGTGGAGTGTCATGTATACCTTGTATTCCTTTCAAAAGAATGTAAATGCGACACATCCTTGCATAGAAGTAGCATCCGCAGATGTCTACGCATCGTAGAAATAGTGTTCTAATGCTTCTTAAAACGCGATATCGTATCTCATTTCTATGTTTCATGGTAAGATATAATATTCATTGCGAAGTGTCATGTATACCTCGCATACACTTCAACTGAATGTAAATGCGTCACTTCCTTGCTAGAAAGTAGCGTCTGCTGATGTCTACGTATCGTAGCAATAGGGTTCTAATGCTTCTTAAAACGCGGTAACGCATCTCTTTTCTATGTTTCATGATAAGATTTAATATTCATTGTGGAGTGTTATGTATACCTCGTCTACACTTCAAATGAAGGTAAATGCGACACTTCTTTACTAGGAAGTAGCGTTTGCAGATGCCTACGTATCGAAGCAATAGAGTTCTAATGCTTCCTAAAACGCGACATCGCATCTCTTTTCTATGTCTCATGATAAGATTTAATATTCATCGTGGAATGTTATGTATATCTCGCATACACTTCAAATGAATGTAAATGCGACACTTCTTTACTAGGATGTAGCGTTTGCAGATGCCTACGTATCGGAGCAATAGAGCTCTAATGCTTCTTAAAACGAGATGTCGCATCTCATTTCTATGATTCACGATAAGATATAATATTCATGGCGAAGTGTCATGTATACCTCGAATTCACTTCAAAAGAATGTAAACGCGACACTTCCTTGCTAGGAAGTAGCGTTTGCAGATGGTTACGTATCGATGCAATAGAGCTCTAATGCTTCTTTAATCGCCATATCGCATCTCATTTCTGTGTTTCATGATAAGATATAATATTCATTGCTAAGTGTTTTGTATACCTCGCATACACTTCAAATGAATGTAACTGCGACACTTCTTTGCTAGAATATAGCGATGGCGGATGTCTACGTATCGAAGCAATAGAGTTCTAATGCTTATCAAAACGCAATATGGCATCTCATTCCTATGTATCACGATAAGATAAAAAATTCATTACGAAGTATCATATATACCTCATATTCACTTCAAAAGAATATAAATGCGACACTTCCTTGCTAGGAAATTGCGTTTGCAGATGTCTCCGTATCGAAGCAACAGATTTCTAATGCTTCTTAAATGGAGATATCGCATCTCATTTCTATGTTTCATGATAAGATATAACATTCTTTGTGCAGTGTTATGTATTCCTCGTATTTACTTCAAAAGAATGTAAATGCGACTCTTCCCTGCTAGGAAATAGCGTTGGCAGATGTCTACGTATCGAAGTATTAGAGTTCTAATGCATCTTAAATCGCGATATCGCATCTCATTTCTATCCTTCATGACAAGATATAATATTCATTGTGCAGTGTTATGTATATTTCGTCTTCACTTCAAATGAATGTAAATGCGACACTTCTATGCTAGGAAATAGCGTTTGCAGATATCTGCTTATCGAATTAATAGAGTTCTAATGCTTCTTAAAACGCGGTATCGCATATCATTTCTATGTCTTGTGACGTGGTGGCGTCACAAGGCTCGCACACCCCTCTCCTGCTTCGGTTAGACTAGCTCACAGATCACCACTCATGCGAGAAATGTGAAATACGCGATCATAGAACCTTTCCCCCCTTCCCCTCCCCGTTCTTTTCTCTCTCTCCGTTCTACGAATAAGACTGGCGAGCTAAAGAAGAAGCAACCCAGAAGACGCCCCTTCGGCGAGTACGAAGACCGCAGGTTTGCGGACGGGCTATGCGCCGAGGTAGAGTGACGAGCTCGACGGTGGAGGAGTCGGGAAGCGAACCAGAAGAAACCCTGAAGCCCGAAGGATAAGATCCAGAACCCTGCACCTATAAGACCGCTGCCATAGTCCATGGAGACGGACAGGAAAGACCTCGGGTGTGAGAAGGACCTCCACCCCTCCCCTGAGCCCATGGAGATGGAAACTCAAGATGAGCAGCGGAGCTGCAGGTTAGCCGAGGAAGTGCGGCGCGCGACACGCGCCGCAGTTCAAATAATCCAGAGGACCCTCGCTGGACACACCAGAGGGGGCGATCAGGGAAGATCGCCGAAATCCACCGATCGATGCCCCGAACAATCCCCACGCGCATAGCCCTACTCCACCAAGGAACCCTAGGAAGGATCCAAGGGGATCCGAGGACCCCCAGCAAACCTATATAAGTGCTAGCCAGCAGAAAGACATCCTCTTCTTCGCCTCTACTTCTTAGCGACTACTTAGCGACTACTCAGCGAGCAACCGAGCAAGCGATCATACGGAGCGATTCGGAGGAGAGAGAGAGAGATATATATAGACGGACTGAACGAGATCCAGACTTGCTGGAAGCGAGAACGTGAGTCCTTATATGCTAAAGCGTCCCAATTTGTTCCCTGCCGCATTTGTGATATTGCATATTGTAATTTTGTATTGTATAACGGGTGGTGATCCCCGGTCATTCGCGGCGTGTCGTATACCCTTTTGTTATACCGCGTCGAGACAATCTAGAAAGAAGCCGCAAGTTCAGTATCCCGCGACCCTATATTGCGCACTCGGCTAGAAGTAGTCGAGCGAGGGAGTATTTCGAGATTTCGAGGAGTATCATGCACCGGGTTTCCCCGGGTTGCGTGGTCTAATAGTTTTCGCTACTCCTTGAGTAGCTGGCGCCCAAAAAGTTCCCGCCTCGCAGTTACGAAATACTCACTAGATAGAAAATTCTCTGTTTTGTATTTGGCGTTGGCGAATTCATCGACGATCATACCACGTGGATATTTTGTACCCCGATATTCTGTACCCCGGATTAAACCTCCGTATACCCCTTCATTATTGTTTCGATCTCCCCCCTTTCTTGCGGATTGTAACGGGAAAACCCGTCACAGTCTCATGATAAGATATAGCATTCATTGTGAAGTGTTATATATACCTCGTATTCACTTCAAAAGAATGTAAATGCGACACTTCCTTGCTAGGAAGTAGCCTTTGCAGATGTCTACGTATCGAAGCAATAGAGTTCTAAAGCTTCTTAAATCGCGATATCGCATTTCATCTCTAGGTTTCATGATAGGATATAATATTCATTGCGAAGTGCCACTTATACCTCGCATACACTTCAAATGAATGTAAATGCGACACTTCCTTGCTAGGAAATTGCGTTTGCAGATGTCTACGTATCGTATCATTAGAGTTCTACAGCTTCTCAAAACGCGATATCGCATCCCATTTCTATGCCCCATGATAAGATACAATATTCATTGCGAAGTGTCTTGTATACCTCGCATACACTTCAACTGAATGTAAATGCGACACTTCCTTGCTAGGAAATAGCGTTGGAAGATGTCTACGTATCGAAGCCATAGTGTTCTAATGCTTCCCAAATCGCCGTATCGCATCTTATTTCTATGTTTCATGACAAGATATAATATTCATTGTGGAGTGTTTGTATACGTCGTATTCACCTCAACAGAATGTAAATGCGACACTTCCTTGCTAGGAAATTGCGTTTGCAGACGTCTACGTATCGTAGCATTAGGATTCTAATGCTTCCAAGACGCGATATCGCATCTCATTTCTATGTGTCATGATAAGATGTAATATTCATTGCGAAGAGTCATTTATACCTCGCATACACTTCTAATGAATGTAAATGCGACACTTCCTTGCTAGGAAATAGCGTTGGCAGATGTCTACGTATCGAAGCAATTGAGCTCTAATGCTTCCTAAAACGAGATATCGAATCTCATTTCAATGTTTCATGATAAGATATAAAATTCAATGTGCAGTGTTATGTATACCTCGTATTCACTACAAATGAATGTAAATGCGACACTTCCTCTCTTGGAAATAGCGTTTGCAGATGTCTACGTATCGTAGCAATAGAGCTTTAACGCTTCTTAAAAGGCGATATTGCATCTCATTTCTATGTTTCATCATAAGATGTTATATTCATCGAGAAGTGTCTCGTATACCTCGCATACACTTCAACTGAATGTAAATGCGACACTTCCTTGCTAGGAAATAGCGTTGGAAGATGTCTACGTATCGAAGCCATAGTGTTCTAATGCTTCCCAAATCGCCGTATCGCATCTTATTTCTATGTTTCATGACAAGATATAGTATTCATTGCGAAGTGTCATGTATACCTCGCATACACATCAAATGAATATAAATGCGGCACAACCTTGCTAGGAAATAGGGATCAGAGATGTCTACGTATCGAAGCAACAGAGTTCTAATGCTTCCTGAAACGAGATATCGCATCTCATTTCTATGTTTTATGATAAGATATAATATTCATTGCGGAGTGTCATGTATACTTCGTATTCACTTCAAAAGAATGTAAATGCGACACTTCCTTGCTAGGAAGTAGCGTTTGCAGATGCCTACGTATCGAAGCAAAAGAGTACTAATGCTTCTTAAAACGAGATATCGCATCTCATTTCTATGTGTCATGATGAGATATAATATTCATTGCGAAGTGTCATGTATACCTCGTATTCAGTTCAAAAGAATGTAAATGCGACACTTCCTTGCTAGGAAATAGCGTTCCCAGATGTCTACGTATAGAAACAATAGGGTTCTAATGCTTCTTAAAACGAGACTTCGCATCTCATTTCTATGTTTCATGATTAGATATAATACTCATTGTGGAGCTTCTTGTACACCTCGTATTCACATCAAAGGAATGACAATGCGACACTTCCTTGCTAGGAACTAGCGTCCGCAGATGTCTACTTATCGTAGCAAATAGAGTTCTAATGCTTCTTAAAACGAGATATCGCATCTCATTTCTATGTGTCATGATGAGATATAATATTCATTGCGAAGTGTCATGTATACCTCGTATTCAGTTCAAAAGAATGTAAATGCGACACTTCCTTGCTAGGAAATAGCGTTCCCAGATGTCTACGTATAGAAACAATAGGGTTCTAATGCTTCTTAAAACGAGACTTCGCATCTCATTTCTATGTTTCATGATTAGATATAATACTCATTGTGGAGCTTCTTGTACACCTCGTATTCACATCAAAGGAATGACAATGCGACACTTCCTTGCTAGGAACTAGCGTCCGCAGATGTCTACTTATCGTAGCAAATAGAGTTCTAATGCTTCTTAAAACGAGATATCGCATCTCATTTCTATGTGTCATGATGAGATATAATATTCATTGCGAAGTGTCATGTATACCTCGTATTCAGTTCAAAAGAATGTAAATGCGACACTTCCTTGCTAGGAAATAGCGTTCCCAGATGTCTACGTATAGAAACAATAGGGTTCTAATGCTTCTTAAAACGAGACTTCGCATCTCATTTCTATGTTTCATGATTAGATATAATACTCATTGTGGAGCTTCTTGTACACCTCGTATTCACATCAAAGGAATGACAATGCGACACTTCCTTGCTAGGAACTAGCGTCTGCAGATGTCTACTTATCGTAGCAAATAGAGTTCTAATGCTTCTTAAAACGCGATATCGCATCTCATTTCTATGTTTCACGATAAGATATAACATTCATTGCGAAGGTTCATGTATTCCTCGTATTCACTTCAGAAGAATGTAAATGCGACACTTCCTTGCTAGGAAGTAGCGTTTGCAGATGTCTACGTATAGTAGCAATAGATTTCTAATGCCTTTTAAAGCGCGATATCGCATCTCATTTCTATGTTTCATGATGAGATATAACATTCAATGTGGAGTGTTATGTATTCCTCGTATTCACATCAAAAGTATGTAAATGCGACACATCCTTCCTTGGAAATAGCGTTTGCAGATGTCTCCGTACCGAAGCAATAGTTTTCTAATGCTTCTTATATCGTGATATCGCATCTCATTCCTATATTTCATGACATGATACAATATTCATTATGGAGTGTTATGGATATCTCGTTATCATTTCAAAAGAATGTAAGTGCGACTCTTCGTTCCTATTAAATAGCTTTTGCAGATGTCTAAGTGTCGTAGCAACAGAGTTCTAATGCTTTTTAGATCGCGATATAGCACCTCATTTCTATGTTTCATGATAAGATATATTATTCATTGTGCAGTGTTATGTATACTTCGTATTCACTTCAAAATAATGAAAATGTGACACTTCCTTGCTAGGAAATAGCGTTGGCAGATGTCTACATATCGAAGCAATAGAGATATTATGCTTCTTGGAAGCGAGATATCGCATCCCATTTCTATGTTTCACAATAAGATATAATATTCACTGAGCAGCGTTATGTATACCTCGTAATCGCTTCAAAAGAATGTAAATGCGCCTCTTCTTTGGCAGGAAATAGCGTTTGCAGATGTCTACGTATCCTAGCAATAGAGTTCTAATGCTACTTAAAACTCGATATCGCATCTCACTTCTATGCTTCATGATAGGATATAATATTCATTGCGAAGTGTCATGTATACCTCGCATTAACGTCAAAAGTATGTAAATGCGACACTTCCATGCTAGGAAATAGCGTTCGCAGATGTCTACGTATCGTAGCAAAAGTGTTCTAGTGCCTCTTAAAACTCGATGCCGCATCTCATTTCTATGTTTCACGATAACATATGATATTCATTGTGGAGTGTCATGTATACCTCGTATTCACTTCAAAAGTGTTAAAATGCACCACTTCCATGCTAAGAAGTTGCGTTTGCAGATGTCTACGTATCGAAGCAATAGATTTCTAATGCTTCTGAAAACGCGATATCGCATCTCATTTCTATGTTTCATGATAAGGGATAATATTCATTGCGGAGTGATATGTATACCTCGCATTCACTTCAAAAGAATGTAAATGCGAAACTCCATTGCTAGGAAATAGCGTTTGCAGATGTCTACATATCGTAGCAATAGAGTTCTAATCCTTCTTAGAACGCGATATCGCACCTTATTACTATGTCTCATGATAAGATATAATATTCATTGCGAAGTGTCTTGTATACCTCGCATACACTTCAAATGAATGTAACTGAGACACTTCCTTGCTAGGATATAGCGATGGCAGATGTCTGCGTTTGGAAGCAATAGCGTTCTAATGCTTCTAAAAACGCGATATCGCAACTCATTTCTATGTTTCATGATAAGATATAATATTCATTTCGAAGTGTCATGTATACCTCGCATACACTTCAAATGAATGTAAGTGCGACGCTTCCTTGCTAGGAAATAGCGTTGACAGATGTCTACTTATCGAAGCAGTAGAGTTTTAATTCTTCTTAAAACGAGATATCGCAACTCATTTCTATGTTTCGTGATAAGATATAATATTCATTGCGAAGTGTCATGTATACCTCGTAATCACTTCAAAAGAATGTAAATGGGACACTTCCATGCCAGGAAATAGCGTTTGCAAATGTCTACGTATCGTAGCAATGGAGTTCTAATGCTTCTTAAATCGCGATATTGCGTCTCTCTTCTATGCTTCGTGATAAGATATGATATTCATTGCGAAGTGTCATGTATACCTCGGATACACTTCAAATGAATGTAAATGCGACACTTCCTTGCTAGGAAATAGCGTTTGCAGATGTCTAAGTATCGAAGCAATAGAGTTCTCATGCTTCTTCAAACGCGATATCGTATCTCATTCATACGTTTCATGATAAGATATAATATACATTGTGCAGTATTATGTTTTCCTCGTATTCACTTCAATTGAATGTAAATGCGACACTTCCTAGCTAGGAAGTAGTGTTTGCAGATATCTATGTATCGAAGCAATAGATTTCTAATCCTTCACAAAACGCTGTATCGCAACACATTTCTATGTTTCATGATATGGTATAATATTCATTGCGGAGTGTCATGTATACCTCGCATACACTTCAAGTGATTGTAAATGCGACACATCCTAGCTAGGAAATAGCGTTTGCAGATGTCTACGTATCGTAGCAATAGGGTTCTATTGCTTCTTAAATCGCAATATCGCATCACATTTCTATGTTTCACGATAAAATATAATATTTATTGTGGTGTGTTATGTATACCTCATATTCACTTCAAAAGAATGTAAGTGCGACACTTCCTTCCTAGGAAATAGCGTTTCCAGATGTCTACGTATCGAAGGAATAGAATTCCAATGCATCTTAAATCGCGATATCGCATTTCACTTCTACGTTTCATGATAAGATATAATATTCATTGTGCAGTGTTATGTATATCTCGTCTACACTTCAAGTGATTGTAAATGTGACACTTCCTTGCTTGGAAATTGCGTTTGCAGTTGTCTACGTATAGAAGCAATAGAGTTCTAATGCTTCTTAAATCGAGATATCGCATCTCATTTCTATGTTTTATGACAAGATATAATATTCATTGCGAAGTGTCATGCATACTTCGTATTCACATCAAGAGAATGTAAATGCGACACTTCCTTGCTTGGAAATAGAGTTTGCAGATGTCTACGTATCGAACCAATAGTGTTCTAATGCTGCTTAAATCGCGATATCGCATCTCATTTCTATGTTTCATGATAAGATATAATATTCATTACGAAGTGTCATGTATACCTAGTACTGCTTTGAAGGGAATGTAAATGCGACACTTCCTTGCTAGGAAGTTACGTTTACAGATGTCTACGTATCGAGGCAATGGAGTTCTAGTGCTTCTTATATCGCCATAGCGCATCTCATTTCTATGTTTCAGGATAAGATATAATATAAGTTGTGGAGTGTTATGTATACCTCGTACTCGCTTCAAAAGAATGTAAATGCGACACTTCCCTGTTAGGAAATAGCGATGGCAGATGTCTACGTATCGAAGCAACAGATTTCTAATGCTTCTTAAAACGAGATATCGCATCTCATTTCTATGTTTTATGATAAGATATATTATTCATTGCGGACTGTTATGTATACCTCGTATTCACTTCAAAAGAATGTAAACGCGACACTTCCTTGCTAGGAAATAGCGTGTGCAGATGTCTACGTATCGTAGCAATAGAGTTCTAATGCTTCTTAAAACGCGATTTCGCATTTCATTTCTATGTTTCATGATAAGATATAATACTCATTGTGCAATTCTATGTATAACTCGCAATCACTTCAAAAGAGTGTAAATGCGACTCTTCCTTCCTAGGAAATGGCGTTTGCAGATGTCTACGTATCGTAGCAATAGCGATCCAATGCTTCTTAAATCGCGATATCGCATCTCATTTCTATGTTTCATGATAAGATACAATACCCATTGCGAAGCGTTACGTATACCTAGAATAAGCTACAAATGAATGTAAATGCGACACTTCCTTGCTAGGAAGTTGCGTTTGCAGTTGTCTACGTATCGAAGCAGTAGAGTTTTAATGCCTCCTAAATAGCGATATCGCATTTCATTTCTATGCTTCGTGATAAGGTATAATATTCATTGTGCAGTGATATGTATATCTCGTATACACTTCAAAAGAATGTAAATGCGACACTTCGTTGCTAGGAAATAGCGTTTGATGATGTATACGTATCGTAGCAATAGAGTTCTAATGCTTCTTAAAACGCGATATCGCATCTCATTTCTATGTTTCATGATAAGATATAATATTCACTGTGCTGTGATGTGTATATCTCGTCTACACTTCAAAAGAATGTAAATGCGACACAACCTTGCTAGGAAATAATGTTTGCAGATGTCTACGTACCGTAGCATTAGAGTTCTAATGCTCCTTAAATCGCGATATCGCATCTCATTTCTATGTTTCATGATAAGATATAATATTCAATGCGAAGTGATACGTATACCTCGCATACACATCAAGTGAATGTAAATGCGACACGTTCTTGCTAGGAAATAGCGATTGCAGATGTCTACGTATCGAAGCAATAGATTTCTAGTGCTTCTTAAAACGAGATATCGCATCTAATTTCTATGCTTTATGATAAGATATAATATTCATTGCGAAGTGTCACGTATACCTCGTATTCACTTCAAAAGAATGTAAATGCGACATTTCTTTGCTAGGAAATGGCGTTTGCATATGACTACGTTTCGTAGCAATAGATCTCTAATGCTTCCTAAAACAAGATATCGCGACTCATTTCTATGTTTCATGAGAAGATATAATATTCATTGCGAAGTGTCATGTACACCTCGTATTCACGTCAAGGGAATGTAAATGCGACACTTTCTTGGTAGGCAATAGCGTTTACAGATGTCTACGTATCGAAGCAAGGGAGTTCTAATGCTTCTCAAAACACGATATCGCATTTCATTTCTATGTTTCATGATAAGAGATAATATTCATTGTGGAGTGATATGTATACCTCGCATTCACTTCAAAAGAATGTAAATGCGAAACTCCATTGCTAGGAAATAGCGTTTGCAGATGTCTACGTATCGTAGCAATAGTGTTCTGGTGCTTCTCAAAACGCGCTATCGCATCCCAATTCTATGTTTCATGTTAAGAAATAATATTCATTGCGAATTGTCATGTATAGCTCGTATTCACTTCAGAAGAATGCAAATACGACACTTCCTTGCTAGGAAGTAGCGTTTGCAGATGTCTACGTATCGAAGCAAAAGATTTCTAATGCATCTTAAATCGCGATATCGCATCACCTTTCTATGTTTCATGATAAGATATAATATTCATTGCGAAGTGTCATGTATACCTCGTATTCACTACAAAAGTATAAACATGCGTCACTTCCGTGCACGGAAAAAACGTTTGCAGATGTCTACGTATCGTAGCAATAGAGTTCTAATGCTTCTTAAAACGCGATATCGCATCTCATTTCTATGTTTCATGATAAGGTATAATATTCATTGCAAAGTGTCTTGTATGCAAATGCGACACTTCCTTGTTAGGAAATAGCGTTGGCAGATGTCTACGTACCGAAGCAATAGAGTTCAAATGCTTCCCAATTCGCTATATCGCATCTCATATCTATGTTTCATGATAAGATATAATATTCATTGCGATGTGTCATGTATACCTCGCATACACTTCAAGTGAATGTAAATGCGACATTTCCTTGCTAGGAAATAGCGTTTGCAGATGTCTACGTATCGAAACAATACAGTTCTAATGCTTCGTAAAACGAGATGTCGCATCTCATTTCTATGTTTCACGATAAGATATTATATTAATTGCGAAGTGTCATGTATACCACGTATTCACTTCAAAAGAGTGTAAATGCGATACTTCCTTGCTAGGAAATAGCGTTTCAAGATGTCTACGTATCGAAACAATACAGTTCTAATGCTTCGTAAAACGAGATGTCGCATCTCATTTCTATGTTTCACGATAAGATATTATATTAATTGCGAAGTGTCATGTATACCACGTATTCACTTCAAAAGAGTGTAAATGCGATACTTCCTTGCTAGGAAATAGCGTTTCAAGATGTCTACGTATCGAAACAATACAGTTCTAATGCTTCTTGAAACGAGATATCGTATCTCATTTCTATGTTTCATGATAAGATATAATATTAATTGCGAAGTGTCATGTATACCTTGTATTCACTGCAGAAGAATGTAAATGCGACATTTCCGCGCTAGGAAATAACGTTTGTAGATGTCTAAGTATCGTAGCAATAGAGTTCTAAATCTTCTTAAAACGCGATATCACATCACATTACTGTGTTTCTTGATAAGATATAATATTTATTGCGAAGTGTCACGTATACATCGCATACACTTCAAATGAATGTAAGTGCGACACATTCTTGCTAGGAAATAGCGATTGCAGATGCCTACGTATCGAAGCAATAGAGTTCTAATGCTTTTTGAAACGGGAAATCGCATCTCATTTCTATGTTTCATGATAAGATATAATATTAATTGCGAAGTGTCATGTATACCTTGTATTCACTTCAGAAAAATGTAAACGCGTACTTCCTTGCTATGAAATAGCGTTGGCAGATGTCTACGTATCGAAGCAATAGAGTTCTAATGCTTATCAAAACGCAATATGGCATCTCATTCCTATGTATCACGATAAGATAAAAAATTCATTACGAAGTATCATATATACCTCATATTCACTTCAAAAGAATATAAATGCGACACTTCCTTGCTAGGAAATTGCGTTTGCAGATGTCTCCGTATCGAAGCAACAGATTTCTAATGCTTTTTACATCGCGATATCGCGTCTCATTTTTATGTTTCATGATAAGGTATAATATTCATTGTGGAATGTTATGTATACCTCGTATTGACTTCAAAAGAATGAAACTGCGACACTGCCTTGCTAGGAAATAGCATTTCCAGATATCTACGTATCGTAGCAATAGAGTTCTAATGCTTCTTAAAACGCGACATCGCATCTCATTTCTATGTTTCACGATAGGATATAATATTCATTACGAAGTGTTATGTATTCCTCGTCTACACTTCAAATGAATGTAAATGCGACACTTCCCTGCTAGGAAATAGCGTTTGCAGATGCCAAAATATCGAAGCACTAGGGTTCTAATGCTTCTTAAAAAGAGATAACGCATCTCAATTCTATGTTTCATGATAAAATTTAATATTCATTGTGGTGTGATACGTATACCTCGTATTCACTTCAAAACAATGCGAATGCAACACTTCCTTGCTAGGAAATAGCGTTTGCAGATGTCTACGTATCGTAGCAATATAGTTCTTATGCTTGTAAAAATTCGATATCGCATCCCATTTCTATGTTTCGTGATAAGATATAATATTCATTGTGGAGTGTTACGTATACCTCGTATTCACGTCAAAAGAATGTATATGCGACACTTCCCTGCTAGGAAATAGCGTTCCCAGATGTCTACGTGTCGAAACAATAGAGTTCTAATGCTTCTTCAAACGAGACGTCGCATCTCATTTCTATGTTTTATGATAAGGCATAATATTCATTGCGAAGCGTTATGCATACCTCGTATTCACTTCAAAATAATTTGAATACTACACTTCCATGCTAGGAAATAGCTTTTGCAGATGTCTACGTATCGAAGCAATAGAGTTCTGGTTCTTCTTAAAACGCAATCTCGCATCTCATACCTATGTCTCATGATAAGATATACTATTCATTGTGAAGTGTCTTGTATACCTCGCATACACTTCAACTGAATGTAAATGCGACACTTCCTTGCTAGGAAATAGCGTTGGAAGATGTCTACGTATCGAAGCCATAGTGTTCTAATGCTTCCCAAATCGCCGTATCGCATCTTATTTCTATGTTTCATGACAAGATATAATATTCATTGTGGAGTGTTTGTATACGTCGTATTCACCTCAACAGAATGTAAATGCGACACTTCCTTGCTAGGAAATTGCGTTTGCAGACGTCTACGTATCGTAGCATTAGGATTCTAATGCTTCCAAGACGCGATATCGCATCTCATTTCTATGTGTCATGATAAGATGTAATATTCATTGCGAAGAGTCATTTATACCTCGCATACACTTCTAATGAATGTAAATGCGACACTTCCTTGCTAGGAAATAGCGTTGGCAGATGTCTACGTATCGAAGCAATTGAGCTCTAATGCTTCCTAAAACGAGATATCGAATCTCATTTCAATGTTTCATGATAAGATATAAAATTCAATGTGCAGTGTTATGTATACCTCGTATTCACTACAAATGAATGTAAATGCGACACTTCCTCTCTTGGAAATAGCGTTTGCAGATGTCTACGTATTGTAGCAATAGAGCTTTAACGCTTCTTAAAAGGCGATATTGCATCTCATTTCTATGTTTCATCATAAGATGTTATATTCATCGAGAAGTGTCTCGTATTCCTCGCATACACTTCAACTGAATGTAAATGCGACACGTCCTTGCTAGGAAATAGCGTTGGAAGATGTCTACGTATCGAAGCCATAGTGTTCTAATGCTTCCCAAATCGCCGTATCGCATCTTATTTCTATGTTTCATGACAAGATATAGTATTCATTGCGAAGTGTCATGTATACCTCGCATACACATCAAATGAATATAAATGCGGCACAACCTTGCTAGGAAATAGGGATCAGAGATGTCTACGTATCGAAGCAACAGAGTTCTAATGCTTCCTGAAACGAGATATCGCATCTCATTTCTATGTTTTATGATAAGATATAATATTCATTGCGGAGTGTCATGTATACTTTGTATTCACTTCAAAAGAATGTAAATGCGACACTTCCTTGCTAGGAAGTAGCGTTTGCAGATGCCTACGTATCGAAGCAAAAGAGTACTAATGCTTCTTAAAACGAGATATCGCATCTCATTTCTATGTGTCATGATGAGATATAATATTCATTGCGAAGTGTCATGTATACCTCGTATTCAGTTCAAAAGAATGTAAATGCAACACTTCCTTGCTAGGAAATAGCGTTCCCAGATGTCTACGTATAGAAACAATAGGGTTCTAATGCCTTTTAAAGCGCGATATCGCATCTCATTTCTATGTTTCATGATGAGATATAACATTCAATGTGGAGTGTTATGTATTCCTCGTATTCACTTCAAAAGTATGTAAATGCGACACATCCTTCCTTGGAAATAGCGTTTGCAGATGTCTCCGTACCGAAGCAATAGTTTTCTAATGCTTCTTATATCGTGATATCGCATCTCATTCCTATATTTCATGACATGATATAATATTCATTCAGGAGTGTTATGGATATCTCGTTATCATTTCAAAAGAATGTAAGTGCGACTCTTCGTTCCTATTAAATAGCTTTTGCAGATGTCTAAGTATCGTAGCAACAGAGTTCTAATGCTTTTTAGATCGCGATATAGCACCTCATTTCTATGTTTCATGATAAGATATATTATTCATTGTGCAGTGTTATGTATACTTCGTATTCACTTCAAAATAATGAAAACGTGACACTTCCTTGCTAGGAAATAGCGTTGGCAGATGTCTACGTATCGAAGCAATAGAGATATTATGCTTCTTGGAAGCGAGATATCGCATCCCATTTCTATGTTTCACAATAAGATATAATATTCACTGAGCAGCGTTATGTATACCTCGTAATCGCTTCAAAAGAATGTAAATGCGCCACGTCTTTGGCAGGAAATAGCGTTTGCAGATGTCTACGTATCCTAGCAATAGAGTTCTAATGCTACTTAAAACTCGATATCGCATCTCACTTCTATGCTTCATGATAGGATATAATATTCATTGCGAAGTGTCATGTATATCTCGCATTAACGTCAAAAGTATGTAAATGCGACACTTCCATGCTAGGAAATAGCGTTCGCAGATGTCTACGTATCGTAGCAAAAGTGTTCTAGTGCTTCTTAAAACTCGATGCCGCATCTCATTTCTATGTTTCACGATAACATATGATATTCATTGTGGAGTGTCATGTATACCTCGTATTCACTTCAAAAGTGTTAAAATGCACCACTTCCATGCTAAGAAGTTGCGTTTGCAGATGTCTACGTATCGAAGCAATAGATTTCTAATGCTTCTGAAAACGCGATATCGCATCTCATTTCTATGTTTCATGATAAGAGATAATATTCATTGCGGAGTGATATGTATACCTCGCATTCACTTCAAAAGAATGTAAATGCGAAACTCCATTGCTAGGAAATAGCGTTTGCAGATGTCTACAGATCGTAGCAATAGAGTTCTAATCCTTCTTAGAACGCGATATCGCACCTTATTACTATGTCTCATGATAAGATATAATATTCATTGCGAAGTGTCTTGTATACCTCGCATACACTTCAAATGAATGTAACTGAGACACTTCCTTGCTAGGATATAGCGATGGCAGATGTCTACGTTTGGAAGCAATAGCGTTCTAATGCTTCTAAAAACGCGATATCGCAACTCATTTCTATGTTTCATGATAAGATATAATATTCATTTCGAAGTGTCATGTATACCTCGTAATCACTTCAAAAGAATGTAAATGGGACACTTCCATGCCAGGAAATAGCGTTTGCAAATGTCTACGTATCGTAGCAATGGAGTTCTAATGCTTCTTAAATCGCGATATTGCGTCTCTCTTCTATGTTTCGTGATAAGATATGATATTCATTGCGAAGTGTCATGTATACCTCGGATACACTTCAAATGAATGTAAATGCGACACTTCCTTGCTAGGAAATAGCGTTTGCAGATGTCTAAGTATCGAAGCAATAGAGTTCTCATGCTTCTTCAAACGCGATATCGTATCTCATTCATACGTTTCATGATAAGATATAATATACATTGTGCAGTATTATGTTTTCCTCGTATTCACTTCAATTGAATGTAAATGCGACACTTCCTAGCTAGGAAGTAGTGTTTGCAGATATCTATGTATCGAAGCAATAGATTTCTAATCCTTCACAAAACGCTGTATCGCAACACATTTCTATGTTTCATGATATGGTATAATATTCATTGCGGAGTGTCATGTATACCTCGCATATACTTCAAGTGATTGTAAATGCGACACATCCTAGCTAGGAAATAGCGTTTGCAGATGTCTACGTATCGTAGCAATAGGGTTCTATTGCTTCTTAAATCGCAATATCGCATCACATTTCTATGTTTTATGACAAGATATAATATTCATTGCGAAGTGTCATGCATACTTCGTATTCACATCATGAGAATGTAAATGCGACACTTCCTTGCTTGGAAATAGAGTTTGCAGATGTCTACGTATCGAACCAATAGTGTTCTAATGCTGCTTAAATCGCGATATCGCATCTCATTTCTATGTTTCATGATAAGATATAATATTCATTACGAAGTGTCATGTATACCTAGTACTGCTTTGAAGGGAATGTAAATGCGACACTTCCTTGCTAGGAAGTTACGTTTACAGATGTCTACGTATCGAGGCAATGGAGTTCTAATGCTTCTTATATCGCCATAGCGCATCTCATTTCTATGTTTCAGGATAAGATATAATATAAGTTGTGGAGTGTTATGTATACCTCGTACTCGCTTCAAAAGAATGTAAATGCGACACTTCCCTGTTAGGAAATAGCGATGGCAGATGTCTACGTATCGAAGCAACAGATTTCTAATGCTTCTTAAAACGAGATATCGCATCTCATTTCTATGTTTTATGATAAGATATAATATTCATTGCGGACTGTTATGTATACCTCGTATTCACTTCAAAAGAATGTAAACGCGACACTTCCTTGCTAGGAAATAGCGTGTGCAGATGTCTACGTATCGTAGCAATAGAGTTCTAATGCTTCTTAAAACGCGATTTCGCATTTCATTTCTATGTTTCATGATAAGATATAATACTCATTGTGCAATTCTATGTATAACTCGCAATCACTTCAAAAGAGTGTAAATGCGACTCTTCCTTCCTAGGAAATGGCGTTTGCAGATGTCTACGTATCGTAGCAATAGCGATCCAATGCTTCTTAAATCGCGATATCGCATCTCATTTCTATGTTTCATGATAAGATATAATACCCATTGCGAAGCGTTACGTATACCTAGAATAAGCTACAAATGAATGTAAATGCGACACTTCCTTGCTAGGAAGTTGCGTTTGCAGTTGTCTACGTATCGAAGCAGTAGAGTTTTAATGCCTCTTAAATAGCGATATCGCATTTCATTTCTATGCTTCGTGATAAGGTATAATATTCATTGTGCAGTGATATGTATATCTCGTATACACTTCAAAAGAATGTAAATGCGACACTTCGCTGCTAGGAAATAGCGTTTGATGATGTATACGTATCGTAGCAATAGAGTTCTAATGCTTCTTAAAACGCGATATCGCATCTCATTTCTATGTTTCATGATAAGATATAATATTCACTGTGCAGTGATGTGTATATCTCGTCTACACTTCAAAGGAATGTAAATGCGACACAACCTTCCTAGGAAATAATATTTGCAGATGTCTACGTACCGTAGCATTAGAGTTCTAATGCTCCTTAAATCGCGATATCGCATCTCATTTCTATGTTTCATGATAAGATATAATATTCAATGCGAAGTGATACGTATACCTCGCATACACATCAAGTGAATGTAAATGCGACACGTTCTTGCTAGGAAATAGCGATTGCAGATGTCTACGTATCGAAGCAATAGATTTCTAGTGCTTCTTAAAACGAGATGTCGCATCTAATTTCTATGCTTTATGATAAGATATAATATTCATTGCGAAGTGTCATGTATACCTCGTATTCACTTCAAAAGAATGTAAATGCGACATCTCTTTGCTAGGAAATGGCGTTTGCATATGACTACGTTTCGTAGCAATAGATCTCTAATGCTTCCTAAAACAAGATATCGCGACTCATTTCTATGTTTCATGAGGAGATATAATATTCATTGCGAAGTGTCATGTACACCTCGTATTCACGTCAAGGGAATGTAAATGCGACACTTTCTTGGTAGGAAATAGCGTTTACAGATGTCTACGTATCGAAGCAAGGGAGTTCTAATGCTTCTCAAAACACGATATCGCATTTCATTTCTATGTTTCATGATAAGAGATAATATTCATTGTGGAGTGATATGTATACCTCGCATTCACTTCAAAAGAATGTAAATGCGAAACTCCATTGCTAGGAAATAGCGTTTGCAGATGTCTACGTATCGTAGCAATAGTGTTCTAGTGCTTCTCAAAACGCGCTATCGCATCCCAATTCTATGTTTCATGTTAAGAAATAATATTCATTGCGAATTGTCATGTATAGCTCGTATTCACTTCAGAAGAATGTAAATACGACACTTCCTTGCTAGGAAGTAGCGTTTGCAGATGTCTACGTATCGAAGCAATAGATTTCTAATGCATCTTAAATCGCGATATCGCATCACATTTCTATGTTTCATGATAAGATATAATATTCATTGCGAAGTGTCATGTATACCTCGTATTCACTACAAAAGAATAAACATGCGACACTTCCGTGCACGGAAAAAACGTTTGCAGATGTCTACGTATCGTAGCAATAGAGTTCTAATGCTTCTTAAAACGCGATATCGCATCTCATTTCTATGTTTCATGATAAGGTATAATATTCATTGCAAAGTGTCTTGTATGCAAATGCGACACTTCCTTGTTAGGAAATAGCGTTGGCAGATGTGTACGTACCGAAGCAATAGAGTTCAAATGCTTCCCAATTCGCTATATCGCATCTCATATCTATGTTTCATGATAAGATATAATATTCATTGCGATGTGTCATGTATACCTCGCATACACTTCAAGTGAATGTAAATGCGACATTTCCTTGCTAGGAAATAGCGTTTGCAGATGTCTACGTATCGTATCATTAGAGTTCCACAGCTTCTCAAAACGCGATATCGCATCTCATTTCTATGCCTCATGATGAGATATAATACTCATTGCGAAGTGTCTTGTATAACTCGCATACACTTCAGCTAAATATAAATGCGACACTTCCTTGCTAGGAAATAGCGATTGCAGATATCTACGTATTGAAGCCATCGAGTTCTAATGCTTCTCAAAACGTCATATCGCATCTCATTTCTATGTTTCATGATAAGATATAATATTCATTGCGAAGCTACATGTATACCACGTATTCACTTCAAAAGAATGTAAATGCGACACTTCCTTGCTAGGAAATAGCGTTTCCAGATGTCTACGTATCGAAACAATACAGTTCTAATGCTTCGTAAAACGAGATGTCGCATCTCATTTCTATGTTTCACGATAAGATATTATATTAATTGCGAAGTGTCATGTATACCACGTATTCACTTCAAAAGAGTGTAAATGCGATACTTCCTTGCTAGGAAATAGCGTTTCAAGATGTCTACGTATCGAAACAATACAGTTCTAATGCTTCTTGAAACGAGATATCGTATCTCATTTCTATGTTTCATGATAAGATATAATATTAATTGCGAAGTATCATGTATACCTTGTATTCACTTCAGAAGAATGTAAATGCGACATTTCCGCGCTAGGAAATAACGTTTGCAGATGTCTACGTATCGTAGCAATAGAGTTCCAATGCTTCTTAAAACGCGATATCACATCACATTTCTATGTTTCATGATGAGATGTAATATTCATTGTGGAGTGGTTACTTATACCTCGTATTCACCTCAAAAGAATGTAAATGCGACACTTCCTTGCTAGGAAGTAGCTATTGCAGATGTCTACGTATCGAAGCAATAAAGTTCTAATGCACCTTAAATCGTGATATCGCATCTCATTTCGATGTTTGATGATAACATATAATATTCATTGTGCAATGTTATGTATACCTCGCATTCACTTCAAAAGAATGTAAATGCGACACGTCCTTGCTATGAAATAGCGTTTGTAGATGTCTAAGTATCGTAGCAATAGAGTTCTAAATCTTCTTAAAACGCGATATCACATCACATTACTGTGTTTCTTGATAAGATATAATATTTATTGCGAAGTGTCACGTATACATCGCATACACTTCAAATGAATGTAAATGCGACACTTCCTTGCTAGGAAATAGCGTTTGCAGATGTGTACGTATCGAAGCAAAAGAATTCTAATGCTTGCATAAACGAGATATCGCATCCCATTCCTATGTTTCATGGTAAGATATATTATTCAATGCGGATTGTTACGTATTCCTCGTCTACACTTCAAATGAACCGAAATGCGACACTTCCTTTCTAGGAAGTAGCGTTGGCAGATGCCTACGTATCGAAGCAATAGGTTTCTAATGCTTCATAAAACGAGATATCGCATCTCACTTCTATGTTTCATGATAAGATATAATATTCATTGCGAAGTGTTATGAATACCTCGTATCCACATCAAAAGAATGCAAATGCGACACTTCCTTTCTAGGAAACTGCGTTTCCAGATGCCTACGTTTCGAAGCAATAGAGTTCTAATGCTTCTTGGAACGGGATATCGCATCTCATTTATATGTTTCATGATAAGATATAATATTAATTGCGAAGTGTCATGTATACCTTGTATTCACTTCAGGAAAATGTAAATGCGTCACTTCCTTGCTAGGAAATAGCGTTTGCAGATGTCTACGTATCGAAGCAATAGAGTACTAATGCTTCTTGAAACGGGATATCGCATCTCATTTCTATGTTTCATGATAAGATATAATATTAATTGCGAAGTGTCATGTGTACCTTGTATTCACTTCAGAAGAATGTAAATGCCACACTTCCTTGCTAGGAAATAGCGTTTGCAGATATCTACGTATCGTAGCAATAGATTTTTAATGCTTCTTAAAACGTGATATCGCATCTCATTTCTATGTTTCATGATAAGATATAATATTAATTGCGAATTCGTGTATTCCTCGTATTCACTTCAAATGAATGTAAATGCGACACTTCCTTGTTAGGAAATAGCGTTTGCAGATCTCTACGTATCGTAGCAAGCTTGTTATAATGCTTCTTGAAACGAGATATCGCATCTCATTTCTATGTTTCATGATAACATATAATATTCATTGCGAAGTGTTATGTATACCTCGCATACACTTCAAATGAATGTAAGTGCGACACATTCTTGCTAGGAAATAGCGATTGCAGATGCCTACGTATCGAAGCAATAGAGTTCTAATGCTTCTTGAAACGGGAAATCGCATCTCATTTCTATGTTTCATGATAAGATATAATATTAATTGCGAAGTGTCATGTATACCTTGTATTCACTTCAGAAAAATGTAAACGCGTACTTCCTTGCTATGAAATAGCGTTGGCAGATGCCCACGTATCGAAGCAATAGGTTTCTAGTGCTTCATAAGACGAGATATCGCACCTCACTTCTATGTTTCATGATGAGATATAATATTCATTGCGAAATGTTATGAATACCTCGTATTCACTTCAAAAGAACGTAAATGCGACACTTCCTTACCAGGATACTACGTTTCCAGGTGCCTACGTTTCGAAGCAATAGAGTTATAATGCTTCTTAAAACGCGATATCGCATCTCATTTCTATGTTTCATGATAATATATAATACTCATTGTGCAATGTTATGTACACCTCGTACTCACCTCAAAAGAATGTAAATGCGACACTTCCTTCCTAGGAAATAGCGTTTGCAGATGTCTACGTATCGTAGCAATAGAGTTCTAATGCTTCTTATATCGCGAGATCGCATCTCAAATCTATGTTTCACGATAGCATATAATATTCATTGCGGAGTGTTATGTATGAAGCGTATTTACTTCAAAAGAATGTAAATGCGGCACTTCCTTCCTAGGAAATAGCGTTTGCAGATGTCTACGTATCGTAGCAATTGTGTTCTAAAGCTTCTTAAAACGCGATATCGCATCTCATTTCTATGCTTCATGATAAGATATAATATTCATTGTGGAGTGTTATGTATACCTCGTATTCACTTCAAAAGAATGTAAATACGACACCTTCTTGCTAGGAAATAGCGTTTGCAGATGCCTACATATCGTAGCAATAGTGGTCTAATGCTTCTTAAATCGCGATATCGCATCATTTCTATGTCTCACAATAAGATATAATATTCATTGCGAAGTGTCACTTATACCTCGCATACACTTCAAATGAATGTAAATGCGACGCTTCCTTACTAGGAAGTAGCATTTGCAGTTGTCTCCGTATCGAAGCCATAGAGTTCTTATGCTTCTTAAAACGCGATATCGCATCACATGTCTATGTTTCATGATCAGATATAATATTCATTTCGAACTGTAATGTATCCCTCGTCTACACTTCAAAAGAATGTAAACTCTACACTTCCTTGCTAGGAAATAGCGTTTGCAGATGTCTACGTATCGAAGAAATAGAGTTTTATGCTTCTTAAATCGCGATATCGCATCTCATTTCTATGTTTCATGATAAGATATAATATTCATTGTGGAGTGTTATGTATACCTCGTATTTACTTAAAAAGATTGTAATTGCGATACTTCCTTGCTGGGAAATAGCGCTTGTAGACGTCTCCGTATCGAAGCAATAGAGATCTAATGCTTCTCAAATCGCGATATCGCATTTCATTTCTATGTTTCGTGATAAAGTATAATATTCATTGTGGAGTGTTATGTGTATCTCGTATTCACTTTAAAAGAATGTAAATGCGACACTTCCTTGCGACTAAATAGCGTTTGCAGATGTCTACGAATCGTAGCAGTAGAGTTCTGATGCTTCTTAAAACGCGATATCACATCTCATTTCTACGTTTCATGATATGATATAATATTCATTGCGAAGTGTTATGTATTTCTCGTCTACGCTACAAGTAAGTGTAAGTGCGGCACCTCCTTGCTAGGAAATAGTGTTTGCAGATGTCTACATATCGAAGGAATATAGTTCTAATGCATCTTAAATCGTGATATTGCACCTCATTTCCATGTTTCATGATAAGATATAATATTAATTGCGAAGTGTTATGCATACCTCGCATACACTTCAAACGAATGTAAATGCGAAACATCCTTGCTAGGAAATAGCGTTTCTACATGTCTACGTATCGAAGCAATAATGTTCCAATGCTTCTTAAAATGCCATATCGCATCTGATTTCTATGTTTCATGATAAGATATAATATTCATTGTGGAGTGTCATGTATACCTCGCATACACAACAAATGAATGTAAATGCGGCACTTTCTTGCTGGGAAATAGCGTTTGTAGATGTCTACGTATCGTAGCAACAGAATACTAATGCTTCTTAAAACGCGATATCGCATCTCATTTCTATGTTTTGTGATAAGATATAGTATTCATTGCGAAGTGTTATGTACTCCACGTCTACACTTCAATTCAATGTAAATGCGACACTTCCTTTCTTGGAAATCGCGTTTCCAGATGTCTACGTATCGAAGCAATACAGTTCTAATGCTTCATAAATCGCGATATCGCATATGATTTATATGTTCCGTGATAAGATATAATATTCATTGCGAAGTGTCATGTATACCTCGCATACACTTCAAATGATTATAAATGCGACACTTCCTTGCTGGGAAATAGCGTTTGCAGATATGTACGTATCGTAGCAATAGGGTTCTCATGCTTCTTAAAACGCGATGTCGCATCTCATTTCTATCTCTCATGATAAGATACAATATTCATTGCGAAAGGTTATGCATTCCTCGGTTACACTTAAAAGAATGTAAATGCGTCACTTCCTTGCTAGGAAATAGCGTTGCCAGATGTCTACGAATCGAAGCAATAGAGATCTAATGCTTCTTCTAACGATATATCGCATCTCAATTCTACGTTTCATGATATGATGTAATATTCATTGTGGAGTGTTATGTATACCTCGTATTCACTTCAAAAGAATGTAAATGCGGCACTTCCTTGCTAGGAAATATCGTTTCCAAATATCTACGTATCGTATCAATAAAGTTCAAATGCTTCTGGAAACGCGATATCGCATCTCATTTTTATGTTTCATTATAAGATATAATATTTATTGCGAAGTGTCATGTATACCTTTCATACACTTCAAATGAATGTAAATGCGACACTTCCTTGCTAGGAAGTAGCATTTGCAGATGTCTACGTATCGTAGCAATGGAGTTCTAAGGCTGCTTAAATCGCGATATCGCATCTCATTTCTATGTTTCATGACAAAATATAATGTTCATTGCGAAGTATCATGTATACCACGTATTAAATTCAAAGGAATTTAAATGCGCCACTTCCTTCCTAGGAAATAGCGTTTGCAGATGCCTACGTATCGAAGCAATAGATTTCTAATGCTTCTTAAAACGGGACATCGCATCCCATTTCTATGATTCATGATAGGATATAATATTCAGTTAGAAGGGTTATGTACACCTCGCATACACTCGTAATGAATGTAAATGCGACACTTCCTTGCTAGGAAATAGCGTTTGCAGATGTCTACGTATCGTAGCAATAGAGTTCTAATGCTTCTTATATCTCGAGATCGCATCTCAAATCTATGTTTCACGATAGGATATAATATTCATTGTGGAGTGTTATGTATGAAGCGTATTTACTTCAAAAGAATGTAAATGCGGCACTTCCTTCCTAGGAAATAGCGTTTGCAGACGTCTACGTATCGTAAAAATAGTGTTCTAAAGCTTCTTAAAACGCCATGTCGCATCTCATTTCTATGTCTCATGATAAGATATGATATTCATTGCGAAGTGTTATGTATTCCTCGTCTACACTTCTAATGTATATAAATGCGACATTTCCTTGCTAGGAAACAGCGTTTGCTGATGTCTACGTGTTGTAGCAATAGAGTTCTAATGCTTCTTAAATCGCGATATCGCCTTTCATTTCTATGTTTCGTGATAAGGTATAATATTCATTGCGGAGTGTTATGTATACCTCGTATTCACTTTAAAAGAATGTAAATGCGATACTTCCTTGCTAGGAAATAGCTTTTGCAGATGTCTCCGTATCGAAGCAATAGAGTCTAATGCTTCTTAAAGCGAGATGTCGCACCTGATTTCTATGTTTCATAATAAGATATAATATAAATTGCGAAGTGTGATCCGAAGTGTATAGCTCGCACAAACTTCAAACGACTGAAAACGCGGCAGTTCCCTGCTAGGAACTGGGTTTCCAGATGTCTACGTATCGTAGCAACAGAGTTCTAATGCTACTTAAAACGCGATATCGCATCTCATATCTATGTTTCATGATAGGATATAGTATTCATTGCCAAGTATCATGTACACCTTGCATACACTACAAATGAATGTAAATGCGACACTTCCTTGCAAGGAAATAGGTTTTGCAGATTTCTACGTATCGATGCAATAGCGTTCTAATGCTTCTTAAATTGCGATATCGCACCTCATTTCTATGTTTCACGACCAGATATAATACTCATTGTGCAGTGTTATGTATACCTCGTATTCACTTCAAACATAGGAAAATGGGACACTTCCTTGCTAGGAAATAGCGTTTGCAGATATCTACGTATCGAAGCAATAGAGTTCTAATGCTTCTTAGAACGAGATGTCGCATCTCATTTCTATGTTTCATGATAAGATATAATATTCATTGCGAAGTGTCATGTATACCTAATCTTCACTTCAAACGAATGTAACTGCGACACATCCTTGCTGGGAAATAACGTTTTCTGATGTCTACGTATCGTAGCAATAGAGTTGTAATGCTTCTTGGAACGCGATATCGCATACCATTTCTGTGTTTCATGATAAGATATAATACTCATTGCGAAGAGTTATGCATACCTCGTATACACTTCAAATGAATGTAAGTGCGATACTACCTTGCTAGGAAGTAGCGTTTGCAGTTGTCTACGCATCGAAGCAATAGAGTTATAATGTTTCTTAAAACTTGATATCGCATCTCATTTCTATGTTTCACAGTAAGATATAATATTCATTATGGAGTGTTATGTATTCCTCGTCTACACTTCAAATGAATGTAAATACGACACTTCCTTGCTAGGAAATAGTGCTTCCAGATATCTACGTACCGAAGGAGTAGAGTTCTGATGCTTCTTAAAACGAGATATCGCATCCCATTTCTATGTTTCACGATAAGATATAATACTTATTGTGCAGTGTTATGTATACCTCGTATTCACTTCAAATGTAGGAAAATGGAACACTTCTTTGCTAGGAAATAGCGGTTGCAGATATCTACGTATCGCACCAATAGAGTTCTAATGCTTTCTAATTGCGATAACGCATCTCATTTCTATATTTCATGATAAGATATAATATTCATTGTGGAGTGCTATGTATGAAGCGTATTAACATCAAAAGAATGTAAATGCGGCACTTCCTTGCTAGGAAATAGCGTCTGCAGATATCTAAGTATCGTAGCAATAGAGTTGTAATGCTTCTTAAAACGCGATATCCCATCTCATTTCTATGTTTCATGATAAGATATAATATTCATTATGCAGTGTTATGTATACGTCGTATTCACTTCAATAGAATGTAAATGCGACACTTCCTTGCTAAGAAGTAGCGTTTGCAGATGTCTACGTATATTAGCATTAGAGTTCTAATACTCCTTAGAACGCGATATTGCAACTCATTTCTTTGTTTCATGATAAGATATAATATTCATTGCGAAGTGTCTTGTATGCCTCGCATACACTTTAAATAAATGTAAATGCGACACTTCCTTGCTAGGAAATAGCGTTTGCAGATTTCTACGTATCGAAGCAAGAGAGATCTAATGCTTCCTAAATCGCGATATAGCATCTCAATTCTATGTTTCATGATAATATATAATATTCATTGTGGTGTATGATGTATACCTCGTATTCACTTCCAATGTATGTAAATGCGACACTTCCTTGCTAGGAAGTAGCGTTTCCAGATGTATACGTATCGAAGCAGTTATTCTAATGCTTCTTAAATCGGGATATCGCATTTCACTTCTATGTTTCATGATAGGATTTAATATTAATTGCGGAGTGTCATGCTTACCTCCTATTCACTTAAAAGATTTTAATTGCGGCACTTCCTTGCTAGGAAGTAGCGTTTGCAGATGTCTACGTATCGTAGCAATGGAGTTCTAATGCTTTTTACATCGCGATATCGCATCTCATTTCTATGTTTCATGATAAAGTATAATATTCATTGTGGAGTGTTATTTATACCTCGTATTCACTTCAAAAGAATGTAAATGCGACACGTACTTGCTAGGAAATAGCGCTATCAGATGTCTACGAATCGTACCAATAGTGATCTAATGCTTTTTACATCGCGATATCGCATCTCATTTCTATGTTTCATGATAAGATATAATATTCATTGTGGAGTGTTGTTTATACCTCGTATTCACTTCAAAAGAATGTAAATGCGACAATTCCATGCTAGGAAATAGCGAATGCAGATATCTACGTATCGTAGCAATAGTGTTCTAATGCTTCTTAAAACACGATATCGCATATCATTTTTATGTTTCATGATAAGATATAATATTCATTGCGAAGTATCACTTATAGCTCGCATACACTTCAAATGAATGTAAATGCGACACTTCCTTGCTAGGAAGAAGCGTTTCCAGATGTCTACGTATCGAAGCAATAGAGTTCTGATGCTTCTTAAAACGCGATATCGCAACTCATTTCTGTGTCTCATGATAAGATATAATACTCAACGCGAAGTGTTATGTATTCCTCGTCTACACTTCAAATGAATGTAAATGCGACACTTCCTTTCTAGGAAATAACGATTCCAGATGTCTACGTATCGAAGCAATAGAGTACTAATGCTTCTTAATTTGCGATATCGCATCTCATTTCTATGTTTCATGATATGATATAATACTCATTTCGAAGTGTCATGTATACCTCGTATTCACTTCAAAAGAATGTAAATGCGACACTTCCTTGCTAGGAAATAGCGTTTGCAGATGCTTACGTATCGTAGCAATACAGTCCTAATGTTTCTTAAAACGCGATAACGCATCTCATTTGTATGTTTCATGATAAGATATAATATTCATTGCGAAGTGTTATGTATACCTCGTATTCACTTCAAAAGAATGTAAATGCGAAACTTCCTTGCTAGGAAATAGCGAATGCAAATGTCTCAGTATCGAAGCAACAGAGTTCCAAAGCTTCTTAAATCGCGATATCGCAACCCATTTCTCTATTTCGTGACAAGATATAATATACATTGTGGAGTGTTATGTATATCTCGCATTCACTTCAAGAGAATGTAAATGCGACACTTATTTGCTAGGAAATAGCGTTTGCAGATGTCTGCGTATCGAAGCAATAGAGTTCTAATGCTTCTTAAATCGCGAAATCGCATCCCATTTCTGTTTCGTGATAAGATGTAATATTCATTGTGAAGTGTTATGTAAACCTTGTATTCAGCTCATAAGAATGTAAGTGCAACACTTCCTTGCTAGGAAATAGCGTTTGCAGTTGCCTACGTATCGTAGCAATAGATTTCTAATGCTTCTTAAAACACCATAGCGCATCTCATTTATATGTACATGATAAGATATAATATTCATTGCGAAGTGTTACTTATACCTCGTATACACTTCAAAAGCATGTAAGTGCGAGGCTTCCTTGCTACCAAATAGCGTCTGCACAAGTCTACGTATCGAAGCAATACATTTCTAATTCTTCTTAAATCGCGATATCGCATCTCATTTCTATGTTTCATGATTAGATATAATAACCATTGTGGAGTGTTAGGTATACCTCGTATTCACTTCGAAGACATGTAAATGCGACACTTCCTTGCTGGGAAATAGCGTTTGCAGATGTCTACGTATCGCATCAATAGGGTTCTAATGCTACTTAAAACGAGATATCTCATCTCATTTCTATGTTTGATGATAAGATATAATGTTCATTGCGAAGTGTCATGTATACCTCGTATTCACTTCAAAAGAATGTAAATGCGACACGTGCTTGCTGGAAAATAGCGTTTGCAGATGTCTACGTATCGAAGCAATAGAGTTCTAATGCTTTTTAAAACGCGATATCGCATCTCATTTCTATGTTTCATGATAAGATATATTATTCATTGCGATCTGTCATGTATACCTTGTATTCACTTCAAAAGAATGCAAATGCGACACTTCCTTTCTACGAAAGAACGTTTCCAGATGTCTACGTATCGAAGCAGCATATTTCTAATGCTTCTTAAAACAAGATATCGTACCACATTTCTATGTTTCATGATGAGATATAATTTTCATTGCGAAGTGTCATGTATACCTCGTATTGACTTGAAAGGAATGTAATTGCGACACTTCCTTGCTACGAAATAGCGTTTCCAGATATCTACGTATCGTAGCAGTAAAGTTCTAATGCCTCTTAAAACGCTATATGGAGTCTCATTTCTATGTCTCATGATAAGATATAATATTCACTGCGAAGTGTCATGTATAGTTCGTATTCACTTCAAATGAATGTAAATGCGTCACTTCCTTGCTTGGAAATAGCGTTTGTAGATGTCTACGCATCGAAGCGATAGAGTTCAAATGCTTCCTAAAACGCGATATCGCATCTCATTTCTATGTCTCATGATAAGATATAATACTCAAAGCGAAGTGTTATGTATTCCTCGCCTACACTTCAAATGAATGTAAATGCGACACTTCCTTTCTAGGAAATAACAATTCCAGGTGTCTACGTATCGAAGCAATAGAGTTCTAATGCTTCTTAAAACGCGAAACCGCTTCTCATTTATATGCTTCATGATACGATATAATATTCATTGCGAAGTGTCACGTATACCTCGCATACACTTCAAATGAATGTAAATGCGTCACTTCCTTCCTAGGAAATAGCGTCTGCAGATAGCTACGTAGCAATAGATTTCTAATGCTTCTTAAAACGCGATATCGCATCTCATTTACATGTTTCATGATAATATATAATATTCATTGTGGAGTGTCATGTATACCTCGCATACACTTCAAATGAATGTAAATACGACACTTCCTTGCTAGGAAGCAGCGTTTGCAGATGTCTAAGTACCGAAGCAATAGTGTTCTAATGCTTCTTAAATCGCAAAATCGTATCTCATTCCTATATTTCATGATTAGATATAATATTCATTGTGGAGTGTTAGGTATACCTCGTACTCACTTCGAAGGAATGTAAATGCGACACTTCCTTGCCGGGAAATAGCGTTTGCAGATGTCTACGTATCGAAGCAATAGAGTTCTAATGCTTCTTAGAGCGCGATATCGCATCTCATTTCTATGTTCATGATAAGATATAATATTCATTGCGAAGTGTCATGTATACCTCGCATACACTTCAAATGAATGTAAATGCAACACTTCCTTGCTAGGAAATAGCGTTTGCAGTTGCCTACGTATCGTAGCAATAGATTTCTAATGCTTCTTAAAACGCCATAGCGCATCTCATTTAGATGTCTCATGATAAGATATAATATTCATTGCGAAGTGTTACTTATACCTCGTATGCACTTCAAAAGCATGTAAGTGCGAGGCTTCCTTGCTACGAAATAGCGTCTGCACAAGTCTCCGTATCGAAGCAATACAGTTCTAATTCTTCTTAAATCGCGATATCGCATCTCATTTCTATGTTTCATGATAAGATATAATGTTCATTGCGAAGTGACATGTATACCTCGTATTCACTTCAAAAGAATGTAAATGCGACACATGCTTGCTGGAAAATGGCGTTTGCAGATGTCTACGTATCGAAGCAATAGAGTTCTAATTCTTCTTAAAACCCGAGATAGCATCTCATTTCTGTGTTTCATTATAAGATACAATATTCATTGCGAAGTGTCATGTATACCTCGTATTCACTTCAAGAGAATGTATATGCGTCACTTCCTTCCTAGGAAATAGCGTTTGAAGATATCTACGTATCTTAGCAATATAGGTCTAATGCTTCTTAAAACGCGATATCGCATCTCATTTCTATGTCTCGTGATAAGATATAATATTCATTGTGCAGTGATATGTATATCTCGTCTGCACTTCAAAAGAATGTAAATGCTACACTTCCTTGCTACGAAATAGCGTCTGCAGATGTCTGCGTATCGTAGAAATAGAGTTCCAATTCTTCTTGAAACGCGATATCGCATCTCATTTGTATGTATCACGATAAGATACAATATTCATTGCGAAGTGCCATGTATACAACGTATTCACTTCAAAACAATGTAAATGCGACACTTCCTTGCTAGGAAATAGCATTTGCAGATGTCTACGTATCGTAGCATTAGTTTTCTAATGCTTCTCAGAACACGATATCGCATCTCATTTCTATGTTTCATGATAATATATAATAATCATTGCGAAGTGTCATGTATACCTCGCATACACTTCAAGTGAATGTAAATGCGACACTCCCTTGCTAGGAAATAGCGTTTCCAGATGTCTACGTATCGTAGCATTAGAGTTCTTATGCTTCTCAAAACGCGATATCGCATCTCATTTCTCTGTTTCATGGTAAGATATAATATTCGTTGTGCAGTGATATGTATGTCTCGTCTACACTTCAAAAGAATGTAAATGCGACACTTCCTTGCTAGGAAATAGCGTTTGCAGATGTCTACGTATCGTAGCATTAGGGTTCTAATGCTTCTTAGATCGCGATATCGCATCCCATTTCTATGTTTCATGATAAGATATAATATTCATTGTGCAGTGATATGTATATCTCGTCTACGCTTCAAAAGAATGTAAATGCGACACTTCCTTGCTAGGAAATAGCGTCTGCAGATGCCTACGTATCGTAGAAATAGAGTTCTAATTCTTCTTAAAACGCGATATCGCATCTCATTTGTACGTTTCAAGATAAGTTATAATATTCATTGTGGAGTGTTATGTATACCTCGCGTTCACATCAAATGAATGTAAATGCGACTCTTCGTTTCTAGGTAATCGCGTTTCCAGAGATCTGCGTATAGAAACAATAGAGTTCTAATGCTTCTTAAAACGAGATATCGCATCTCATTGCTATGTTTCATGATAAGATAAAATATTCATTGTGCAGTGTTATGTATACCTCGTATTCACATCAAAGAATGTAAATGCGGCAGTTCTTCCTGGGGAATAGCGATGGCAGATGTCTACGTGTCGAAGCAATAGAGTTCTAATGCTTCTTAAAACGAGATATCGCACCTAATTTCTATGTTTTATGATAAGATATAATATTCATTGCGAAGTGCCGTTCATTCCTCGAATTGACATAAAAAGAACGTAAATACGACACTTCCTCGCTAGGAAGTAGCGTTTGCATATGTCTACGTATCGAAGCTATAGAGTTCCAGTGCTCCTTAAATCGCGATATCGCATCTCATTTCTATGTTTCATGATAAGATATAATATTCATTGTGCAGTGTTATGTATACCTCGTATTGACTTCAAAAGAATGTAAATGCGACACTTTCTTGCTAGGAGATAGTATTGGCAGGTGTCTACGTATCGAAGCAGTAGAGTTCTAATGTTGCTAAAATCGCGATATCGCATCTATTTTCTATGTTTTATGATGAGATATAATATTCGTTGTATAGTGTTATGTGTACCTCGTATTCGCTTCAAAAGAATGTAAATGGGACACTTCCTTGCTAGGAAATAGCGTTTCCAGATGTCTACGTATCGAAGCAATAGAATTCTAATGCTTCTTAAATCGCGATATAGCAACTCACTTCTACGTGTCATGACAAAATATAATATTCATTGTGCAGTGCTATGTATATCTCGTCTACACTTCAAATGAATGTAAATGCGACACTTCCCTGCTAGGAAATAGCGTTTGCAGATGTCTACGTATCGAGGCAATAGTGTTCTAATGCTTCTTAAAGCGCCATATCGCACCACATTTCTATGTTTCATGATAAGATATAATATTCATTGCGAAGTGTCTTGTATACCTCGCATACACTTCAAATGAATGTAAATGCGACACTTCCTTGCTAGGAAATAGCGTTGGCACATGTCTCCGTATCGAAGCAATAAATTTCTAATGCTACTTAAATCGCCATATCGCATTTCATTTCTATGTTTCATGATAAGATATAATATTCATTGCGGAGTGTCATGTATACCTCGTATTCACTTCAAGGGAATGTAGATGTGACACTTCCTTGCTAGGAAGCAGCGTTTGCAGATATCTAGGTATCGAAGCAATAGTGTTCTAATGCCGCTTAAATCGCGATATCGCATCTCATTTATATGTATCATGATAAGTTACAATATTCATTGTGCAATGTTATGTATACCTCGTATTCACTTCAAAAGAATGATAATGCGTCACTTCCTTGCTAGGAAATAGTGTTTGCAGATGTCTACGTATCGAAGCAATAGGGTTCTAATGCTTCTCAAAACGGTATATCGCATCTCATTTGTATGTTTCATGATAAGATATAATATTCATTGCGAATGGTTATATATATCTCGTCTACACTTAATAAGAATGTAAAGGCGACACTTCCTTGCTTGGAAGTAGCGTTTCCAGATGTCTACGTATCGTAGCAATTGAGTTCTAATGCTCCGTAAAACGCGATATCGCATCTCATTTCTATGTTTCAAGATAAGATATAATATTCATTACGAAGTGTTATGTTTTCCTCGTCTACACTTCAAATGAATGTAAATGCGACACTTCCATGCTTGAAAATAACGTTTGCAGATGTCTACGTATCGAAGCAATAGAGTTCTAATGCTTCGTAAAAAGCGATATCGCATCTCATTTCTATGTTCATGATAAGATAAAATATTCATTGCGAATTGTCACTTATACCTCGCATACACTTCAAATGAATGTAAATGCGTCACTTCCTTGCTAGGAAATAGCGTTTGTAGATGTCTACGTATCGAAGGAATAGAGTTCTAGTGCTTTTTAAAACGCGATATCGCATCTCAATTCAATGTTTCATGTTAAGATATAATATTCATTACGAAGTGTTATGTGTTCCTCGTCCACACTTCAAATGAATGTAAGTGCTACACTTCCTTGGTAGGAAGTAGCGTTTGCAGTTTTCTACGTATCAAAGCAATGGAGTGCTGATGCTTCTTAAGACGCGATATCGCATTTCATTTCTATATTTCATGATAAGATATAATATACATTGTGGAGTGTTATGTATACTTCGTTTTCACTTCAAAAGAATATACATGCGACACTTCCTTGCTAGGAAATAGCGTCTGCAGATGTCTACGTATCGTAGCAACAGGGTTCGTATGCTTCTTAAAACGAGATATAGCATCTCATTTCTATGTTTCATTATAAGATATAATATTCATTGCGAAGTGTCATGTATACCTTGCATACACTTCAAATGTATGTAAATGCGACACTTCCTTGCTAGGAAATAGCGTTGGCAGATGTCTACGAATCGAAGCAATAGGGTTCTAATGTTTCTTAAAACGAGATATCGCACCTCATTTGTGTTTTAGGATAAGATATAATATTAATTGCCAAGTGTCATGTATACCTCGTATTCGCTTCAAATGAATGTAAATGCGACACTTCCTTGCTAGGAAATAGCGTTTCCAGATGTCTAAGTATCGAAACAATAGAGTTCTAATGCTTCTTAAATCGCGATATCGCATCTCATTTCTATGTTTCATGATATGATATAATATTCATTGCGGTGTTATGTATACCTCGTATACACTTCAAATGAATGTAAGTGCGACACTTCCTTGGTAGGAAGTAGCGTTTGCAGTTGTCTACGTATCAAAGCAATGGAGTTCTGATGCTTCTTAATACGCGATAACGCATTTCATTTCTATATTTCATGATAAGATATAATATACACTGCGAAGTGGCATGTGTGCCTCGTATGCATTTCAAATGAATTCAAATGCGACACTTCGTTGCTGGAGTTACTTTTCCAGATGTCAACGTATCGAAGCAATGGTGTTCTAATGCTTCTTAAATCGCGATATCGCATCTCATTTGTATGTTTCGTGATAAGATATTATATTCATTGTGGATTGCTATGTATACCTCGTATTCGCTTCAAAAGAATGTAAATGCGACACTTCCATGCTAGGAAAAAGCACCTCCAGATGTCTACGTATCGAAGCAATAGATTTCTAATGCTTCTTAAATTGCGATATCTTATCTCCTTCCTATGTCTCATGATTAGATATAATATTAATTGCGAAGATTCGTGTATTCCTCGTATTCACTTCAAATGAATGTAAATGCGACACTTCCTTCCTAGGAAATAGCGTTTGCAGATGTCTACGTATAGTAGCAATAGTGTTCTAAAGCTTCTTAAAACGCGATATCGCATCTCATTTCTATGCTTCATGATAAGATACAATGTTAATTGCCAAGTGTTATGTTTTCCTCGTCTACACTTCAAACGAATGAAAATGCGATACATCCTTTCTAGGAAATAGCGTTTCCGGATGTTTACGTATCGAGGCAATTGAGTTCTAATGTTGCTTAAATCACAATATCGCATCTCATTTCTATGTTTCACGATAAGATATAATATTCATTGTGGTGTGTCATGTATACCTCGTATTCACTTCAAACGAATGTAAATGCGACACTTCCTTGCTAGGAAATAGCGATGGCAGATGTCTACGTATCGAAGTAATGGCGTTCTAATGCTTCTTAAAACGCGATATCGCTTCTCATTACTATGTTTCACGATAAGATATAATACACATTGGGCAGTGTTATGTATCACTCGTGTTCACTTCAAATGTAGGTAAATGCGACACATCCTTGCTAGGAAACAACGTATGCAGATGTCTACCTATCGAAGCAATAGAGTTTTAACGCTTCTTAAAACACGATATCGCATCTCATTTCTATGTTTCATTATAAGATACAATATTCATTGCGGAGTGTCATGTATACCTTGTATTCCTTTCAAAAGATTGTAACTGCGGCACTTCCTTGCTAGGAAGTAGCGTTTGCAGATGTCTACGTATCGTAGCAAGCGTGTTATAATGATTCTTAAAACGAGATATCGCATCTCATTTCTATGTTTCATGATAACATATAATATTCATTGCGAAGTGATATGTATACCTCGCATACACTTCAAATGAATGTAAATGCGACACTTCCTTGCTAGGAAATAACGTTTGCTGATGTCTACGTATCGTAGCAATAGAGCTCTAATGCTTCTTGAAACGGGATATCGCATCCCATTTCCATGTTTCATGATAAGATATAATATTAATTGCGAAGTGTCATGTATACCTCGCATTCACTTCAAAAGAATGTAAATGCGACACTTCCTTGCTAGGAAATAGCGTTTGCAGATGTCTACGTATCGTAGCAATAGAGTTCTAATGCTTCTTATATCGCGAGATCGCACCTCATATCTATGTTTCACGATAAGATATACTATTCATTGCGAAGTGTTATGTATACCTCGCATACACTTCAAATGAATGTAAATGCGACAGTTCCTTGCTAGGAAGTAGCGATTGCAGATGTCTACGTATCGAAGCAATAGAGTTCTAATGCTTCATGAAACGGGATATCGCATCTCATTTCCATGTTTCATGATAACATATAATATTCATTGCGAAGTGTTATGTATACTCGCATACACTTCAAATGAATGTAAATGCGACAGTTCCTTGCTAGGAAATAGCGTTTGCAGGTGTCTACGTATCGTAGCAATAGAGTTCTTATGCTTCTTATATCGCAAGATCGAATCTCAGATCTATGTTTCACGATAAGATATAATATTCATTGTGGAGTGTTATGTATACCTCGTATTCACCTCAAAAGAATGTAAATGCGACACTTCCTTGCTAGGAAATAGCGTTTGCAGATTTCTGCGTATCGTAGTATTAGATTTCTATTGCATCTCAAAACGCGATATCGCCTCTCATTTCTATGTTTCATGAAAAGATATAATATTTATTGCGAAGTGTCACGTATACATCGCATACACTTCAAATGAATGTAAATGCGACAGTTCCTTGCTAGGAAATAGCGTTTGCAGACGTCTACGTATCGAAGCAATAGAGTTCTAGTGCTTCTTGAAACGGAATATCGCATCTCATTTCTATGCTTCACGATAAGAAATAATATTCATTGCGAAGTTTCATGTATTCCTCGTATTCACTTCAAATGAATGTAAATGCAACACTTCCTTGCTTGGAAATAGAGTTTGCAGATGTCTACGTATCGTAGCAAGCGTGTTATAATGCTTCTTAGAACGAGATATCGCATCTCATTTCTATGTTTCGTGACAACATATAATATTCATTGCGAAGTGTTATGTATACCTCGCATACACTTCAAAAGAATGTTAATGCGACACTTCCTTGCTAGGAAATAGCGTTTGCAGATTTCTGCGTATCGTAGCATTATATTTCTATTGCATCTCAAAGCGCGATATCGCATTTCATTTCTATGTTTCATGATAAGATATAATATTTATTGCGAAGTGTCACGTATACATCGCATACACTTCAAATGAATGTAAATGCGACAGTTCCTTGCTAGCAAATAACGTTTGCAGATGTCTACGTATCGTAGCAATAGAGTTATTATGATTCTTAAAACGAGATATCGCATCTCATTTCTATGTTTCATGATAACATATAATATTCATTGCGAAGTGTTATGTATACCTCGCATACACTTCAAATGAATGTAAATGCGACACTTCCTTCCTAGGAAATAACGTTTGCAGATGTCTACGTATCGTAGTAATAGTGTTCTAATGCTTCTTATATCGCGAGATCGCATCTCATATCTATGTTTCACAATAAGATATAATATTCATTGCGAAGTGTTATGTATACCTCGCATACACTTCAAATGAATGTAAATGCGACAGTTCCTTGCTAGGCAGTAGCGATTGCAGATGTCTACGTATCGAAGCAATAGAGTTCTAATGCTTCTTGAAACGGGATATCGCATCTCATTTCCATGTTTCATGATAAGATATAATATTAATTGCGAAGTGTCATGTATACCTCGCATTCACTTCAAAAGAATGTAAATGCGACACTTCCTTGCTAGGAAATATCGTTTGCAGATGTCTACGTATCGTAGCAAGCGTGTTATAATGCTTCTTAAAACGAGATATCGCATCTCATTTCTATGTTTCGTGACAACATATAATATTCATTGCGAAGTGTTATGTATACCTCGCATACACTTCAAAAGAATGTTAATGCGACACTACCTTGCTAGGAAATAGCGTTTGCAGATTTCTGCGTATCGTAGCATTATATTTCTATTGCATCTCAAAACGCGATATCGCATCTCATTTCTATGTTTCATGATAAGATATAATATTCACTGCGAAGTGTTATGTATTCCTCGTACTCACTTCAATTGAATGTAAATGCGACACTTCCTTGCTAGGAAGTAGCGATTGCATATGTCTACGTATCGAAGCAATAGGGTTCTAATGCTTCTTAGAACGCGATATTGCATATCATTTCTGTGTCTCATGATATGATATAATATTCTTTGCGATGGGTTATGTATATCTAGTCTACACATCAAATGAATGTAAATGCGACACTTCCCAGCTAGGAAATAGCGTTGGCAGATGTCTACGTATCGAAGCGATAAAGTTCTAATGCTTCGTAAAACGCGATATCGCATCTCATTTCTATGTTTCGTGATAAGATATAATATTCATTGTGGAGAGTTATGTATACCTCGTATTCACTTCAAAAGAATGTAAATGCAACACTTCCTTGCTAGGAAATAGTTTTTGCAGATGTCTACGTATCGTAGCATTAGAGTTCTAATGCTTCTCAAAACGCGATATCGCATCTCATTCCTATGTTTCATGATAAGATATAATTTTCATTGCGAAGTGTCATGTATACCTCCCATACACTTCAAATTAATGTAAATGCGACACATCCTTGCTACGGAATTACGTTTCCAGATGTCTACGTATCGAAGCAATAGAGTTCTTATGCTTCTTAAATCGCCATATCGCATCTCTTTTCTATGGTCTATGATAAGATATAATATTCATTGTGTAGAGTTATGTATACCTCGTATTCACTTCAAAAGAATGTAAATGCGACACTTCCTTGCTAGGAACTAGCGTTTTCAGATGTCTACGTATCGAAGCTATAGAGTTATGATGCTTCTTAAATTGCGATATCGCATCTCATTCCTATGTTTCGTGATAAGATATAATATTCTTTGTGGAGTGTCATGTATACCACGTACTCACTTCAAAAGAATTAAATGCAACACTTCCTTGCTAGGAAGTATCGTTTGCAGATATCTACGTATCGAAGCACTAGAGTCCTAATGCTTCTTAAATCGCCAAATCGCATCTCATTTCTGTGTTTCATGATAAGATATGATATTCATTGTGGAGTGTTATGTATACCTCGCATTCACTTCAAAAGAATGTAATTGCGACACTTCCTTGCTAGGAAATAGCGTCTGCAGATGTCTACGTATCGTAGCATTAGAGTTCTAACGCTTCTCAAAACGCGATATCGCACCTTATTTCTATGTGTCATGATAATGTATAATATTCGTAGTGCACTGTTATGTATGTCTCGTAAATGCGAAACTTCCCTGCTAGGAAATAGCGTTTGCAGATGTCTACGTATCGTAGCATTAGTGTTCTAATGCTTCCCAAAACGCGATATCGCATCTCATTCCTGTGTTTCATGATAATATATAATAATCATTGCGAAGTGTCATGTATACCTCGCAACCACGTCAAATGAATGTAAAGGCGACACTTCCATACTAGGAGATAGCGTTTGCAAATGTCTACGTATCGTAGCAATAAGGTTCTAATGCTTCCCAAAACGCGATATCGCATCTCATTCCTATGTTTCATGATAATATATAATAATCATTGCGAAGTGTCATGTATACCACGCATACACTTCAACTGAATGTAAATGCGACACTTCCATGCTAGGAAATAGCGTTTGCTGATGTCTACGTATCGTAGCAACAGGGTTCTATTGCTTCTTAAATCGCAATATCGCATCACATTTCTATGTTTCACGATAAGATATAATATTTATTGTGGTGTGTTATGTATACCTCATATTCACTTCAAGAGAATGTAAGTGCGACACTTCCTTCCTAGGAAATAGCGTTTCCAGATGTCTACGTATCGTAGCAATAGAGTTCTAATGCTTTTTAAAAAGGGACACCGCATCTCCTTTCTACTTTTAATTATAAGATATAATATTCGATGCGAAGTGTCATGTGTACCTCGTATTAACTTCAAAAGAATGTAATGCGACACATCCTTGGTAGGAAATAGCTTTTGCAGATGTCTACGTATCGTAGTAATAGAGTTCTAATGCTACGTAAAACTCGATATCGCGTCTCACATCTATGTCTCATGACAGGATATAACATTCATTGCGAAGTGTCATTGTACCTCCTATTCATTTCAAAGGAATGTAAATGCGACACTACCTTGCGAGGCAATAGCGTTTGCAGATGTCTACGTATCGGTAGCAATAATATTCCAATGCTTCTTAAAACGCGATATCGCATCTCGTTTATATGCTTCATGATAAGATGTAATATTCATTGCGAAGTGTCATGTATACCTCGTATTCACTTCAAGAGAAAGAAAATGCGACACTTCCCTTGCTAGCAAATAGCGTTTGCAGATGTCTACGTATCGTAGCAATAGAGATCTAATGCTTCTTAAATCGCGATATCGCATCTCATTTCTATGTTTCTTTACAAGATATAATATTCATTGCGGAGTGTTATGTATACCTCGTACTGCTTCGAAGGGAATGTAAATGCGACACTTCCTTGCTAGGAAGTTACGTTTGCAGATGTCTACGTATCGTAGCAATAGAGTTCTAATGCTTCTTAGATCGCGAGATCGCACCTCATATCTATGTTTCACGATAAGATATAATATTCATTGCGAAGTGTTATGTATACCTCGCATACACTTCAAATGAATGTAAATGCGACAGTTCCTTGCTAGGAAGTAGCGATTGCAGATGTCTACGTATCGAAGCAATAGAGTTCTAATGCTTCATGAAACGGGATATCGCATCTCATTCCATGTTTCATGATAACATATAATATTCATTGCGAAGTGTTATGTATACCTCGCATTCACTTCAAAAGAATGTAAATGCGACACTTCCTTGCTAGGAAATAGCGTTTGCAGATGTCTACGTATCGTAGCAATAGAGTTCTTATGCTTCTTATATCGCAGGATCGAATCTCAGATCTATGTTTCACGATAAGATATAATATTCATTGTGGAGTGTTATGTACACCTCGTATTCACCTCAAAAGAATGTAAATGCGACACTTCCTTGCTAGGAAATTGAGTTTGCAGATGTCTACGTATCGTAGCAAGCGTGTTATAATGCTTCTTAAAACGAGATATCGCATCTCATTTCTATGTTTCGTGACAACATATAATATTCACTGCGAAGTGTTATGTATTCCTCGTACTCACTTCAATTGAATGTAAATGCGACACTTCCTTGCTAGGAAGTAGCGATTGCATATGTCTACGTATCGAAGCAATAGGGTTCTAATGCTTCTTAGAACGCGATATCGCATATCATTTCTATGTTTCGTGATAAGATATAATATTCATTGTGGAGAGTTATGTATACCTCGTATTCACTTCAAAAGAATGTAAATGCAACACTTCCTTGCTAGGAAATAGTTTTTGCAGATGTCTACGTATCGTAGCATTAGAGTTCTAATGCTTCTCAAAACGCGATATCGCATCTCATTCCTATGTTTCATGATAAGATATAATTTTCATTGCGAAGTGTCATGTATACCTCCCATACACTTCAAATTAATGTAAATGCGACACATCCTTGCTACGGAATTACGTTTCCAGATGTCTACGTATCGAAGCAATAGAGTTCTTATGCTTCTTAAATCGCCATATCGCATCTCTTTTCTATGGTCTATGATAAGATATAATATTCATTGTGTAGAGTTATGTATACCTCGTATTCACTTCAAAAGAATGTAAATGCGACACTTCCTTGCTAGGAACTAGCGTTTACAGATGTCTACGTATCGAAGCTATAGAGTTATGATGCTTCTTAAATTGCGATATCGCATCTCATTTCTATGTTTCGTGATAAGATATAATATTCTTTGTGGAGTGTCATGTATACCACGTACTCACTTCAAAAGAATGTAAATGCGACACTTCCTTGCTAGGAAGTATCGTTTGCAGATATCTACGTATCGAAGCACTAGAGTCCTAATGCTTCTTAAATCGCCAAATCGCATCTCATTTCTGTGTTTCATGATAAGATATGATATTCATTGTGGAGTGTTATGTATACCTCGCATTCACTTCAAAAGAATGTAATTGCGACACTTCCTTGCTAGGAAATAGCGTCTGCAGATGTCTACGTATCGTAGCATTAGAGTTCCAACGCTTCTCAAAACGCGATATCGCATCTTATTTCTATGTGTCATGATAATGTATAATATTCGTAGTGCACTGTTATGTATATCTCGTCTACACTTCAAATGAATGTAAATGCGAAACATCCCTGCTAGGAAATAGCGTTTGCAGATGTCTACGTATCGTAGCATTAGTGTTCTAATGCTTCCCAAAACGCGATATCGCATCTCATTCCTGTGATTCATGATAATATATAATAATCATTGCGAAGTGTCATGTATACCACGCATACACTTCAACTGAATGTAAATGCGACACTTCCATGCTAGGAAATAGCGTTTGTAGATGTCTACGTATCGTAGCAACAGGGTTCTATTGCTTCTTAAATCGCAATATCGCATCACATTTCTATGTTTCACAATAAGATATAATATTTATTGTGGTGTGTTATGTATACCTCATATTCACTTCAAGAGAATGTAAGTGCGACACTTCCTTCCTAGGAAATAGCGTTTCCAGATGTCTACGTATCGTAGCAATAGAGTTCTAATGCGTTTTAAAAAGGCACACCGCATCTCCTTTCTATGTTTAATTATAAGATATAATATTCGATGCGAAGTGTCATGTGTACCTCGTATTCACTTCAAAAGAATGTAATGCGACACATCCTTGGTAGGAAATAGCGTTTTCAGATGTCTACGTATCGAAGCAATAGAGTTTTAATGCTCCTTATATCGCGATATCGCATCCCATTTCTTTGTTTCATGATTAGATATAATATTCATTGCGAATTGTCATGTATATCTCGTATTCACTTCAAAAGAATGTAAATGCGACACTTCCTTGTTAGGAATTAGTGTTTGCAGATGTCCACGTATCGAAGGAATAGAGTTTTAATGCTCCTTAATTCGCGATATCGCATGTCATTTCTTTGTTTCATGATAAGATATAATATTCATTGCGAAGTGTCATGTAAAGCACGTATTCTCTTCAAAAGATTGAAAATGCCACACTTGCTTGCTAGGAAATAGCGTTTCCAAATGTCTACGTATCGAAGCAAAAGAGATGTAGTGCCCCTTAGAACGCGATATGGCATCTCACTTCTATGTTCCATGATATGATATTATATTCATTGCGAAGTGTTATGTATACCTCCTCCACACTTCAAAAGAATGTAAATGCCAAACATCCTTGCTAGGAAATGCGTTTCCAGATGTCTACGTATCGAAGCAATAGAGTTCTAATGCTTCTTAAATCGCGATATCGCATCTGATTTCTATGTTTCATGGTAAGATATAATATTTATTGCGGACTGTAATAAATACCTCGTCTACACTTCAAAAGAATATAAGTGCACACTTCCTTGCAGGGAAATAGCGTTTGCAGATCTCTGCGTATCGAAGCAATAGTTTTCTAATGCTTCTTAAAACGCGATATCCCATCGCATGTCTATGCCTCACGATAAGATATAATATTCATTGTGGAGTGTTATGTATACCTCGTATTCACTTCAGATGAATGTAAATGCTACACTTCCTTGCTAGGAAATAGCGTTTGCAGATGTCTACGTATCGATGGAGTAGAGTTCTAACGCTTCTTAAATCGCGATATCGCATATCATTTCTATGTTTCGTGATGATATTATATTCATTGCGAAGTGTCATGTATACCTCGCATTCACTTCAAATGAATGTAAATGCGACACCTCCTTGCAAGGAAATAGCTTTTGCAGATGTCTACGTATCGAAGCAATGGAGTACTAATGCTTCTTTATACGCGATAACGCATCTCATTTCTATGTCTCATGATAAGATATAATATTCATTGCGAAGTGTGACTTATACATCGCAGACACTTCAAGTGAATGAAAATGCGACACTTCCATGCTAGGAAATATCGTTTGCAGATGTCTCCGTATTGAAGCAATAGATTTCTAATGCTTCTTAAACCGCGATATGGCATTTTACTTCTCTGTTTCGTTATAAGGTATAATATTCATTGTGGAGTGCTATGTATACCTCGTATTCACTTCAAAGGAATGCAAGTGCGGCACATCCTTGCTATTAAGTAGCGTTTGCAGATGTCAACGTATCGTAGCAATAGAATTCTAATGCTATTTAAATCGCGATATCGCATCGCATTTCTACGTTTCATGATAAGATATTATATTCATTGTGGAGTGTTATGAATACCTCGTATTCACTTCAAAGGAATGTAAATGCGAAACTTCCCTGCTAGGAAATAGCGTCTGCAGATGTCTACGTATCGAAGCAATGGAGTTCTAATGCTTCTAGAAAGGCGATATCGCATCTCATTTCTATGTTTCATGATAAGATATAATATTCGTTGTGGAGTGTTATGTATACCTCGTATTCTCTTCAATAGAATTTTAATGCGACACATCCTTGCTAGGAAATAGTGTTTGCAGATGTCTACGTATCGAAGCAATAGAGTTCTAATGCTTCTCCAAACGCGATATTGCATCTCATTTCTATGTTTCATGATAAGATATAATATACTTTGCGAAGTGTCATGCATACCTCGTATTCACTTCAAAAGAATGTATGTGCGACACTTTCTTCCTAGGAAATAGCATCTGCAGATATCTACGTATCGTAGCAATAGAGTTCTAATATTTCTTAAACGAGATATCGCATCTCATTTCTATGTTTTAGGATAAGATATAATATTCATTGCGGAGTGTTATGTATACGTCGTATTCACCTCTACAGAATGTAAATGCGACACTGCCTTGCTAGGAAATAGCGTCTGCAGATATCGACGTATCGTAGCAATAGAGTTCTAATGCTTCCTAAATCGCGATATCGCACCCCATTTCTATGTTTCATGATAATATAAAATATTCATTGTGCAATGTTATGTATACCTCGAATTCACTTCAAAAGAATGTGAATGCGACACTTCCTTGCTAGGAAGTAGCGTCTGTAGATGTATTCGTATCGAAGCAATAGGGTTCAAATGCATCTTAAACCGCGATATCGCATCTCACTTCTATGTTTCATGATAAGATACAATATTCATTGCCAAGTGTCATGTATACCTCGTATTCACTTCAAAAGAATGTAAATGCTACACTTCCTTGCTAGGAAATAGCGTTTGCAGGTGCCTACGTATCGAAGCAATGGAATACTAATGCTTCTTAAAACGCGCTTTCGCATCTCATTTCTATGTTTCATGATAAGATATAATATTCATTGCGAAGTGACATGCATACCTCGTATTCACTTCAAAAAAATGTAAATGCGACGCTTCCTTGCTAGGAATTAGCGTTTGCAGATGTTTACGTATCGAAGCAATAGAGTTGTAATGCTTCTTAAATCGCGATATCGAATCTCATTCATATGTTTCGATATAAGATATAATATTCATTGTGTAGTGTTATGTATACCTCGCATATAATTCAAAAGAATGTAACTGCGACACTTCCTTGCTAGGAAATGGCGTTTGCAGATGTCTACGTATCGTAGCAATAGAGTTCTAATTCTTCTTAAAACGCGATATCGCATCTCATTCCTATGTTTCAATATAAGATATAATAAGCATTGCGAAGTGACAAGTATACCTCGAATTCAAAAGATTGTAAATACGACACTTCTTTGCTAGGAAATAGCGTTTGCAGATGTCTACGTATCGTAGAAATAGTGTTCTAACGCCTCATAAGACGCGATATCGCATCCCATTTCTATGTTTCATGATAAGATATGATATTCATTGCCAAGTGGCATGTATACCTCGCATACACTTCAAATGAATGTAAATGCGACACTTCCTTGCTAGGAAATAGCGCCTGCAGATATCTACGTATCGTAGCAATAGAGTTCTAATTCTTCTTAAAACGCCATATCGCATCTCATTTGTATGCTTCATGATAAGGTACAATATTGATTGCGAAGTGCCATGTATACCTCGCCTTCACTTCAAAACAATGTAAATGCGACACTTGCTTGCTAGGAAATAGCGTTTGCAGATGTCTACGTGTCGGAGCAATAGATTTCAAATGCATCTTAAATCGCGATGTCGCATCTCATGACTATGTTTCATGATAAGATATAATATTCACTGCGAAGTGTCATGTATACCTCGTATTCACTTCAAGAGAATGTAAATGCTACACTTCCTTGCTAGGAAATCGCGTTTGCAGATGTCTACGTATCGAAGCAATAGAGATCTAATGCTTCTTAAATCGCGATATCGCATCTCATTTCTATGTTTCATGAAAAGATATAATATTCATTGTGCAGTGTTATGTATACCTCGTATTCACTTCAAAAGAATGATAATGCGCCACTTCCTTGCTAGGAAATAGCGTTTGCAGATGTCTATGTATCGTAGCAATAGGGTTCTAATTCTTCTTAAAACGCGATATGGCATCTCATTTCTATGTTTCATGATAAGATACAATATTCATTGCGAAGTATCATGTATACCTCGTATTCACTTCAAAAGAATGTAAATGCGACACTTCCTTACCAGGAAATAGAGTTTGTAGATGTCTCCGTATCGAAGCAATAGAGTTCTAATGCTTCTTAAAGCGAGATGTCGCATCTCATTTGTATGTTTCATGATAAGATTTAATATTCATTGCGAAGTGTCATGTATACCTCGCATACACTACAAATGAATATAGATGCGACACTTCCTTGCTAGGAAGTAGCGTTTGCAGATGTCTACGTATCGAAGCAACAGAGTACTAATGCTTCTTAAAACGAGATATCGCATCACATTTCTGTGTTTTATGATAAGATATAATATTCATTGTGCAGTGTTATGTATACCTCGTATTCACCTCAATAGAATGTAAATGCGACACTTCCTTGCTAGGAAATAGCGTTTGCAGATGACTACGTATCGTAGCAATAGGGTTCTAATGCTTCATAAATCGCGATATCGCATCTCATTTCTATATTTCGTGATAAGATATAATATTCATTGTGGGGTGCTACGTATGAAGGGTATTTACTTCAAAAGAATGTAACTGCGGCACTTCCTTCCTAGGAAATAGCGTTTGCAGATGTCTGCGTATCGTAGCAATAGAGTTCTACAGCTTCTTAACACGCGATATCGCATCTCATTTCTATGCTTCATGATAGGATATAATATTAATTGCCAAGTGTTATGTATTCCTCGTCTTAACTTCAAACGAATGAAAATGCGATACATCCTTTCTAGAAAATAGCGTTTCCAGATGTCTACGTATCGAGGCAATTGTGTTCTAATGCTACTTAAATCACAATATCGTATCTCATTTCTATGTTTCACGATAAGATATAATATTCATTGTGGAGTGTTATGTATACCTCGTATTCACTTCAAATGAATGTAAATGCGACACTATCTTTCAACGAAATAGCGTTTCCACACGTCTACGTATCGTAGCAATAGAGCTCTAATGTTTCCTAAAACGCGATATCGCATCTCATTTCTATGTTTCATGATAAGACGTAGTATTCATTGCGAAGTGTTATGTATACCTCACATACACTTCCAATGAATGTAAATGCGAAACTTCCTTGCTAGGAAATAGCGTTTGCATGTGTCTACGTATCGTAGCAATAGTGTTCTAGTGCTACTTAAATCGCGATATCGCATCTCACTTCTATGTATCATGATAAGATATAATACTCATTTCGAAGTGTTACGCATACCTCGTATACACTTCAAATGAATGAAAGTGCTAGATTTCCTTGCTAGGAGGCAGCGCTTGCAGTTGTCTACGTATCGAAGCAATAGAGTTCTGATGCTTCTTAAATCGCGATATCGCATCTCATTTCTATGTTTCATGATATGATATAATATTCATTGCGAAGTGTCATGTATACCTCGCACACACTTCAAACGAATGTAAACCCGACACTTCCTTCCTAGAAAATTAAGTTTCCAGATGTCTACGTATCGAAGCAATAGATTTCTAATGCTTCTTAAAACGCGATATCGCATCTCATTTCTATGATTCATGATAAGATATAATATTCATTACGAAGTGTTATGTATTCCTCGTCTACACTTCAAATGAATGTAAATGCGACACTTCCTTGCTTGGAAATAGTGTTTGCAGATGTCTACGTATCGTAGCAATAGGGTTCTAATGCTTCTTAAAACGCGATATCGCATCATTTCTATGTCTCACAATACGATATAATATTCATTGCGAAGTGTCACTTATACCTCGCATACACTTCAAATGAATGTAAATGCGACACTTCCTTACTAGCGAGTAGCATTTGCAGTTGTCACCGTATCGAAGCAATAGAGTTCTTATGCTTCTAAAAACGCGATATCGCATCACATGTCTATGTTTCATGATAAGATATAATATTCATTTCGAACTGTTATGTATCCCTCGTCTACAATTCAAAAGAATGTAAACTTTACACTTCCTTGCTAGGAAATAGCGTTTGCAGATGTCCACGTATCGAAGAAATAGAGTTTTATGCTTCTTAAATCCCGATATCGCATCTCATTTCTATGTTTCATGATAAGATATAATATTCATTGTGGAGTGTTATGTATACCTCGTATTCACGTAAAAAGAATGTAATTGCGATACTTCCTTGCTATGAAATAGCGCTTGCAGATGTCTCCGTATCGAAGCAATAGAGATCTAATGCTTCTCAAATCGCGATATCGCATTTCATTTCTATGTTTCGTGATAAAGTATAATATTCATTGTGGAGTGTTATGTATGCCTCGTTTTCACTTTAAAAGAATGTAAATGCGACACTTCCTTGCGACTAAATAGCGTTTGCAGATGTCTACGTATCGTAGCAATAGAGTTCTGATGCTTCTTTCAACGCGATATCGTATCTCATTTCTACGTTTCATGATAAGATATGATATTCATTGTGCAGTGTTATGTATACCTCGTATTCACTTCAATAGAATGTAGATGCGTCACTTCCTTCCTAGGAAATAGCGTCTGCAGATATCTACGTAGCAATAGAGTACTAATGCTTCTTAAAACGAGATATCGCATCTCATTCCTATGTTTCATGATAACATATAATATTCATTGTGGAGTGTTATGAATACCTCGTATTCACTTCAAAGGAATGTAAATGCGAAACTTCCCTGCTAGGAAATAGCGTCTGCAGATGTCTACGTATCGAAGCAATGGAGTTCTAATGCTTCTAGAAAGGCGATATCGCATCTCATTTCTATGTTTCATGATAAGATATAATATTCGTTGTGGAGTGTTATGTATACCTCGTATTCTCTTCAATAGAATTTAAATGCGACACATCCTTGCTAGGAAATAGTGTTTGCAGATGTCTACGTATCGAAGCAATAGAGTTCTAATGCTTCTCCAAACGCGATATTGCATCTCATTTCTATGTTTCATGATAAGATATAATATTCTTTGCGAAGTGTCATGTATACCTCGTATTCACTTCAAAAGAATGTATGTGCGACACTTTCTTCCTAGGAAATAGCATCTGCAGATATCTACGTATCGTAGCAATAGAGTTCTAATATTTCTTAAACGAGATATCGCATCTCATTTCTATGTTTTAGGATAAGATATAATATTCATTGCGGAGTGTTGTGTATACGTCGTATTCACCTCTACAGAATGTAAATGCGACATTGCCTTGCTAGGAAATAGCGTCTGCAGATATCGACGTATCGTAGCAATAGAGTTCTAATGCTTCCTAAATCGCGATATAGCACCTCATTTCTATGTTTCATGATAATATAAAATATTCATTGTGCAATGTTATGTATACCTCGAATTCACTTCAAAAGAATGTGAATGCGACACTTCCTTGCTAGGAAGTAGCGTCTGTAGATGTATTCGTATCGAAGCAATAGGGTTCAAATGCATCTTAAACCGCGATATCGCATCTCACTTCTATGTTTCATGATAAGATACAATATTCATTGCCAAGTGTCATGTATACCTCGTACTCACTTCAAAAGAATGTAAATGCTACACTTCCTTGCTAGGAAATAGCGTTTGCAGGTGCCTACGTATCGAAGCAACAGATTTCTGATGCTGCTTAAATCGCGATATCGCATCTCATTTCTATGTTTCATGATAAGATATAATATTCATTGCGAAGTGTTATGTATATCTCGTCTTCACTTCAGATGAATGTAAATGCGACACTTCCCAGCTAGGTAATATCGTTTGCAGATATCTACGTATCGAAGCAATGGAATTCTAATGCTTCTTAAAACGCGCTTTCGCATCTCATTTCTATGTTTCATGATAAGATATAATATTCATTGCGAAGTGACATGCATACCTCGCATATAATTCAAAAGAATGTAACTGCGACACTTCCTTGCTAGGAAATGGCGTTTGCAGATGCCTACGTATCGTAGCAATAGAGTTCTAATTCTTCTTAAAACGCGATATCGCATCTCATTCCTATGTTTCAATATAAGATATAATAAGCATTGCGAAGTGTCAAGTATACCTCGAATTCAAAAGATTGTAAATACGACACTTCTTTGCTAGGAAATAGCGTTTGCAGATATCTACGTATCGTAGAAATAGTGTTCTAACGCCTCATAAGACGCGATATCGCATCCCATTTCTATGTTTCATGATAAGATATGATATTCATTGCCAAGTGGCATGTATACCTCGCATACACTTCAAATGAATGTAAATGCGACACTTCCTTGCTAGGAAATAGCGTTTGCGGTTGTCTACGTTTCGAAGCAATAGAGTTCTAATGCTTCTTAAAACGCGCCTTCGCATCTCATTTCTATGTTTCATGATAAGGTATAACATTCATTGTGAAGTGACATGCATACCTCGTATTCACTCCAATTGAATGTAAATGCGACACTTCCATTCTAGGAAATTACGTTTCCAGATGTCTACGTATCGAAGCAATAGAGTTCTAATGCGCCTTAAATCGCGATATCGCATCTCATTTCTATGTTTCATGATAAGATATGATGTTCATTGCCAAGAGGCATGTATACCTCGCATACACTTCAAATGAATGTAAATGCGACACTTCCTTGCTAGGAAATAGCGCCTGCAGATATCTACGTATCGTAGCAATAGAGTTCTAATTCTTCTTAAAACGCGATATCGCATCTCATTTGTATGCTTCATGATAAGGTACAATATTGATTGCGAAGTGCCATGTATACCTCGCATTCATTTCAAAACAATGTAAATGCGACACTTGCTTGCTAGGAAATAGCGTTTGCAGATGTCTACGTATCGGAGCAATAGATTTCAAATGCATCTTAAATCGCGATGTCGCATCTCATGACTATGTTTCATGATAAGATATAATATTCACTGCGAAGTGTCATGTATACCTCGTATTCACTTCAAGAGAATGTAAATGCTACACTTCCTTGCTAGGAAATAGCGTTTGCAGATGTCTACGTATCGAAGCAATAGAGATCTGATGCTTCTTAAATCGCGATATCGCATCTTATTTCTATGTTTCATGAAAAGATGTAATATTCATTGTGCAGTGTTATGTATACCTCGTATTCACTTCAAAAGAATGATAATGCGCCACTTCCTTGCTAGGAAATAGCGTTTGCAGATGTCTATGTATCGTAGCAATAGGGTTCTAATTCTTCTTAAAACGCGATATGGCATCTCATTTCTATGTTTCATGATAAGATACAATATTCATTGCGAAGTATCATGTATACCTCGTATTCACTTCAAAAGAATGTAAATGCGACACTTCCTTACCAGGAAATAGAGTTTGTAGATGTCTCCGTATAGAAGCAATAGAGTTCTAATGCTTCTTAAAACGAGATGTCGCATCTCATTTGTATGTTTCATGATAAGATTTAATATTCATTGCGAAGTGTCATGTATACCTCGCATACACTACAAATGAATGTAGATGCGACACTTCCTTGCTAGGAAGTAGCGTTTGCAGGTGTCTACGTATCGAAGCAACAGAGTACTAATGCTTCTTAAAACGAGATATCGCATCACATTTCTGTGTTTTATGATAAGATATAATATTCATTGTGCAGTGTTATGTATACCTCGTATTCACCTCAATACTATGTAAATGCGGCACTTCCTTCCTAGGAAATAGCGTTTGCAGATGTCTGCGTATCGTAGCAATAGAGTTCTACAGCTTCTTAACACGCGATATCGCATCTCATTTCTATGCTTCATGATAGGATATAATATTAATTGCCAAGTGTTATGTATTCGTCGTCTTCACTTCAAACGAATGAAAATGCGATACATCCTTTCTAGAAAATAGCGTTTCCAGATGTCTACGTATCGAGGCAATTGTGTTCTAATGCTACTTAAATCACAATATCGTATCTCATTTCTATGTTTCACGATAAGATATAATATTCATTGTGGAGTGTTATGTATAACTCGTATTCACTTCAAATGAATGTAAATGCGACACTATCTTTCAACGACATAGCGTTTCCACACGTCTACGTATCGTAGCAATAGAGCTCTAATGTTTCCTAAAACGCGATATCGCATCTCATTTCTATGTTTCATGATAAGACGTAGTATTCATTGCGAAGTGTTATGTATACCTCACATACACTTCCAATGAATGTAAATGCGAAACTTCCTTGCTAGGAAATAGCGTTTGCAGGTGTCTACGTATCGTAGCAATAGTGTTCTAGTGCTACTTAAATCGCGATATCGCATCTCACTTCTATGTATCATGATAAGATATAATACTCATTTCGAAGTGTTACGCATACCTCGTATACACTTCAAATGAATGAAAGTGCTAGATTTCCTTGCTAGGAGGCAGCGCTTGCAGTTGTCTACGTATCGAAGCAATAGAGTTCTGATGCTTCTTAAATCGCGATATCGCATCTCATTTCTATGCTTCATGATATGATATAATATTCATTGCGAAGTGTCATGTATACCTCGCACACACTTCAAAAGAATGTAAACCCGACACTTCCTTCCTAGAAAATTACGTTTCCAGATGTCTACGTATCGAAGCAATAGATTTCTAATGCTTCTTAAAACGCGATATCGCATCTCATTTCTATGATTCATGATAAGATATAATATTCATTACGAAGTGTTATGTATTCCTCGTCTACACTTCAAATGAATGTAAATGCGACACTTCCTTGCTTGGAAATAGCGTTTGCAGATGTCTACGTATCGTAGCAATAGGGTTCTAATGCTTCTTAAAACGCGATATCGCATCATTTCTATGTCTCACAATACGATATAATATTCATTGCGAAGTGTCACTTATACCTCGCATACACTTCAAATGAATGTAAATGCGACACTTCCTTACTAGCGAGTAGCATTTGCAGTTGTCACCGTATCGAAGCAATAGAGTTCTTATGCTTCGTAAACGCGATATCGCATCACATGTCTATGTTTCATGATAAGATATAATATTCATTTCGAACTGTTATGTATCCCTCGTCTACAATTCAAAAGAATGTAAACTTTACACTTCCTTGCTAGGAAATAGCGTTTGCAGATGTCCACGTATCGAAGCAACAGAGTACTAATGCTTCTTAAAACGAGATATCGCATCACATTTCTGTGTTTTATGATAAGATATAATATTCATTGTGCAGTGTTATGTATACCTCGTATTCTCCTCAATAGAATGTAAATGCGACACTTCCTTGCTAGGAAATAGCGTTTGCAGATGTCTATGTATCGTAGCAATAGAATTCTAGTGCTTCTCAAAACGCGATATCGCATCTCAATTCCATGAATTATGGTAAGACGTAATATTCATTGTGCAGTGTTATGTATATCTCGTCTACACTTCAAATGAATGTAAATGCTACACTTCCTTGTTACGAAATAGCGTCTGCAGATGTCTACGTATCGTAGCAATAGTGTTCTAATGCTTCTTAAAGCGCGAAATCGCATTTCATTTCTATGTTTTATGATAAGATATAATATTCATTGCGGAATATCATGTATACTTCGGATTCACTTCTAGAGAATGTAAATGCGACACTTCCTTGCTAGGAAATAGAGATGGCAGATGTCTACGTATCGAAGCAACAGAGTTCTAATGCATCTTAAAACGAGATATCGCATCTCATTTCTGTGTTTTATGAGAAGATATAATATTCATTGCGGAGTGTCTTGTATACTTCGTGTTCACGTCAAATGAATGTAAATGCGACACTTCCATGCTTGGAAATAGCGTTTGCAGATGTCTACGTATCGCAGCAATAGTGTTCTAATGCTTCTTAAAACGGGATTTTGCATTTCATTTCTATGTTTCATGATAAGATATAATATTCATTGCGAAGTGTCACTTATACCTCGCATACACTTCAAATGAATGTAAATGCGACACTTCCTTACTAGCGAGTAGCATTTGCAGTTGTCACCGTATCGAAGCAATAGAGTTCTTATGCTTCGTAAACGCGATATCGCATCACATGTCTATGTTTCATGATAAGATATAATATTCATTTCGAACTGTTATGTATCCCTCGTCTACAATTCAAAAGAATGTAAACTTTACACTTCCTTGCTAGGAAATAGCGTTTGCAGATGTCCACGTATCGAAGCAACAGAGTACTAATGCTTCTTAAAGCGCGAAATCGCATTTCATTTCTATGTTTTATGATAAGATATAATATTCATTGCGGAATATCATGTATACTTCGGATTCACTTCTAGAGAATGTAAATGCGACACTTCCTTGCTAGGAAATAGAGATGGCAGATGTCTACGTATCGAAGCAACAGAGTTCTAATGCATCTTAAAACGAGATATCGCATCTCATTTCTGTGTTTTATGAGAAGATATAATATTCATTGCGGAGTGTCTTGTATACTTCGTGTTCACGTCAAATGAATGTAAATGCGACACTTCCATGCTTGGAAATAGCGTTTGCAGATGTCTACGTATCGCAGCAATAGTGTTCTAATGCTTCTTAAAACGGGATTTTGCATTTCATTTCTATGTTTCATGATAAGATATAATATTCATTGCGAAGTGTTATGTACTCCTCATATTCACTTCAAATGAATGTGAATGTGACACTTCCTTCCTAGGAAGTAGCGTTTCCAGAACTGTACGTATCGAAGCAATAGAGTTCTAATGCTACTTAAAACGCGATATCGCATCTCATTTCTATGATTCGTGATAAGATATAATATTCATTGTGGAGTGTTATGTGTTCCTCGTATTCACTTCAAAAGAATGTAAATGCGACACTTCATTGCTATGAAATAGCGTTTGCAGATATCCACGTATCATAGCATTAAGTTCTAATGGTTCTCAAGACGCGATATAGCATCTCATTTCTATGTTCCATGGTAAGATATAATATTTATTGCGAAGTATCATGTATACCTTGTATTCACTTCAAAAGAATGTAAATGCGATACTTCCTTGTTAGGAAATAGCGTCTGCAGATATCTACGTATCGAAGCCATAGAGTTCTAATGCTTCTTAAAACGCCATATCGCATCTCATTTCTATGATTCATGATAAGATATAATATTCATTGCGATGTGTCATGTATACCTCGTATTCACTTCAGAAGGATGTAAATGCGACACTTCCTTGCTAGGAAATAGCGTTTGCAGATGTCTACGTATCGAAACAATATAATTCTAATGCTTCTTAATACGAGATATCGCATCTCATTTCTATGTTTCATGATAAGATATTATATTCATTGCGAAGTGTCATGTATACCGCGTATTCACTCCAATTGAATTTAAATGCGACAATACCTTACTAGAAAATAGCGTCTGCAGATGTCTACGTAGCAATAGAGTTCTAATGCTTCTTAAAACGCGATATCGTATCTCATTTCTATGTTTTATGATTAGATACAATATTCATTGCGAAGTTCCATGTATACCTCGTATTCACTTCAAAAGAATGTAAATGCGACACTTCCTTACCAGGAAATAGAGTTTGTAGATGTCTCCGTATCGAAGCAATAGATTTCTAATGCTTCTTAAAACGAGATGTCGCATCGCATTTCTATGTCTCATGATAATATATAATATTCATTACGAAGTGTTATGTATTCCTCGTCCAACTTTAAATGAATGTAAATGCGACACTTCCTTTCTAGGAAATAACATTTCCAAATATCCACGTATCGAAGCAATAGAGTTCTAATGCTTCCTAACTCGCGATATTGCATCTCATTTCTATGTTTCATGATAAGATATAATATTCATTGCGATGTGTCATGTATACCTTGGATTCACTTCAAAAGAATGTAAATGCGACACTTCCTTGCTAGGGAATAGCGTTTCCAGATGTCTAGGTATCGAAACAATAGAGTTCTAATGTTACTTAAAACGCGATATCGCATCTCATTTCTATGTCTCATGATAAGATATAATATTCATTGTGCAGTGTTATGTATACATCGTATTCGCTTCAAAACAATGTCAATGCGACACTTCCTTGCTAGGAAATGGCGTTTACAGATGTCTACGTATCGAAGAAATTGAGTTCTAATGCTTCTTAAATCGCGATATCGCATCTCATCTCTATGTTTCGTGATAAGATATAATATACATTGTGTGGTGTTATGTATATTTCGTATTCACTTCAAAAGAATGTAAATGCGACACTTCCTTGCTAGGACGAAGCCTTTGCAGATGCCTACGTATCATAGCAATAGAGTTCTAATGCTTCTTAAAACGCGATATCGAGTCTGATTTCTATGTTTCATGACAAGATATAATATACATCGTGCAGTGTTATGTATACCTCGTACACACTTCAAATGAATGTAAATGCTACACTTCCTTGCTAGGAAGTAGCGTTTGCAATTGTCTACGTAAGAAGCAATAGAGTTCTAGTGCTTATCAAAACGCGATATCGCATCCCATTTCTATGTTTCATGATAAGATATAATATTCATTGCGACGTGTCATGTATACCTCGCATACACTTCAAATAAATGTAAATGCGATATTTCCTTGCTTGGAAATAGCGTTTGCAGATGTTTACGTATCATAACATTAGGGTTGCAATGCTTCTCAAATCGCGGTATCGCATCTAATTTCTATGGTTCTTGATAAGATATAATATTCATTGCGAAGTGTCATGTATACCTCGTATTCATTTCAAAAGAATGTAAATTCGTACTTCCTTGATGGGAAGTAGCGTTTGCAGAAGTCTACGTATCGTAGCAATAGAGTTCTAATGCTTCTTAAAACGCGATACGGCATCTCATATCTATGTTTCATGATAAGATATAATATTCATTGCGAAGTGTCATGTATACCTTGTATTTCTTTCAAAAGAATGTAAATGCAACACATCCTTCCTAGGAAGTAGCGTTTGCAGATGTCTACGAATCGAAACAATAGAGTTCTAATGCTTCATAAAACGGGACACCGCATGTCATTTCTATGTTTCATGATAAGATATAATATTATTTGCGATGTGTCATGGATACCTGGTATTCACTTAAAACGAATGTAAATGCCGCACTTCCTTCCTAGGAAATAGCTTTTGCAGATGTCACCGTATCGAAGGAATAGGGTTCTAACGCTTCTTAAAACGCAATATAGCATCTCAATTCTATGCTTCATGTTAATATATAATATTCATTGCGAAGTGTCATGTTTACCTCGTATTCACATAAAAAGAATGTAAATGACCGACGCTTCTTTTCTAGGAAATAACCGTTTGCAGATGTCTCCGTATCGTAGCAATAGTGTTCTAATGCTTTTTAAAACGCGATATCGCCTCTCATTTCTATGTTTCATTATAAGATATAATATGCACTGCGTAGTGTTATGTATACCTAGTCTACACTTCAAAAGAATGTAAGTGGCACACTTCCTTCCTAGGAAATAGCGTTGGCAGATGTCTACGTATCGATGCAAAAGAGATCTACTGCTTCTTAAATCGCCATATAGCATCTCATTCCTAAGTTTCATGATAAGATATAATATTCATTGCGAAGTGTCTTGTATACCTCGCATACACTTCAAATGAATGTAAATACGACACTTCCTTGCTAGGAAATAGCGTTGTCAGATGTCTACGTATCGAAGCAGTAGAGATCTACTGCTTCTTAAATAGCGATATCGCATCTCATTCCTATGTTTTATGATAGGATATAATATTCATTGCGAAGTGCCGTGTATTCCTCGAATTGACATCAAAAGAATGTAAATACGGCACTTCCTTCCTAGGAAGTAGCGTTTGCACATGTCTAAGTATCGAAGCAATAGCGTTCCAATGCTTCTTAAATCGCGATATCGCATCTCATTTCTATGTTTCATGATAAGATATAATATTCATTGTGCAGTGTTATGTATACCAAGTATTGGCTTCAAGAGTATGTAAATGCGATACTTTCTTGCTAGGAGATAGTATTGGCAGGTGTCTACGTATCGAAGCAGTAGAGTTCAAATGCTGCTTAAATCGCGATATCGCATCTCATTTCTATGTTTCATGATGAGATATAATATTCATTGTGCAGTGTTATGTTTATATCGTCTACACTTCAAATGAACATAAATGCGGCAATTCCCTGCTAGGAAATAGCGTTTGCAGATGTCTAGATATCGTAGCAATAGAGTTCTAATGCTTCTCAAAACGCGATATCGCATCTCATTTCTATGCTTCATGATAAGATATAATATTCATTGCTAAGTGTCATGTATACCTCGTTTACACTTCAAATGAATGTAAATGCGACACTTCCTTGCTAGGAAATAGCGTTTGCAGATGTGTACGTATCGAAGAAGTAGAGTTCTAATGCATCTTAATTGGCGATATAGCATCTCATTTCTATGTTTCATGGTTAGATATAATGTTCATTGTGCAGCGTTATGTATACCCCGTATTCACCTCAAAAGAATGTAAATGCGACACTTCCTTGCTAGGAAATAACGTTTCCAGATGTCTACGTATCGAAACAATAGATTTCTAATGCTTAAATCGCGATATCGCATCTCATTTCTATGTTTCATGATAAGATATAATATTCATTGTGCAGTTTTATTTATACCTCGTATTCGCTTAAAAAGAATGTAAATGCGACACTTCCTTGCTAGGAAATAGCGATTGCAGATGTCTACGTATCATAGCATTAGAGTTCTTATGCTTCTTAAATCGCGATATCGCATCTAATTTCTATGTTTTATAATAAGATACAATATTCATTGTGCAGTGTTATGTATACCTCGTATTTACTTCAAAAGAGTGATAATGCGTCACTTCCCTTCTAGGAAATAGCGTTTGCAGATGTCTATGTATCGTAGCAATAGAGTTCTAATTCTTCTTAAAACGCGATATCGCATCTCATCTCTATGTTTCATGATAAGATATATTATTCATTGTGGAGTGTTATGTATACCTCGTATTCACTTCAAAAGAATGTAAATGCGACACTTCCTTGCTAGGAGATAACGCTTCGAGATGTCTACGTATCGAAGTAATAGAGTTCTATTGCTTCTTAAATCGCGATATCGCATCTCATTTCTATGTTTCGTGATAAGATATAATATACATTGTGGAGTGTTATGTCTACCGCTTATTCACTTCAAAAGAATGTAAACGCGACAGTTCCTTGCTATTAAATAGCGTTTGCTGATGTCTACATATCGTAGCAATAGAGTTCTAATGCCTTTTAAATCGGGATATCGCATCTCATTTCTATGATTCATGATAAGACACAATATTCATTGTGGAGTGTTATGTATACCTCGTATTCACTTCAAAAGAATGTAAATGCGACACTTCCTTTCTAGGAAATATCGTTTCCAGATGTCTGCGTATCGTAGCAATAGAATTCTAACGCTTCTTAAAGCGCGATATCGCATCTCATTTCTGTTTCGTGATAAGATATAATATTCAATGTGCAGTGTTATGTATACCTCGTATTCCTTTCAAAAGAATGTAAATGCGACACTTCCTTGCTAGGAAATAGCGTTTGCAGATGTCTACGTATCGAAGCAGTAGAGTTCTAATGCTTCTTAAAACGAGATATCGCATCGCATTTTTATGTTTCATGATAAGGTATAATATTCATTGCGAAGTGTCATATGTACCTCGTATTCACTTCAAAAGAATGTAAATGCGACACTTCCTTGCTAGGAAATAGCGTTTGCAGATGTCTACGTATCGTAGCAATAGTGTTCTAATGCTTCTTAAAGCGCGATATCTCATCTCATTTCCATGTTTCATGATAAGATATAATATTCATTGCGGAGTGTTATGTACTCCTCGTACTCACTTCAACTGAATGTAAATGCGACACTTCCTTGCTATAAAGTAGCGATTGCAGATGTCTACGTATCGAAGCAATAGATTTCTAATGCTTTTTAAATCGCCATATCGCATCTCATTTCTATATCTCATGATAAGATATAATATTCGTTGCGGAGTGTTATGTACACCTCGTATTCGCTTCATAAGAATGTAAATGCGACACTTCCTTGCTTGGAAATAGCGTTTGCAGATGTCTGCGTATCAAAGCAATAGAGTTCTAATGCTTCTTAAATCGTCATATCGCATCTCATTTCTATGTTTCGTGATAAGATATAATATTCATTGTGGAGTGTTATGTATATCTCGCATTCACTTCAAAAGAATGTAAATGCGACACTTCCTTGCTAGGAAATAGCGTTTGCAGATGTCTGCGTATCGAAGCAATAGATTTCAAACGCTTCTTAAAGCGCGATATCGCATCTCATTTCTACGTTTCATGATAAGATATAATATTCATTGCGAAGTGTTATATACTCCTAATATTCACTTCAAATGAATGTAAATGGGACACTTCCTTGCTAGGAAATAGCGTTTGCAGATGTCTACGTATCAAAGCAATAGTGTTCTAATGCTTCTTAAATCGCGATATCGCATCTCATTTCTATATTTCATGAAAAGATCTAATATTCATTGCGAAGTGTCAAGTATACCTGGCATACACTTCAAAAGAATGAAAATGCCACACTTCCTTGCTAGGAAGTAGCGTTTGCTGATGTCTAGGTATCGAAGCAATAAGGTTCTAATGTTTCTTAAAATGGGATACCGCATCTCATTTCTATGTTTCATGATAAGATTTAATAATCATTGCGAAGTGCCATGAATACCTCGTATTCACATCAAAAGAATGTAAATGCGACTCCTCCTTGCTAGGAAATAGCGATTCCAGATATCTACGTATCGTAGTAATAGTGTTCTAATGCTTCTTAAAAAGTGATATCGCATCTCTCTTCTATGTTTCATGATAAGATATAATATTTATTGTGGAGTGTTATGTATACCACGTATTCACTTCAAAAGAATGTAAGTGCGACACTTCCTTGCTAGGAAATAGCTTTTGCAGATGTCTACGTATCGTGGCAATAGTGTTCTAACGCTTCTTAGAACGCGATATTGCATCTCATTTCTATGTTTCATGATAAGATATAATATTCATTGCGAAGTGTCTTGAATACCTCGAATACACTTCAAATGTATGTAAATGCAACACTTCCTTGCTAGTAAATAGCGATGGTAGGTGTCTACGTATCGAAGCAATAGCATTCTAATACTTCTTAAATCGCCATATCGCATCTCATTTCTATGTTTTATGATAAGATATAATATTCATTGCGGAGTGTCATGTATACCTCGTAATCTCTCCAAAAGAATGTAAATACGACACTTCCTTGCTAGGGAATAGCGTCAGCAGATATCTACGTATCGTAGCAATAGAGTTCTAATGCTTCTTAAAACGCGAGATCGCATCTCATTTCTATGTTTCATGATAAGATATAATATTCATTGCGAAGTGTCTTGAGTACCTCGCATACACTTCAAATGAATGTAAATGCGACACTTCCTTGCTAGGAAATAGCGATGGCAGATGTCTACGTATCGAACCAATAGATTCCTAATGCTTCTTAAGTAGCCATATCGCATCTCATTTCTAAGTTTCATGATAAGATATAATATTCATTGCGGAGTGTCATGTATACCTCGTAATCTCTCCAAAAGAATGTAAATACGACACTTCCTTGCTAGGGAATAGCGTTTGCCAATGTCTGCGTATCGCAGCAATAGAGTTCTAATGCTTCTCAAAACGCGATATCGCTTTTCATTTCTATGTTTCATGATAAGATATAATATTCATTGTGGAGTGTTATGTATACCTAGTATTCACTCTAAAAGAATGTAAATGCGACACTTCCTTGCTAGGAAATAGCGTCTGCAGATATCTACGTATCGTAGCAATAGAGTTCGGATGATTCTTAAAACGCGATATCGCATCTCATTTCTATGTTTCATGATAAGATATAATATTCGTTGTGGAGTGTTATGTATACCTCGTATTCACTTCAAAAGAATGTAAATGCGACACTTCCTTGCTAGTAAATAGCGTCTGCAGACATCTACGTATCGTAGCAATAGAGTTCTAATGCTACTTAAAACGCGATATCGCATCTCATTTCTGTGTTTCATTATAAGATATAATATTCATTGTGGAGTGTTATGTACACCTTGTATTCAATTCAAAAGAATGTAAATGCGACAGTTCCTTGCTAGGAAATAGCGTTAGCAGATATCTACGTATCGTAGCAATAGAGTTCTAATGCTTCTTAGAACGCGATATTGCATCTCATTTCTATGTTTCATGATAAGATATAATATTCATTGCGAAGTGTCTTGAATACCTCGAATACACTTCAAATGAATGTAAATGCAACACTTCCTTGCTAGGAAATAGCGATGGTAGGTGTCTACGTATCGAGGCAATAGCGTTCTAATGCTTCTTAAATCGCCATATCGCATCTCATTTCTATGTTTTATGATAAGATATAATATTCATTGCGGAGTGTCATGTATACCTCGTAATCTCTCCAAAAGAATGTAAATACGACACTTCCTTGCTAGGGAATAGCGTTTGCAGATGTATACGTATCGAAGCAATAGAGTTCCAATGCTTCTTGCATCGTCAAATCTCATCTCATTTCTATGTTTTGTGATAAGATATAATATTCATTGCGAAGTGTCATGTACACCTCGTATTCACCTCAAAACAATTAAATGCGACACTTCCTTCCTAGGAAATAGCGTTTGCAGATGTCTACGTATCGTAGCAATAGAGATCTAATGCTTCTTAATGCGCGATATCGCTTCCCATTTCTATGTTTCATGATAAGATATAATATTCATTGTGGAGTGTTATGTATACCTCGTATTCACTTCAAAAGAATGTGAATGCGACTCTTCCTTGCTAGGAAATAGCGTCTGCAGATGTCTACGTATCGTACCAATAGAGATATAATGCTTCTTAAAATGCGATATCGCATCTCATTTCTATGTTTCATTATAAGATATAATATTCATTGCGAAGTGTCACGTATACCTCGCATACACTTCAAATGAATGTAAATGCGACACTTCCTTGCTAGGAAGTAGCGTTTGCAGATGTCTACGTATCGAAGCAATAGAGTTCTAATGTTTATTAAAACGCGATATCGCATCTCATTCCTATGTTTCATGAGAAAATATAATATTCATTGCGACATGTCACGTATACCACGTATTCACTTCAAAAGCATGTAAACGCGACACATCCTTGCTAGGAAATAGCGTTTCCAGACGTCTACGTATCGAAACAATAGAGATCTAATGCTTCTTAAATCGCGATATCGCAACACATTTCTATATTTCGTGATAAGATATAATATTCATTGTGCAGTGTTATGTATACCTGGTATTCACTTCAAAAGAATGCAAATGCGACACTTCCTAGCTAGGAAATAGCGCTTGCAGATGTCTACGTATCGAAGCAATAGGCATCTAATTCTTCTTAAATCGCGATATCGCATGTCATTTCTATGTTTCATGTTAAGATATAATATTCATTGCGAAGTGATATGTATACCTCGTATTCACTTGAAAAGAATGTAAGTGCAGCACTTCCTTGCTAGGAAGTAGCGTTTCCAGATGTCTAGGTATCGTAGCAATAGAGATCTAATGCTTCTTAATGCGCGATATCGCTTCCCATTTCTATGTTTCATGATAAGATATAATATTCATTGTGGAGTGTTGTGTATACCTCGTATTCACTTCAAAAGAATGTGAATGCGACTCTTCCTTGCTAGGAAATAGCGTCTGCAGATGTCTACGTATCGTAGCAATAGAGATATAATGCTTCTTAAAATGCGATATCGCATCTCATTTCTATGTTTCATTATAAGATATAATATTCATTGCGAAGTGTCATGTATACCTCGCATACACTTCAAATGAATGTAAATGCGACACTTCCTTGCTAGGAAGTAGCGTTTGCAGATGTCTACGTATCGAAGCAATAGAGTTCTAATGTTTATTAAAACGCGATATCGCATCTCATTCCTATGTTTCATGAGAAGATATAATATTCATTGCGACGTGTCACGTATACCACGTATTCACTTCAAAAGCATGTAAACGCGACACATCCTTGCTAGGAAATAGCGTTTCCAGACGTCTACGTATCGAAACAATAGAGATCTAATGCTTCTTAAATCGCGATATCGCAACACATTTCTATATTTCGTGATAAGATATAATATTCATTGTGCAGTGTTATGTATACCTGGTATTCACTTCAAAAGAATGCAAATGCGACACTTCCTAGCTAGGAAATAGCGCTTGCAGATGTCTACGTATCGAAGCAACAGGCATCTAATTCTTCTTAAATCGCGATAGCCCATTTCAATTCTATGTTTCTTTATAAGGTATAAAATTCATTGTGGAGTGTAATGCATACCTCGTATTCACTTCAGAGGAATGTAAATGCGACACTACCTTGCTATTAAATAGCGTTTGCAGATGACAACGTATCGTAGCAATAGTGTTCTAATGCTTTTTAAAACGCGATATCGCATCTTATGTCTATGTTTCATGATAAGATATAATATTCATTGCGAAGTGTCATGAATACCACATATTCACTTCAAAAGGATGTAAATGCAACACTTCCTTGCTATTAAATAGCGATTGCAGATGTCTACTTATCGTAGCAATAATGCTCTAGTGCTTCCTAATTCGCGATATCGCATGTCATTTCTATGGTCCATGATGAGATATAATGTTCATTGCGAAGTGTATTGTATACCTCGTATTCATTTCAAGAGAATGTAAATGCGACTCTCCCTTGCAAGGAAATAGCGTTTTTATATGTCTACGTATCGGAACAATAGAGTTCTAATGCTTCTTAAAACGCGGTATCGCAACTCATTTCTATGTTTCAGATAAGATATAACATTCATTGTGCAGTTATATGTATTCCTCGTATTCACTTCAAAAGAATCTAAATGCGACACTTCGTTGCTAGGAAACAGCGTTTGCACATGTATACGTATCGAAGCAATAGAGTTCCAATGCTTCTTGCATCGTCATGTCGCATCTCATTTCTATGTTTTGTGATAAGATATAATATTCATTGCGAAGTGTCATGTACACCTCGTATTCACTTCAAAACAATTAAATGCGACACTTCCTTCCTAGGAAATAGCGTTTGCAGATGTCTACGTATCGAAGCAATAGAGTTCTAATGCTTCTTAACTCGCGATATCGCATCTCATTTCTATGTTTCGTGATAAGATGTAATATTCATTGCGAAGTGTAATGTATACCTCGTATTTACTTCAAAGGAATGTAAATGCGGCACTTCCTTGCTAGAAAATAGCGTTTGCAGATGTCTAGGTATCGAAGCAATAGAGTTCTAATGTTTCTCAAAACGCGATATCGCTTCGCATTTCTATGTTTCATGATAAGATATAATATTCATTGTGGAGTGTTATGTATACCTCGTATTCACTACAAAAGAATGTAAATGCGACACCTTCTTGCTAGGGAATTACGCGTCCTGATGTCTTACGTATCGAGGCAATAGAGTTCTAATGCTTCTTAAAACGCGATATCGCATGTCATTTCTATGTTTCATGTTAAGATATAATATTCATTGCGAAGTGATATGTATTCCTCGTCTACACTTCAAATGAATGTAAATGCGACACTTCCTTTCCAGGAAATAGCGTTTGCAGATGTCTACGTATCGAAACAATAGAGTTCTAATGCTTCTTAAAACGCGATATCGCATAGCATTTCTATGTCTCATTATAAGATAAAATATTCATTGCGGAGTGTTATTCACTGTAAGTATTCACTTGAAAAGAATGTAAGTGCAGCACTTCCTTGCTAGGAAGTAGCGTTTCCAGATGTCTAGGTATCGAAACATTAGAGTTCTAATGCATCTTAAAACGAGATGTCGCATCTCATTTCTATGTTTCACGATAAGATATAATATTCATTGCGAAGTGTAATGTATTTCTCGCATACACTTCAAATGAGTGTAAATACGACACTTCCTTGCCAGGAAATAGCATTGGCAGATGTTTACGTATCGAAGCAATTGAGTTCTAAGGCATCTTAAAACGAGATGTTGCAACTCATTTCTATGTTTCATGAGAAGATATAATATTCATTGCGGAGTGTCATGTATACCTCGCATTCACTTGAAAGGAATGTAAATGCGGCACTTGCTTGCTAGGAAATAGCATTTCCAGACATCTACGTATCGTAGCAATAGAGATCTAATGCTTCTTGAAGCGCGATATCGCTTCCCATTTCTATGTTTCATGATAAGATATAATATTCATTGTGGAGTGTTATGTATACCTCTTAATCACTTCAAAAGAATGTGAATGCGACTCTTCCTTGCTAGGAAATAGCGCTTGCAGATGTCTACGTATCGAAGCAATAGGGATCTAATTCTTCTTATATCGCGATACCCCATTTCATTTCTATGTTTCTTTATAAGGTATAAAATTCATTGTGGAGTGTTATGCATACCTCGTATTCACTTCAAAGGAATGTAAATGCGACACTACCTTGCTATTAAATAGCGTTTGCAGATGACAACGTATCGTAGCAATAGTGTTCTAATGCTTTTTAAAACGCGATATCGCATCTTATGTCTATGTTTCATGATAAGATATAATATTCATTGCGAAGTGTCATGAATACCACATATTCACTTCAAAAGGATGTAAATGCGACACTTTCTTTCTAGAAAATGGCGTTTCCTGATGTCTACGTATCGAAGCCATAGATTCCTAATGCTGCTTAAAACGGGATACCGCATTCCCTTTCTCTATTTCAAGATAAGATATAATATTCATTGCGAAGTGTCACTTACACCTCGCATACACTTCAAGCGAATGCAATTGCATCACTTTCTTCCTAGGAAATAGCGTTTGCAGATGTCTACGTATCATAGCAATAGATTTCTAATGCTTCTCAAAACATGATACGGCATCCCATTTCAATGTTTCATGATAAGATATAATATTCATTGCCAAGTGTTACTTATACATCGCATACACTTCATATGAATGAAAATGCGGCAGTTCCTTGCTAGGAAATAGCGTTTCCAGATGTCTACGTATCGAATCAATAGATTTCTAAAGCTTCTCAAAACGCGATATCGCATCTCATTTCTGTGTCTCATGATAAGATATAATATTCATTGCGAAGTGTCATGTATACCTCGCATACACTTCAAATGAATGTAAATGCGACACCTCCTTGCTAGGAAATAGACTTTCCAGATGTCTAGGTATCGAAACAATAGAGTTCTAATGCTTCTTAGAACGAGATGTCGCATTTCATTTCTACGTTTCATGAGAAGATATAGTATTCATTGCGGAGTGTCATGTATACCTCGTATTCACTTGAAGAGAATGTAAATGCGACATTTCATTGCTAGGAAGTAGTGTTTGCAGATGTCTATGTATCGTAGCAATAGATTTCTAATGCTTCTTAAAGCGCGAATCGATCCTCATTTCTATATTTCACGATGAAATATAATATTCATTGTGGAGTGTTATGTATACCTCGTCTGCACTTCCTAATAATGTAAATGCGACACTTCCTTGCTAGGAAATAGCGTTTCCAGATATCTACGTATCGTAGCAATAGCGTTCTAATGCCTCTTAATACGCGATATGGTATCTCATTTCTATGTCTCATGACAAGATATAATATTCATTGCGAAGTGTTATGTATTTCTCGTCTACGCTTCAAATGAATGGAAATGCGACACTTCCTTGCTAGTAAATAGCGTTTGTAGATACCTACGTACCGTAGCAATAGAGTTCTAATGCTTCTTAGAACGCGAAATCGCTCCTCATTTCTATGCTACATGATAAGATATAATATTCATTGTGGAGTGTCATGCATACCTCGTATTCACTCCAAAAGAATGTAAATGCAACACTTCCTTGCTAGGAAATAGCGTTTGAAGATGTCTACGTATCGTAGCATTAGGGTTCTAATGCTTCTCAAAACGCGATATCGCATCTCATTTCTATGTTTCATGATAAGATGTAATATTCATTGTGTAGTGTTACGTATACCTCGTATTCAATTCAAAAGATTGAAAATGCGGCACTTCCTTGTTAGGAAATAGCGTCTGTAGATGTCTACGTCTCGAAGCAATAGTGTTCTATTGCTTCTTAAAACGCGATATCGCATCTCATTTCTATGTTTCATGATAAGATATAATATTCATAGCGAAGTGTCATGTATACCTCGCATACACTTCAAATGAATGTAAATGCGACACTTCCTTCCTAGGAAGTAACGTTTGCAGATGTCTACGTATCGAAGCAACAGAGTACTAATGCTTCATGAAACGAGATATCGCACCTCATTTCTATGTTTTATGATAAGATATAATATTCATTGTGCAGTGTTATGAATACCCTGCATTCACATCAAAAGAATGTAAATACGACACATGATTGCTAAGAAATAGCGTTTGCAGATGTCTACGTATCGTAGCAATAGAGTTCTAATGCTTCTTAAAACGCGACATCGCATCACATTTCTATGTTTCATGATAGGATATAATATTCATTGCGAAGTGCCACTTATGCCTCGCATACACCTAAAATGAATGTAAATGCGACACTTCATTGCTAGGAAATAGCGTTTGCAGATGTCTACGTATCTAAGCAATAGTGTTCTAATGCTTCTTAAAACGGGATACCGCATCCCATTCCTATTTATCATGATAAGATATAATATTCATTGCGAAGTGTCATGTGTACCTCGTATTCCCTTCAAAAGAATGTAAATGCCACACTTCCTTCCTAGGAAATAGCGTTTGCAGATGTACACGTATCGAAGCAATAGAGTTCTAATGCTTCTTAAAACGGGATATCGCATCTCAATTCTATGTCTCATGATAAGATACAATATTCATTGCGAAGTGTCATGTATACATCGTATTCACTTCAAAAGAATGTAATTGCGATACTTCCACGCTAGGAAGTAGCGTTTGCAGATGTCTACGTATCGAAGCAATAGATATCCAATGCTTCTTAAAAGGCGAAATCGCTCCCCAATTATATGATTCACGAAAAGATATAATATTCATTGTGGAGTGTTATGTATACCTCGTATTCACTTCAAAAGAATGTAATTGCGATACTTCCTTGCTAGGAAATAGCGTCTGCAGATGTCGACGTATCGTAGCAATAGATTTCTAATGCTTCTTAAAACGCGATATCGCATCTCATTCCTACGTTTTATGATAAGATATAATATTCATTGTGTAGTGTTATGTATACCTCGTATTCAGTTCAATAGAATGTATATGCGACTCTGCCTTGCTAGGATATTTCGTTTGCTGATGTCTACGTATCGTAGCATTAGAGTCCTATTCCTTTTAGAACGCGATATCGCAAGTCATCTATGTTTCATGATAAGATATAATCTTCATTGAGAAGTGTCTTGAATACCTCGCATACACTTCATATGAATGTAAATGCGACACTTCCTTGCTTGGAAGTAGCGATGGCAGATGTCTACGCATCGAAGCAATAGAGTTCTAATGCTTCTTATAACGCGAAATGGCTCCTCATTTATATGTTTCATGATAAGATATAATATTCATTGTGGAGTGTTATGTATACCTCGTATTAACTTCAAAAGAATGTTAATGCGACACTTCCCTGCTAGGAAATAGCGTCTGCAGATGTCTACGTATCGTAGCAATAGAGTTCCAATTCTTCTTAAAACGCGATATCGCATCTCATTCCTATGTATCACTATAAGATATAATAAGCATTGCGAAGTGTCATGTATACCTCGAATTCTCTTCAAAAGATTGTAAATACGACACTTCCTTGCTAGGATATAGCGATGGCAGACGTCTACGTATCGAAGCAACAGAGTTATAATGCTTCTTAAAACGAGATATGGCATCTCAATTCTATGTTTTATGATAAGATATAATGTTCATTGTGGAGTGTTATGTATACCTCGTATTCGCTTCAAAAGAATGTAAATGCGTCACTTCCTGGCTAGGAAATAGCGTCTGCAGATGTCAATGTATCGCAGCAATAGGGTTCTAATGCTTCTTAAAGCGCGAATCGATCCTCATTTCTATGTTTCACGTTAAAATATAATATTCATTGTGGAGTGTTATATATACCTCGTATTCGCTTCAAAAGAATGTAAATGCGACACTTCCTTACTTGGAAGTAGCGATGGCAGATGTCTACGCATCGTAGCAATAGAGTTCTAAATCTCCTTAAAACGCGATATCACATTATATTTATATGTTTCATGATAAGATATAATATTTATTGCGAAGTGTCACGTATACATCGCATACACTTCAAATGAATGTAAATGCGACACTTCCTAGCTAGGAAATAGCGTTTGCTGATGTCTACGTATCAAAGCAAAAGAGTTCTAGTACGTCTTAAAACGAGATATCGCATCTCATTTCTATGTTTCATGATAACATATAATATACATTGCGAAGTGTTACGTATACCTCGCATACACTTCAAATGAATGTAAATGCGACTCTACCTTGCTAGGAAATAGCGATTGCAGATGCCTACGTATCGAAGCAATAGAGTTCTAATGCTTCTTGAAACGGGATATTGCATCTCGTTTCTATGTTTCATGATAAGATATAGTATTCATTGCGAAGTATCACTTATACCTCGCATACACTTCAGAAGAATGTAAATGCGACACTTCCTTGCTAGGAAACAGCGTCTGCAGATGTCTACGCATCGTAGCAATAGAGTTCTAAAGCTACTTAAAACGCGATATCACATCACATTTCTCTGTTTCATGATAAGATATAATATTCATAGCGAAGCTTTCACGTATTCCTCGTATTCACTTCAAATGAATGTAAATGCGCCACTTCCTTCCTAGGAAATAGCCTTTGCAGATGTCTACGTATCGTAGAAAGTGTGTTCTAACGCTCCTTAAACCGCGATATCGCTCCTCATTTCTATGTTTCATGATAAGATATGATATTCATTGTGGAGTGCTCTGTATACCTCGTATTCACTTCAAAAGAATGTAAGTGCGACACTTTCTTGCTAGGAAGTAGCGTTTGCAGATGTCTACGTATCGAAGCAAAAGAATTCTAATGCTTCTCAAAACGCGATATCGCATCTGATTTCTATGTTTCATGATAAGATATAATATGCATTGCGAAGAGTCATGTGTTCCTCGTCTTCACTTCAAATGAATGTAAATGCGACACTTCCTTGCTAGGAAATAGCGATTGCAGATGTCTACGTATCGAAGCAATAGAGTTCTAATGCTTCTTGAAACGGGATATCGCATTTCATTTCTATGCTTCATGATAAGATATAATGTTAATTGCGAAGTGTCATGTATACCTCGCATACACTTCAAATGAATGTAAATGCGACACTGCCTTGGTAGGAAATAGCGTTTGCAGATGTCTACGTATCGTAGCAAGCATGTTATAATGCTTCTTAAAACAAGATATCGCATTTCATTTCTATATTTCATGATAACATATAATATTCATTGCGAAGTGTTATGTATACCTCGCATACACTTCAAATGAATGTAAATGCGACACTACCATGCTAGGAAATAGCCATTGCAGATGCCTACGTATCGAAGCAATGGAGTTCTAGTGCTTCTTGGAACGGGATATCGCGTTTCATTTCTATGCATCATGATAAGACATAATACTAATTGCGAACTGTCATGTATACCTTGTATTCACGTCAAAAGAATGTAAATGCTACACTTCGTTGCTAGGAAATAGCTTTTGCAGATGTTTAGGTATCGAAGCAATAAAGTTCTAATGCACCTTAAATCGTGATATCGCATCTCATTTCGATGTTTGATGATAACATATAATATTCATTGTGCAATGTTATGTAAACCTCGCATTCGCTTCAAAAGAATGTAAATGCGACACGTCCTTGCTATGAAATAGCGTTTGTAGATGTCTACGTATCGTAGCAATAGAGTTCTAATGCTTCTTGAAACGGGATATCTAATCACATTACTGTCTTTCATGATGAGATATAAAATTCAATGCGAAGTTTCATGTATTCCTCGTATTCACTTCAAATGAATGTAAATGCGGCACTTCCTTCCTAGGAAATAGCGTTTGCAGATGTCTACGTATCGTAGCAATGGAGTTCTAATGCTTCTTGGAACGGGATATCGCATCTCATTTCTATGCTTCATGATAAGATATAATATTAGTTGCGAAGTGTCATGTATACCTTGTATTCACGTCAGAAGAATGTAAATGCGACACTTCCTTGCTAGGAAATAAGGTTCGTAGATGTCTACGTATCGTAGCAATAGAGTTGTAATGCTTCTTAAATCGCGATATCGCATCTCATTCATATGTTTCGATATAAGATATAATATTCATTGTGTAGTGTTATGTATACCTCTCATACAATTCAAAAGAATGTAACTGCGACACTTCCTTGCTAGGAAATGGCGTTTGCAGATGTCTACGTATCGTAGCAATAGTGTTCTGATGCTTCCTAAAACGCGATATCGCATCTCATTTCTATGTTTCATGATAAGATATAATATTCACTGCGAAGTGTCATGTATACCTCGCATACACTTCAAAAGAATGTAAATGCGACACTTCCTTGCTAGGAAATAGCGTTTGCATATGTCTACGTATCGGAGCAATAGATTTCTAATGCTTCTTCAATCGCCATATCGCATCTCATTTCTATGTTTCATGATAAGATATAATATTCATTGTGCAGTGATATGTATATCTCGTCTGCACTTCAAAAGAATGTAAATGCGACAATTGCTTGCTAGGAAATAGCTTCTGCAGATGTCTACGTATCGTAGAAATGGAGTTCTAATGCTGCTTAAATCGCGATATCGCATCTCATTTCTATGTTTCATGAAAAGATATAATATTCATTGCGAAGTGTCATGTATACCTCGTATTCACTATAAAAGAATGTAAATGCCACACTTCCTTGCTAGGAAATAGCGTTTGCAGATATCTACGTATCGTAGCAATAGGGTTCTAATGCTTCTTAAAACGTGATATCGCATCTCACTTCTATGTTTCATGATAAGATATAATATAATATTAATTGCGAAGTTTCGTGTATTCCTCGTATTCACTTCAAATGAATGTAAATGCGACACTTCCTTGCTTGGAAATAGCGTTTGCAGATCTCTACGTATCGTAGCAAGCTTGATATAATGCTTCTTGAAACGAGATATCGCATCTCATTTCTATGTTTCATGATAACATATAATATTCATTGCGAAGTGTTATGTATACCTCGCACACACGTCAAATGAATGTAATTGCGACACTTCCTTGCTAGGAAATAACGTTTGCAGATGTGTACGTATCGAAGCAATAGAGTTCTAATGCTTCTTGAAACGGGATATCGAATCTCATTTCTATGCTTCATGATAAAATATAATATTCAGTGCGAAGTGTCTTGTATACCTCGCACAAGCTTCAAATGAATGTAAATGCGACACTTCCTTGATAGGAAATAGCGATGGCAGGTGTCTACGTGTCGAAGCAACAGAGTTCTAGTGCTTCTCAAAACGAGATATCGCATCTCATATTAATGTTTTATGATAAGATATAATATTCATTGCGAAGTGTCAAGTATACCTCGTATTCACTTCAAAAGAATGGAAATGCGACACTTCCTTGCTAAGAAATAGCGTCTCCACATGTCTACGTATCGAAACAATAGAGATCTAATGCTTCTTAAAACGAGATGTCGCATCTCATTTCTATGTTTCATGGTAAGATAAAATAATCACTGCGAAGTGTCACTTATACCTCGCATACACTTCAAATGAATGTAAATGCGACACTTCATTGCCAGGAAATAGCGTTTGCCGATGTCTGCGTATCGCAGAAACAGTGTTCTAATGCTTCATAAAACGCGATATCGGATCCCATTCCTATATTTCATGATAAGATATAATATTCATTGGGAAGTGTCATGTATACTTCGTATTCGCTTCAAAAGGATGTAAATGCGACACTTGCTTGCTATGAAATAGCATTTCTACATGTCTACGTATAGAAGCAATAGAGCTTTAATGCTCCTTAAAACGTGATATAGCATTTCACTTCTATGTTTCATGATAATTGATAATATCCATTGCGAAGTGTCATGTATACCTCGTATTCACTTCAAAAGAATGTAAATGCGACACTTCCTTGCTAGGAGATAGCGTTTTCAGATGTCTACGTATTGATGCAATAGAATTCTAATGCTTCTTAAATCCCGACATCGCATCTCATTTCTATGTTTCATGATAAGATATAATATTCATTGCGAACTGTCATGTATACCTCGTATTCCTTTCAAAAGAATGTAAATGCGACACTTCCTTGCTAGGAAGTAGCGTTTGCAGATGTCTACGTATCGAAGCAGTAGAGTTCTAATGCTTCTTAAATCGCCATATCGCATCACATTTCTATGTTTCATGATAAGATATAATATTCATTGTGGGGTGTTAGGTATACCTCGTATTCACTTCAAAAGAATGTAAATGCGACACTTCCTTGCTAGCAAATAGCGTTTGCAGATGTCAACGTATCGAAACTGAAGTGTTCTAATGCTTCTTAAAGCTAGATGTCGCATCGCTTTTCTATGTTTCATGATAAGATATAATATTAATTGCGAAGTGTCACGTACACCTCGAATTCACTTCATAAGAATGTAAATGCTACACTTCCATTCTAGGAAATAGCGTTTGCAGATGTCTCCGTATCGAAGCAATAGAATACTAATGCTTCTTAAATCGCCTTATAGAATCTCATTTCTATGTTTCATGATAAGATATAATATTCATTGCGAATTGTCTTGTATACCACGCATACACTTCAAACGAATTAAAAGGCGACACTTCATTGCTAGGAAATAGCGTTGGCAGATGTCTACGTATCGAAGCAGTAGGATTCTAACGTTTCTTAAAACGAGATATCACACCTCATTTCTGTTTTAGGATAAGATATAGTATTCATTGCGAAGTGTCCTGTATACCTCGTATTCATTTCAAAAGATTGTAAATGCGTCACTTCCATCCTAGGAAATAGCGTCTGCAGATATCTACGTAGCAATAGAGTACTAATGATTCTTAAAACGAGATGTCCCATCTCATTTCTATGTTTCATGATAATATATAATATTCATTGCGAAGTGTCAAGTATACCTCGAACTGACTTCAAAAGAATGTGAATGCGACACTTCCTTGCTAGGAAATTGCGTTTGCAGATGTCTACGTATCGTAGCAATACAGTTCTAATGCTTCTTAAAACGGGATGTCGCATCTCACTTCTACGTTTCATGATAGGATATAATATTCATTGCGAAGTGTTATGTATCCCTCGTATTCACATCAAAAGTATGTAATTGCGACTCTTCCTTGCTAGGAAATAGAGTTTCCAGATGTCTACGTATCATAGCAATAGAATTCTAATTCTCCTTAAATCGCGATATCGCATCTCACTTCTATGTTTCAAGATAAGGTATAATATACATTGCGAAGTGTTATGTATTCCTCGCCTACACTTCAAATGTATGTAAATGCGACACTTCCTTTCTAGGAAATAGCGTTTCCAGATGTCTACGTATCCAAGCAATGGAGTTCTAATGCTTCTTATAACGCGATATCGCCCCTCATTTCTATGTCTCATGCTAAGATATAATATTCATTGCGAAGTGTTATGTATTCCTCGTCTGCAATTCAAAGGAATGTAAATGCAACACTCCCTTTCTAGGAAATTACTTTTCCAGATATCTACGTATCGAAGCAATAGTGTTCTAATGCTTCTTAAAACGCGATATCGCATCTCATTTCTATGTTTAATGATAAAATATAATACTCATAGCAAAGTGTCATGTATACCTCGTATTCACTTCAAATGAATGTAAGTGCGACACTTCCTTGGTAGGAAATAGCGTTTGCAGTTGTCTACGTATCGTAGCAATGGAGTTCTAATGCTTCTCAAAAAGCGATATCGCTGCTCATTTCTAAGTTTCATGATAAGATATAATATTTATTGTACAGTGTTATGTATATCTCGTCTACACTTCAAAACAATGTAAATACGACACTTCCTTGCTAGGAAATAGCGTTTGCAGATGTCTACGTATCGAAGCGATAGTGTCCTAATGCTTCTCAAAACGCGATATCGCATCTCATATCTATGTTTCATGATAAGATACAATATTCATTGCGAAGTGTCTTGTATACCTCGCATACACTTCAAATGAATGTAAATGCGACACTTCCTTGCTAGGAAGTAGCGTTTGCAGATGTCTAGGTATCGAAGCAATAGAGTTCTAATGCTGCTTAAATCGCGATATCGCATCTCATTTCTATGTTTCATGATAAGATATAATATTCATTGTGGAGTGTTATTATAACCTCGTATTCACTTCAAAAGAATGTAAATGCGACACTTCCTTGCTAGGAAATAGCGTTGGCAGATGGCTACGTATTGAAGCAATAGAATTTTAATTCTTCTTAAAACGCGATATCGCATCTCAATTCTATGTTTCATGATAAGATTCAATATTCATTGCGAAATGTCATGTGTTCTTCGTATTCACTTGAAAACAATGTAAATGCGACACTTCCCTGCTAGGAAATCGCGATTGCAGATTTCTACGTATCGAAGAAATAGATTTCTAATGCTTCTAAATTCGCGATATCGCATCTCATTTCTATGTTTCACGATAAGATATAATATTCATTGTGGAGTGTTATGTATACCTCGTATTCACTTTAAAAAAATGTAAATGCGACACTTCCTTGCGACTAAATACTGTTTGCAGATGTCTACGTATCGTAGCAATAGAGTTCTGATGCTTCTTAAAACGCGATATCGCATCTCATTTCTACGTTTCATGATAAGCTATAATATTCATTGTGCAGTGTTATGTATACATCGTATTCACTTCAAAAGATTGTAAATGCGTCACTTCCTTGCTAGGAAATAGCGTCTGCAGATATCTACGTAGCAATAGAGTACTAATGCTTCTTAAAACGAGATATCGCATCTCATTTCTATGTTTCATGATAAGATATAATATTCATTGTGGAGTGTTACGTATACCTCGTATTCACTTCAAAAGAATGTAAATGCGACACTTCCTTGCTAGGCAATAGCGTCTGCAGATGTCTACGTATCGTAGTAATAGAGTTCTAATGCTTCTTAAAACGCCATATCGAATCTCATTTCTATGTTTCATGATAAGATATAATATTCATTCTGGAGTGTTATGTATACCTCGTATTCACTTCAAAAGAATGTAAATGCGACACTTCCTTGCTAGGAAGTAGCGTTTGCAGACGTCTACGTATCGAAGCAATAGAGTTCTAATGCTTCATAAACCGCGATATCGCATCTCATTTCTATGTTTCATGATAAGATATAATATTCATTGTGGATTGTTATGTATACCTCGTATTCGTTTCAAAAGATTGAGAATGCGACACTTCCTTGCTAGGAAATAGCGTTTGTAGATGTCTACGTATCGAAGCAATAGAGTTCTAATGCTTCGTAAATCGCCATATCGCACCTCATTTCTATGTTTCATGATAAGATATAATATGCATTGTGCAATGTTATGTATACATCGCATTTACTTCAAAAGAATGTAAATGCGACATTTCCTTGCTAGGAAATAGCGTTTGCAGATGTCTACGTATCGTAGCAATACAGTTCTAATGCTTCTTAAAACGTGATATCGCATTTCACTTCTATGTTTCATGATAATTGATAATATCCATTGCGAAGTGTCATGTATACCTCGTATTCACTTCAAAAGAATGTAAATGCGACACTTCCTTGCTAGGAAATAGCGTTTGCAGATGTCTCCGTATCGAAGGAATGGGGTTCTAACGCTTCTTAAAACACAAAATCGCATCTCATTTCTATGCTTCATGATAATATATAATATTCATTGCGAAGTGTCAAGTGTACCTCGTATTCACTTGAAAAGAATGTAAATGTGGCACTTCATTGCAAGGAAATAGCGTTTGCAGATGTCTACGTATCGTAGCAATAGAGATCTAATGCTTCTGAAAACGCGATAACGCATCTCATTTCTATGTTTCATGATTAGATATAATATTTATTGCGAAGTGTCACTTATACCTCGTGTTCACTTCAAATGTATGTAAATGCGACACTTCCTTGCTAGGAAATAGCGTTTGCAGATGTCTACGTATCGTAGCAATAGAGATCTTATGCTTCTTAAAACGCGATATCGCGTCTCACGTCTATGTTTCATGATAAGATATAATATTTATTGCGAAGTGTCACTTATACCTCCCACAAACTTCAAATGAATGTAAATGCGACACTTCCTTGCTATTAAATAGCGTTTGCAAATGTCTACGTATCGTCCCAATATATTTATATAGCCTTTTAAATCGCGATATCGCATCTCATTTCTATGTTTCATGACAAGATATAATATTCACTGTGGAGTGTTATGTATACCTCGTATTCACATCAAAAGAATGTAAGTGCGACTCTTCCTTGCTCTTAAATAGCTTATGCAGATGTCTACGTATCGTAGCAACAGAGTTCTAATGCTTTTTAGATCGCTATACAGCATCTCCTTTCTATGTTTCATGATAAGATATAATATTCAGTGTGGAGTGCTATGTATACCTCGCATTCACTTCAAATGAATGCAAATGCGACACTTCCTTGATAGGAAATAGCGTTTTCAGATGTCTACGTATTGATGCAATAGAATTCTAATGCTTCTTAAATCCCGACATCGCATCTCATTTCTATGTTTCATGATAAGATATAATATTCATTGCGAACTGTCATGTATACCTCGTATTCCTTTCAAAAGAATGTAAATGCGACACTTCCTTGCTAGGAAGTAGCGTTTGCAGATGTCTACGTATCGAAGCAGTAGAGTTCTAATGCTTCTTAAATCGCCATATCGCATCACATTTCTATGTTTCATGATAAGATATAATATTCATTGTGGGGTGTTAGGTATACCTCGTATTCACTTCAAAAGAATGTAAATGCGACACTTCCTTGCTAGCAAATAGCGTTTGCAGATGTCAACGTATCGAAACTGAAGTGTTCTAATGCTTCTTAAAGCTAGATGTCGCATCGCTTTTCTATGTTTCATGATAAGATATAATATTAATTGCGAAGTGTCACGTACACCTCGAATTCACTTCATAAGAATGTAAATGCTACACTTCCATTCTAGGAAATAGCGTTTGCAGATGTCTCCGTATCGAAGCAATAGAATACTAATGCTTCTTAAATCGCCTTATAGAATCTCATTTCTATGTTTCATGATAAGATATAATATTCATTGCGAATTGTCTTGTATACCACGCATACACTTCAAACGAATTAAAAGGCGACACTTCATTGCTAGGAAATAGCGTTGGCAGATGTCTACGTATCGAAGCAGTAGGATTCTAACGTTTCTTAAAACGAGATATCACACCTCATTTCTGTTTTAGGATAAGATATAGTATTCATTGCGAAGTGTCCTGTATACCTCGTATTCATTTCAAAAGATTGTAAATGCGTCACTTCCATCCTAGGAAATAGCGTCTGCAGATATCTACGTAGCAATAGAGTACTAATGATTCTTAAAACGAGATGTCCCATCTCATTTCTATGTTTCATGATAATATATAATATTCATTGCGAAGTGTCAAGTATACCTCGAACTGACTTCAAAAGAATGTGAATGCGACACTTCCTTGCTAGGAAATTGCGTTTGCAGATGTCTACGTATCGTAGCAATACAGTTCTAATGCTTCTTAAAACGGGATGTCGCATCTCACTTCTACGTTTCATGATAGGATATAATATTCATTGCGAAGTGTTATGTATCCCTCGTATTCACATCAAAAGTATGTAATTGCGACTCTTCCTTGCTAGGAAATAGAGTTTCCAGATGTCTACGTATCATAGCAATAGAATTCTAATTCTCCTTAAATCGCGATATCGCATCTCACTTCTATGTTTCAAGATAAGGTATAATATACATTGCGAAGTGTTATGTATTCCTCGCCTACACTTCAAATGTATGTAAATGCGACACTTCCTTTCTAGGAAATAGCGTTTCCAGATGTCTACGTATCCAAGCAATGGAGTTCTAATGCTTCTTATAACGCGATATCGCCCCTCATTTCTATGTCTCATGCTAAGATATAATATTCATTGCGAAGTGTTATGTATTCCTCGTCTGCAATTCAAAGGAATGTAAATGCAACACTCCCTTTCTAGGAAATTACTTTTCCAGATATCTACGTATCGAAGCAATAGTGTTCTAATGCTTCTTAAAACGCGATATCGCATCTCATTTCTATGTTTAATGATAAAATATAATACTCATAGCAAAGTGTCATGTATACCTCGTATTCACTTCAAATGAATGTAAGTGCGACACTTCCTTGGTAGGAAATAGCGTTTGCAGTTGTCTACGTATCGTAGCAATGGAGTTCTAATGCTTCTCAAAAAGCGATATCGCTGCTCATTTCTAAGTTTCATGATAAGATATAATATTTATTGTACAGTGTTATGTATATCTCGTCTACACTTCAAAACAATGTAAATACGACACTTCCTTGCTAGGAAATAGCGTTTGCAGATGTCTACGTATCGAAGCGATAGTGTCCTAATGCTTCTCAAAACGCGATATCGCATCTCATATCTATGTTTCATGATAAGATACAATATTCATTGCGAAGTGTCTTGTATACCTCGCATACACTTCAAATGAATGTAAATGCGACACTTCCTTGCTAGGAAGTAGCGTTTGCAGATGTCTAGGTATCGAAGCAATAGAGTTCTAATGCTGCTTAAATCGCGATATCGCATCTCATTTCTATGTTTCATGATAAGATATAATATTCATTGTGGAGTGTTATTATAACCTCGTATTCACTTCAAAAGAATGTAAATGCGACACTTCCTTGCTAGGAAATAGCGTTGGCAGATGGCTACGTATTGAAGCAATAGAATTTTAATTCTTCTTAAAACGCGATATCGCATCTCAATTCTATGTTTCATGATAAGATTCAATATTCATTGCGAAATGTCATGTGTTCTTCGTATTCACTTGAAAACAATGTAAATGCGACACTTCCCTGCTAGGAAATCGCGATTGCAGATTTCTACGTATCGAAGAAATAGATTTCTAATGCTTCTAAATTCGCGATATCGCATCTCATTTCTATGTTTCACGATAAGATATAATATTCATTGTGGAGTGTTATGTATACCTCGTATTCACTTTAAAAAAATGTAAATGCGACACTTCCTTGCGACTAAATACTGTTTGCAGATGTCTACGTATCGTAGCAATAGAGTTCTGATGCTTCTTAAAACGCGATATCGCATCTCATTTCTACGTTTCATGATAAGCTATAATATTCATTGTGCAGTGTTATGTATACATCGTATTCACTTCAAAAGATTGTAAATGCGTCACTTCCTTGCTAGGAAATAGCGTCTGCAGATATCTACGTAGCAATAGAGTACTAATGCTTCTTAAAACGAGATATCGCATCTCATTTCTATGTTTCATGATAAGATATAATATTCATTGTGGAGTGTTACGTATACCTCGTATTCACTTCAAAAGAATGTAAATGCGACACTTCCTTGCTAGGAAATAGCGTCTGCAGATGTCTACGTATCGTAGTAATAGAGTTCTAATGCTTCTTAAAACGCCATATCGAATCTCATTTCTATGTTTCATGATAAGATATAATATTCATTCTGGAGTGTTATGTATACCTCGTATTCACTTCAAAAGAATGTAAATGCGACACTTCCTTGCTAGGAAGTAGCGTTTGCAGACGTCTACGTATCGAAGCAATAGAGTTCTAATGCTTCATAAACCGCGATATCGCATCTCATTTCTATGTTTCATGATAAGATATAATATTCATTGTGGATTGTTATGTATACCTCGTATTCGTTTCAAAAGATTGAGAATGCGACACTTCCTTGCTAGGAAATAGCGTTTGTAGATGTCTACGTATCGAAGCAATAGAGTTCTAATGCTTCGTAAATCGCCATATCGCACCTCATTTCTATGTTTCATGATAAGATATAATATGCATTGTGCAATGTTATGTATACATCGCATTTACTTCAAAAGAATGTAAATGCGACATTTCCTTGCTAGGAAATAGCGTTTGCAGATGTCTACGTATCGTAGCAGGTGTTCTAATGCTTCTTAAAACGTGATATCGCATTTCACTTCTATGTTTCATGATAATTGATAATATCCATTGCGAAGTGTCATGTATACCTCGTATTCACTTCAAAAGAATGTAAATGCGACACTTCCTTGCTAGGAAATAGCGTTTGCAGATGTCTCCGTATCGAAGGAATGGGGTTCTAACGCTTCTTAAAACACAAAATCGCATCTCATTTCTATGCTTCATGATAATATATAATATTCATTGCGAAGTGTCAAGTGTACCTCGTATTCACTTGAAAAGAATGTAAATGTGGCACTTCATTGCAAGGAAATAGCGTTTGCAGATGTCTACGTATCGTAGCAATAGAGATCTAATGCTTCTGAAAACGCGATAACGCATCTCATTTCTATGTTTCATGATTAGATATAATATTTATTGCGAAGTGTCACTTATACCTCGTGTTCACTTCAAATGTATGTAAATGCGACACTTCCTTGCTAGGAAATAGCGTTTGCAGATGTCTACGTATCGTAGCAATAGAGATCTTATGCTTCTTAAAACGCGATATCGCGTCTCACGTCTATGTTTCATGATAAGATATAATATTTATTGCGAAGTGTCACTTATACCTCCCACAAACTTCAAATGAATGTAAATGCGACACTTCCTTGCTATTAAATAGCGTTTGCAAATGTCTACGTATCGTCCCAATAGATTTATATTGCCTTTTAAATCGCGATATCGCATCTCATTTCTATGTTTCATGACAAGATATAATATTCACTGTGGAGTGTTATGTATACCTCGTATTCACATCAAAAGAATGTAAGTGCGACTCTTCCTTGCTATTAAATAGCTTTTGCAGATGTCTACGTATCGTAGCAACAGAGTTCTAATGCTTTTTAGATCGCTATACAGCATCTCCTTTCTATGTTTCATGATAAGATATAATATTCAGTGTGGAGTGCTATGTATACCTCGCATTCACTTCAAATGAATGCAAATGCGACACTTCCTTGATAGGAAATAGCGTTTGCAGATTGTCTACGTATCGAAGCAAAAGTGTTCTAATGCTTCTTAAATCGCCATATCGCATCTCATTTTTGTGTTTCATGATAAGATATAATATTCATTGTGGAGTGTTATGTATACCTCGTATTCACTTCAAAAGATTGTAATTGCGACACTTCGTTGCTAGGAAATAGCGTCAGCAGATATCTACGTATCGTAGCAATAGAGTTCTAATGCTTCTTAAAACGCGAAACCGCTTCTATTTATATGCTTCATGATAAGATATAATATTCATTGTGGAGTCCTATGTATACCTCGCATTCACTTCAAAGGAATGTAAATGCGACACTTCTTTGCTAGGGAATAGCGATTGCAAATGTCTACGTATCGAAGCAATAGAGTTCTAATGCTTCTTGAAACGGGATATCGCATCTCATTTCTATGTTACATGATAAGATATAATATTCATTGCGAAGTTTCATGTATTCCTCGTATTCACTTCTAATGAATGTAAATGCGACACTTCCTTTCTAGGAAATAGCGTTTGCAGATATCTACGTATCGAAGCAAAAGGGTTCTAATGCTTCTTAGAACGAGATATCGCATCTCATTCCTATGTTTCATGGTAAGATATATTATTCATTGCGAAGTATCACATATACATCGGATACACTTCAAATGAATGTAAATGCGACACTTCCTTGCTAGGAAATAGCGTTTGCAGATGTCTACGTATCGTAGAAATAGTGTTCTAACGCCTCATAAGACGCGATATCGGATCCCATTTCTATGTTTCATGATAAGATATAATATTCATTGCGAAGGGTCACGTACACCTCATATTCACTTCAAAGAAATGTAAATGCGACACTTGCTTGCTAGGAAATAGCGTCTGCAGATGTCTACGTATCATAGAAATGGAGATCTAATGCTTCTTAAAACGCGATATAGCATCTCATTTCTATGTTTCATGATAAGATATAATATACATTGCGATGTGTCATGTATACCTCGCATACGCTTCAAATGATTGTAAATGCGACACTTCCTTGCTAGGAAATAGCGTTTGCATATGTCTACGTATCGGAGCAATAGATTTCTAATGCTTCTTCAATCGCCATATCGCATCTCATTTCTATGTTTCATGATAAGATATAATATTCATTGTGCAGTGATATGTATATCTCGTCTACACTTCAAAAGAATGTAAATGCGACAATTGCTTGCTAGGAAATAGCTTCTGCAGATGTCTACGTATCGTAGAAATGGAGTTCTAATGCTGCTTAAATCGCGATATCGCATCTCATTTCTATGTTTCATGAAAAGATATAATATTCATTGCGAAGTGTCATGTATACCTCGTATTCACTATAAAAGAATGTAAATGCCACACTTCCTTGCTAGGAAATAGCGTTTGCAGATATCTACGTATCGTAGCAATAGGGTTCTAATGCTTCTTAAAACGTGATATCGCATCTCACTTCTATGTTTCATGATAAGATATAATATAATATTAATTGCGAAGTTTCGTGTATTCCTCGTATTCACTTCAAATGAATGTAAATGCGACACTTCCTTGCTTGGAAATAGCGTTTGCAGATCTCTACGTATCGTAGCAAGCTTGATATAATGCTTCTTGAAACGAGATATCGCATCTCATTTCTATGTTTCATGATAACATATAATATTCATTGCGAAGTGTTATGTATACCTCGCACACACGTCAAATGAATGTAATTGCGACACTTCCTTGCTAGGAAATAACGTTTGCAGATGTGTACGTATCGAAGCAATAGAGTTCTAATGCTTCTTGAAACGGGATATCGAATCTCATTTCTATGCTTCATGATAAAATATAATATTCAGTGCGAAGTGTCTTGTATACCTCGCACAAGCTTCAAATGAATGTAAATGCGACACTTCCTTGATAGGAAATAGCGATGGCAGGTGTCTACGTGTCGAAGCAACAGAGTTCTAGTGCTTCTCAAAACGAGATATCGCATCTCATATTAATGTTTTATGATAAGATATAATATTCATTGCGAAGTGTCAAGTATACCTCGTATTCACTTCAAAAGAATGGAAATGCGACACTTCCTTGCTAAGAAATAGCGTCTCCACATGTCTACGTATCGAAACAATAGAGATCTAATGCTTCTTAAAACGAGATGTCGCATCTCATTTCTATGTTTCATGGTAAGATAAAATAATCACTGCGAAGTGTCACTTATACCTCGCATACACTTCAAATGAATGTAAATGCGACACTTCATTGCCAGGAAATAGCGTTTGCCGATGTCTGCGTATCGCAGAAACAGTGTTCTAATGCTTCATAAAACGCGATATCGGATCCCATTCCTATATTTCATGATAAGATATAATATTCATTGGGAAGTGTCATTTATACTTCGTATTCGCTTCAAAAGGATGTAAATGCGACACTTGCTTGCTATGAAATAGCATTTCTACATGTCTACGTATAGAAGCAATAGAGCTTTAATGCTCCTTAAAACGTGATATCGCATTTCACTTCTATGTTTCATGATAATTGATAATATCCATTGCGAAGTGTCATGTATACCTCGTATTCACTTCAAAAGAATGTAAATGCGACACTTCCTTGCTAGGAGATAGCGTTTTCAGATGTCTACGTATTGATGCAATAGAATTCTAATGCTTCTTAAATCCCGACATCGCATCTCATTTCTATGTTTCATGATAAGATATAATATTCATTGCGAACTGTCATGTATACCTCGTATTCCTTTCAAAAGAATGTAAATGCGACACTTCCTTGCTAGGAAGTAGCGTTTGCAGATGTCTACGTATCGAAGCAGTAGAGTTCTAATGCTTCTTAAATCGCCATATCGCATCACATTTCTATGTTTCATGATAAGATATAATATTCATTGTGGGGTGTTAGGTATACCTCGTATTCACTTCAAAAGAATGTAAATGCGACACTTCCTTGCTAGCAAATAGCGTTTGCAGATGTCAACCTATCGAAACTGAAGTGTTCTAATGCTTCTTAAAGCTAGATGTCGCATCGCTTTTCTATGTTTCATGATAAGATATAATATTAATTGCGAAGTGTCACGTACACCTCGAATTCACTTCATAAGAATGTAAATGCTACACTTCCATTCTAGGAAATAGCGTTTGCAGATGTCTCCGTATCGAAGCAATAGAATACTAATGCTTCTTAAATCGCCTTATAGAATCTCATTTCTATGTTTCATGATAAGATATAATATTCATTGCGAATTGTCTTGTATACCACGCATACACTTCAAACGAATTAAAAGGCGACACTTCATTGCTAGGAAATAGCGTTGGCAGATGTCTACGTATCGAAGCAGTAGGATTCTAACGTTTCTTAAAACGAGATATCACACCTCATTTCTGTTTTAGGATAAGATATAGTATTCATTGCGAAGTGTCCTGTATACCTCGTATTCATTTCAAAAGATTGTAAATGCGTCACTTCCATCCTAGGAAATAGCGTCTGCAGATATCTACGTAGCAATAGAGTACTAATGATTCTTAAAACGAGATGTCCCATCTCATTTCTATGTTTCATGATAATATATAATATTCATTGCGAAGTGTCATGTATACCTCGTATTCACTTCAAATGAATGTAAGTGCGACACTTCCTTGGTAGGAAATAGCGTTTGCAGTTGTCTACGTATCGTAGCAATGGAGTTCTAATGCTTCTCAAAAAGCGATATCGCTGCTCATTTCTAAGTTTCATGATAAGATATAATATTTATTGTACAGTGTTATGTATATCTCGTCTACACTTCAAAACAATGTAAATACGACACTTCCTTGCTAGGAAATAGCGTTTGCAGATGTCCACGTATCGAAGCGATAGTGTTCTAATGCTTCTTAAAACGCGATATCGCATCTCATTTCTATGTTTAATGATAAAATATAATACTCATAGCAAAGTGTCATGTATACCTCGTATTCACTTCAAATGAATGTAAGTGCGACACTTCCTTGGTAGGAAATAGCGTTTGCAGTTGTCTACGTATCGTAGCAATGGAGTTCTAATGCTTCTCAAAAAGCGATATCGCTGCTCATTTCTAAGTTTCATGATAAGATATAATATTTATTGTACAGTGTTATGTATATCTCGTCTACACTTCAAAACAATGTAAATACGACACTTCCTTGCTAGGAAATAGCGTTTGCAGATGTCTACGTATCGAAGCGATAGTGTCCTAATGCTTCTCAAAACGCGATATCGCATCTCATATCTATGTTTCATGATAAGATACAATATTCATTGCGAAGTGTCTTGTATACCTCGCATACACTTCAAATGAATGTAAATGCGACACTTCCTTGCTAGGAAGTAGCGTTTGCAGATGTCTAGGTATCGAAGCAATAGAGTTCTAATGCTGCTTAAATCGCGATATCGCATCTCATTTCTATGTTTCATGATAAGATATAATATTCATTGTGGAGTGTTATTATAACCTCGTATTCACTTCAAAAGAATGTAAATGCGACACTTCCTTGCTAGGAAATAGCGTTGGCAGATGGCTACGTATTGAAGCAATAGAATTTTAATTCTTCTTAAAACGCGATATCGCATCTCAATTCTATGTTTCATGATAAGATTCAATATTCATTGCGAAATGTCATGTGTTCTTCGTATTCACTTGAAAACAATGTAAATGCGACACTTCCCTGCTAGGAAATCGCGATTGCAGATTTCTACGTATCGAAGAAATAGATTTCTAATGCTTCTAAATTCGCGATATCGCATCTCATTTCTATGTTTCACGATAAGATATAATATTCATTGTGGAGTGTTATGTATACCTCGTATTCACTTTAAAAAAATGTAAATGCGACACTTCCTTGCGACTAAATACTGTTTGCAGATGTCTACGTATCGTAGCAATAGAGTTCTGATGCTTCTTAAAACGCGATATCGCATCTCATTTCTACGTTTCATGATAAGCTATAATATTCATTGTGCAGTGTTATGTATACATCGTATTCACTTCAAAAGATTGTAAATGCGTCACTTCCTTGCTAGGAAATAGCGTCTGCAGATATCTACGTAGCAATAGAGTACTAATGCTTCTTAAAACGAGATATCGCATCTCATTTCTATGTTTCATGATAAGATATAATATTCATTGTGGAGTGTTACGTATACCTCGTATTCACTTCAAAAGAATGTAAATGCGACACTTCCTTGCTAGGAAATAGCGTCTGCAGATGTCTACGTATCGTAGTAATAGAGTTCTAATGCTTCTTAAAACGCCATATCGAATCTCATTTCTATGTTTCATGATAAGATATAATATTCATTCTGGAGTGTTATATATACCTCGTATTCACTTCAAAAGAATGTAAATGCGACACTTCCTTGCTAGGAAGTAGCGTTTGCAGACGTCTACGTATCGAAACAATAGAGTTCTAATGCTTCATAAACCGCGATATCGCATCTCATTTCTATGTTTCATGATAAGATATAATATTCATTGTGGATTGTTATGTATACCTCGTATTCGTTTCAAAAGATTGAGAATGCGACACTTCCTTGCTAGGAAATAGCGTTTGTAGATGTCTACGTATCGAAGCAATAGAGTTCTAATGCTTCGTAAATCGCCATATCGCACCTCATTTCTATGTTTCATGATAAGATATAATATGCATTGTGCAATGTTATGTATACATCGCATTTACTTCAAAAGAATGTAAATGCGACATTTCCTTGCTAGGAAATAGCGTTTGCAGATGTCTACGTATCGTAGCAGGTGTTCTAATGCTTCTTAAAACGTGATATCGCATTTCACTTCTATGTTTCATGATAATTGATAATATCCATTGCGAAGTGTCATGTATACCTCGTATTCACTTCAAAAGAATGTAAATGCGACACTTCCTTGCTAGGAAATAGCGTTTGCAGATGTCTCCGTATCGAAGGAAAGGGGTTCTAACGCTTCTTAAAACACAAAATCGCATCTAATTTCTATGCTTCATGGTAATATATAATATTCATTGCGAAGTGTCAAGTGTACCTCGTATTCACTTGAAAAGAATGTAAATGTGGCACTTCATTGCAAGGAAATAGCGTTTGCAGATGTCTACGTATCGTAGCAATAGAGATCTAATGCTTCTGAAAACGCGATAACGCATCTCATTTCTATGTTTCATGATTAGATATAATATTTATTGCGAAGTGTCACTTATACCTCGTGTTCACTTCAAATGTATGTAAATGCGACACTTCCTTGCTAGGAAATAGCGTTTGCAGATGTCTACGTATCGTAGCAATAGAGATCTTATGCTTCTTAAAACGCGATATCGCGTCTCACGTCTATGTTTCATGATAAGATATAATATTTATTGCGAAGTGTCACTTATACCTCCCACAAACTTCAAATGAATGTAAATGCGACACTTCCTTGCTATTAAATAGCGTTTGCAAATGTCTACGTATCGTCCCAATAGATTTATATTGCCTTTTAAATCGCGATATCGCATCTCATTTCTATGTTTCATGACAAGATATAATATTCACTGTGGAGTGTTATGTATACCTCGTATTCACATCAAAAGAATGTAAGTGCGACTCTTCCTTGCTATTAAATAGCTTTTGCAGATGTCTACGTATCGTAGCAACAGAGTTCTAATGCTTTTTAGATCGCTACACAGCATCTCCTTTCTATGTTTCATGATAAGATATAATATTCAGTGTGGAGTGCTATGTATACCTCGCATTCACTTCAAATGAATGCAAATGCGACACTTCCTTGATAGGAAATAGCGTTTGCAGATTGTCTACGTATCGAAGCAAAAGTGTTCTAATGCTTCTTAAATCGCCATATCGCATCTCATTTTTGTGTTTCATGATAAGATATAATATTCATTGTGGAGTGTTATGTATACCTCGTATTCACTTCAAAAGATTGTAATTGCGACACTTCGTTGCTAGGAAATAGCGTCAGCAGATATCTACGTATCGTAGCAATAGAGTTCTAATGCTTCTTAAAACGCGAAACCGCTTCTATTTATATGCTTCATGATAAGATATAATATTCATTGTGGAGTCCTATGTATACCTCGCATTCACTTCAAAGGAATGTAAATGCGACACTTCTTTGCTAGGGAATAGCGATTGCAAATGTCTACGTTTCGAAGCAATAGAGTTCTAATGCTTCTTGAAACGGGATATCGCATCTCATTTCTATGTTACATGATAAGATATAATATTCATTGCGAAGTTTCATGTATTCCTCGTATTCACTTCTAATGAATGTAAATGCGACACTTCCTTTCTAGGAAATAGCGTTTGCAGATATCTACGTATCGAAGCAAAAGGGTTCTAATGCTTCTTAGAACGAGATATCGCATCTCATTCCTATGTTTCATGGTAAGATATATTATTCATTGCGAAGTATCACATATACATCGGATACACTTCAAATGAATGTAAATGCGACACTTCCTTGCTAGGAAATAGCGTTTGCAGATGTCTACGTATCGTAGAAATAGTGTTCTAACGCCTCATAAGACGCGATATCGGATCCCATTTCTATGTTTCATGATAAGATATAATATTCATTGCGAAGGGTCACGTACACCTCATATTCACTTCAAAGAAATGTAAATGCGACACTTGCTTGCTAGGAAATAGCGTCTGCAGATGTCTACGTATCATAGAAATGGAGATCTAATGCTTCTTAAAACGCGATATAGCATCTCATTTCTATGTTTCATGATAAGATATAATATACATTGCGATGTGTCATGTATACCTCGCATACGCTTCAAATGATTGTAAATGCGACACTTCTTTGCTAGGGAATAGCGTTTGTAGGTGTCTACGTATCGAAACAATAGAGTTCTAATGCATCTTAAAACGCGATATCGCACCCCATTTCTACGTTTCATGATAAGATATAATATTCATTGTGGAATGTTATCTATACCTCGTATCCACGTCAAAAGAATGTAAATGCGACACTTCCTTACTAGGAAGTAGCGTTTGCAGATGTCTCCGTTTCGAAGCAATAGAGTTCTAATGCTTCTTAAATCGTGATGTCGCATCTGATTTCTATGTTTCATGATGAGATATAATATTCATTGCGAAGTGTTATGTATACCTCGTATTCACTTCAAAAGAATGTAAATGCGACACTTCCTTGCTAGGAAGTAGCGTCTGCAGATGTCTACGTGTCGTAGCAATAGATATCTAATGCTTCTTAAAACGCGAAATCGCTCCTCATTTATATGCTTCATGATAAGATATAATTTTCATTGTGGATTGTTATGTATACCTCGTATTCACTTCGAAAGATGGTAAATGCGACACTTCCTTGCTAGGTAATAGCGTCTGCAGATGTCTACGTATCGAAGCAATAGATTTCTAATGCTTCTTAAGACGCGAAATCGCTCCACATTTCTGTGTTTCATGATAAGATATAATATTCATGGTGGAGTGTTATGTATACCTCGTATTCACTTCAAAAGAATGTAAATGCGACACTTCCTTGCTAGGAAATAGAGTTTGCAGATGTCCTCGTATCGAAGCAATAGTTATGTATTCTTCGTCTACACTTCAAAAGAATGTAAATGCCACACGTCCTTGTCAGGAAATGCGTTTCCAGATGTCTACGTATCGTAGCAATAGAGTTCTAATGCTTCTTAAAACGCAATATCGCCGCTCATTTCTATGTTTCATGATACGATATAATATTCATTGCGAAGTGTCGCTTATACCTCGCATAAACTTCAAATGGATGTAAATCCGACACTTCCTTGCTAGGAAATAGCGTTTGCAGATATCTACGTACCGTCGCAATAGGGTTCTAGCGCTTCTTAAAACGCGATATCGCATATCATTTCTATGTGCCGTGATGAGATATAATTTTCATTGCGAAGTGTCATGTATACCTCGTATTCACTTCAAAAGAATGTAAGTGCGACACTTCCTTGCTAGGAAATGGCGTTTGCAGATGTCTACGTATCGAAGCAATAGAATTGTAAAGCTTCTTAAATCGTCATATCGGATCTCATTTCTATGTTTCATGATAAGATATAATATTCATTGCGAAGTGTGACGTATACCTCGTCTACTCATCAAAAGAATGTAAGTGCCACACATCCTTTCTAGAGAATGCGTTTCCATATGTCTACATATCGAAGCAATGAAGTTCTAATGCTCCTTTGGACGCGATGTCGCATCTCATTCCTATGTTTCATGATAAGATACAATATTCGTGCGAAGTGTTATGTATACCTTGTCTACACTTCAAATGAATGCAAGAGCCACCCTTTCTTGCCAGGAAATAGCGTTTGCAGACGTCTACGTATCGAAGCAATAGAGATCTAATGCTTCTTAAATCGTGATATCGCATCTCATTCCTATGTTTCATGAAAGGATATAATATTCATTGTGCAGTGTAAATGTGTATCTCGTCTACACTTCAAATGAATGTAAATGCGGCACTTCCTTGCTAGGAAATAGCGTTTGCAGATGTCTGCGTATCGAAGCAATAGAGTTCTAATGCTTCTTAAATCAAGATATCACATCTCATTTCAACGTTTCATGATAAGATATAATATTCATTGCGAAGCGTTATGTATTCCTCCTCCACACGTCAAATGAATGTAAATGCGATACTTCCTTTCTAGGAAATTACGTTTCCAGATGTCTACGTATCGAAGCAATAGAGTTCTAAAGCTTCTTAAAACGCGATATCGCATCTCATTTCTATGTCTCATGATAAGATATAATATCCATTACGAAGTGTTATGTATTCCTCTTCTACACTTCAAATGAATGTAAATGCGACACATCCTTTCTAGGAAATTACATTTCCAGATGTCTACGTATCGAAGCCAAGGAATACTAATGCTTCTTAAATCGCGATATCGCATCTCATTTCTATGTTTCATGATAAGATATAATATTCATTTCAAAGTGTCATGTATACCTCGGATACACTTCATATGAATGTAAATGCGACACTTCCATGCTAGGAAGTAGCGTTTCCAGATGTCTACGTATCGAAGCAACAGAGTTATAATGCTTCTTAGAACGAGATATCGCATCTCATTTCTGTCTTTTACGATAAGATATAATACTCTTTGCGGAGTGTCATGTATACCTCGTATTCCTTTCAAAAGATTGTAAATGCAAAACTTCCTTGCTAGGAAATAGCGTTTGCAGATGTCTACGTGTTGAAGCAATAGTGTTCCAATGCTTCTTAAAACGCGATATCGCAACTCATTTCTATGTTACATGATAAGATATAATATTCATTGCGTAGTGTCATGTTTACCTCGCGTACAATTCAAACGAATGTAAACGCGACACTTCCTTCCTAGGAAATTACGATGGCAGATGTCTACGTATCGTAGCATTAGAGTTCTAATGCTTATTAAATCGCGATATCGCATCTCATTTCTATGTTTCATGATAGGATATAATATTCATTGTGCAGTGATATGGATACCACGTCTACACTTCAGAAGAATGTAAATGCCACACTTCCCTGCTAGGAAATAGCGTTTGCAGATGTCTACGTATCGAAGCAATAGAGTTCCAATGCTTCTTAAAACGCGATATCGCAACCCATTTCTATGTTACATGATAAGATATAATATTCATTGCGAAGTGTCATGTATACCTCGCGTACAATTCAAACGAATGTAAATGCGACACTTCCTTCCTAGGAAATAGCGACGGCAGATGTCTACGTATCGTAGCAATAGTGTTCTAATGCTTCTTAAAACACGATATCGCATCTCATTTATATGTTTCATGATAAGATGTAATATTCATTGCGAAGTGTCTTGTATACCTCGCATACACTTCAAATGAATGTAAATGCTACACTTCCTTGCTAGGAAATAGCGTTTGCAGATGTCTACGTATCGTCCCAATAGATTTATAATGCCTTTTAATTCGCGATATCGCATCTCATTTCTATGTTTCATGACAAGATATAATATTCATTGTGGAGTGTAATGTATACCTCGTATTCATTTCAAAAGAATGTAAATGCGACTCTTCCTTGCTAGGAATAAGCGTCTGCAGATGTCTACGTATCGAAGCAACATAGTTCTAATGCTTCTTAAAACGAGATATCGCATCTCATTTCTACGTTTTATGATAAGATATAATATTCACTGCGGAGTGTCATGTATACCACGTATTCACTTCAAACGAACGTAATTGCGGCACTTCCTTGCTAGGAAATAGCGTTGGCAGATGTCTACGTATTGAAGCAATAGAGTTCTAATGCTTCTTATATCGCCAAATCGCATCTCATTTCTATGTTTCATGATAAGATATAATATTCATTGTGAATTGTTATGTATACCTCGTATTCACTTCAAAAGAATGTAAATGCGACACTTCCTTGCTAGGAAATAGCGTCGACAGATGTCTACGTATCGTAGCAATGGTGTTCTAATGCTTCTTAAAACGCGATATCGCATTACATTTCTGTGTTTCATAATAAGATATAATATTCAATGCGAATTGTCATGTATACCTCGCATACGCTTCAACTGTATGTAAATGCGACACTTCCCTGCTAGGAAATCGCGATTGCAGATGTCTACGTATCGAAGAAATAGATTTCTAATGCTTCTAAATTCGCGATATCGCATCTCATTTCTATGTTTCATGATAAGATATAATATTCATTGTGCAGTGTTATGTATACCTCGTATTCACTTCAGAAGAATGTAAATGTGACACTTCCTTGCTAGGAAGTAGCGTTTGCAGATGTCTACGTATCGAAGCAACAGATTTGTAATGCTCCTTAAATCGCGATATCGCATCTCATATCTATGCTTCATGATAAAATATAATATTCAGTGCGAAGTGTCTTGTATACCTCGCACAAGCTTCAGATGAATGTAAATGTGACACTTCCTTGATAGGAAATAGCGATGGCAGGTGTCTACGTGTCGAAGCAACAGAGTTCTAATGCTGCTCAAAGCGAGATATCGCATCTCATATTAATGTTTTATGATAAGATATAATATTCATTGCGAAGTGTCATGTATACTTCGTATTCACTTCAAAAGAATGTAAATGCGACACTTCCTTGCTTGGAAATAGCGTTTGCAGATGTCGACGTATCGAAGCAGTAGAGTTCTAATGCGACTTAAATCGTCATATCGCATCTTACTTCTATATTTCATGATAAGGTATAATATTCATTGCGAAGTGTCAAGTATACCTCGTATTCACTTCAAAAGAATGGAAATGCGACACTTCCTTGCTAGGAAGTAGCGTTTGCAGATGTCTACGTATCGAAGCAGCAGAGTTCTAATGCTTCTTAAATCGCCATATCGCATCTCATTTTTATGTTTCATGATCAGATATAATATTCATTGTGCAGTGTTATGTATACTTCGTATTCAGTTCAAAAGAATGTAAATGCGACACTTCCTTGCTAGGAAATAGCGTTTGCAGATGTCTACGTATCGTAGCAATAGATTTCAAATGCTTCTTAAAACGCCATAGCGCATCTCATTTCTACATTTTATGATAAGATATAATATTCACTATCGAGTGTCATGTATACCTCGTATTCACTTCAAACGAACGTAATTGCGGCACTTCCTTGCTAGGAAATAGAGTTGGCAGATGTCTACGTATCGAGGCAATAGAATTCTAATGCTTCTTATATCGCCAAATCGCATCTCATTTCTATGTTTCATGATAAGATATAATATTCATTGTGAATTGTTATGTATACCTCGCATTCACTTCAAATGAATGTAAATGCGACTCTTTCTTGCTAGGAAATAGCGTTGGCAGATGTCTACGTATCGAAGCAGTAGTATTCTAATGCTTCTTTAATCGCCATATCGCATTTCATTTCTATGTTTCATGATAAGATATAATATTCATTGTGGAGTGTCATGTATAACTCATTTTCACTTCAAAAGAATGTAAATGCGACACTTCCTTGCTAAGAAGTAGCGTTTGCAGATGTCTACGTATCGATGCAATAGAGTTCTAACGCTTCTTAAATCGCGATATCGCATATCATTTCTATGTTTCATGATAAGATATAATATTCATTGCGAAGTGTCTCGTATACCTCGCATATACTTCAAATGAATTTAAATGCGACACTTCATTGCTAGGGAATAGCATTGGCAGATGTCTACGTATCGAAGCAATAGAGTTCTAATGCTTCTTAAATCGCCATATAGCATCTCATTTCTATGTTTCATGATAAGATATAATATTCATTGTGGAGTGTAATGTATACCTCGTATTCACTTCAGATGAATGTATATGCGACACTTCCTTGCTAGGAAATAGCGTTTGGAGATGTCTACGTATCGAAGCAAAAGTGTTCTAATGCTTCTTAAATCGCGATATCGCATCGCATTCCTATATTTCATGACAAGATATAATATTCACTGTGGAGTGTTATGTATACCTCGTATTCACATCAAAAGAATGTAAGTGCGACTCTTCCTTGCTATTATATAGCTTTTGCAGATGTCTACGTATCGTAGCAACAGAGTTCTAATGCTTTTTAGATCGCTTTATAGCATCTCCTTTCTATGTTTCATGATAAGATATAATATTCAGTGTGGAGTGTTATGTATACCTCGCATTCACTTCAAATGAATGTAAATGCGATACTTCCTTGGTAGGAAATAGCGTTTGCAGGTGTCTACGTATCGAAGCAAAAGTGTTCTAATGCTTCTTAAATCGCCATATCGCATCTCATTTTTGTGTTTCATGACAAGATATAATATTCATTGTGGAGTGTTATGAATACCTAGTATTCACTTTATAAGAATGTAAGTGCGACACTTCCTTCCTGAGAGTTAGCGTTTGCAGATATCTGGGTATCGAAGCAATAGAGTTCTAATGCTTCTTAAATCGCGATATTGCATCTCATTCCTATATTTCATGACAAGATATAATATTCACTGTGGAGTGTTATGTATACCTCGTATTCACACCAAAAGAATGTAGGTGCGACTCTTCCTTGCTATTAAATAGCTTTTGCAGATGTCTACGTATCGTAGCAAAGGAGTTCTAAAGCTTCTTAAAATGCGAAATCGATCCTCATTACTTGGTTTCATGATAAGATATAATATTCATTGTGGAGTGTTAAGTATACCTCGTATTCAGTACGGAAGAATGTAAATGCGACACTTCCTTGCTGGGAAAAAGGGTCTGCATATGTCTACGTATCGAAGCAATAGAATTCTAATGCTTCTTAAAACGCGATATCGATTCACATTTCTATGTTTCATGATAAGACGTAGTATTCATTGCGAAGTGTTATGTATACCTCGCACACACATCCAATGAATGTAAATGCCAAACTTCCTTGCTAGGAAATAGCGTTTGCAGATGTCTACGTATCGTAGCAATAGTGTTCTGATGCTTCATAAATCGCGATATCGCATCTCATTTCTATGTTTCATGATATGATATAATATTCATTGCGAAGTGTCATGTATACCTCGCACACACTTCAAATGAATGTAAACCCGACACTTCCTTCCTAGAAAATTACGTTTCCAGATGTCTACGTATCGAAGCAATAGATTTCTAATGCTTCTTAAACCTCGATATCGCATCTCATTTCTATGAATCATGATAAGATATAATATTCATTGTGGAGTGTTATGTATACCTTGTATTCACTTCAAAAGAATGTAAATGCGACACATCCTTGCAAGGAAGTAGCGTTTGTAGATGTCTACGTATCGAAGCAATAGTATTCCAATGCTTCTTAAAACGCGATATCGCATCTCATTTCTATGTTTCATGATAAAATATAATACTCATTGCAAAGTGTCATGTATACCTCGAATTCACTTCAAAAGAATGTAAGTGCGACACTTCCTTGGTAGGAAATGGCGTTTGCAGATGTCTAGGTATCGAAGCAATAGAGTTCTAATGCTGCTTAAATCGCGATATCGCATCTCATTTCTATGTTTCATGATAAGATATAATATTCATTGCGAAGTGTCTTGTATACCTCGCATACACTTCAAATGCATGTAAATGCGACACTTCCTTGCTAGGAAGTAGCGTTTGCAGATGTCTAGGTATCGAAGCAATAGAGTTCTAATGCTGCCTAAATCGCGATATCGCATCTCATTTCTATGTTTCATGATAAGATATAATATTCATTGTGGAGTGTTATTATAACCTCGTATTCACTTCAAAAGAATGTAAATGCGACACATCCTTGCTAGGAAATAGCGTTGGCAGATGTCTACGTATTGAAGCAATAGAATTTTAATTCTTCTTAAAACGCGATATCGCATCTCATTTCTATGTTTCATGATAAGATTCAATATTCATTGCGAAATGTCATGTGTACTTCGTATTCACTTGAAAACAATGTAAATGCGACACTTCCCTGCTAGGAAATCGCGATTGCAGATGTCTACGTATCGAAGAAATAGATTTCTAATGCTTCCAAATTCGCGATATCGCATCTCATTTCTATGTTTCATGATAAGATATAATATTCATTGTGCAGTGTTATGTATACCTCGTATTCACTTAAAAAGAATGTAATTGCGATACTTCCTTGCTAGGAAATAGCGCTTGCAGATGTCTCCGTATCGAAGCAATAGAGATCTAATGCTTCTCAAATCGCGATATCGCACTTCATTTCTATGTTTCGTGATAAAGTATAATATTCATTGTGGAGTGTTATGTATACCTCGTATTCACTTTAAAAAAATGTAAATGCGACACTTCCTTGCGACCAAATAGTGTTTGCAGATGTCTACGTATCGTAGCAATAGTGTTCTGATGCTTCTTAAAACGCGATATCGCATCTCATTTCTACGTTTCATGATAAGCTATAATATTCATTGTGCAGTGTTATGTATACCTCGTATTCACTTCAAAAGATTGTAAATGCGTCACTTCCTTGCTAGGAAATAGCGTCTGCAGATATCTACGTAGCAATAGAGTACTAATGCTTCTTAAAACGAGATATCGCATCTCATTTCTATGTTTCATGATAAGATATAATATTCATTGTGGAGTGTTACGTATACATCGTATTCACTTCAAAAGAATGTAAATGCGACACTTCCTTGCTAGGAAATAGCGTCTGCAGATGTCTACGTATCGTAGTAATAGAGTTCTTAAAACGCCATATCGAATCTCATTTCTATGTTTCATGATAAGATATAATATTCATTGTGGAGTGTTATGTATACCTCGTATTCACTTCAAAAGTATGTAAATGCGGCACTTCCTTGATAGGAAATAGCGTCTGCAGATGTCTACGAATCGTAGCAATAGAGTTCTGATGCTACTTAAAACGCCATATCGCATCTCATTTCTATGATTCATTATAAGATATATTATTCATTGCGTAGTGTCATGTATACTTCGTATTCAGTCCAAAAGAATGTAAATGCCACACATCCTTGCAAGGAAGCTGCGTTGGCAGATGTCTACGTATCGAAGCAATAGTATTCCAATGCCTCTTAAATCGCGATATCGCACCTCAATTCTACGTTACATGATAAGATATAATATGCTTTGTGGATTTTTATGTATACCTCGTATTTACTTCAAATGATTGTAAATGCAACACTTCCTTCCTAGGAAATAGCGTTTGCAGATGTCTACGTATCGTAGCAATAGAGTTCTAATGCTTCTTAAAGCGCGAAATCGCTCCTCATTTATATGCTTCATGATAAGATATAATATTCATTGTGGAGTGTTATGTATATCTCGAATTCACTTCAAAAGAATGTAAATGCAACACTTCCTTGCTAGGAAATAGCGTCTGCAGATGTCTACGTATCGAAACAATAGTGTTCCAATGCTACTTAAATCGCAATATCGCACCTCAATTGTACGTTTCATGATAAGATATAATATTCATTGTGCAGTGTTATGTATATCTCGTCTACACTTCAAATCAATGTAAATGCGACACTACCTTGCTAGGAAATAGCGTTTGCAGATGTCTACGTATCGAAGCAATAGAGTTCCAATGCATCATAAATCGCGATATCGCATCTCATTTCTGTATTTCATGATAAGATATAATATTCATTGTGGACTGTTATGTATACCTCGTAATCACTTCAAGAGAGTGTCAGTGCAACACTTCCTTGATATGAAATAGCGTTTGCAGATGTCTACGTATCGAAGCGACAGAGTTATAATGCTTCTTAAGACGAGATTTCGCATGTCATTTTAATGTTTCATGATATGATATAATATTCATTGCGAAGTGTCGTGTATGCGTCGTATTCACATCAAAAGAATGTAAATGTGACACTGCCTTGCTAGGAAGTAGCGTTTGCAGACGTCTACGTGTCGAAGCAATAGAGTTCTAATCCTTCTTATATCGCGATATCGCATCTCATTTCTATGTTTCATGAAAAGATATAATATTCATTGTGCAGGGTTATTTGTACCTCGTATTCACTTCAAAAGAATGATAATGCGCCACTTCCTTGCTAGGAAATAGCGTTTGCAGATGTCTATGTATCGTAGCAATAGGGTTCTAATTCTTCTTAAAACGCGATATGGCATCTCATTTCTATGTTTCATGATAAGATACTATATTCATTGCGAAGTATCATGTATACCTCGTATTCACTTCAAAACGATGTAAATGCGACACTTCCTTGCTAGGAAATAGCGTTTCCTGATGTCTACGTATCGAAGCAATAGATTTCTAATGCTTCTAAAATCGCGATATCGCATCTCATTTCTATGTTTCATGATAAGATATAATATCTATTGTGCAGTGTTATGTATATCTTGTCTACACTTCAAAAGAATGTAAATGCGACACTTCGTTGCTAGGAAATAGCTTCTGCAGATGTCTACGTATCGTAGAAATAGAGTTCTAATTCTTCTTAAAACGCGATATCGCATCTCATTTGTATGTTTCATGATAAGATACAATATTAATTGCCAAGTGTCATGTATACCTCGTATTCACTTCAAGAGAATGTAAATGCGACACTTCGTTGCTAGGAAATAGCGTCTGCAGATGTCTACGTACCGAAGCAATAGAGTTCTAATGCACCTTAAATCGCGATATCGCATCTCATTTCTATGTTTCATGATAAGATGTAATATTCATTGTGCAGTGTTATGTATATCTCGTAATCGCTTCAAAAGAATGTAAATGCGACACTTCCTTTGTAGGAAATAGCGTTTGCTGATGTCTACGTATCGTAGCAATAGAGTTCTAAGGCTTCTTAAAACGCGATATCGCATTACATTTCTGTGTTTCATAATAAGATATAATATTCAATGCGAATTGTCATGTATACCTCGCATACGCTTCAACTGTATGTAAATGCGACACTTCCCTGCTAGGAAATCGCGATTGCAGATGTCTACGTATCGAAGAAATAGATTTCTAATGCTTCTAAATTCGCGATATCGCATCTCATTTCTATGTTTCATGATAAGATATAATATTCATTGTGCAGTGTTATGTATACCTCGTATTCACTTCAGAAGAATGTAAATGTGACACTTCCTTGCTAGGAAGTAGCGTTTGCAGATGTCTACGTATCGAAGCAACAGATTTGTAATGCTCCTTAAATCGCGATATCGCATCTCATATCTATGCTTCATGATAAAATATAATATTCAGTGCGAAGTGTCTTGTATACCTCGCACAAGCTTCAGATGAATGTAAATGTGACACTTCCTTGATAGGAAATAGCGATGGCAGGTGTCTACGTGTCGAAGCAACAGAGTTCTAATGCTGCTCAAAGCGAGATATCGCATCTCATATTAATGTTTTATGATAAGATATAATATTCATTGCGAAGTGTCATGTATACTTCGTATTCACTTCAAAAGAATGTAAATGCGACACTTCCTTGCTTGGAAATAGCGTTTGCAGATGTCGACGTATCGAAGCAGTAGAGTTCTAATGCGACTTAAATCGTCATATCGCATCTTACTTCTATATTTCATGATAAGGTATAATATTCATTGCGAAGTGTCAAGTATACCTCGTATTCACTTCAAAAGAATGGAAATGCGACACTTCCTTGCTAGGAAGTAGCGTTTGCAGATGTCTACGTATCGAAGCAGCAGAGTTCTAATGCTTCTTAAATCGCCATATCGCATCTCATTTTTATGTTTCATGATCAGATATAATATTCATTGTGCAGTGTTATGTATACTTCGTATTCAGTTCAAAAGAATGTAAATGCGACACTTCCTTGCTAGGAAATAGCGTTTGCAGATGTCTACGTATCGTAGCAATAGATTTCAAATGCTTCTTAAAACGCCATAGCGCATCTCATTTCTACATTTTATGATAAGATATAATATTCACTATCGAGTGTCATGTATACCTCGTATTCACTTCAAACGAACGTAATTGCGGCACTTCCTTGCTAGGAAATAGAGTTGGCAGATGTCTACGTATCGAGGCAATAGAATTCTAATGCTTCTTATATCGCCAAATCGCATCTCATTTCTATGTTTCATGATAAGATATAATATTCATTGTGAATTGTTATGTATACCTCGCATTCACTTCAAATGAATGTAAATGCGACTCTTCCTTGCTAGGAAATAGCGTTGGCAGATGTCTACGTATCGAAGCAGTAGTATTCTAATGCTTCTTTAATCGCCATATCGCATTTCATTTCTATGTTTCATGATAAGATATAATATTCATTGTGGAGTGTCATGTATAACTCATTTTCACTTCAAAAGAATGTAAATGCGACACTTCCTTGCTAAGAAGTAGCGTTTGCAGATGTCTACGTATCGATGCAATAGAGTTCTAACGCTTCTTAAATCGCGATATCGCATATCATTTCTATGTTTCATGATAAGATATAATATTCATTGCGAAGTGTCTCGTATACCTCGCATATACTTCAAATGAATTTAAATGCGACACTTCATTGCTAGGGAATAGCATTGGCAGATGTCTACGTATCGAAGCAATAGAGTTCTAATGCTTCTTAAATCGCCATATAGCATCTCATTTCTATGTTTCATGATAAGATATAATATTCATTGTGGAGTGTAATGTATACCTCGTATTCACTTCAGATGAATGTATATGCGACACTTCCTTGCTAGGAAATAGCGTTTGGAGATGTCTACGTATCGAAGCAAAAGTGTTCTAATGCTTCTTAAATCGCGATATCGCATCGCATTCCTATATTTCATGACAAGATATAATATTCACTGTGGAGTGTTATGTATACCTCGTATTCACATCAAAAGAATGTAAGTGCGACTCTTCCTTGCTATTATATAGCTTTTGCAGATGTCTACGTATCGTAGCAACAGAGTTCTAATGCTTTTTAGATCGCTTTATAGCATCTCCTTTCTATGTTTCATGATAAGATATAATATTCAGTGTGGAGTGTTATGTATACCTCGCATTCACTTCAAATGAATGTAAATGCGATACTTCCTTGGTAGGAAATAGCGTTTGCAGGTGTCTACGTATCGAAGCAAAAGTGTTCTAATGCTTCTTAAATCGCCATATCGCATCTCATTTTTGTGTTTCATGACAAGATATAATATTCATTGTGGAGTGTTATGAATACCTAGTATTCACTTTATAAGAATGTAAGTGCGACACTTCCTTCCTGAGAGTTAGCGTTTGCAGATATCTGGGTATCGAAGCAATAGAGTTCTAATGCTTCTTAAATCGCGATATTGCATCTCATTTCTATGTTTCGTCATAAGATATAATATTCATTGTGTAGTGTTATGTATACCTCGTATTCACTTCAATAGAATGTAAATACGGCACTTCCTTGCTAGGAAATAGCGTTTGCTGATGTCGCCGTATTGTAGCAATTGTGTTCTAATGCTTCTTAAATCGCGATATCGCATCTCATTCCTATATTTCATGACAAGATATAATATTCACTGTGGAGTGTTATGTATACCTCGTATTCACACCAAAAGAATGTAGGTGCGACTCTTCCTTGCTATTAAATAGCTTTTGCAGATGTCTACGTATCGTAGCAAAGGAGTTCTAAAGCTTCTTAAAATGCGAAATCGATCCTCATTACTTGGTTTCATGATAAGATATAATATTCATTGTGGAGTGTTAAGTATACCTCGTATTCAGTACGGAAGAATGTAAATGCGACACTTCCTTGCTGGGAAAAAGGGTCTGCATATGTCTACGTATCGAAGCAATAGAATTCTAATGCTTCTTAAAACGCGATATCGATTCACATTTCTATGTTTCATGATAAGACGTAGTATTCATTGCGAAGTGTTATGTATACCTCGCACACACATCCAATGAATGTAAATGCCAAACTTCCTTGCTAGGAAATAGCGTTTGCAGATGTCTACGTATCGTAGCAATAGTGTTCTGATGCTTCATAAATCGCGATATCGCATCTCATTTCTATGTTTCATGATATGATATAATATTCATTGCGAAGTGTCATGTATACCTCGCACACACTTCAAATGAATGTAAACCCGACACTTCCTTCCTAGAAAATTACGTTTCCAGATGTCTACGTATCGAAGCAATAGATTTCTAATGCTTCTTAAAACGCGATATCGCATCTCATTTCTATGAATCATGATAAGATATAATATTCATTGTGGAGTGTTATGTATACCTTGTATTCACTTCAAAAGAATGTAAATGCGACACATCCTTGCAAGGAAGTAGCGTTTGTAGATGTCTACGTATCGAAGCAATAGTATTCCAATGCTTCTTAAAACGCGATATCGCATCTCATTTCTATGTTTCATGATAAAATATAATACTCATTGCAAAGTGTCATGTATACCTCGAATTCACTTCAAAAGAATGTAAGTGCGACACTTCCTTGGTAGGAAATGGCGTTTGCAGATGTCTAGGTATCGAAGCAATAGAGTTCTAATGCTGCTTAAATCGCGATATCGCATCTCATTTCTATGTTTCATGATAAGATATAATATTCATTGCGAAGTGTCTTGTATACCTCGCATACACTTCAAATGCATGTAAATGCGACACTTCCTTGCTAGGAAGTAGCGTTTGCAGATGTCTAGGTATCGAAGCAATAGAGTTCTAATGCTGCCTAAATCGCGATATCGCATCTCATTTCTATGTTTCATGATAAGATATAATATTCATTGTGGAGTGTTATTATAACCTCGTATTCACTTCAAAAGAATGTAAATGCGACACATCCTTGCTAGGAAATAGCGTTGGCAGATGTCTACGTATTGAAGCAATAGAATTTTAATTCTTCTTAAAACGCGATATCGCATCTCATTTCTATGTTTCATGATAAGATTCAATATTCATTGCGAAATGTCATGTGTACTTCGTATTCACTTGAAAACAATGTAAATGCGACACTTCCCTGCTAGGAAATCGCGATTGCAGATGTCTACGTATCGAAGAAATAGATTTCTAATGCTTCCAAATTCGCGATATCGCATCTCATTTCTATGTTTCATGATAAGATATAATATTCATTGTGCAGTGTTATGTATACCTCGTATTCACTTAAAAAGAATGTAATTGCGATACTTCCTTGCTAGGAAATAGCGCTTGCAGATGTCTCCGTATCGAAGCAATAGAGATCTAATGCTTCTCAAATCGCGATATCGCACTTCATTTCTATGTTTCGTGATAAAGTATAATATTCATTGTGGAGTGTTATGTATACCTCGTATTCACTTTAAAAAAATGTAAATGCGACACTTCCTTGCGACCAAATAGTGTTTGCAGATGTCTACGTATCGTAGCAATAGTGTTCTGATGCTTCTTAAAACGCGATATCGCATCTCATTTCTACGTTTCATGATAAGCTATAATATTCATTGTGCAGTGTTATGTATACCTCGTATTCACTTCAAAAGATTGTAAATGCGTCACTTCCTTGCTAGGAAATAGCGTCTGCAGATATCTACGTAGCAATAGAGTACTAATGCTTCTTAAAACGAGATATCGCATCTCATTTCTATGTTTCATGATAAGATATAATATTCATTGTGGAGTGTTACGTATACATCGTATTCACTTCAAAAGAATGTAAATGCGACACTTCCTTGCTAGGAAATAGCGTCTGCAGATGTCTACGTATCGTAGTAATAGAGTTCTTAAAACGCCATATCGAATCTCATTTCTATGTTTCATGATAAGATATAATATTCATTGTGGAGTGTTATGTATACCTCGTATTCACTTCAAAAGTATGTAAATGCGGCACTTCCTTGATAGGAAATAGCGTCTGCAGATGTCTACGAATCGTAGCAATAGAGTTCTGATGCTACTTAAAACGCCATATCGCATCTCATTTCTATGATTCATTATAAGATATATTATTCATTGCGTAGTGTCATGTATACTTCGTATTCAGTCCAAAAGAATGTAAATGCCACACATCCTTGCAAGGAAGCTGCGTTGGCAGATGTCTACGTATCGAAGCAATAGTATTCCAATGCCTCTTAAATCGCGATATCGCACCTCAATTCTACGTTACATGATAAGATATAATATGCTTTGTGGATTTTTATGTATACCTCGTATTTACTTCAAATGATTGTAAATGCAACACTTCCTTCCTAGGAAATAGCGTTTGCAGATGTCTACGTATCGTAGCAATAGAGTTCTAATGCTTCTTAAAGCGCGAAATCGCTCCTCATTTATATGCTTCATGATAAGATATAATATTCATTGTGGAGTGTTATGTATATCTCGAATTCACTTCAAAAGAATGTAAATGCAACACTTCCTTGCTAGGAAATAGCGTCTGCAGATGTCTACGTATCGAAACAATAGTGTTCCAATGCTACTTAAATCGCAATATCGCACCTCAATTGTACGTTTCATGATAAGATATAATATTCATTGTGCAGTGTTATGTATATCTCGTCTACACTTCAAATCAATGTAAATGCGACACTACCTTGCTAGGAAATAGCGTTTGCAGATGTCTACGTATCGAAGCAATAGAGTTCCAATGCATCATAAATCGCGATATCGCATCTCATTTCTGTATTTCATGATAAGATATAATATTCATTGTGGACTGTTATGTATACCTCGTAATCACTTCAAGAGAGTGTCAGTGCAACACTTCCTTGATATGAAATAGCGTTTGCAGATGTCTACGTATCGAAGCGACAGAGTTATAATGCTTCTTAAGACGAGATTTCGCATGTCATTTTAATGTTTCATGATATGATATAATATTCATTGCGAAGTGTCGTGTATGCGTCGTATTCACATCAAAAGAATGTAAATGTGACACTGCCTTGCTAGGAAGTAGCGTTTGCAGACGTCTACGTGTCGAAGCAATAGAGTTCTAATCCTTCTTATATCGCGATATCGCATCTCATTTCTATGTTTCATGAAAAGATATAATATTCATTGTGCAGGGTTATTTGTACCTCGTATTCACTTCAAAAGAATGATAATGCGCCACTTCCTTGCTAGGAAATAGCGTTTGCAGATGTCTATGTATCGTAGCAATAGGGTTCTAATTCTTCTTAAAACGCGATATGGCATCTCATTTCTATGTTTCATGATAAGATACTATATTCATTGCGAAGTATCATGTATACCTCGTATTCACTTCAAAACGATGTAAATGCGACACTTCCTTGCTAGGAAATAGCGTTTCCTGATGTCTACGTATCGAAGCAATAGATTTCTAATGCTTCTAAAATCGCGATATCGCATCTCATTTCTATGTTTCATGATAAGATATAATATCTATTGTGCAGTGTTATGTATATCTTGTCTACACTTCAAAAGAATGTAAATGCGACACTTCGTTGCTAGGAAATAGCTTCTGCAGATGTCTACGTATCGTAGAAATAGAGTTCTAATTCTTCTTAAAACGCGATATCGCATCTCATTTGTATGTTTCATGATAAGATACAATATTAATTGCCAAGTGTCATGTATACCTCGTATTCACTTCAAGAGAATGTAAATGCGACACTTCGTTGCTAGGAAATAGCGTCTGCAGATGTCTACGTACCGAAGCAATAGAGTTCTAATGCACCTTAAATCGCGATATCGCATCTCATTTCTATGTTTCATGATAAGATGTAATATTCATTGTGCAGTGTTATGTATATCTCGTAATCGCTTCAAAAGAATGTAAATGCGACACTTCCTTTGTAGGAAATAGCGTTTGCTGATGTCTACGTATCGTAGCAATAGAGTTCTAAGGCTTCTTAAAACGCGATATCGCATTTCATTTCTAGGTTTCATGATAAGATATAATATTGATTGCGAAGTGTCATGTATACCTCGCATTGCTTTCAAAAGAGTGTAAATGCGACACTTCCTTGCTAGCAAGTAGCGTTTGCAGATGTCAACGTATCGTAGCAATGGAGTTCTAATGCTTCTTAAATCGCGGTATCACATCTCATTTCTATGTTTCATGATAAGATATAATATTCATTGTGCAGTGTTATGTATACCTCGTATTCACTTCAAAAGAATGATATTGCGCCACTTCCTTGCTAGGAAATAGCGTTTGCAGATGTCTATGTATCGTAGCAATAGGGTTCTAATTCTTCTTAAATCGCAATATGGCATCTCATTTCTATGTTTCATGATAAGATACAATATTCATTGTGTAGTGATATGTATATCTCGTCTACACTTCAAAAGAATGTAAATGCGACACTTCCTTGCTAGGTAATAGAGTCTGCAGATGTCTACGTATCGTAGGAATAGAATTCTAATTCTTCTTAAAACGCGATATCGCATCTCATTTGTATGTTTCATGATAAGGTACAATATTGATTGCGAAGTGTCATGTATACCTCGTATTCATTTCAAAACAATGTAAATGCGACACTTCCTTGCTAGGAAATAGCGTTTGCAGATGTCTACGTATCGAAGCAAGAGATTTCTAATGCTTCTTAATTCGCGATATCGCATCTCATTTCTATGTTTCATGAAAAGATATAATATTTATTGTGCAGTGTTATGTATATCTCGTCTACACTTCAAAAGAATGTAAATGCGACACTTCGTTGCTAGGAAATAGCGTCTACAGATGTCTACGTATCGTAGAAATAGAGTTCCAATGCCTCTTAAATCGCGATATCGCATTTCATTTCTATGTTTCATGATAAGATATAATATTCATTGCGAAGTGTCTTGTACACCTCGCATACACTTCAAATGAATGTAAATGCGACACTTCCTTGCTAGAAAATAGCGTTGGCAGATGTCTACGTATCGAGCAATAGAGTTCTAAGGCTTCTTAAATCGCCATATCGCATCTCATTTCTATGTTTCATGATAAAATACAATATTCATTGTGGAGTGTTATGTATGTCTCGTCTACACTTCCTAAGAATGTAAATGCGACACTTCCTTGCTTGGAAATGGCGTTTGCAGATATCTTCTTATCGAAGCAATAGAGTTCTAATGCTTCTTAATTCGCCATATCGCATCTCATTTCTATGTTTCATGATAAGATATAATATTCATTGCGAAGTGTCATGTATACCTCGTGTTCACATCAAATGAATGTAAATGTGGCACATCCTTGCTAGGAAATAGCGTCTGCCGATGTCTGCATATCGTAGCAATTGATTTCTAATGCATCTTAAAATGCGATATCGCATTTCATTTCTATGTTTCACGATAAGATATAATATTCACTGCGAAGAGTCATGAATACCACGTATTCACTTCAAAAGAATGTAAATACGACACTTCCTTGCTAGGAAATAGCGTTTGCTGATGTCTACGTATTGTAGCAATAGAGTTCTAATGCTTCTTAAATCGCGACATCGCATTGCATTTCTATGTTTCGTGATAAGGTATAATGTTCATTGCGGAGTGTTATGTGTACCTCGTATTCACTTTAAAAGAATGTAAATGCGACACTTCCTTGCTAGGAAATAGCGTTTGCAGTTGCCTACGTATCGTAGCAATAGATTTCTAATGGTTCTTAAAACGCCATAGCGCATCTCATTTATATGTTTCATGATAGGATATAATATTCATTGCTAAGTGTTACTTATACCTCGTATACACTTCAAAAGCATGTAAGTGCGAGGCTTCCTTGCGACGAAATAGCGTCTGCACAAGTCTCCGTATCGAAGCAATACAGTATCGAGGCAATAGGGTTCTAATGTATCTTAAATCGCGATATCGCATCTCATTTCTGTGTTTCGTGATACGATGTAATATTCATTGCGATATCTCATGTATACCTCGTATTCACTTCAAAGAATGTAAATGCGACATTCCCTTGCTAGGAAATAGCGTTTGCAATTTTCTACGTATCGAAGCAATAGAGTTGTGATGCTTCTTAAAACGCGATATCGCATCCCATTTCTATGTCTCATGATAAGATATAATATTCATTGCGAAGTGTCACTTATACCTCGCTTACGCTTTAAAAGAATGTAAGTGCGAGGCTTCCATGCTATGAAATAGCGTTTGCAGAAGTCTCCGTATCGAAGCAATACAGTTCTAATTCTACTTAAATCGGGATATCGCATCTCACTTCTATGTTTCGTGATAAGGTATAATTTTCATTGTGGAGTGTTATGTATACCTCGTATTCACTTTAAAAGAATGTAAATGCGACACTTCCCTGCTATTAAATAGCGTTTGCAGATGTTTACGCACCGCAGCAATAGAGTTCTAAAGCTTCTTAAAACAAGATATCGCACCTCACTTCTATGTTTCATGATAAGAGATAATATTCATTGCGAAGTGTCATGTATACCTCGTATTCACTTCAAAAGAATGTAAATGCGACACTTCTTTGCTAGGAAATAGCGTTTCCATATGTCTACGTATCGAAACAATAGAGCTCTAATGCTTCTTAAAACGAGATATCGCATCTCATTTCTATGTTTCATGATAAGATATAATATTCATTGCGAAGTGTCATGTATACCTGGTATTCACTTTAAAAGAATGTAAATGCGACACTTCCTTGCTAGGAAAAGGCGTTTGCAAATGTCTACGTATCGTAGCAATAGAGTTCTAACGATTCTTAGTTCGCTATATCGCATCTCATTTCTATGCTTCATGATAAGATATAATATTAATTGCGAAGTGTCATGTATACCACGTATTCACTTCAAAAGAGTGTACATGCGATACTTCCTTGCTAGGAAATAGCGTTTGCAGATGTCTCCGTTTCGAAGCAATAGAGTTCTAATGCTTCTTAAAACGAGATGTCGCATCTGATTTCTATGTTTCATGATGAGATATAATATTCATTGCGAAGTGTCATGTATACCTCGTATTCACTTTAAAAGAATGTAAATGCGACACTTCCTTGCTAGGAAATGGCGTTTGCAAATGTCTACGTACCGTAGCAATAGAGTTCTAGCGCTTCTTAAATCGCGATATCGCATCTCATTTCTATGATTCATGATTAGATACAATATTCATTGTAGAGTGTCATGCATACCTCGTATTCACTTCAACAGAACGTAAATGCGACACTTCCATGCTAGGGAATAGCGTTAGCAGATGTCTACGTATCGTAGCAATGGGGTTCTAAAGCTTCTTAAAACGGGATATCGCATCTCATTTCTATGTTTCATTATAAAATATAATATTCATTGCGAGGTGTCACTTATACCTCGCATACACTTCAAATGAATTTAAACACGACACTTCCTTCCTAGGAAATAGAGTCTCCAGATGTCTACGTATCGAAGCAATAGAGTGCTAATGCTTCCTAAATAGCGATATCGCTTTTCATTTCTATGTTTCGTGATAAGGTATAATATTCATTGTGGAGTGTTATGTGTACCTCGTATTCACTTCAAAAGAATGTAAATCCGACTCTTCCTTGCTATTAAATAGCGTTTGCAGATGTCTACGTATCGTAGCAATAGAGTTCTAATGCTTTTTTATAGCGATATCGCATCCCATTTCTGCGTTTCATGATAAGATATAATATTCATTGTGGAATGTTATGTATACCTCGTCTTCATTTCAAAACAGTGTAAATGCGATACTTCCTTCCTAGGAAATCGCGTTCGCAGATGTCTACTTACCGTAGCATTAGAGTTCTACCGGTTCCTAAATCGCGATATCGCGTCTCATTTCTATGTCTCATGATGAGATATAATATTCATTGCGAAGTGTCATGTATACCTCGTACTCACTTCAAAGGAATGTAAATGCGACACTTCCTTGCTATGATATAGCGATGGCAGATGTCTACGTATCGAAGCAAAAGATTTCTAATGCTTCTTAAAACGAGATATCGCATCTCACTTCCATGTTTCATGATAAGATATAACATTCATTGCGAAGTGTCATGTATACCTCGTATTCACTTCAGAAGAATGTAATAGCGACACTTCTTTGCTAGGAAATAGCGTGGGCAGATGTCTACGTATCGAAGCAATAGAGTTCTAATGCTTCTTAAAACGCGATATGGTGTCTCATTTCTATGTTTCATGATAAGACATAACATTCATTGTGGAGTGTTATGTCTATCACGCATTCTCTTCAAAAGAATGTAAATGCAACACATCCTTGCTATTAGATAGCGTTTGCAGGTGTCAACGTATCGAAGCAATAGAGTTCTAATGCTTCTTAAAACGCGATATCGCATCTCATTTCTATGTTGCATGATAAGACATAACATTCATTGTGGAGTGTTATGTCTACCACGTATTCACTTCAAAAGAAAGTAAATGCGACACTTGCTTGCTAGGAAATAGCGTTAGCAGATGTCTACGTATCGTAGCAATAGAGATCTAATGCTTCATAAACGAGATGTCGCATCTCATTTCTATGTTTCACGATAAGATATAATATTCACTGCGAAGAGACATGAATACCTCGTATTCACTTCAAAAGAATGTAAATGCGACACTTCCTGGCTAGGAAATAGCGTTTGCAGAAGCCTACGTATCGTAGCAACAGAGTTCTAGTGTTTCGTAAAACGCAATATCGCATCACATTTCTATGTTTCATGATAGGAAATAATATTCATTGCGAAGTGTCACCTATGCCTCGCATACCCTTCAAATGAATATAAATGCCAAACTTCCTTCCTAGGAAATAGCGTTTCCAGATGTCTACGTATCGTAGCAATTGAGTTCTAATGTTTCATAAAACGCGATATCGCATCTCTCTTCTATGTTTCATGATAAGATATAATATTCATTGTGGAGTGTTATGTATACCACCTATTCACTTCAAAAGAATGTAATTGCGACACTTCCTTGCTAGGAAATAGCTTTTGCAGCGGTCTACGTATCGTAACTATAGAGTTCTAATGCTTCTAAAAATGGGATATCGGATTTCATTTCTATGTTTAATGGTAAGATAAAATAATCACTGCGATGTGCCACTTATACCTCACATACACTTCAAATGAATGTAAATGCGACACTTCCTTGCCAGGAAATAGCGTTTGCAGATGTCTACGTATCGAAGCAATAGAGTTCTAATGCATCTTAAAACGCGATTTCGCATCGCATTTCTGTTTTACACGATAAGATATAATATTCACTGCGAAGTGTCATGTATACCTCGAATTCACTTCAAAAGAATGTAAATGCGACACTTGCTTGCTAGGACATAGCGTTAGCAGATGTCTACGTATCGTAGCAATAGAGATCTAATGCTTCATAAACGAGATGTCGCATCTCATTTCTATGTTTCACGATAAGATATAATATTCACTGCGAAGAGTCATGAATACCACGTATTCACTTCAAAGGAATGTAAATACGACACTTCCTTGCTAGGAAATAGCGTTTGCTGATGTCTACGTATTGTAGCAATAGAGTTCTAATGCTTCTTAAATCGCGATATCGCATCACATTTCTATGTCTTATGATAAGATATAATATTGATTGCGAAGTGTTATGTGTTCCTCGTTTACACTTCAATTGAATGTAAATGCAACACCTCCTTTCTATGAAATTACGTTTCCAGATGTCTACGTATCGGAGCAATAGAGTTCTAATGCTTCTTAAATCGCGATATCGCATCTCATTTCTATGTTTCATGATAAGATATAATATACATTGCGAAGTGTCATGTATACCTCGCATACACTTCAAATGAATGTAAATGCGACACTTCCTTGCTGAGAAATAGCGTGTTGCAGATGTCTACGTATCGAAGCAATAGAGATCTACTGCATCTTAAAACTTGATATCGCATCACATTTCTATGTCTCATGACAAGATATAATACTCATTGCGAAGTGTTATGTAATCCTCGTCTACACTTTAAATGAATGTAAATGCGACACTTCCTTTCTAGGAAATTACGCGTCCAGATGTCTACGTGTCGAAGCAATGGTGTTCTAATGCTTCTTAAAACGCGATATCGCATATCATTTCTATGTCTCATGATAAGATATAATATTCATTGCGAAGTGTCATGTATTCCTCGTATTCACCTCAAAAGAATGTAAATGCGACACTTCCATGCTAGGATATAGCGTTGGCAGGTGTCTACGTATCGAAAAAATAGAGTTCTAATGCTTCCTAACACGAGAAGTCGCATCTCATTTCTATGTTTCATGATAAGATATAATACTTATTGTGGAGTGTTATGTTTACCTTGTACTCGCTTCATAAGAATGTAAATGCGACGCTTCCTTGCTAGGAGGTAGCGCTTGCAGGTGTCTGCGTGTCGAAGCAATAGAGATCCAAAGTTTCTTAAAGTGAGATATCGCATCTCATTTCTATGTCTCATGATGAGCTATAATATTCATTGCCAAGTGACATGTATACCTCGTTTTCACTTCAAAAGAATGTAAATGCAACATTTTCTTGCTAGGAAATAGCGTTTACAGATGACTACGTATCGTAGCAATTGGTTTCTAACGCTTCTTAAAACGCGATATCGCATCTCATCTCTATGTTTTAGGATAAGATATAACATTCATTGCGAAGTGTCATGTATACCTCGCATACACTTCAAATGATTGTAAATGCGACACTCCCTTGTTAGGATATAGCGATGGCAGATGTCTACGTATCGAAGCAACAGAGTTCTAATGCTTCTTAAATCGTCATATCGCACCTCATTTCTATGTTTCATGATAAGATATAATATTCATTGTGCCGTGTTATGTATACCCCATATTCACATCAAGAGAATGTAAATACGACACTTCCTTGCTAGGAAATAGCGTTTGCAGATGTCCACGTATCGTAGCAAGAGAGTTCTAATGCTTCTTAAAACGCGTAATCGCTCCTCGTTTATATGCATCATGATAAGATATAATATTCATTGTGGAGTGTTAGATAAACCTCGCATATACTTCAAATTAGTGTAAATGCGACACTCCCTTTCCAGGAAATAGCGATGGCAGATGTCTACGTCTCGAAGCAACAGAGTTCTAATGCTTCTTAAAACGAGATATCGCATCTCATTTCTATGTTTTATGATAAGATATAATATTCATTGCGAAGTGTCATGTATACCTCGCATACACTTCAAATGAATGTAAATGCAACACTTCCTTGCTAGGAAATAGCGTTGGCAGATGTCTACGTATCTAAGCAATAGTGATCTAATGCTTCTTAAATCGCCATATCGCATTTCATTTCTATGTTTCATGATAAGATATAACATTCATTGCGAAGTGTCATGTATACCTCGTATTCACTTCAAAAGAATGTAAATGCGACACTTCCTTGCTGGGAAATAGCGTTCCAAGATGTCTACGTATCGAAGCAATTGTGTTCTAATGCTGCTTAATTTGTGATATCGCATTTCATTTCTATGTTTCATGATAAGATATAATATTCATTGCGAAGTGTTATGTATTCCTCGTCTACGCTACAAATAAGTGTAAATGCGGCACCTCCTTGCAAGGAAATAGCGTTTGCAGATGTCTACGTATCGTAGCAATTGAGTTCTAATGCTTCTTAAAACGCCATATCGCAACTTATTTGTATGTATCATGATAAGATATAATATTCATTGTGCAGTGATATGTATATCCCGTCTACACTTCAAAAGAATGTAAATGCGACACTCCCTTTCTAGAAAATAGCGTCTGCAGATTTCTACGTATCGTAGAAATGGAGATCTAATTCTTCTTAAAACGCGAGATAGCATCTCATTTCTATGTTTCATGATAAGGAACAATATTGATTGCGAAGTGTCATGTATACATCGTATTCACTATCAAAGAATGAAAATGCGACAATTCCTTGTTAGGAAATAGCTTTTGCTGATGTCTACGTATCGAAGCAATAGATTTCTAATGCTTCTTAAATCGCGATATCGCATCTCATTTCTATGTTTCATGATAAGATACAATATTCATTGCGAAGTGCTATGTATTCCTCGTCTACATTTCAAATGAATGTTAATGGGACACTTCCTTGCTACGAAACAGCGTTTGCAGATGTCTACATATCGTAGCATTAGAGTTCTAAAGCATCTAAAAACGCGATATCGCATCTCATTTCTATGTTTCATGATAAGATATAATATTCATTGCGAAGGCACTTTGTATTCCACGCATACACTTCAAACGAATTAAAAGGCGACACTTCATTCCTAGGAAATAGCGTTGGCAAATGTCTAACTATCGAAGCAATAGGGTTCTAATGTTTCTTAAAACGAGATGTAGCACCTCATTTCTGTATTAGGACAAGATATAATACTCATTGCGGAGTGTCATGTATACCTCGCACACACATCAAATGAATGTAAATGCGACACTTCCTTTCTAGAATATTACGTTTCCAGCTCTCTACGTATCGAAGCAATAGAGTTCTAATGCTTCTGAAAACGCGATATCGCACCTCATTTCAATGTTTCATGTTAAGATATAATATTCATTACGAAGTGTTATGTTTTCCTCGTCTACACTTCAAATGAATGTAAATGCGACACTTCCATGCTTGAAAATAACGTTTGCAGATGTCTACGTATCGAAGCAATAGAGTTCTAATGCTTCGTAAAAAGCGATATCGCATCTCATTTCTATGTTCATGATAAGATAAAATATTCATTGCGAATTGTCACTTATACCTCGCATACACTTCAAATGAATGTAAATGCGTCACTTCCTTGCTAGGAAATAGCGTTTGTAGATGTCTACGTATCGAAGGAATAGAGTTCTAGTGCTTTTTAAAACGCGATATCGCATCTCAATTCAATGTTTCATGTTAAGATATAATATTCATTACGAAGTGTTATGTGTTCCTCGTCCACACTTCAAATGAATGTAAGTGCGACACTTCCTTGGTAGGAAGTAGCGTTTGCAGTTTTCTACGTATCAAAGCAATGGAGTTCTGATGCTTCTCAAGACGCGATATCGCATTTCATTTCTATATTTCATGATAAGATATAATATACACTGCGAAGTGGCATGTGTGCCTCGTATGCACTTCAAATGAATTCAAATGCGACACTTCGTTGCTGGAGTTACTCTTCCAGATGTCAACGTATCGAAGCAATAGAGTTCTCCTGCTTCTTAAAACGTGATAACGAATCTCATTTCAATGTATCATGATAAGATATAATATTCATTGTGCAGTGTTATGAATACCTCGTATTCAATTGAAAAGGATGATAATGCGTCACTTCCTTGCTAGGAAATAGCTTATGCAGATGTCCATGTATCGTAGCAATGGAGTCCTCATGCTTCTTAAATCGCGATAGCGCATCTCATTTCTATGTTTCATGATAAGATATATTATTCATTGCGAAGTGTCTTGTATACCTCGCATACACTACAAATGAATGTAAATGCGACACTCGCTTGCTAGGAAATAGCGTTTGCAGAAGTCTACGTAGCGTAGCATTAGCGTTCTAATGCTTCTCAAAACGCGATATCGCATCTCATTTCTATGTTTGCTGATAAGATATAATATTCACTGTGGAGTGTTATGTATACCTCGTACTCACATCAAAAGAATGATAACGCGTCACTTCCTTGCTAGGAAATAACGTTTGCAGATATCTACGTATCGAAGCAATAGAGTTCTAATGCTTCTTAGAGCGAGATGTCGCATCTCATTTCTATGTTTCATGATAAGATATAATATTCATTGCGAAATGTCATGTATACCTAGTCTTCACTTCAAATGAATGAAAGGGCGAGACTTCCTTGCTAGGAAGTAGCGTTTGCAGTTGTGTACGTTTCTAAGCAATAGAGTTCTGATGCTTCTTAAAACGCGATATCGCATCTCATTAGTATGTCTCACGATAAGATATAATATTCATTGCGAAGTGTCATGCATACCTCGTATACACCTCAAAAGAATCTAAATGTGACTCTTCCTTGCTAGGAAATAGCGATGGCAGATGTCTACGTATCGAAGCAATGGAGTTCTAATGCTTCTTAAAGCGCGATATCGCTTCTCATTACTATGTTTCACGATAAGATATAATACACATTGAGCAGTGTTATGTATCACTCGTGTTCAGTTCAAATGTAGGTAAATGCGACACATCCTTGCTAGGAAACAGCGTATGCAGATATCTACGTATCGAAGCAATAGAGTTCTAATGCTTCTGAAAACGCGATATCGCACCTCATTTCAATGTTTCATGTTAAGATATAATATTCATTACGAAGTGTTATGTTTTCCTCGTCTACACTTCAAATGAATGTAAATACGACACTTCCATGCTTGAAAATAACGTTTGCAGATGTCTACGTATCGAAGCAATAGAGTTCTAATGCTTCGTAAAAAGCGATATCGCATCTCATTTCTATGTTTCATGATAAGATATATTATTCATTGCGAAGTGTCTTGTATACCTCGCATACACTACAAATGAATGTAAATGCGACACTCGCTTGCTAGGAAATAGCGTTTGCAGAAGTCTACGTAGCGTAGCATTAGCGTTCTAATGCTTCTCAAAACGCGATATCGCATCTCATTTCTATGTTTGCTGATAAGATATAATATTCACTGTGGAGTGTTATGTATACCTCGTACTCACATCAAAAGAATGATAACGCGTCACTTCCTTGCTAGGAAATAACGTTTGCAGATATCTACTTATCGAAGCAATAGAGTTCTAATGCTTCTTAGAGCGAGATGTCGCATCTCATTTCTATGTTTCATGATAAGATATAATATTCATTGCGAAATGTCATGTATACCTAGTCTTCACTTCAAATGAATGAAAGGGCGAGACTTCCTTGCTAGGAAGTAGCGTTTGCAGTTGTGTACGTTTCTAAGCAATAGAGTTCTGATGCTTCTTAAAACGCGATATCGCATCTCATTAGTATGTCTCACGATAAGATATAATATTCATTGCGAAGTGTCATGCATACCTCGTATACACCTCAAAAGAATCTAAATGTGACTCTTCCTTGCTAGGAAATAGCGATGGCAGATGTCTACGTATCGAAGCAATGGAGTTCTAATGCTTCTTAAAGCGCGATATCGCTTCTCATTACTATGTTTCACGATAAGATATAATACACATTGAGCAGTGTTATGTATCACTCGTGTTCAGTTCAAATGTAGGTAAATGCGACACATCCTTGCTAGGAAACAGCGTATGCAGATATCTACCTATCGAAGCAATAGAGTTCTAACGCTTCTTAAAACACGATATCTCATCTCATTTCTATGTTTCATTATAAGATACAATATTCATTGCGGAGTGTCATGTATACCTTGTATTCCTTTCAAAAGATTGTAACTGCGACACTTCCTTGCTAGGAAGTAGCGTTTGCAGATGTCTACGTATCGTAGCAATGGAGTTCTAATGCTTCTCAAAACGAGATATCGCATCTCATTTCTATGTTTCATGATAAGATATACTATTCATTGTGCATTGTTATGTATACCTCGTATTCGCTTCAAAAGAGTGTAAGTGCGACACTTACTTGCTTGGAAATAGCGTTGGCAGATGTCTACGCATCGTAGTACTAGAGATCTAAAGTTTGTTAAAACGCGATATCGACTAATTTCTATGTTTCATGATAAGATATAATATTCATTGCGAAGTGTCATGTATACCTCGTATTCACTTCAAAAGAATGTAAATGCGACACTTCCTTGCTAGGAAATGGCTTTTGCAGATGTCTCTGAATCGTAGCAATGGAGTTCTAATGCTTCTTAAATCGCGATTTCGCATCTCATTTCTATGTTTCGTGATCAGGTATAATATGCATTGTGGATTGTTATTTATTCCTCGCATTCACTTCAAAAGAATGATAATGCGTCACTTACTTGCTAGGAAATAGCGTCTGCAGATGTCTACGTATCGAAGCAATAGGGTTCTAATGCTTCCTAAACCCCAAATCGCTCCCCATTTATATGCTTCATGATAAGATATAATATTCATTGCGAATTGTCATGTATACCTCGCATACACTTCAAACGAATGTAAATGCGACACCTCCTTGCTAGGAAATAGAGTTTCCAGATGTCTAGGTATCGAAACAATAGAGTTCTAATGCTTCTTAAAACGAGATGTCGCATTTCATTACTACGTTTCATGAGAAGATATTTTATTCATTGCGGAGTGTCATGTATACCTCGTATTCACTTGAAAAGAATGTAAATGCGACATTTCATTGCTAGGAAGTAGTGTTTGCAGATGCCTACGTATCGTAGCAGTAGAGATCCAGTGCTTCTTAAATCGCGATATCGCATCTCATTTCTATGTTTCGTGATAAGATATAATATTCATTGTGGACTGTTATGTATACCTCGTAATCACTTCAAAAGTGTGTAAGTGCGACACTTCCTTGCTAGGAAATAGCGTCTGTAGATGTCTACTTATCGATGCAATAGAGTACTAATGCTTCTTAAAATGCAAAATCGCTCCTCATTGCTATGTTTCATGATAAGATATAATGTTCATTGTGGAGTGTTATGTATACCTCGTATTCGCTTCAAAAGAATGTTAATGCGACACTTCCTTGCTAGGAAATAGCGTCCGCAGATGTCAATGTATGGTAGCAATAGAGTTCTAATGCTTCTTAAAGCGCGAATCGATCCTCGTTTCTATGTTTCACGTTAAAATATAATATTCATTGTGGAGTGTTATATATACCTCGTATTCGCTTCAAAAGAATGTAAATGCGACACTTCCATCCTAGGTAATAGCGTCTGCAGATGTTTACGTATCGAAGCAATAGAGTTCTAATGCTTCTTAAAACGCGAAATCGCTCCTGATTTCTATGCTTCATGATAAGATATAATATTCATTGTGAAGTGTTGTGTATCCCTCGTATTCACTTCAAAAGAATGTAAATGCGACACTTCCTTGCTAGGAAATAGCGTCTGCAGATGTCTACGTATCGTAGCAATAGTGTTCTAATGCTTCTTAAAACGCCATATCGCATCACATTTCTATGTTTCATGATAAGATATAATACTCATTCTGGATTGTTATGTATACCTCGTGTTCACTTCTAAAGATTGAAAATGCGACATTTTCTTGCTAGGAATTAGCGTTTGCAGATGTCTACGTATCGTAGCAATAGAGTTCAAATGCTTCTTAAAACGCTATATCGCATCACATTTCTATGTTTCGTGATAAGATATAATGTTCATTTTGGAGTGTTATGTATAACTCGTATTCACTCCAAAGTAATGTATATGCGACACTTCCTTTCCAGGAAATTACGTTTCCAGATGTCTTCGTATCGAAGCAATAGAATTCTAATGCTTCTTAAAACGCGATACCGCTTCTCAGTTATATGCTTCATGATAAGGTATAATATTCATTGTGGAGTGTTATGTATACCTCGTATTTACTTCAAAAAACTGTAAATGCGACACTCCTTGCTAGGAAATAGCGTCTGCAGATGTCTACTTATCGTAGCAATAGAGTTCTAATGCTTCTTAAAACGCGATACCGCTTCTCAGTTATATGCTTCATGATAAGATATAATATTCATTGTGGAGTGTTATGTATACCTCGTATTCACTTCAAAAAACTGTAAATGTGACACTTCCTTGCTAGGAAATAGCGTTTGCAGATGTCTACGTATCGTAGCAATAGAGTTCAAATGCTTCTTAAAACGCTATATCGCATCACATTTCTATGTTTCGTGATAAGATATAATTTTCATTGTGGAGTGTTATGTATAACTCGTATTCACTCCAAAGTAATGTATATGCGACACTTCCTTTCCAGGAAATTACATTTCCAGATGTCTTCGTATCGAAGCAATAGAATTCTAATGCTTCTTAAAACGCGATATCGCATCACACTACTATGTTTCGTGATAAGATATAATAATCATTATGGAGTGTTGTTTGTACCTCGTATTCACTTCAAAAGAATGTAAATGCGACACTTCCTTGCTAGGAAATAGCGTCTGCAGATGTCTACGTATCGCAGCAATAGAGTTCTAAAGCTTCTTAAAACGCGATACCGCTTCTCAGTTATATGCTTCATGATAAGATATAATATTCATTGTGGAGTGTTGTGTATACCTCGCATCCACTTCAAGTGAATGTAAATGCGACACTTCCTTGCTAGGAAATAGCGTCTGCAGATGTCTACTTATCGTAGCAATAGAGTTCTAATGCTTCTTAAAACGCGATACCGCTTCTCAGTTATATGCTTCATGATAAGGTATAATATTCATTGTGGAGTGTTATGTATACCTCGTATTCACTTCAAAAAACTGTAAACGCGACACTTCCTTGCTAGGAAATAGCGTCTGCAGATGTCTACGTATCGTAGCAATAGTGTTCTAATGCTTCTTAAAACGCCATATCGCATCTCATTTCTATGTTTCATGATAAGATATAATACTCATTCTGGAGTGTTATGTATACCTCGAGTTCACTTCTAAAGATTGAAAATGCGACATTTTCTTGCTAGGAATTAGCGTTTGCAGATGTCTACGTATCGTAGCAATAGAGTTCTAATGCTTCTTAAAACGCGAAATCGATCCTCAGTTATATGCTTCATGATAAGATATAATTTTCATTGTGGATTGTTATGTATACCTCGTATTCTCTTCAAAAGATAGTAACTGCGACACTTCCTAGCTAGGTGATAGCGTCTGCAGATGTCTACGTATCGAAGGAATAGGTTTCTAATGCTTCTTAATGCGCGAAATCGCTCCACATTTCTATGTTTCATGATAAGATATAATATTCATTGTAGAGTGCTATGTATACCTCGTATTCACTTCAAAAGAACGTAAATGCGACACTTCCTTGCTAGGAAATAGCGTCTGCAGATGTCTACGTATCGTGGCAATAAGGTTCTAATGCTTCTTAAAACGCGAATCGATCCTCAATTATTTGTTTCATGATAAGATACAATATTCACTGTGGAGTGTTATGCATATCTCGTCTACACTTCCTAAAAATGTAAATGCGACACTTCCTTGCTTGGAAATGGCGTTTGCAGATGTCTACGTATCGTAGCAATCGTGTTATAATGATTCTTATAACGAGATATCGCATCTCATTTCTATGTTTCATGATAACATATAATATTCATTGCGAAGTGTTATGTATACCTCGCATACACTTCAAATGAATGTAAATGCGACACTTCCTTGCTTGGAAGTAGCTATTGCAGATGTCTACGTATCGAAGCAATAGAGTTCTAATGCTTCTTGAAACGGGATATCGCATCTCATTTCTATGTTTCATGATAAGATATAATATTAGTTGCGAAGTGTCATGTATACCTTGTATTCACTTCAGAAGAATGTAAATGCGACACTTCCTTGCTAGGAAATAACGTTTGCAGATGTCTGCGTATCGTAGCAATAGAGATCCAATGCTTCTTAAAACGCGATATCACATCACATTTCTATGTTTCACGATGAGATATAATATTCATTGTGGAGTGTTATTTATACCTCGTATTCACCTCAAAAGAATGTAAATGCGACACTTCCTTGCTAGGAAATAGCGTTTGCAGATTTCTGCGTATTGTAGCATTAGATTTCTATTGCATCCCAAAACGCGATATCGCATCTCATTTCTATGTTTCATGATAAGATATAATATTCATTGCGAAGTTTCATGTATTCCTCGTTTTTACCTCAAATCAATGTAAATGCGACACTTCCTTGCTAGGAAAAAGCGATTGCTGATGTCTACGTATCGAAGCAATAGATTTCTAATGCTTCTTGGAACGGGATGTCACATCTCGTTTCTATGTTTCATGATAGGATATAGTATTCATTGCGAAGAATCACTTATACCTCGCATACACTTCAGAAGAATGTAAATGAGACACTTCCTTGCTAGGAAATAGCGTTTGCAGATGTGTACGTATCGAAGCAAAAGAATTCTAATGCTTCTTAAAACGAGATATCGCATCCCATTCCTATGTTTCATGGTAAGATATATTATTCATTGCGAAGTATCACGTATACCTCGCATACACTTGGGATGAATGTAAATGCGACACTTCCTTGCTAGGAAATAGCGTTTGCAGATGTCTACGTATCAAAGCAATAGAGTTCTAATGCTTCTTAAATCGCGATATCACATCTCATTACTATGTTTCATGATAAGATATAACATTCATTGTGCAGTGTTATGTATACCTCGTATTCACTTCAAAAGAATGTAAATGCGACACTTACTTGCTAGGAAGTAGCGTTTGCAGATGTCTACGTACCGAAGCAATAGAGATCTAATGCATCTTAAATCGCGATATCGCATCTCAATTCAATGTCTCATGTTAAGATATAATATTCATTACGAAGTGTCATGTGTTCCTCGCATACACTTCAAATGAATGTAAATGCGACACTTGCTTGCTAGGAAATAGCGTTTACAGATGTCTACGTATCGTAGCAATAGGTTTCTAACGCTTCTTAAAACGCGATATCGCATCTCATTTCCATTTTTCATGATGAGATATAATATTCATTGCGAAGTGTCGTGTATACCTCGCATACACTTCAAATGGATGCAAATGCGGCACTTCCTTGCTAGGAAATAGCGCCTGCAGATGCCTACGTATCGTAGCATTGGAGTTCTAATCCTTCTTAGAACGCGATATCGCAACTCATTTCTATGTTTCATGATTAGATATAATATTCATTGCGAAGTGTCCTGAATACCTCGCATACACTTCAAATGAATGTAAATGCGACACTTCCTTGCTAGGATATAGCGATGGCAGATGTCTACGTATCGAAGCAATAGGGTTCTAATGCTTCCTAAACCCCAAATCGCTCCCCATTTATATGCTTCATGATAAGATATAATATTCATTGCGAATTGTCATGTATACCTCGCATACACTTCAAACGAATGTAAATGCGACACCTCCTTGCTAGGAAATAGAGTTTCCAGATGTCTAGGTATCGAAACAATAGAGTTCTAATGCTTCTTAAAACGAGATGTCGCATTTCATTACTACGTTTCATGAGAAGATATAGTATTCATTGCGGAGTGTCATGTATACCTCGTATTCACTTGAAAAGAATGTAAATGCGACATTTCATTGCTAGGAAGTAGTGTTTGCAGATGCCTACGTATCGTAGCAGTAGAGATCCAGTGCTTCTTAAATCGCGATATCGCATCTCATTTCTATGTTTCATGATAAGATATAATATTCATTGTGGACTGTTATGTATACCTCGTAATCACTTCAAAAGTGTGTAAGTGCGACACTTCCTTGCTAGGAAATAGCGTCTGTAGATGTCTACTTATCGATGCAATAGAGTACTAATGCTTCTTAAAATGCAAAATCGCTCCTCATTGCTATGTTTCATGATAAGATATAATGTTCATTGTGGAGTGTTATGTATACCTCGTATTCGCTTCAAAAGAATGTTAATGCGACACTTCCTTGCTAGGAAATAGCGTCCGCAGATGTCAATGTATGGTAGCAATAGAGTTCTAATGCTTCTTAAAGCGCGAATCGATCCTCGTTTCTATGTTTCACGTTAAAATATAATATTCATTGTGGAGTGTTATATATACCTCGTATTCGCTTCAAAAGAATGTAAATGCGACACTTCCATCCTAGGTAATAGCGTCTGCAGATGTTTACGTATCGAAGCAATAGAGTTCTAATGCTTCTTAAAACGCGAAATCGCTCCTGATTTCTATGCTTCATGATAAGATATAATATTCATTGTGAAGTGTTGTGTATCCCTCGTATTCACTTCAAAAGAATGTAAATGCGACACTTCCTTGCTAGGAAATAGCGTCTGCAGATGTCTACGTATCGTAGCAATAGTGTTCTAATGCTTCTTAAAACGCCATATCGCATCACATTTCTATGTTTCATGATAAGATATAATACTCATTCTGGATTGTTATGTATACCTCGTGTTCACTTCTAAAGATTGAAAATGCGACATTTTCTTGCTAGGAATTAGCGTTTGCAGATGTCTACGTATCGTAGCAATAGAGTTCAAATGCTTCTTAAAACCCTATATCGCATCACATTTCTATGTTTCGTGATAAGATATAATGTTCATTTTGGAGTGTTATGTATAACTCGTATTCACTCCAAAGTAATGTATATGCGACACTTCCTTTCCAGGAAATTACGTTTCCAGATGTCTTCGTATCGAAGCAATAGAATTCTAATGCTTCTTAAAACGCGATACCGCTTCTCAGTTATATGCTTCATGATAAGGTATAATATTCATTGTGGAGTGTTATGTATACCTCGTATTTACTTCAAAAAACTGTAAATGCGACACTCCTTGCTAGGAAATAGCGTCTGCAGATGTCTACTTATCGTAGCAATAGAGTTCTAATGCTTCTTAAAACGCGATACCGCTTCTCAGTTATATGCTTCATGATAAGATATAATATTCATTGTGGAGTGTTATGTATACCTCGTATTCACTTCAAAAAACTGTAAATGCGACACTTCCTTGCTAGGAAATAGCGTTTGCAGATGTCTACGTATCGTAGCAATAGAGTTCAAATGCTTCTTAAAACGCTATATCGCATCACATTTCTATGTTTCGTGATAAGATATAATTTTCATTGTGGAGTGTTATGTATAACTCGTATTCACTCCAAAGTAATGTATATGCGACACTTCCTTTCCAGGAAATTACATTTCCAGATGTCTTCGTATCGAAGCAATAGAATTCTAATGCTTCTTAAAACGCGATATCGCATCACACTACTATGTTTCGTGATAAGATATAATAATCATTATGGAGTGTTGTTTGTACCTCGTATTCACTTCAAAAGAATGTAAATGCGACACTTCCTTGCTAGGAAATAGCGTCTGCAGATGTCTACGTATCGCAGCAATAGAGTTCTAAAGCTTCTTAAAACGCGATACCGCTTCTCAGTTATATGCTTCATGATAAGATATAATATTCATTGTGGAGTGTTGTGTATACCTCGCATCCACTTCAAGTGAATGTAAATGCGACACTTCCTTGCTAGGAAATAGCGTCTGCAGATGTCTACTTATCGTAGCAATAGAGTTCTAATGCTTCTTAAAACGCGATACCGCTTCTCAGTTATATGCTTCATGATAAGGTATAATATTCATTGTGGAGTGTTATGTATACCTCGTATTCACTTCAAAAAACTGTAAACGCGACACTTCCTTGCTAGGAAATAGCGTCTGCAGATGTCTACGTATCGTAGCAATAGTGTTCTAATGCTTCTTAAAACGCCATATCGCATCTCATTTCTATGTTTCATGATAAGATATAATACTCATTCTGGAGTGTTATGTATACCTCGAGTTCACTTCTAAAGATTGAAAATGCGACATTTTCTTGCTAGGAATTAGCGTTTGCAGATGTCTACGTATCGTAGCAATAGAGTTCTAATGCTTCTTAAAACGCGAAATCGATCCTCAGTTATATGCTTCATGATAAGATATAATTTTCATTGTGGATTGTTATGTATACCTCGTATTCTCTTCAAAAGATAGTAACTGCGACACTTCCTAGCTAGGTGATAGCGTCTGCAGATGTCTACGTATCGAAGGAATAGGTTTCTAATGCTTCTTAATGCGCGAAATCGCTCCACATTTCTATGTTTCATGATAAGATATAATATTCATTGTAGAGTGCTATGTATACCTCGTATTCACTTCAAAAGAACGTAAATGCGACACTTCCTTGCTAGGAAATAGCGTCTGCAGATGTCTACGTATCGTGGCAATAAGGTTCTAATGCTTCTTAAAACGCGAATCGATCCTCAATTATTTGTTTCATGATAAGATACAATATTCACTGTGGAGTGTTATGCATATCTCGTCTACACTTCCTAAAAATGTAAATGCGACACTTCCTTGCTTGGAAATGGCGTTTGCAGATGTCTACGTATCGTAGCAATCGTGTTATAATGATTCTTATAACGAGATATCGCATCTCATTTCTATGTTTCATGATAACATATAATATTCATTGCGAAGTGTTATGTATACCTCGCATACACTTCAAATGAATGTAAATGCGACACTTCCTTGCTTGGAAGTAGCTATTGCAGATGTCTACGTATCGAAGCAATAGAGTTCTAATGCTTCTTGAAACGGGATATCGCATCTCATTTCTATGTTTCATGATAAGATATAATATTAGTTGCGAAGTGTCATGTATACCTTGTATTCACTTCAGAAGAATGTAAATGCGACACTTCCTTGCTAGGAAATAACGTTTGCAGATGTCTGCGTATCGTAGCAATAGAGATCCAATGCTTCTTAAAACGCGATATCACATCACATTTCTATGTTTCACGATGAGATATAATATTCATTGTGGAGTGTTATTTATACCTCGTATTCACCTCAAAAGAATGTAAATGCGACACTTCCTTGCTAGGAAATAGCGTTTGCAGATTTCTGCGTATTGTAGCATTAGATTTCTATTGCATCCCAAAACGCGATATCGCATCTCATTTCTATGTTTCATGATAAGATATAATATTCATTGCGAAGTTTCATGTATTCCTCGTTTTTACCTCAAATCAATGTAAATGCGACACTTCCTTGCTAGGAAAAAGCGATTGCTGATGTCTACGTATCGAAGCAATAGATTTCTAATGCTTCTTGGAACGGGATGTCACATCTCGTTTCTATGTTTCATGATAGGATATAGTATTCATTGCGAAGAATCACTTATACCTCGCATACACTTCAGAAGAATGTAAATGAGACACTTCCTTGCTAGGAAATAGCGTTTGCAGATGTGTACGTATCGAAGCAAAAGAATTCTAATGCTTCTTAAAACGAGATATCGCATCCCATTCCTATGTTTCATGGTAAGATATATTATTCATTGCGAAGTATCACGTATACCTCGCATACACTTGGGATGAATGTAAATGCGACACTTCCTTGCTAGGAAATAGCGTTTGCAGATGTCTACGTATCAAAGCAATAGAGTTCTAATGCTTCTTAAATCGCGATATCACATCTCATTACTATGTTTCATGATAAGATATAACATTCATTGTGCAGTGTTATGTATACCTCGTATTCACTTCAAAAGAATGTAAATGCGACACTTACTTGCTAGGAAGTAGCGTTTGCAGATGTCTACGTACCGAAGCAATAGAGATCTAATGCATCTTAAATCGCGATATCGCATCTCATTTCTATGTTTCGTGATAAGATATAATATTCATTACGAAGTGTAATGTATTCCTCGTCTACACTTCGAATGAATGTAAATGCGACACTTCCTTGCTAGGAGATAGCGTTTGCAGATGTCTACGTATCGTAGCAATAGTGTTCTAATGCTTCTTAAATCGCGATATCGCATTTCATTTCTATGTTTCGTGATAAGGTATAATATTCTCTGTGTTGTGTTTTGTATACCTCGTATTCGCTTGAAAAGAATGTAGTGCGGCACTTCCTTGCTATTAAACAGTGTTTTCAGTTATTTAAGTATCGAAGCAATAGAGTTCCAATGCACACTAAATCGCGATATCGCATCTCATTTCTATGTTTCGTGATAAGATATAATATTCATTCTGCAGTGTTATGTATACCTCGTATTCGCTTCAAAAGAATGTAAATGCGACACTTCCTCGCTAGGAAATAGCGTTTGCAGATGTCTACGTATCGTAGCATTGGAGCCCTAATGCTTCTTAAATCGCGATATCGCATCTCATTTCTATGTTTCATGATAAGATATAATATTCATTGCGAAGTGTCTTGTATACCTCGTATTCACTTCAAATGAATGTAAATGCGACACTTCCTTCCCAGGAAATAGCGTTTACAGATGTCTCCGTATCGAAGCAATAGAGTTCTAATGCTACTTAAATCGCGATATCGCATCTCTTTTCTGTGTTTCATGATAAGATATAATATTCATTGCTAAGTGTCATTTATACATTGCATTCACTTCAGAAGAATGTAAATGCGACACTTCCTTCCTAGGAAAAAGATTCTGCAGATATCTGCGTATTATAGAAATTGAGTTCTAATGTTTCTTAAAACGAGATATCGCATCTCATTTCTATGTTTTAGGATAAGATATAATACTCATTGCGGAGTGTCATGTATACTTCGTATTCACTTCAAAAGAATGTAAATGCGACACTTCCTTGTTAGGAAATAGCTATGGCAGATGTCTACGTATCGAAGCAAGAGAGTTCTAATGCTTCTTAAAACGAGATATCGCATCTCATTTCTATGTTTTATGATAAGATATAATATTCATTCTGGAGTGTTATGTATACCTCGTATTGACTTCAACAGAATGTAACTGCGACACTTCCTTCCTAGGAAATAGCGTTTGCAGATGTTTACGTATTGCAGCAATAGAGTTCAAATGCTTCTAAAAACGAGATATCGCATCCCATTTCTGTTTCATGATAAGATATAATATTCATTGCGGAGTGTCATTTATACTTCGTATTCACTTCAAATGAATGTAAATGCGTCACTTCCTTCCTAGGTAATAGCGTTTGTAGATGTCTACGTATCGTAGCAATATAGTTCTAATTCTTCTTAAAAGCGCGATATCGCATCCCATTTCTATGTTTCATGATAAGATACAATATTAATTGCCAAGTGTCATGTATACCTCGTATTCACTTCAAAAGAATGTAAATGCTACACTTCCTTGCTAGGAAATAGCGTTTGCAGGTGTCTGCGTATCGAAGCAATAGGATTCTAATGCTGCTTAAATCGCGATATCGCATTCCATTTCTATGTTTCGTGATAAGATATAATATTCATTGTTCAGTGTCACGTATACCTCGTATTCACTTCAAAAGAATGCAAATGCGACTCTTCCTTGCTATTAAATAGCGTTTGCAGATGTCTACGTATCGTAGCAATAGAGTTCTAATGCTTTTTTAGCGCGATATCGCATCCCATTTCTGCGTTTCAGGATAAGATATAATATTCATTGTGGAAAGTTATGTATACCTCGTCTTCATTTCAAAGCAATGTAAATTCGAAACTTCCTTGCTAGGCAATAGCGACTGCAGATGTCTACGTATCGTAGCAATAGAGATCTAATGCTTCTTAAAACGTGATATCGCATCTCATTTCTATGTTTCATGATAAGATATAATATTCCTTGCGAAGTGTGTGCTATACCGCGCATACGCTTCGAATGAATGTAGATGCGACACTTTTTTGCTAGGAAATAGCGTTGGCAGATGTCTACGTATCGAAGCAATAGAGTTCTAATGCTTCTTAAAACGAGATATCGCATCTCATTGCTATGTTTCATGATAAGATATAGTATTCATTGTGCAGTGTTATGTATACCTCGTATTCACATCAAAGAATGTAAATGCGACAGTTCCTTCCTGGGGAATAGCGATGGCAGATGTCTACGTGTCGAAGCAATAGAGTTCTAATGCTTCTTAAAACGAGATATCGCACCCAATTTCTATGTTTTATGATAAGATATAATATTCATTGCGAAGTGCCGTTCATTCCTCGAATTGACATCAAAAGAACGTAAATACGACACTTCCTTGCTAGGAAGTAGCGTTTGCATATGTCTACGTATCGAAGCTATAGAGTTCCAATGCTTCTTAAATCGCGATATCGCATCTCATTTCTATGTTTCATGATAAGATATAATATTGATTGCGAAGTGTCATGTATACCACGCATTACTTTCAAAAGAGTGTAAATGCGACACTTCCTTGCTAGCAAGTAGCGTTTGCAGATGTCAACGTATCGCAGCAATGGAGTTCTATTGCTTCTTAAATCGCGATATCACATCTCATTTCTATATTTCATGATGAGATATAATATTCAATGTGCAGTGTTATGTATACCTCGTATTCGCTTCAATAGAATGTAAATGCGACACTTCCTTGCTAGGAAATAGCGTTTGCAGATGTCTACGTATCGTAGCAATATTATTCTAATTCCTCTTAAAAGCGCGATATCGCATCCCATTTCTATGTTACATGATAAGATACAATATTAATTGCCAAGTGTCATGTATACCTCGTATTCACTTCAAAAGAATGTAAATGCTACACTTCCTTGCTAGGAAATAGCGTTTGCAGGTGTCTACGTATCGAAGCAATAGGATTCTAATGCTGCTTAAATCGCGATATCGCATTCCATTTCTATGTTTCGTGATATGATATAATATTCATTGTTCAGTGTCATGTATACCTCGTATTCACTTCAAAAGAATGCAAATGCGACTCTTCCTTGCTATTAAATAGCGTTTGCAGATGTCTACGTATCGTAGCAATAGAGTTCTAATGCTTTTTTAGCGCGATATCGAATCCCATTTCTGCGTTTCGGGATAAGATATAATATTCATTGTGGAAAGTTATGTATACCTCGTCTTCATTTCAAAGCAATGTAAATTCGAAACTTCCTTGCTAGGCAATAGCGACTGCAGATGTCTACGCATCGTAGCAATAGAGATCTAATGTTTCTTAAAACGTGATATCGCATCTCATTTCTATGTTTCATGATAAGATATAATATTCCTTGCGAAGTGTGTGCTATACCTCGCATACGCTTCGAATGAATGTAGATGCGACACTTTTTTGCTAGGAAATAGCGTTGGCAGATGTCTACGTATCGAAGCAATAGAGTTCTAATGCTTCTTAAAACGAGATATCGCATCCCATTTCCATGTTTCATGATAAGATATAATATTTGTTGCGAAGTGTCATGTATACCTCGTATTCACTTCAAAAGAATGTAAATGCGACACTTCCTTCCTAGGAAATATCGTTGGCAGATGTCTACGTATCGTAGCAATAGAGTTCTAATGCTTCTTAAAACGCGATATCGCATCTCATTTCTATGTTTAATGATAAGATATAATATTCATTGCGAAGTGTTATGTATTCCTCGTGTACACTTCAAATGAATGTGAATGCGACACTTCCTTGCTAGGCAATAGCGTCGGCAGATGTCTACGTATCGAAGCAATAGAGTTCTAATGCTTCCTAAATCGCCATATCGCATCTCATTTCTGTGTTTCATGATAAGTTATAATATTCATTGCGAAGTGTCATGTTTACCTCGTATTCAATTCAGCAGAATGTATTTGCGACACTTGCTTGCTAGGAAATAGCGTTTGCAGATGTCTAGGTATCGCAGCATTGGAATTCTAATGCTTCTCAAAACGCGATATCGCATCTCATTTCCATGTTTCATGGTTAGATATAATATTAATTACGAAGTGTCATGTGTACCTCGTATTCACTTCAAGAGAGTGTAAATGCGACACATCCTTGCTAGGAAATAGCGTTTGCAGGTGTCTACGTGTCGTAGCAATAGAGTCCTTATGCTTCTTAAATCGCGATATCGCATCTAATTTCTATGTTTCGTGATAAGGTATAATATTCATCGTGGAATGTTATGTATATCTCGCATACACTTCAAATGAATGTAAATGCGGCACTTCCTTGCTAAGAAGTAGCGTTTGCAGATGTCTACGTATCGAAGCAAAGAGTTCTAATGCTTCTTAAATCGCCATATAGCATCTCATTTCTATGTTTCATGATATGATATAATATTCATTGCGAAGTGTTATGTATACCTAGCATACACTTCAAATGAATGTAAATGCGACACTTCCTTGCTAGGAAATAACGATTGCAGATGTCTACGTATCGTAGCAATAGAGTTCTAATGCTTCTTATATCGCGAGATCGCATCTCATATCTATGTTTCAAGATAAGATATAATATTGATTGCGAAGTGTTATGTATACCTCGCATACACTTCAAATGAATGTAAATGCGACACTTCCTTGCTAGGAAATAGCGATTGCAGATGTCTACGTTTCGAAGCAATAGAGTTCTAATGCTTCTTGAAACGGGATATCGCATCTCATTTCTATGTTTCATGATAAAATATAATATTAATTGCGAAGTGTCATGTATACCTTGTATTCACTTCAGAAGAATGTAAATGCGACACTTCCCTGCTAGCAAATAACGTTTGCAGATGTCTACGTATCGTAGCAATAGAGTTCTAATGCTTCTTAAAACGCGATATCATATCACATTTCTATGTTTCATGATAAGTAATAATATTCATTGCGAAGTTTCATGTATTCCTCGTATTCACATCAAATGAATGTAAATGCGATACTTCCTTGCTAGGAAATAGAGTTTGCAGATGTCTACGTATCGTAGCAAGCGTGTTATAAAGCTTCTTAAAACGAGATATCTCATCTCATTTCTTTATTTCATGATGAGATATAATATTCATTGCGAAGTGTCATGTATAACTCGTATTCACTTCAAAAGAATGTAAATGCGACACTTCCTTGCTTGAAAATAGCGTTTCCTGATGTCTACGTATCGTAGCAACAGAGATCTAAATCTTCATGAATCCAAGGTATCGCATCTCATTTCTATGTTTCATGATGAGATATTATATTCATTGCGAAGTGTCATGTACACCTCGTATTAACATCAAAGGAATGTAAATGCTACGCTTCCATGCTAGGAAGTAGCGTTTGCAGATGTCTACGTATCGTAGCAATAGAGTTCTAATGTTTCTCAAAACGCGATATCGCATCTCATTTCTATGTTTCATGATAAGATATAATACTCATTGCGAAGTGTCATGTATACTTCGTATTCACCTCAAAAGAATGTAACTGCGACACTTCATTGCTAGGAAATAGCGCTTGCAGATGTCTACGTATCGTAGCAATAGAGTTCTAATGCGTCTTAAAACGCGATATCGCATCACATTTCTATGTTTCATGATAAGATATGATATTTATTGCGAAGTGTCACTTATACCTCGCATACACTTCAATTGAATGTAAATGCTATACTTCCTTGCTAGGAAATAGCGATCGCAGATGTCTACGTATCGAAGCGATAGAGTTCTAATGCTTCCTAAAACGGGATATCGCATCTGATCTCTATGTTTCATGATAAGATATAATATTCAATGCGATGTGTCATGTATACCTCGTAGTCACTTCAATAGAATGTGAATGCGATACTTCCTTGCATTAAATAGTGTTTGCAGATGTCTACGAAACGAAGCAATAGAGTTCTAATGCTTTTTAAATCTTGATATCGCATCTCATTTCTATATTTCATGAAAAGATATAATAAACATTGCGGAGTGTCATGCATACCCCGTATTCACTTCAAAAGAATGTAAATGCGACACTTCCTTGCTAGGAAGTAGCGTCTCCAGATGTGTACGTATCGATGTAATATAATTCTAATGCTTCTTGAATCGTGATATCGCATCTCATTTCGATGTTTCATGATAAGCTATAACATTCATTGTGGAGTGTTATGTATACCTCGTATTCACATCAAAAGAATGTAAATGTGACACTTCCTTGCTAGGAAATAGCGTTCTCAGATGTCTACGTATCGTAGCAATAGAGATCTAGTGCTTCTTAAACCGCGATATCGCGCCTCACTTCTATGTTTCATGATAAGATATAATATTTTTTGCGAAGTGACACTTATACCTCGCATAAACTTCAAATGAATGTAAATGCGACACTTCCTTGCTAGGAAATAGCGTTTGCAGATGTCTCCGTATCGAAGCAATAGAGTTCTAATGCTTCTTAGAACGCGATATCGCATCTCATTCCTATGTTTCATGATAAGATATAATATTCATTGCGAAGTGTCATGTATACCTCGCATACACTTCAAGTGAATGTAAATGCGACACTTCCTTGCTAGGAAATAGCGTTTGCAGATGTCTATGTATCGTAGCATTAGAGTTCTAATGCTTCTCAAAACGCGATATCGCATCTCATTTTTACGTATCATGATAGAATGTAATATTCATTGCGGAGTGTTATGTATACCTCGTACTTACTTCAAAAGAATGATAATGCATCACTTCCTTGCTAGGAAATAGCGTTTGCAGATGTCTATGTATCGTAGCAATAGAGTTCTAATTCTTCTTAAAACGCGATATCGCATCTCATTTGTATGTTTCATGATAAGATATAATATTCATTGCGAAGTGTTTTGTATACCTCGCATACACTTCAAATGAATGTAAATGCGACACTTCCTTGCTAGGAAATAGCGTTGGCAGATGTCTACGTTTCGAAGCAATAGGGATCTACTGCTTCTTAAATCGCCACATCGCATCTCATTTCTATGTTTCATGATAAGATATAATATTCATTGTGCAGTGATATGTATATCTCGTCTACACTTCAAAAGAATGTAAATGCGACACTTCCATGCTAGGAAATAGCGTCTGCAGATGTCTACGTATCGCAGAAATAGAGTTCTAATGCTTCTCAAAACGCGATATTGCATCTCATTTCTATAATTCATGGTAAGATATAATATTCATTGTGAAGTGTTATGTATACCTCGAATTCACTTCAAAAGAATGTAAATGCGACACTTCCTTGCTAGTGTCACGTCCGGCGAAAGAATTTTTCGTTTATCCGGAGGCTTCACGACAGGAGCCTATTTGTACGGTTTTCGCTCCGCGGGAACGCGTTACGACCGGGTCCGATATTTTTGGCTTACGCGACGCGGTAAAAACACTCGCGATATGATGGAAAAGCCTTACCTTTCGCTGGCTTCAGTCTCGATACGCAGGTAGAATGTGCGTCGGGGGTCGTTGGTAGGTATCGATACAGCGATCTGTCGGTTGATGTTGACGGTGACCTTGATTCACTTCCAGCATAGCGGGAAACAGCGGTCTGGATGCAGAGTGGATTCAGCGGAGACTGTGGATATTGCAGAGACGTTGGCTGCAGAGGCAGGCGAATCGGCGTTGATCGGCGTTTCGGAAAACTGTGACTGAACCGGATCGATGACGACAGGTTGCTGCGGTACGAGGACTCGGGGTGTATCTCCCAGGTATTCTCGAGCAAGTGAACGAATAAAATTCTTACGACCCGCGCTTCGTGTTCTTCGCGAACCGGATCCACGTTTCATTCACCCAGTTTTTCTGTACCTTCAGGCAATGTTCAGAAGGATAGGTGGCGGTCCGCTCTATCGCAACGTCGCAAAGTTCGCTGAGTTCTATACTCCTTCAAGGTGAACAAACGCAACCCAATTGTTGGAAGGAACACGTCGTAGAATTTGTAGATTAAGAATAATGTTTTAACGTAAGAACTAGTATATTAAGTTTAGATTTAGTAATTATTGGAATAGGAACTAGTGGAACTGGTAAAATAACTTGTAGATTGGATTTAGTGACTAAAGTAAAATATATTCTAAGTTAAAATGTACAAAAGTGAAATTATTCTAAGTTAGAACTAGTAAAATGGAAATAGCAACGCGTAGCCTAGACCCCACATTGAGGCGGCATGAGATGGAAGATCGATGTTAACTCTAGAAGCCCGAGGACTCGAATGTGTCTTTCGAGGCGCGTCTGGGACCTCCTCGGTTCGCGAGGCGCTACGGTCGCAGGCGCTCGTGGTAGGGTGCGCGCGGTCCAGCGAGTGGGGACTCGCGGCGCGTGGTGGGGCTAGCGGCTCGTGCCGATAGCCTGGGCGCATCTAGCGTCTAATCTTAGGAATAAGGACTTAGAATTACATGTGTGTTGTGGTGTGTTACAATTCGTGTCGAATACTTATATCTATGAGTATTATAGACATATTCTAGAAATAGTGCGTAGGTTCAGGCAACGTAGATTCCCTGAACTGGAAAAGTCCCCATTGCGGCGACGGAATGCGGCTTCTTCTCTCTGTTGGACGGAATTCCTGATGAGAAGGCGATAGGGTTGCTCGTAGATGCGAGCGAGACAGCGGACCTTGCAGGTACGTCTGAGTGCGTGCGGTCGTGCGCGCGCGAATCTGCTGATTGCCGATACTTCAGACAAGTATTGCAGGTTGCCTGTGTCCAGGGGTCGATGCTGGAGGTTACGAGGATGCTGACGTATGTCATTACATACGTTGGGTGGCAGGCGCTACGCCTGACGTCACACTAGGAAAAAGCGCTGGCAGATGTCTACGTATCGAAGCATTAGAGTTCTGATGCATCTTAAATCGAGATATCGCATCTCATTTCTATGTTTCATGATAAGATACAATATTCATTGCGAAGTGACATGTATACTTCGTATTCACTTCAGAAGAACGCAATTGCGACACGTTCTTGCTAGGAAGTAGCGTTTGCAGATGTCTACGTATCGAAGCAATAGAGTTCTAATGCTCCTTAAACAGCGATATCGCATCTCATTCCTATGTTTCTTGATAAGATATAATATTCATTGTGAAATGTTATGCCTACTCCGTATGCACCTCAAAAGAATGTAAGTGCGACACTTCCTTCCTGGGAAATAGCGTTTGCAGATGTCTACGTATCGTAGCAATGGAGTTCTAATGCTTCTTAAAGCGCGATATCGCATCACATTAATATGTCTCGTGATAAGATATGATATTCATTGCGAAGTATTATGTATTCCTCGTCAACACTTCAAATGAATGTAAATGCGACACTTCCTTGCTAGGAAATAGCGATGTGAGATGTCTACGTATCGAAGCAACAGAGTTCTAATGCTTCCTAAAACGAGATATCGCATCTCATTTCTATGTTTTATGATAAGATATAATATTTATCGCGGAGTGTCATGTATACTTCGTATTCACTTCAAAAGAATGTAAATGCGTCACTTTCTTGCTAGGAAATGTCGTTTGCAGATGTCTCCGAATCGAAGCATTAGAGTTCTAATGCTTCTTAAACCGCGATATCGCATCTCATACCTATGTTTCGTGATAAGGTATAATATTCATTGCGGAGTGTTATGTATACCCCGTATTCACTTCAAAAGAATGTAAATGCTACACTTCCTTGCTAGGAAATACAGTTTGCAATTGCCTCCGTATCGAAGCAATAGAGATCTAATGCTTCTTAAATCGCGTTATCGCATCTTATTTCTATGTTTCGTGATGATATGATATTCATCGCGAAGTGGCAAGTAAACCTCGTATTTACTTCAAAAGAATGTAAATGCGACACTTCCTTGCTAGGAAATAGAGTTTGCAGATGTGTACGTAACGTAGCAATAGATTTCTAATGGTTCTTAAAACCATTATGATATCGCATCTCACTTCTATGTTTCATGATAAGATATAATATTCATTGCGAAGTGTCATGTATACCTCGCATACACTTCAAATGAATGTAAATGCGACACTTCGTTGCTAGGATATAGCGATGGCAAATTTCTACGTATCGAAGCAACAATGTACTAATGCTTCTTAAGACGAGATATCGCATCTCAATGCTATGTTTCACGAAAGGATATAATATTCTTTGAGAAGTGTCATGTACACCACGCATACGCTTCAAATGAATGTAAATGCGACATTTCCTTGCTAGGAAATAGCGTTTGCAGATGTCTACGTATAGAAGCAATAGGATTCTAATGCTTCTTAAAACGCGATATCGCATCACATCTCTATGTGTCATGATAAGATATAATATTCATTGTGGAGTGTTATGCATACCACGTATTCACTTCAAAAGAATGTAAGTGCGACACTTCCTTGCTGGGAAATAGCTTTTGCAGATGTCTACGTATCGTGGCAATAGAGTTCTAACGCTTCTTAGAACGCGAAATCGCATTTCATTTCTATGTTTCATGATAAGATATAAAATTCATTGCGAAGTGTCATGTATACCTCGTATTCACTTCAAAAAATGAAAATGCGACACTTCCTTGCTAGGAAATAGCGTTTGCAGATGTCTCCGTAACGAAGCAATAGAGTTCTAATGCTTCTTAAATCGCGATATCGCATCTCATTTCTATGTTTCGCGGTAAGGTATAATATTCACTATGGAGTGTTATCTATACCCCGTATTCACTTCAAAAGAATGTAAATGCCTCACTTCCTTGCTATTAAATATCGTTTGCAGATGTCTACGTATCGTAGCAATAGTGTTCTAATGCTTTTTAAATCGCGATATCGAATCTCATTTCCATGATTCATGATAAGATATAATATTCATTGCAAAGTGTCATGTATACCTCGTATTCACTTCAAAAGAATGTAAATGCGACACTTCCCTGCTAGGAAAAGACGTTTGCAGATGTCTACGTATCGTAGCACTAGAGTTCTAATGCTTCTCAAAACGCGATATCGCATCGCATTTCTATGTCTCATGATAATATATAATATTCATTGCGAAGTGTTATGTATTCCTCGTCCACACTTTAAATGAATGTAAATGCGACACTTCCTTTCTAGGAAATAACGTTTCCAGATATCTACGTATCGAAGCAATAGAGTTCTAATGCTTCTTATTTCGCGATATCGCATCTCATTTCTATGTTTCATGATAAGATATAATATTCATTGCGATGTGTCATGTATACCGTGTATTCACTTCAAAATAATGTAAATGCGACAGTTCCTTGCTAGGAAATAGCGTTTCCAGATGTCTAGGTATCGAAACAATAGAGTTCTAATGCTTCTTAAAACGCGAAATCGCTCCTCATTTCTATGTTTCATGATAAGATATAATATTCATTGTGGAGTGTTATGTATACCTCGTATTCACTTCAAAAGAATGTAAATGCGACACTTCCTTGCTAGGAAATAGCGTTTCCAGATGTCTACGTATCGAAATAATAGAGTTCTAATGCTTCGTAAAACGCGATATCGCATCTCATTACTATGTTTCATTATAAGATACAATATTCATTGCGAAGTGTCATGTACACCTCGCATACACTTCAAGTGAATGTAAATCCGACACTTCCTTTCTAGGAAACAGCGTTTCCAGATCTCTACGTATCGAAATAATACAGTTCTAATGCTTCTTAAATCGCGATATCGCAGCGCATTTCTATGTTTCATGATAAGATATAATATTCACTGTAGCGTGTTATGTATACCTCGTATTCACTTCAAAAGAATGTAAATGCGACACTTCCTTGCTAGGAAATAGCGTCTGCAGATGTCTACGTATCGAAGCAATAGGGTTCTAATGTTTATAAAACGAGATATCGCACCTCATTTCTGTTTTAGGATAAGATATAATATTCATTGCGGAGTGTCATGTATACTTCGTATTCACTTCAAATAAGTGTAACTGCGACAGTTCCTTCCTAGGAAGTAGCGTTTGCAGATGTCTACGTATCGAAGCAATAGAGTTCTAATGCTTCTTAAAACGCGATATCGCATCTCATTTCTATGTTTCCAGATAAGATATAATATCCATTGCAAAGTGTTGTGTATACATCGTATTCACTTCAAATGAATGTCAGTGCGACACATCCTTGCTATTAAATAGCGTTTGCAGATGACTACGTATCGTAGCAATAGATTACTAGTGCTTTCTAAATCGCGGTATCGCATCTCACTTCTACGTTTCAAGATAAGATATACTATTCATTGTGGAGTGTTATGTATAGCTCGCATTCACATCAAAAGTAGGTAAATGCGACACTTCCTTTCTAGGAAATAGCGTCTGCAGATGTCTACGTATCGTAGCAATAGTGTTCTAATGCTTCTTAAAACGCGATATCGCATGTCATTTCTATGTTTCATTATAAGATATAATATTCATTGCGAAGTGTCATGTATACCTCGCATACACTTCAAATGAATGCAAATGCGTCACTTCCTTGCTAGGAAATAGCGTCTGCAGATAGCTACGTAGTAATAGATTTCTAATGCTTCTTAAAACGCGATATCGCATCTCATTTATATGTTTCATGATAAGATATAGTATCCATTGCAAACTGTTGTGTATACCTCGTATACACTTCAAATGAATGTCAGTGCGACAAATCCTTGCTATTAAATAGCGTTTGCAGACGCCTACGTATCGTAGCAATAGATTACTAATGCTTCTTAAATCGCGATATCGCATCTCATTTCTATGTTTCATGATAAGATATAATATTCATCGCGAAGTGCCACATATACCTCGCATGCACTTCAAATGAATGTAAATGCGACACTTCATTGCTAGGAAATAGCGTTTGCAGATGTCTCCGTATCGAAGCAATAGAGTTCTAATGCTTCTTAAATTGCGATATCGCATTTCACGTCTGTGTTTCGTGATAAGGTAGAATATTCATTGTGGAGTGTTATGTATACCCCGTATTCACTTCAAATGATTGTAAATGCGACACTTCCTTGCTAGGAAATAGCGTTTGAAGGTGTCTATATATCGAAGCAATAGAGTTCTAATGCTTCCTAAAACGCAATATCGCATTTCATTTCTATGTTTCATGATAAGATATAATATGCTTTGCGAAGTGACATGTATACCTCACATACACTTCAAATGAATGTAAATGCCACTCTTCCTTTCTAGGATATAGCGATTGCAGATGTCTACGTATGGACGCAACAGATTTCTAATGCTTCTTAGAACGAGATATTGCATCTCACTCCTATGTTTTATGATAAGATATAATATTCATTGCGGAATGTCATGTATATCTCGTTTTCACTTCAAAAGAATGTAAATGCGACACTTCATTGGTAGGAAATAGCGTTTGCAGATGTCTACGTGTCGAAGCAATTGTGTTCTAATGCCTCTTAAAACGCGATATCGCAACTCATTTCTATGTTTCATGATAAGATATAATATTCACTGCCAAATGTCATGTATACCTCGCATACACTTCAAACGAATGTAAATGTGACACTTCCTGCCTAGGAAGTAGCGTTTGCAGATGTCTACGTATCGAACCAATAGAGTTCTAATGCTTCTTAAATCGCCATGTCGCATCTCATTTCTATGTTTCATGATAAGTTATGATATTCATGGTGGAGTGTTATGTATACATCGTATTCACTTCAAAAGAATGTAAATGCGACACTTCCTTGCTAGGAAATAACATCTGCAGGTATCTACGCATCGTAGCAATAGAGTTCTAATGCCGCTTAAATCGCGATATCGCATCTCATTTCTATGTATCATGATAAGATATAATATTCATTGTGCAGTGTAAGGTATATCTCGCATACATTTCAAATGAATGTAACTGCGACACTTCCTTGCTAGGATATAGCGATGGCAGATGTCTACGTATCGAAGCAACAGAGTTATACTGCTCCTTAAAACGAGATATCGCATCGCATTTCTATCTTTTACGATAAGATATAATATTCTTTGCGGAGTGTCATGTATGTCTCGTATTACTTTCAAAAGATTGTAAATGCGACACTTCCTTGCTAGGAAGTAGCGCCTGCAGATATCTACGTATCGTAGCAGTAGAGTTCTAATGCTTCTTAGAACGAGATATCGCATCTCATTTCTATGTTTGATGGTAAGGTATAATATTCGTTGCGAAGTCTTATGTATTCCCCGTCTACACTTCAAAAGAATGTAAATGCGGCACTTCCTTGCTAGGCAGTAGCGTTTGCAGATGTCTACATATCGAAGCAATAGATTTCCAATGCTTCTTAAAACGGGATATCGCATCTCATATCTATGTCACACGATAAGATATTATGTTCATTGCGAAGTGCTATGTATTCCTTATCTACGCTTCAAATGAATGTAAATGCGACACTTCCTTTGTAGGAAATAGCGTTTCCAGATGTCTACGTACCGAAGCAATAGAGTTCTAATGCATCTTAAAACGCGATATCGCATCTCATTTCTATGTTTCATGATAAGATGCAATATTCATTGCGAAGTCTCACGTATACCTCGCATACACTTGAAATGAATGTAAATGCGATACTTCCATGCTGGGAAATAGCGTTTGCAGATATCTACGTATCGAAGCAATAGAGTTCTAAAGCTTCTCAAAACGCGATATCCCAACTCACTCCTACGTTTCATGATAAGATAAAATATTCATTGTGCAGTGTTATGTAAATCTCGTCTACACTTCAAATGAATATAAATGAGACTCTTCCTTGCTAGGAAATAGCGTCTGCAGATATCTACGTATCGTTGCAATAGAGTTCTAATGCTCCTTGAATCGCCATATCGCATCTCATTTCTATGTTTTATGATAAGATATACTATTCATTGCGGAGTTTCATGTATACCTCGTATTCTCTTCAAAAGTATGTAAATACGACACTTCCTTGCTGGGAAATAGCGTTTGCAGATGTCTACGTATCGTAGCAATGGTGTTTTAATGCTTCTTAAAACACGATATCGCATCTCATTTCTATGTTTCATAATAAGATATAATATTAAATGTGAATTGTCATGTATACCTCGCAAACACTTCAACTGAATGCAAATGCGACACTTCCGTGCTAGGAAATAGCGATGGCAGATGTCTACGTATCGGAGCAATAGAGTTCCAATGCTTCTCAAATCGCGATATCGCATCTCATTTCTATGTTTCATGATAAGATATAATATTCATTGTGCAGTGTTATGTATACCTCGTATTGGCTTCAAAAGTATGTAAATGCGACACTTTCTTCCTAGGAGATAGTTTTGTCAGGTATCTACGTATCGAAGCAGTAGAGTTCTAATGCTGCTTAAATCGCGATATCGCATCTCATTTCTATGTTTCATGATGAGATATAATATTCATTGTGCAGTGTTATGTGTACCTCGTATTCGCTTCAAAAGAATGTAAATGCGACACTTTCTTGCTGGGAAATAGCGTTTGCATATGTCTACGTATCGTAGCAATAGGTATCTAATGCTGTTTAAATCGCGGTATCGCATCTCATTTCTATGTATCATGATAAGATATAACATTCATTGTGCAGTATTATGTATACCTCGTACTCGCTTCAAAATAATGTATATGCGACACTCCCTTGCTAGGAAATAGCGTTTGCAGATGTCTACGTATCGTAGCATTAGTGTTCTAATGCTTCCCAAACGCGATGTCGCATCTCATTTCTATGTTTCATGATAATATATAATAATCATTGCGAAGTGTCATGTATACCTCGCATATACTTCAAATGAATGTAAATGCGACACTCCCTTGCTAGGAAATAACGTTTGGAGATGTCTACGTATCGTAGCATTAGAGTTCTAATGCTTCTCAAAACGCGATATCGCATCTCATTCCTATGTTTCATGATAAGATATAATATTCATTGCGGAGTGTCATGTATACCTCGTATGCACTTCAATAGAATGTAAATGCGACACTTCCTTGCTAGGAAGTAGCGTTTGCACATGTCTAAGTATCGGAGAAGTAGAGTTCTATTTTCCCTTAAGTCGCGATATCGCACCTCATTTCTATGTTTAATGATAAGATATAATATTCATTGTGCAGTGTTATGTTTATCTCGTCTACACTTCAAATGAATGTAAATGCGGCACTTCCCTGCTAGGAATTAGCATTTGCAGATGTCTAGGTATCGAAGCATTAGAGTTCTAATGCTGCTCAAATCGCGATATCGCATCTCATTTCTATGCTTCATGATAAGATATAATATTCATTGCTAAGTGTCATGTATATCTCGTTTACACTTCAAATGAATGTAAATGCGACACTTCCTTGCTAGGAAATAGCGTTTGCAGATGTGTACGTATCGAAGTAGTAGAGTTCTAATGCATCTTAATTGGCGATATCGCATCTCATTTCTATGTTTCATGGTTAGATATAATATTCATTGTGCAGCGTTATGTATACCCCGTATTCACCTCAAAAGAATGTAAATGCGACACTTCCTTGCTAGGAAATAACGTTTCCAGATGTCTACGTATCGAAACAATAGATTCCTAATGCTGCTTATATCGCGATATCGCATCTCATTTCTATGTTTCATGATAAGATATAATATTCATTGTGCAGTGTTATGTATACCTCGTATTCGCTTAAAAAGAATGTAAATGCGACACTTCCTTGCTAGGAAATAGCGATTGCAGATATCTACGTATCATAGCATTAGAGTTCTAATGCTTCTTATATCGCGATATCGCATGTAATTTCTATGTTTCATAATAAGATACAATATTCTTTGTGCAGTGTTATTTATACCTCGTATTTACTTCAAAAGAATGATAATGCGTCACTTCCCTGCTAGGAAATAGCGTTTGCAGATGTCTACGTATCGTAGCAATAGTGTTCTAATGCTTCTTAAAGCGCGATATCTCATCTCATTTCCATGTTTCATGATAAGATATAATATTCATTGCGAAGTGTTATGTACTCCTCGTACTCACTTCAAAAGAATGTAAATGCGACACTTCCTTGCTAGGAAATAGCGTTTGCAGATGTCTACGTATCGTAGCAATAGTGTTCTAATGCTTCTTAAAGCGCGATATCTCATCTCATTTCCATGTTTCATGATAAGATATAATATTCATTGCGAAGTGTTATGTACTCCTCGTACTCACTTCAACTGAATGTAAATGCGACACTTCCTTGCTAGGAGATAACGCTTCGAGATGTCTACGTATCGAAGCAATAGAATTCTAACGCTTCTTAAAGCGCGATATCGCATCTCATTTCTATGTTTCGTGATAAGATATAATATTAAATGTGCAGTGTTATGTATACCTCGTATTCCTTTCAAAAGAATGTAAATGCGACAGTTCATTGCTCGGAAGTAGCGATTGCAGATGTCTACGTATCGAAGCAATAGAGTTCTAATGCTTCTTATATCGCAAGATCGAATCTCATATCTACGTTTCACGATAAGATATAATATTCATTGTGGAGTGTTATGTATATCTCGTATTCACTTCAAACGAACGTATATGCGACACTTCCTTCCTGGGCAATAGCGTCTGCAGATGTCTACCTATCGTAGCAATAGAGATCTAATGCTTCTTAAAACGCGATATCGCATCTCATTTCTATGCTTCATGATAAGATATAATATTCATTGTGCAGTGTCATGTATACCTTGTATTCCTTTCAAAAGAATGTAAATGCGACACTTCCTTGCTAGGAAGTAGCGTTTTCAGATGGCTACGTGTCGAAGCAGTAGAGTTCTTATGCTCCTTAAATCGCAATATCGCATTTCGTTTGTGTGTTCCATGATAAGATATAATATTCATTGCGCAGTGTCTTGTATTCCTCGCATATACTTCAAATGAATGTAAATGCGACACTTCCTTCCTAGGAAGTAACGTTTGCAGATGTCTACGTATCGAAGCAACAGAGTACTAATGCTTCATGAAACGAGATATCGCACCTCATTTCTATGTTTTATGATAAGATATAATATTCATTGTGCAGTGTTATGTATACCCTGCATTCACATCAAAAGACTGTAAATACGACACATGATTGCTAAGAAATAGCGTTTGCAGATGTCTACGTATCGTAGCAATAGAGTTCTAATGCTTCTTAAAACGCGACATCGCATCACATTTCTATGTTGCATGATAGGATATAATATTCATTGCGAAGTGCCACTTATGCCTCGTATACACTTAAAATGAATGTAAATGCGACACTTCATTGCTAGGAAATAGCGTTTGCAGATGTCTACGTATCTAAGCAATAGTGTTCTAATTCTTCTTAAAACGGGATACCGCATCTCATTCTTATTTATCATGATAAGATATAATATTCATTGCGAAGTGTCATGTGTACCTCGTATTCCCTTCAAAAGAATGTAAATGCCACACTTCCTTCCTAGGAAATAGCGTTTGCAGATGTACACGTATCGAAGCAATAGAGTTCTAATGCTTCTTAAAACGGGATATCGTATCTCAATTCTATGTCTCATGATAAGATACAATATTCATTGCGAAGTGTCATGTATACATCGTATTCACTTCAAAAGAATGCAAGTTCGACACTTCCTTGCTTGGAAATAACGTTTCCAGATGTCCACGTATCGAAGCAATAGAGTTCTAATGCTTCTTAAAACGCGAAATCGCATCTCATTCCTATGTCTCACGATAAGATATAATACAAATTGTGGAGTATTATGTGTACCTGGTATTCACTTCAAAAGAATGTAAATGCGACACTTCCTTGCTAGGATGTAGCGTTTGCAGATGTCTACGTATCGAAGCAATAGATATCCAATGCTTCTTAAAAGGCGAAATCGCTCCCCAATTATATGATTCACGAAAAGATATAATATTCATTGTGGATTGTTATGTATACCTCGTATTGACTTCAAAAGAATGTTAATGCGACACTTCCCTGCTAGGAAATAGCGTCTGCAGATGTCTACGTATCGTAGCAATAGAGTTCTAATTCTTCCTAAAACGCGATATCGCATCTCATTCCTATGTTTCACTATAAAATATAATAAGCATTGCGAAGTGTCATGTATACCTCGAATTCTCTTCAAAAGATTGTAAATACGACACTTCCTTGCTAGGATATAGCGATGGCAGACGTCTGCGTATCGAAGCAACAGAGTTATAATGCTTCTTAAAACGAGATATGGCATCTCATTTATATGTTTTATGATAAGATATAATTTTCATTGTGAAGTGTTATGTATACCTCGCATACACTACAAATGAATATAAATGCGACACTTCCTTGCTAGGAAGTAGCGTCTGCAGATGTCTACGTATCGAAGGGATAGAGTTCTAATGCTTCTTAAATCGCCATGTCGCATCTCATTTCTATGCTTCATGATAAGTTATGATATTCATTGTGGAGTGTTATGTATACCTCGCATTCACTTCAAAAGAATGTAAATGCGACACTTCCTTCCTAAGAAATAGCATCTGCAGATATCGACGAATCGTAGCAATGGTGTTCTAATGTTTCTTAAAACGAGATATCGCATCTCATTTCTATGTCTTAGGATAAGATATAATATTCATTGCGGAGTGTCATGTATATTTCGTATTCACTTCATATGAATGTAAATGCGACACTTCCTTGGTAGGAAATAGCGTTGGCAGATGTCTACGTTTCGAAGCAATAGAGATCCACTGCTTCTTAAATCGCGATATCGCACCTCATTTCTCAGTTTCATGATAAGATATATCATTCATTGCGAAGTGTCTTGTATACCTCGCATACACTTCAAATGGATGTAAATGCGACACTTCCTTGCTAGGAAATAGCGTTGGCAGATGTCTACGTTTCGAAGCAATAGAGATCTACTGCTTCTTAAATCGCATCTCATTTCTATGTTTCATGATAAGATATAATATTCATTGCGGAATGTTATCATAACCTCGTATTCACTTCAATAGAATTTAAATGCGACACTCCCTTGCTAGGAAATAGCGTTTGCAGATGTTGTCGTATCGTAGCATTAGTGTTCTAATGCTTCTCAAAATGCGATACCGCATCTCATTTCTATGTTTCACGATAATATATAATAATCATTGCGAAGTGTCATGTATACCTCGCATACACTACAAATCAATGTAAATGCGACACTCCCTTGCTAGGAAATAGCGTTTGCAGATGTCTACGTATTGTAGCAATAGAGTTCTAATGCTTCTTAAAACGCGATATCGCATCTCATTTCTATGTTTCTTGATAAGATATAATATTCATTGTGGAGTGTCAAGTATACCTCGTATTCACTCCAAAAGAATGTAATGCGACACTTCATTGCTAGGAAGTAGCCTTTGCAGATGTCTACGTATCGAAGCAATAGAGCTCTAATGCTCCTTAAAACGAGATATCGCATCTTATTTCTATGTTTCATGATAAGATATAATATTCATTGCGAAGTGTCATGCATACCTCGTATTCACTTCAAGAGAATGTAAATGCGGCACTCCCTTGCTAGGAAATAGCGTTTGCAGACGCCTACGTATCGAAGCAATAGAGTTCTAATGTTTCTTATATCGCGATACCGCATCACATTTCTATGTTTCCTGATAAGATATAATATTCATTGTGGAGTGTTATGTATACCTCGTTTTCACTTCAAAAGAATGTACATGCGACACTTCCTTGCTAGGAAATAGCGTCTGCAGATGTCTACGTATCGTAGCAATATGGTTCGAATGCTTCTTAAAACGAGATATAGCATCACATTTCTATGTTTCATTATAAGATATAATATTCATTGCGAAGTGTCATGTATACCTTGCATACACTTCAAATGAATGTAAATGCGACACGTCCTTGCTAGGAAATAGCGTTGGCAGATGTCTACGAATCGAAGCAATATGGTTCTAATGTTTCTTAAAACGAGATATCGCACCTCATTTCTATGTTTCATGATAAGATATAATGTTCATTGTGGAGTGTTATGTATACCTCGTATTCGCTTCAAAAGAATGTAAATGCGACACTTCCTTGCTGGGAAATAGCGTCTGCAGATGTCTACAGATCGTAGCAATAGAGTTCTAATTCTTCTTAAAACGCGATATCGCATCACATCTCTATGTGTCATGATAAGATATAATATTCATTGCGAAGTGTTATGTATACCTCGTATTCACTTCAAAAGAATGTAAATGCGACACTTCCTTGCTAGGAAAAAGCACCTCCAGATGTCTACGAATCGTAGAAATAGAGTTTTAATGCTTCTTAAAACGCGATATCGCATCTCTTTCCTATGTCGCATGATAAGATATATTATTCATTGCGAAGTGTTATGTATTCCTTGTCTACACTTCAAGTGAATGTAAATGCGACACTTCCTCCCTAGGAAATTACGTTTCCAGATATCTACGTATCGAAGCAGTAGATTTCTAATGCTTCTTATAACGCGACATCGCAACTCATTTCTATGTTTCACGATAAGATATAATATTAAATGTGGAGTGTTATGTATACCTCGTAATCACTTCAAAAAAATGTAAATGCGACACTTCGTTGCTAGGAGATAGCGTTTGTAGATGTCTACGTATCGAAGGAATAGAGTTCTAGTGCTCCATAAAACGAGATATCCCATCTCATTTCGTAATCATGATAAGATATAATATTCATTGCGGTGTTATGTGTGCCTCGTATACACTTCAAATGAATGTAAGTGCGACACTTCCTTGCTAGGAAATAGCGTTTGCAGATTTCTCCGTAACGGAGCAATAGGGTTCTAATGCTTCTTAAATCTCGATATTGCATCTCATTTCTATGTTTCGTGGTAAGGTATAATATTCATTGTGGAGTGTTATGTCTACATCGTATTCACATCAATAGAATGTAAATGCGACACTTCCTTGCTAGGTATTAGCGTTTCCAGGTATCTACGTATCGTAGCAATTGAGTTCAAATGTTTCTTAAAACGCGAAATCGCATCTCTCTTCTATGTTTCATGATAAGGTATAATATTCACTATGGAGTGTTATGTATACCCCGTATTCACTTCAAAAGAATGTAAATGCGATACTTCCTTGCTAGGAAATAGCGTCTGCAGATGTCTACGTATCGTAGCAATAGAGTTCTAATGCTTCTTCAAACGCGATACCGCTTCTCAGTTATATGCTTCATGATAAGATATAATATTCATTGTGGAGTGTTATGTATACCTCGTATTCACTTCAAAAGATTGTAAATGCGACACTTCCTTGCTAGGAATTAGCGTCTGTAGATGTCTAAGTATCGAAGCAATAGCGTTCTAATGCTTCTTAAAACGCGAAATCGCTCCTCATTTCTATGTTTCATGATAAGATATAATATTCATTGTGGAGTGTTATGTATACCTCGTATTCACTTCAAAAGATTATAAATGCGACACTTCCTTCCTAGGAAATAGCGTCTGTAGATGTCTACGTATCGAAGCAACAGTGTTATAATGCTTCTTAAATCGCCATATCGCATCTCATTTCTATGTTTCTTGATAAGATATAATATTCATTGCGAAGTGTCACATATACCTCGCATACAATTCAAATGAATGAAAATGCTACACTTCCTTGCTAGGAAATAGCGTTTGCAGATTTCTCCGTAACGGAGCAATAGGGTTCTAATGCTTCTTAAATCTCGATATTGCATCTCATTTCTATGTTTCGTGGTAAGGTATAATATTCATTGTGGAGTGTTATGTCTACATCGTATTCACATCAATAGAATGTAAATGCGACACTTCCTTGCTAGGTATTAGCGTTTCCAGGTATCTACGTATCGCAGCAATAGAGTTCAAATGCTTCTAAAAACGAGATATCGCATCCCATTTCTGTTTCGTGATAAAATATAATATTCATTGCGGAGTGTCATTTATACTTCGTATTCACTTCAAATGAATGTAAATGCGACACTTCCTTGCTAGGAAATAGCGTTTGGAGATATCTACGTATCGAAGCAATAAAGTTCTAATGCTTCTTAAATCGCGATATCGCATCCCATTTCTGTGTTTCATGATAAGATATAATATTCATTGCGAAGTGTCACTTATACCTCGCATACACTTTAATTGAATGTAAATGCGACACTTCCTTGCTAGGAAATAGCGTTTGCAGATGTCTACGTATCGTGGCAATAGAGTTCTAATGCTTCTCAAAACGCGATATCGCATCTCATTTCCATGTTTCATGATAAGATATAATATGCATTGCGAAGAGTCATGTGCTCCTCGTCTTCACTTCAAATGAATGTAAATGCGACACTTCCTTGCTGGGAAATAGAGTTTGCAGATGTCTACGTATCGTAGCATTAGAGTTCTAATCCTTCTTAGAACGCGATATCGCATCTCATTTCTATGAAACATGATAAAATATAATATTTAATGCGAAGTGTCGTGTATACCTCCCATACACTTCAAATGAATGTAAATGCGACACTTCCTTGCTAGGAAATAGAGATTGCAAATGTCTACGTATCGTAGCAAGCGTGTTATAATGCTTCTTAAAACGAGATATCGCATCTCATTTCTATGTTTTATGATAAGATATAATATTCATTGCGGAGTGTCATGTATACCTCGTATTCACTTCAATAGAATGTAAATGCGACTCTTCCTTGCTAGGAAATAGCGTCTGCAGATGTCTACGTATCGTAGCAATAGAGTTCTAGTGCTTTTTAAATCGCGATATCGCATCTCATTTCTAAGTTTCATGATAAGATATAATATTCATTGCGAAGTGTTATGTATACCTCGCATACACTTCAAATGAATGTAAATGCGACAGTTCATTGCTCGGAAGTAGCGATTGCAGATGTCTACGTATCGAAGCAATAGAGTTCTAATGCTTCTTATATCGCAAGATCGAATCTCATATCTACGTTTCACGATAAGATATAATATTCATTGTGGAGTGTTATGTATATCTCGTATTCACTTCAAACGAACGTATATGCGACACTTCCTTCCTGGGCAATAGCGTCTGCAGATGTCTACCTATCGTAGCAATAGAGATCTAATGCTTCTTAAAACGCGATATCGCATCTCATTTCTATGCTTCATGATAAGATATAATATTCATTGTGCAGTGTCATGTATACCTTGTATTCCTTTCAAAAGAATGTAAATGCGACACTTCCTTGCTAGGAAGTAGCGTTTTCAGATGGCTACGTGTCGAAGCAGTAGAGTTCTTATGCTCCTTAAATCGCAATATCGCATTTCGTTTGTGTGTTCCATGATAAGATATAATATTCATTGCGCAGTGTCTTGTATTCCTCGCATATACTTCAAATGAATGTAAATGCGACACTTCCTCGCCAGGAACTAGCGTTTGCAGATGTCTACGAATCGAAGCAATAGAGTTGTAATGCTTCTTAAATCGCGATATCGCATCTCACTTCTACGTTTCATGATAAGATATAATATTCATTGTGCAGTGTTATGTATATCTCGTCTACACTTCAAATGAATATAAATGCGACACTTCCTTGCTAGGTAATAGCGTTTCCAGATACCTACGTATCGTAGCAGTTGAGTTTAAATGTTTCTTAAAACGCGATATCGCATCTCTCTTCTATGTTTCATGATAAGGTATAATATTCATTGTGGAGTGTTATGTATACCACGTATTCACTTCAAAAGAATGTAAGTGCGACACTTCCTTGCTAGGGAATAGCGTCTGCAAATGTCTACGTATCGTAGCAATAGAGTTCTAATACTTCTAAAACGCGATATCGCATCTCATATCTATGTTTCGTGATAAGATATAATATTCATTGCGAAGTGTCATGAATACCCTGGATACACATCAAATGAATGTAAATGCGACACTTCCTTGCTAGGATATAGCGTCAGCAGATATCTACGTATCGTAGCAATAGAGTTCTAATGCTTCTTAAAACGGGATATCGCATCACATTTATATGTCCCATGATAAGATATAATATGCACTGCGAAGTGTCATGTATACCTCGTATTCACTTCAAAAAAATGTAAATGCGGTACTTGCTTGCTAGGAAGTAGCGTTTGCAGAAGTCTACGTATCGATGAAATAGAGTTCTAATTCTTCTTAGATCGCGATATCGCATCCCATTTCTATGTTTCATGACAAGATATAATATTCATTGCGAAGTGTTATGTATTTCTCGCCTACGCTTCAAATGAATGGAAATGCGACACTTCCTTGCTAGTAAATAGCGTTTGTAGATACCTACGTACCGTAGCAATAGAGTTCTAATGCTTCTTAAATCGCGAGATCGCATCTAATTTCTATGTTTAATGATAAGATATGATACCCATAGTGCAGTGTTATATATACCTCGTATTCACTTCAAATGAACGAAAATGCGACACTTCCTTGCAAGGAAATAGTATTTGCAGTTGTCTACGTATCGAAGCAATAGATTTCTAAGGCTTCTTAAAACGGGATATCGCGTCTCATTTCTATGTCTCATGAAAAGATATAATACTCATTTCGAAGTGTTATGTATATCTCGTCTACACTTCAAATGAATGTAAATACGTCAGTTCCTTGCTAGGAAATAGCGTCTGTAGATGTCTACGTATCGAAGCAATAGAGTTCTAATACTTCTAAAACGCGATATCGCATCTCATATCTATGTTTCGAGATAAGATATAATATTCATTGCGAAGTGTCGTGAATACCCTGGATACACATCAAATGAATGTAATTGCGACACTTCCATGCTAGGAAATAGCGTCTGCAGATATCTACGTAACGTAGCAATGGAGTTCTAATGCTTCTTAAATCGCCATATCGCATCTCATTTCTATGTTTCATGATCAGATATAATATTCATTGTGGTGTTTTATGTATACATCGTACTTACTTCAAAAGATTATAAATGCGACACTTCCATGCTAGGAAATAGCGTCTGCAGATATCTACGTAACGTAGCAATGGAGTTCTATTGCTTCTTAAAACGCGATATCGTATCTCATTTCTATGTTTCATGATAAGATATAATACTCATTTCGAAGTGTTACGCATACCTCGTATACACTTCAAATGCATGAAAGTGCTAGATTTCCTTGAGAGGAAGCAGCGCTTGCAGTTGTCTACGTATCGAAGCAATAGAGTTCCGATGCTTCTTAAATTGCGATATCGCATCTCATTTCTATGTTTCATGATAAGATATAATATTCATTGTGGTGTTTTATGTATACATCATATTTACTTCAAAAGATTGTAAATGCGACACTTCCATGCTAGGAAATAGCGTCTGCAGATGTCTACGTATCGAAGCAATAGAGTTCTAATGCTTCTTAAATCGCCATATCGCATCTCATTTCTATGTTTCACGATCAGATATAATATTCATTGTGGTGTTTTATGTATACATCGTATTTACTTCAAAAGATTGTAAATGCGACACTTCCTTCCTAGGAAATAGCGTCTGCAGATGTCTACGTATCGTAGTAATAGAGTTCTAATGCTTCTTAAAACGCCATATCGCATATCATTTCTATGTGTCATGATAAGAAATAATATTCATTCAGGAGTGTTATGTAAACCTCGTATTCACTTCAATAGATTGTAAATGCGACACTTCCTTCCTAGGTAATAGCGTCAGCAGATGTTTACGCATCGAAGCAATAGAGTTCTAATGCTTCTTAAAACGCGAAATCGCTCCTCATTTCTATGCTTCATGATAAGATATAATATTCATTGTGGAGTGTCATGTATACCTCGCATACACTACAGAAGAATGTAAATGCGACACTTCCTTGCTAGGAAATAGCGTTTGAAGATGTCTACGTATCGTAGCATTAGGGTTCTAATGCTTCTCAAAACGCGATATCGCATCTGATTTCTATGTTTCATGATAAGATGTAATATTCGAATGTATATGCTTCCTTGCTAGGAAGTAGCGATTGCAGATTTCTACGTATCGAAGCAACAGATTTCTAATGCTTCCTAAATCGCCATATCGCATCTCATTTCTATGTTTCTTGATAAGATATAATATTCATTGTGTAGTGTTATGTATACCTCGTATTCAATTCAAAAGATTGAAAATGCGGCACTTCCTTGCTAGGAAATAGCGTCTGTAGATGTCTACGTCTCGAAGCAATAGTGTTCTATTGCTTCTTAAAACGCGATATCGCATCACATTTCTATGTTTCATGATAAGATAAAATATTCATAGCGAAGTGTCATGTATACCACGCATACACTTCAAATGAATGTAAATGCGACACTTCCTTCCTAGGAAGTAACGTTTGCAGATGTCTACGTATCGAAGCAACAGAGTACTAATGCTTCATGAAACGAGATATCGCACCTCATTTCTATGTTTTATGATAAGATATAATATTCATTGTGCAGTGTTATGTATACCCTGCATTCACATCAAAAGACTGTAAATACGACACATGATTGCTAGGAAATAGCGTTTGCAGATGTCTACGTATCGTAGCAATAGAGTTCTAATGCTTCTTAAAACGCGACATCGCATCACATTTCTATGTTGCATGATAGGATATAATATTCATTGCGAAGTGCCACTTATGCCTCGTATACACTTAAAATGAATGTAAATGCGACACTTCATTGCTAGGAAATAGCGTTTGCAGATGTCTACGTATCTAAGCAATAGTGTTCTAATTCTTCTTAAAACGGGATACCGCATCTCATTCTTATTTATCATGATAAGATATAATATTCATTGCGAAGTGTCATGTGTACCTCGTATTCCCTTCAAAAGAATGTAAATGCCACACTTCCTTCCTAGGAAATAGCGTTTGCAGATGTACACGTATCGAAGCAATAGAGTTCTAATGCTTCTTAAAACGGGATATCGTATCTCAATTCTATGTCTCATGATAAGATACAATATTCATTGCGAAGTGTCATGTATACATCGTATTCACTTCAAAAGAATGCAAGTTCGACACTTCCTTGCTTGGAAATAACGTTTCCAGATGTCCACGTATCGAAGCAATAGAGTTCTAATGCTTCTTAAAACGCGATATCGCATCTCATTCCTATGTTTCACTATAAAATATAATAAGCATTGCGAAGTGTCATGTATACCTCGAATTCTCTTCAAAAGATTGTAAATACGACACTTCCTTGCTAGGATATAGCGATGGCAGACGTCTACGTATCGAAGCAACAGAGTTATAATGCTTCTTAAAACGAGATATGGCATCTCATTTATATGTTTTATGATAAGATATAATTTTCATTGTGAAGTGTTATGTATACCTCGCATACACTACAAATGAATATAAATGCGACACTTCCTTGCTAGGAAGTAGCGTCTGCAGATGTCTACGTATCGAAGGGATAGAGTTCTAATGCTTCTTAAATCGCCATGTCGCATCTCATTTCTATGCTTCATGATAAGTTATGATATTCATTGTGGAGTGTTATGTATACCTCGCATTCACTTCAAAAGAATGTAAATGCGACACTTCCTTCCTAAGAAATAGCATCTGCAGATATCGACGAATCGTAGCAATGGTGTTCTAATGTTTCTTAAAACGAGATATCGCATCTCATTTCTATGTCTTAGGATAAGATATAATATTCATTGCGGAGTGTCATGTATATTTCGTATTCACTTCATATGAATGTAAATGCGACACTTCCTTGGTAGGAAATAGCGTTGGCAGATGTCTACGTTTCGAAGCAATAGAGATCCACTGCTTCTTAAATCGCGATATCGCACCTCATTTCTCAGTTTCATGATAAGATATATCATTCATTGCGAAGTGTCTTGTATACCTCGCATACACTTCAAATGGATGTAAATGCGACACTTCCTTGCTAGGAAATAGCGTTGGCAGATGTCTACGTTTCGAAGCAATAGAGATCTACTGCTTCTTAAATCGCATCTCATTTCTATGTTTCATGATAAGATATAATATTCATTGCGGAATGTTATCATAACCTCGTATTCATTTCAATAGAATTTAAATGCGACACTCCCTTGCTAGGAAATAGCGTTTGCAGATGTTGTCGTATCGTAGCATTAGTGTTCTAATGCTTCTCAAAATGCGATACCGCATCTCATTTCTATGTTTCACGATAATATATAATAATCATTGCGAAGTGTCATGTATACCTCGCATACACTACAAATCAATGTAAATGCGACACTCCCTTGCTAGGAAATAGCGTTTGCAGATGTCTACGTATTGTAGCAATAGAGTTCTAATGCTACTTAAAACGCGATATCGCATCTCATTTCTATGTTTCTTGATAAGATATAATATTCATTGTGGAGTGTCAAGTATACCTCGTATTCACTCCAAAAGAATGTAATGCGACACTTCATTGCTAGGAAGTAGCCTTTGCAGATGTCTACGTATCGAAGCAATAGAGCTCTAATGCTCCTTAAAACGAGATATCGCATCTTATTTCTATGTTTCATGATAAGATATAATATTCATTGCGAAGTGTCATGCATACCTCGTATTCACTTCAAGAGAATGTAAATGCGGCACTCCCTTGCTAGGAAATAGCGTTTGCAGACGCCTACGTATCGAAGCAATAGATTTCTAATGTTTCTTATATCGCGATACCGCATCACATTTCTATGTTTCCTGATAAGATATAATATTCATTGTGGAGTGTTATGTATACCTCGTTTTCACTTCAAAAGAATGTACATGCGACACTTCCTTGCTAGGAAATAGCGTCTGCAGATGTCTACGTATCGTAGCAATATGGTTCGAATGCTTCTTAAAACGAGATATAGCATCACATTTCTATGTTTCATTATAAGATATAATATTCATTGCGAAGTGTCATGTATACCTTGCATACACTTCAAATGAATGTAAATGCGACACGTCCTTGCTAGGAAATAGCGTTGGCAGATGTCTACGAATCGAAGCAATATGGTTCTAATGTTTCTTAAAACGAGATATCGCACCTCATTTCTGTTTTAGGATAAGATATAATATTCATTGCGGAGTGTCATGTACACTTCGTATTCGCTTCAAATGAATGTAAATGCGTCACTTCCTTGCTAGGAAGTAGCGTTTGCAGATGTCTACGTATCGAAGCAATAGAGTTCTAATCCTTCTTAAATCGCGATATCGCATCTCATTTCTATGTTTCATGATAAGATATAATGTTCATTGTGGAGTGTTATGTATACCTCGTATTCACTTCAAAAGAATGTAAATGCGACACTTCCTTGCTGGGAAATAGCGTCTGCAGATGTCTACAGATCGTAGCAATAGAGTTCTAATTCTTCTTAAAACGCGATATCGCATCTCATTTCAATGTTTCATGATAAGATACAATATTCATTGCGAAGTGTCTTGTATACCTCGCATACGCTTCAACTGAATGTAAATGCGACACTACCTTGCTAGGAAATAGCGTTTGCAGATGTCTACGTATAGAAGCAATAGGATTCTAATGCTTCTTAAAACGCGATATCGCATCACATCTCTATGTGTCATGATAAGATATAATATTCATTGCGAAGTGTTATGTATACCTGGTATTCACTCCAAAAGAATGTAAATGCGACACGTCCTTGCTAGGAAAAAGCACCTCCAGATGTCTACGAATCGTAACAATAGAGTTCTAATGCTTCTTATAACGCGATATCGCATATCTATCCTATGTCGCATGATAAGATATATTATTCATTGCGAAGTGTTATGTATTACTCGTCTACACCTCAAGTGAATGTAAATGCGACACTTCCTCTCTAGGAAATTACGTTTCCAGATATCTACGTATCGAAGCAATAGAGTTCTAATGCTTCTTATAACGCGACACCGTATCTCATTTCTATGTTTCACGATAAGATATAACATTTAATGCGGAGTGCTATGTATACCTCGTATTCACTTCAAAAAAGTGTAAATGTCACACCTCCTTGCTAGGAAATAGCGTATGTAGATGTCTACGTATCGAAGGAATAGAGTTCTAATGCTTCTTAAAACTTGATATCGCATCTCATTTCTATGTTTCACAGTAAGATATAATATTCATTGCGAAGTGTCATGTATACCTCGTATTCACTTCAAAAGAACGTAAATGCGACACTTCCTTGCTAGTTAATAGCGTTTCCAGGTTTCTACGTATCGTAGCAATTGTGTTCAAATGTTTCTTAAAACGCGATATCGCATCTCGCTTCTATGTTTCAAGATAAGATATAATATTCATTGTGGAGTGTTATGTATAATTCGTTTTCACTTCAAAAGAATGTAAATGGGACACTTCCTGGCTAGGAAATGGAGTTTGCAGATGTCTACGTATCGCAGAAATTGGTTTCTAACGCTTCTTAAAACGCGATATCGCATCTCATTTCTATGTGTCACGATGAGATATAATATTCATTGCAAAGTGTTATGTATACCTCGTATTCACTTCAAAAGAATGTAAATGCGACACTTCCTTGCTAGGAAATAGAGTTTCCAGATGTCTACGTATCAAAACAATAGGGTACTTATGCTTCTTATAACGAGACTTCGCATCTCATTTCTATGTTTCGTGATAAGGTATAATATTCATAGCGACGTGTCATGTATACCTCATATTCACGTCAAAAGAATGTGAATGCGACACTTCCTTGCTAGGAAATAGCGTTTCCAGATGTCTACGTATCGAAGCAATAGAGTTCCAACGCTTCTTAAAACGCGAAATCGCTCTTCATTTCTATGTTTAATGATAATATATAATATTCATTGTGCAATGTTATTTATACCTCGCATTCACTTCAAAAGAATGTAAATGCGACACTTCCTTGCTAGGAAATAGCGTTTGCAGATTTCTGCGTATCGTAGCATTAGATATCTGTTGCATCTCAAAACGCGATATCGCATCTCATTTCTATGTTTCATGATAAGATATAATATTTATTGCGAAGTGTCACGTATACATCGCATACACTTCAAATGAATGTAATTGCGACACTTCCTTGCTAGGAAGTAGCGTTTGCAGACGTCTACGTATCGAAGCAATAGATTTCTAATGCTTCTTGAAACGAAACATCGCATCTCATTTCTATGCTTCATGATAAGAAATAATATTCATTGCGAAGTTTCATGTATTCCTCGTATTCACTTCAAATGAACGTAAATGCGACACTTCCTTGCTAGGAAATAGCGTTTGCAGATTTCTGCGTATCGTAGCATTAGATTTCTATTGCATCTCAAAACGCGATATCGCATCTCATTTCAATGTTTCATGATAAGATATAATATTTATTGCGAAGTGTCACGTATACATCGCATACACTTCAAGTTAATGTAAATGCGACACTTCCTTGCTAGGAAATAGCGTTTGCAGACGCCTACGTATCGAAGCAATAGAGTTCTAATGCTTCTTGAAACGGGATATCGCATCTCATTTCTATGCTTCATGATAAGAAATAATATTCATTGCGAAGTTTAATGTATTCCTCGTATTCACTTCAAATGAATGTAAATGCGACACTTCCTTGCTAGGGAATAGAGTTTGCAGATGTCTACGTATCGTAGCAAGCGTGTTATAATGCTTCTTAAAACGAGATATCGCTTCTCATTTCTATGTTTCATGACAACATATAATATTCATTGCGAAGTGTTATGTATACCTCGCATAAACCTCAAATGAATGCAAATGCGACACTTCCTTGCCAGGAAATAGCGATTGCAAATGTCTACGAATCGAAGCAATAAAGTTCTAAAGTTTCTTGAAACGGGATATCGCATCTCATTTCTATGTTTCATGATAATATATAATATTCATTGTGCAATGTTATGTATACCTCGCATTCACTTCAAGAGAATGTAAATGCGGCACTTCCTTGCTAGGAAATAGCGTTTGCAGACGCCTACGTATCGAAGCAAGAGAGTTCTAATGCTTCTTGAAACGGGATATCGCATCTCATTTCTATGCTTCATGATAAGAAATAATATTCATTGCGAAGTTTCATGTATTCCTCGTATTCACTTCAAACGAATGTAAATGCGACACTTCCTTGCTAGGATATAGCGTCTGCAGATTTCTGCGTATCGTAGCATTAGGTTTCTATTGCATCTCAAAACGCGATATCGCATCTCATTTCTATGTTTCATGGTAAGATATAATATTTATTGCGAAGTGTCACGTATGCATCGCATACACTTCAAATGAATGTAAATGCGACACTTCCTTGCTGGGAAATAGCTTTTGCAGACGCCTACGTATCGAAGCAATAGGGTTCTAATGCTTCTTGAAACGGAATATCGCATCTCATTTCTATGCTTCATGATAGGAAATAATATTCATTGCGAAGTTTCATGTATTCCTCGTATTCACTTCAAATGAATGTAAATGCGACACTTCCTTGCAAGGAAATAGAGTTTGCAGATGTCTACGTATCGTAGCAAGCGTGTTATAATGCTTCTTAAGGCGAGAGATCGCTTCTCATTTCTATGTTTCATGACAACATATAATATTCATTGCGAAGTGTTATGTATACCTCGCATACACTTCAAATGAATGTAAATGCGACGCTTCCTTGCTAGGAAATAGAGTTTGCAGATGTCTACGTATCGAAGCAATAGCGTTCTAATGCTTCTTGAAACGGGATATCGCATCTCATTTCTATGTTTCTTGATAAGATATAATATTCATTGCGAAGTTTCATGTATTCCTCGTATTCACTTCAAATGAATATAAATGCGACACTTCCTTGCTAGGAAATAGAGTTTGCAGATGTCTACGTATCGAAGCAATAAAGTTCTAATGCATCTTACATCGCGATATCGCATCTCATTTCTATGTTTCATGATAATATATAATATTCATTGTGCAATGTTATTTATACCTCGCATTCACTTCAAAAGCATGTAAATGCGACACTTCCTTGCTAGGAAATAGCGATTGCAGATGTCTACGTATCGAAGCAATAAAGTTCTAATGCATCTTATATCGCGATATTGCATCTCATTTCTATGTTTCATGATAATATATAATATTCATTGTGCAATGTCATGTATACCTCGCATTCATTTCAAAAGTATATAAATGCGACACTTCCTTGCTAGGAAATAGCATTTGCAGATGTCAACGTATCGTAGCAATAGAGTTCTAATGCTTCTTAAAACGAAATATCGCATCTCATTCCTATGTTTCATGGTGAGATATATTATTCATTGCGAAGTGTCACGTTTACCTCGCATACACTTCAAATGAATGTAAATGCGACACTTCCTTGCTGGCAAATAGCGTGATGCAGATGTCTACTTATCGAAGCAATAGAGTTCTAGTGCATCTTAAAACTTGATATCGCATCACATTTCTATATCTTATGATAAGATATAATATTCATTGCGAAGTGTTATGTGTTCCTCGTCTACACTTCAATTGAATGTATATGCGACACTTCCTTTCTAGGAAAATACGTTTCCAGATGTCTACGTATCGAAGCAATATAGTTCTAATGCTTCTTAAAACGCGATATCGCATCTCGTTGCTACGTTGCATGATAAGATATAATATTCATTGCGAAGTGGCATGTATACCTCGCATACACATCAAATGAATGTAAATGCGACACTTCCTTGCTAGGAAGTAGTGTCACGTCCTGGCGAACAAATTATTCGTATCCCAGGAGGCTGTATGACACAAGCCTTTTAGTCGAAAATTCGGTCCGGTATAAAACGCGTATGACCGGGTTCGTCGATTCTGGCAAGACGCGGGCACCGTAAACAATCGCGAACGCGTGTAAGGAGGGATTCTACTTACCTTCCGCTGATTTCCCTCTTCTACTTTCAGATGTGGCGATCGTCGAGTGTCGTTTTCGGGAAAGGAGTCGGCGTACGGCTGGCTGAAATCGGCGTTGTGACGGTGGAGCTGCGATGAATGTCGCCGTCCGTCGATGAACGAAGAATTCTGGCGTTTCACCAACGTATTCCGCACGAGATAATGGATTAAATTCTTCCTCCCGGCGCGAAGAGTTCGTTTATAAACACTCAAGTTGTTGCGAACTTGGAAGAATTTGTATTAAAATATAATTGAATTTAGAAATGGAGTTGGAATGAACTAGAACTTGATGTGGTAGAAGAATAATATAGTATATTCTAAATCAAAGAGTACAAGAACAATTATTTCTAAGTATTAAGACTAGGTTAACTATGAATTAGGAATTAGAACAAAGACTTTAGAACTAGGAACCTCATCGAGGCTGCCCGACGGCCCTAAGGCGCGACTTGGAAGAGACTTGGAATTGGAAGTGCCCGAAGGCGAGATAGAACTGTACCGTACTGAAGGTACTGACTGACTGTGTCTCCCAAGATGCGTCTGCGACCTCCTCGACTCTCGGAGCGCTTCGGTCGCGTGCGAACGAAGGTGGGAGTATGTGGACGCCCGAGTGGGGTCTCGGCGTTGCGTGGTGCGGTTAGCGGCGCGTGCCGCTGAGGCGGTCGCGTTCTCGCGCGTCGCGGGTTACTTAATTAGCGCAACTTATGAATATAGAGATACAAGTATGAAATTAGGAATTACGCATTAAATGTAACATGTGTGTTGTTTGTGTCGTTATAAAGTAGTGTCGTGTAAATTCTATGAGCTAGGAATACAGAGCTTAGAATGTAGGAGTATATATATAATGTTAATTAATAATCTTAGAAATAGTATTTTGGGCATGGCAGATCTGGGATGGTGAAATCGTAGAGTCCTTTGTACGGTGAAGGTTCCCGTCGTCGGATCTCGTGGAGGTTGATTCTCCTGGTACGTCCCTGGAGTGAGCGAGAGGGCGAGTTTCCCTGCAGGTAAGAGTGAGACGGTGGATGGCACCTTGAGTGGGAGCGAGACAGCGCACATGGTCCTTGGTGCGAGCGAGATGACGCACGAGGTCCTTGGTGCGAGTGAGACAGAATGTGTTGCCCTTGGAGCGAGGGAGAAGGCGAACACCTCTGCGGGTGCGAGTGAGACAGAGGGTAGGTCCCCTGGAGTGAGAGAGACGGCGAGTTGCGCCTGGGTGTTGCAGGTGGTCCAGGCGCGTGAGGGTGGTTGCTGTGGTGCGTTGACAGGGTGGCAGGCGGCACGCCTGACGTCACAGTAGCGTTTGCAGATATCTACGTATCGAAACAGTAGAGTCCTAATGCTTCTCAAAACGCGATATCGCATCTCATTTCTATGTCTCATGACGAGATATAATATTCATTGCGAATTGTCATGAGTACCTCGTATTCACATCAAACGAATGTAAATGCCTCACTTCCTTGCTAGGAACCAGCGTTTCCTGATATCTACGTATCGAAATAATAGTGTTCTAATGCTTCTTAAAACAAGATATCGCAACTCATTACTATGTTTCATGAGAAGATATAATATACATTGCGAAGTGTCATGTATACCTCGTATTCACTTCAAGAGAATGTAAATGCGATACATCCTTGCTAGGAAATAGCGTTTACAGATGTCTACGTATCGAAGCAACAGAGTTCTAATGCTTCATAAAACGGGATATCGCATTCCATTTCTATGTTTCATGGTAAGATATAATATTCATTGCGAAGTGTCATGTATACCTCGTATTCACTTCAAAACAATGTAAACGCGACACTTCCTTGGTAGGAAATAGCGTTTCCAGATATCTACGTATCGTAGCAATAGTGTTCTAATGCTTCTCAAAGCGCGATATCGCATCTCATTTCTATGTTTCATGATAAGATATAATATTCATTACGAAGTGTTATGTACTCCTCGTCTACACTTAAAAAGAATGTAAATGCGACTCTTCCTTGCTAGGAAATAGCTTTTCCAGATGTCTACGTATCGAAGAATTAGAGTTCTAATGCATCTTAAAACGAGATATCGCATCTCATATCTACGTTTCATGATAAGATATAATATTCATTGCGAAGTGTCATGTATACCTCGTATTCACTCCAAAAGAAAGTGAATGCAACACTTCCTTGCTAGGAAATAGCGTTTCCAGATTTCTACATATTACAGCAATAGGGTTCTAATGCTTCTTAGATCGTGATGTCGCATCTCATTTCTGTGTTTCATGACAGGATATAATATTCATTCTGGAGTGTTATGTATACTTCGAATTCACTTCAAAAGAATGTAATAGCGACACTTCCTTGCTATTAAATAGCGCTTGCAGATGTCTACGTATCACAGCAATAGGGTTCTAATGCTTTCTAAAACGGGATATCGCATCTCATTTCTATGTTTCATGAAAAGATATAATATTCAATGTGGAGTGTTATGAATACCTCGTATTCAGTTCAAAAGAATGTAAATGCGACACTTCCTGGCTATGAAATAGCGTCTGCAGATGTGTACGTATCGTAGCAATAGAATTCTAGTGCTTCTTAAACCGTCATATCGCATCACACTTCTATGTTTCATGATAAGATATAATATTCATTGCGAAGTGTCATGTATACTTCGCATACACTTCAAATGAATGTAAATGCGACACTTCCTTGCTAGGAGATAATGTTTGCAGATGTCTAGGTATCGAATCAATAGAGTTCTAATGATTCTTAAATCGCGATATCGCATCTCATTTCTATGTTTCATGATAATATATAATAATCATTGTGCAGTGTTATGTTTACCTCGTATTCATTTCAAGAGAATGTAAATGCGAAACTTCCTTGCTAGGAAATAGCGTTTGCAGATGTCTACGTATCGAAGCAATAGAGTACTAATGCTTCTTAATTCGCGATATCGCATCTCATTTATATGTTTCATGACAAGATTTAATATTAATTGCGGAGTGTCATGTTTACCTCGCATACACTTCAAATGAATGTAAATGCGACACTTCCTTGCTAGGAAATTGCGTTGGCAGATGTCTACGTTTCGAAGCAATAGAGTTCTAATGCTCCTTAAATCGCGATGTCGCATCTCATTTCTATGCTTCATGATAATATATAATATTCATTGTGCAGTATTACGTATATCTCGTCTACACTTCAAATGAATGTAAATGCGACACTTCCTTGCTAGGAAATAGCGTTTGCTGGTGTCTACTTATCCTATCATTAGAGTTGTAATGCTTCTCAAAACGCGATATCACATCTCATTTCTATGTTTCATGATAAGATATAATATTCCCTGCGAAGTGTCATGTATAGCACGCATACACTTCAAATGAATTTAAATGCGACACTTCCTTGCTAGCAAATAGCGTTTGCAGACGTCTACGTAACGTAGCATTAGGATTCTAATGCTTCCAAGACGCGATATCGCATCTCATTTCTATGTGTCGTGATAATATGTAATATTCATTGCGAAGAGTCATTTATACCTCGCATACACTTCTAATGAATGTAAATGCAACACTTCCTTGCAAGGAAGTAGCGTTGGCAGATGTCTACGTATCGAAGCAATTGAGCTCTAATGCTTCCTAAAACGAGATATCGAATCTCATTTCAATGTTTCATGATAAGATATAAAATTCAATGTGCAGTGTTATGTATACCTCGTATTCACTACAAATGAATGTAAATGCGACACTTCCTCTCTAGGAATTGTCGTTTCCAGATGTCTACGTATCGTAGCAATAGAGTCCTAATGCTTCTTGAAACCCGATATCGCATCTCCATTCTATGTTTCATGATAAGATATAATATTCATTGCGAAGTGTCATGTATACCTCGCATACACATCAAATGAATATAAATGCGGCACTAGCTTGCTAGGAAATAGGGATCAGAGATGTCTACGTATCCAAGCAACAGCGTTCTAATGCTTCTTAAAACGAGATATCCCATCTCATTTCTATCTTTTATGATAAGATATAATATTCATTGTGCAGTGTTATGTATACCTCGTATTCGCTGCAATAGAATGTAAATGCGACACTTCCTTGCTTGGAAATAGCGTTTGCAGATATCTACGTTTCGTAGCATTAGAGTTCTAATCCTTCTTAGAACGCGATATCGCATCTCATTTCTATGAATCATGATAAGATGTAATATTCATTGCGAAGTGTCTTGTATACCACCCATACACTTCAAATGAATGTAAATGCGACACTTCCTTGCTAGGAAATAGCGATGTGAGATGTCTACGTATCGAAGCAATAGGGTTCTAGTGCTTCTTAAATCGGGATATCGCCACTCATTTCTATGTTTCATGATAAGATATAATATTCATTGTGCAGTGTTATGTATACCTCGTATTCACTGCAATAGAATGTAAATGCGACACTTCCTTGCTTGGAAATAGCGTTTGCAGATGTCTCCGTACCGAAGCAATAGGGTTCTAATGCTTCTTAAATCGGGATATCGCATATCATATCCATGTTTCATGATAAGATATAACATTCATTGCGAAGTGTCATGTACACCTGGCACACACTTCAAATGAATGTAAATGCGACACTTCTTTCTAGAAAATTACGTTACCAGATGTCTACGTATCGAAGCCAAGGAATACTAATGCTTCTTAAATCGCGATATCGCATCTCATTTCTATGTTTCATGATAAGATATAATATTCATTTCAAAGTGTCATGTATACCTTGGATACACTTCATATGAATGTAAATGCGACACTTCCATGCTAGGAAGTAGCGTTTGCAGATGTCTACGTATCGATGCAATAGGGTTCTAATGCTTCTTAAGAAGAGATATCGCATCACATTCCTATGTACCATGATAAGATATAATATTCATTGCGAAGTGACATGTATACCTCGCATAAACTTCAAGAGAATGTAAATGCGACACTTCCTTGCTAGGAAATAGCGTTTGCAGATGTACACGTATCGAAGCAATAGAGTTCCAATGCTTCTTACATCGTCATATCGCATCTCATTTCTATGTTTTATGATGAGATATAATATTCATTGCGAAGTGTCATGTCCACCTCGCATAAACTTCAAATGAAACTAAATGTGATTCTTCCTTGCTAGGAAGTAGCGTATGCAGATGTCTACGTATCGTAGCATTAGGGTTCCAATGCTTCTCAAAACGAGATATCGCACCTCATTTCTATGTCTCATGATAAATATAATATTCATTGCGATGTGTTTTGTATACCTCGCATACACTTCAAGTGAATGTAAATGCGACACTTTCTTGCTAGGAAATAGCGTCTGCCGATATCTACGTATCGTAGCAATAGGTTTCTAATGCTTCTTAAAACGCGATATCGCATCTAATTTCTACGTTTCATTACAAGATATAATATTCATTGCGAAGTGTCATGCATACCTCGCATACACTTCAAATGAATGTAAATGCGACACTTCCTTGCTAGGAAATAGCGTTGGCAGATGTCTACGTATCGAAGCAATAGAGTTCTAATGCTGCTTAAATCGCGATATCGCATCTCATTTCTATGTTTCATGGAAAGATATAATATTCATTGTGCAGTGTTATGTAAACCTCGTATTCGCTTCAAAAGAATGTAAATGCGACACTTCCTTGCTAGGAAATAGCGTTTGCAGATGTCTACGTATCGTATCATTAGGGTTCTAATGCTTCTTAGATCGCGATATCGCATCTCATTTCTATGTTTCATGATAAGATATAATATTCATTGTGCAGTGATATGTATATCTCGTCTACGCTTCAAAAGAATGTGAATGCGACACTTCCTTGCTAGGAAATAGCGTCTGCAGATGCCTACGTATCGTAGAAGTAGAGTTCTAATTCTTCTTAAAACGCGATATCGCATCTCATTTGTATGTTTCATGATAAGGTACAATATTGATTGCGAAGTGTCATGTATACCTCGTATTCATTTCAAAACAATGTAAATGCGACACTTGCTTGCTAGGAAATAGCGTTTGCAGATGTCTACGTATCGAAGCAATAGATTTCAAATGCATCTAAAATCGCAATATCGCATCTCATGACTATGTTTCATGATAAGATATAATATTCACTGCGGATTGTCATGTATACGGCGTATTCACTTCTAGTGAATGTAAATGCTACACTTCCCTGCTAGGAAATAGCGTTTGCAGATGTCTACGTATCGAAGCAATAGAGATCTAATGCTTCTTAAATCGCGATATCGCATCTCATTTCTGTGTTTCATGAAAAGATATAATATTTATTGTGCAGTGTTATGTATATCTCGTCTACACTTCAAAACAATGTAAATGCTACACTTCCTTGCTAGGAAATAGCGTCTGCAGATGTCTATGTATCGTAGAAATAGACTTCTGATGCTGCTTAAATCGCGATATCGCATCTCATTTCTATGTTTCATGATAAGATATAATATTCATTGTGCAGTGTTATGTATATCTCGTAATCGCTTCAAAGGAATGTAAATGCGACACTTCCTTGCTAGGAAATAGCGTTTGCTGATGTCTACGTATCGTAGCATTAGAGTTCTAATGCCTCTTAAATCGCGATATCGAATCTCATTTCTATGTTTCATTATAAGATATAATATTCATTGTGCAGTGATATGTATATCCCGTCTACACTTCAAAAGAATGTAAATGCGACACTTCCTTGCTAGGAAATAGCGTTTGCAGACGCCTACGTATCGAAGCAATAGAGTTCTAATGCTTCTGAAATCGCGATATCGCATCACATTTCTATGTTTCCTGATAAGATATAATATTCAAGGTGGAGTGTTATGTATACCTCGTTTTCACTTCAAAAGAATGTACATGCGACACTTCCTTGCCAGGAAATAGCATCTGCAGATGTCTGCGTTTCGTAGCAATAGAGTTCTAATGCTTCTTAAAACGCGAGATCGCTCCCCATTTCTACGTTTCATGGTAAGATATAATATTTATTGTGGAGTGTTATGTATACCTCGTATTCACTTCAAAAGAATGTAAATGCGACACTTCCTTGCTAGGAAATAGCGTCTGCAGATGTCTACGTATCGTAGCAATACGGTTCGAATGCTTCTTAAAACGAGATATAGCATCTCATTTCTATGTTTCATTATAAGATATAATATTCATTGCGAAGTGTCATGTATACCATGCATACACTTCAAATGAATGTAAATGCGACACTTCCTTGCTAGGAAATAGCGTTGGCAGATGTCTACGTATCGAAGCAATAGGGTTCTAATGTTTCTTAAAACGAGATATCGCACCTCATTTCTGTTTTTGGAGAAGATATAATATTCATTGCGGAGTGTAATGTATACTTCGTATTCACTTCAAATAAATGTAAATGCGACACTTCCTTGCTAGGAAATAGCGTTTGCAGATGTCTACGTATCGTAGCAGTAGAGCTCTAATGCTTCTTAAAACGCGATATCGCATCAGATTTCTATGTTTCATGATAAGGTATAATATTCATTGCGAAGTGTCATGTATACCTTGCATTCACTTCAGTGGAATGTAAATGCGACTCTTCCCTGCTAGGAAATAGCGTTTGCAGATGTCTACGTATCGCAGCAAAAGAGTTCTAATGCTTCTTAAAACGCGATATCACATCACATTTCTATGTTTCATGATAAGATATAATATTCATTGCGGAGTTTCATGTATACCTTGTATTCACTTCAGAGGAATGTAAATGTTACTCTTCCCTGCTAGGAAATAGCGTTTGCAGATGTCTACGTATCGTAGCAAGCGTGTCATAATGATTCTTAAAACGAGATATCGCATCTCATTTCTATGTTTCATGATAACATATAATATTCATTGCGAAGTGTTATGTATACCTCGCATACACTTCAAAAGAATGTAAATGCGACACTTCCTTGCTAGGAAATAGCGTCTGCAGATGTCTACGTATCGTAGCAATACAGTTCTAATGCTTCTTAAAACGCGATATCGCATCTCATTTCTATGTTTCATGATAAGATATAATATTCATTGTGGAGTGTTATGTATACCTCGTATTCACATCAAATGAATGCAAATGCGACACTTCCTTGCTTCTAAACAGCGTTTGCAGATGTCTACGTATCGTCCCAAAAGATTTCCAGTGGCTTTTAGATCGCGAGATCGCATCTCATTTCTATGTTTCATTACAAGATATAATATTCATTGTGGAGTGTTATATATACCTCGTATTCACTTCAAAAGAATGTAAGTGCGACACTTCCCTGCTAGGAAATAGCGTTTGTAGTTATCTACGTATCGTAGCAATAGATTTGAAATGCCTCTTAATACGCCATAGCGCATCACATTTCTATGTTTCATGACAAGATATAATACTCATTGTGGAGTGTTATGTATACCTCGTATTCACTTCAAAAGAATGTAAATGCGACTTTCCTTGCTAGGAAATAGCATTTGCAGATGTCTACCTGTCGTAGCAATAGATTTCTAATGCTTCTCAAAACGCAATATCGCAAGTCATTTCTATGTTTCATGATAAGATATAAAATTCATAGCGAAGTGTCATATATACACCATATTCACTTCAAAAGAATGTAAGTGCGACACTTCCTTGCTAGGAAATAGCGTTTACAGATGTCTACGTGTCGTAGCAATAGAAACCTAATGCTTCTTAAATCGAGATATCGCATCTCATTTCTATGTTTCATGATAAGATATAATATTCATTGCGAAGTGTTATGTATTCCTCGTCTGCACTTCAAATGAAAGTAAAAGCGACACTTCCTTTCTAGGAAATTGCGTTTCCAGATGTCTACGTATCGAAGCAATAGTGTTTTAATGCTTCTTAAAACGCGACATCGCATCTCATTTCTATGTTTCGTAATAAGATATATTATTCATTGTGGAGTGTTATGTATACCTCCTATTCACCTCAGAAGAAAGTAAATGCGACAATTCCTTGCTAGGAAGTAGCGTTTTGAGACATCTACGTATCGAAGCAATAGATTGCTAGTGCTCCTTATATTGCGATATCACATCTCATTTCTATGTTTCATGATAAGATACAATATTCATTGTGCAGTGTTATGTATATCTCGTCTACACATCAAATGAATGTAAATGCGTCACTTCCTTGCTAGGAAGTAGCTTTCGCAGATGTCTACGTATCGTAGCAATATTGTTATAATGCTTCTTAAAACGTGATAGAGCCCCTCATTTCTATGTTTCACAATATGATATAATATTCATTGTGCAGTGTTATGTATACCTTGCATTCACTTCAAAAGAATGTAAATGCGACACTTCCTTGCTAGGAAATATCTTCAGCAGATATCTACGTATCGTAGCAATAGAGTTCTAATGCTTCTTAAAACGCGAAACCGCTTCTCATTTATATGCTTCATGATAAGATATAATATTCATTGTGGAGTGTTATGTATACCTCGCATTCACTTCAAAGGAATGTAAATGCGGCACTTCCTTGCTAGGAAATAGCGTCTGCAGATAGCTACGTAGCAACAGATTTCTAATGCTTCTTAAAGCGCGATATCGCACCTCATTTCTATGTTTCATGATAAGATATAATATTCATTGTGGAGTATCAAGCATTCCTCGTATTCACTACAAAAGAATGAAAATGCGACACTTCCTTGCTAGGAAATAGCGTTTGCAGATCTCTACGTATCGCAGAAACAGTGTTCTAATGCTTCTTAAAACGCGATATCGCATCTCATTTCTATGTTTCATGATAAGATATAATATTCATTGCGAAGTGTCATGTACACCTCGTATTCACGTCAAAGGATTGACAATGCGACACTTCCTTGCTAGGAACTAGCGTCTGCAGATGTCTACTTATCGTAGCAAATAGAGTTCTAATGCTTCTTAAAACGCGATATCGCATCTCATTTCTATGTTTCACGATAAGATATAATATTCATTGCGAAGGTTCGTGTATACCTCGTATTCACTTCAAAAGAATGTAAATGCCACACTTCCTTGATAGGAAATAGCGATGGCAGATGTCTACGTATCGAAGCAACAGAGTTCCAATGCTTCTTGAATCGCGATATCGCACCTCAATTCTACGTTTTATGATAAGATATAATATGCATTGCGAAGTGTCACTTATACCTCGCACACACTTCAGAAGAAAGTAAATGCGACACTTCCTTACTAGAAAATAGCGTTTGCAGATGTCTACGTATCGAAACAATAGAGTCCTAATGCTTCTTAAAACGCGATAGCGCATCTCATTTCTAGGTTTCATGATAGGATATAATATTCATTGCGAAGTGTCACTTATACCACGCATACACTTCAAATGAATGTAAATGCGACACTTCATTGCTAGGAAATAGCGTTTCCAGATGTCTACGTATCGAAACAATACAGTTCTAAAGCTTCGTGAAACAAGATGTCGCATCTCATTTTTAAGTTTCGTGATAATAGATAATATCCATTGCGAAGTGTCATGTATACCTCGAATTCACTTCAAAAGAATGTAAATGCGACACTTCCTTGCTAGGAAATAGCGTTTGCAGATGTCTATGTATCGAAGTAATCGGGTTCCAATGCTTCTCAAAACGAGATATCGCATCTCGTTTCTATGTTTCATGATAAGATATAATATTCATTGCGAAGTGTCATGTGTACCTCGTATTCATATCATAGGAATGTAAATGCGACACTTCCTTGCCAGGAAATAGCGTTTCCAGACGTCTACGTATCGTAGCAATTGAGTTCTAATGCTTCTTAAATCGCAATATCGCATCTCATTTCGATGTTTCATGATAAGATATAATATTCACTGCGAATTGTTATGTATACCGCGCATACACTTCAAAAGAATGTAAATGCGACACTTCCTTGCAAGGAAATAGCGTCCGCAAATGTCTACGTATCGTAGCAATAGTGTTCTAATGCTTCTTAAAACGCGATATCGCCCTCATTTCTATATTTCACGATGATATATAATATTCATTGTGGAGTGTATTGTATTCCTCGTATTCACCTCAAAGGAATGTAAATGCGACACTTCCTTGCTAGGAAATAGCGTTTGCAAATGTCTACGTATCGTAGCATTAGGCTTCTAATGCTTCTCAGAACGCCATTTCGCATCTTATTTCTATGTTTCATGATAAGATATAATATTTATTGGCAAGTGTCACGTATACCTCGCATACACTTCAAATGAATGTAAATGCGACACTTCCTTGCTAGGAAATAGCTTTCGCAGATGTCTACGTATCGTAGCAATATTGTTATAATGCTTCTTAAAACGCGATATGGACCCTCATTTCTATGTTTCACAATATGATATAATATTCATTGTGGAGTGTTATGTATACCTCGTATTCACCTCTAAAGAATGTAAATGCGACACCTCCACGCTAGGGAACAGCGTTTGCAGATGTCTACGTATCGAAGCATTAGAGTTCTCTTGCTTCTTAAATCGCAATATCGTATCTCATTTATATGTTTCATGATAAGATATAATATTCGTTCTGGAGTGTTATGTATACCTCGTATTCACTTCAAAATACTGTTAATGCGACACTTCCTTGCTAGGAAATAGCGTCTGCAGATGTCTACGTATCGTAGCAATAGTGTTCTAATGCTTCTTAAAACGCCATACCGCATCTCATTTCTATGTTTCATGATAAGATATAATACTCATTCTGGAGTGTTATGTATACCTCGTATTCACTTCTAAAGATTGAAAATGCGACATTTTCTTGCTAGGAATTAGCGTTTGCAGATGTCAACGTATCGTAGCAATAGAGTTCTAATGCTTCTTAAAACGCGAAATCGATCCTCATTTATATGCTTCATGATAAGATATAATTTTCATTGTGGATTGTTATGTATACCTCGTATTCACTTCAAAAGATAGTAAATGCGACACTTCCTTGCTAGGTAATAGCGTCTGCAGATGTCTACGTATCGAAGCAATAGAGTTCTAATGCTTCTTAAATCGCCATATCGCATCCCATTTCTATGTTTCATGATAACATGTAATATTCATTCTGGAGTGTTATGTATACCTCGTATTCACTTCAACAGATTGTAAATGCGACACTTCTTTCCGAGGTAATAGCGTCTGCAGATGTTTACGTATCGAAGCAATAGAGTTCTACTGCTTCTTAAAACGCGAATCGATCCTCAATTATATGTTTCATGATAAGATACAATATTCATTGTGGAGTGTTATGTATATCTCGTCTACACTTCCTTAGAATGTAAATGCGACACTTCCTTGCTTGGAAATGGCGTTTGCAGATGTCTTCGTATCGAAGCAATAGAGTTCTAATGCTTCTTAAATCGTCATATCGCATCTCATTTCTATGTTTCATGATAAGATGTAATATTCATTGTGCAGTGTTATGTATACCCCGTATTCACTTCAAAAGGATGTAAATACGACACTTCCTTGCTAGGAAATAGCGTTTGCAGATGTCTACGTATCGTAGCAATTGAGTTCTAATGCTTCTCAAAACGCGATATCGCATCTCATTTCTATGAATCATGATAAGATGTAATATTCATTCCGAAGTTTCTTGTATACCTCGCATACACTTCAAATTAATGTAAATGCGACACTTCCTTGATAGGAAATAGCGATGGCAGTTGTCTACGTATCGAAGCAACAGAGCTCTAATACTTCTTAAATCGCCATATCGCATCTCATTTCTATGTTTCATGACAAGATATAATATTCATTCTGGAGTGTTATGTATACCTCGTATTCACTTCAACAGATTGTAAATGCGACACTTCCCTCCTAGGTAATAGCGACTGCAGATGTTTTCGTATCGAAGCAATAGAGTTCTAATGCTTCTTAAAACGCGATACCGCTTCTCAGTTATATGCTTCATGATAAGATATAATATTCATTGTGGAGTGTTATGTATACCTTGTATTCACTTCAAAGGAATATGAATGCGACACTTCCTTGCTAGGAAATAGCGTCAGCAGATATCTACGTATCGTAGCAATAGGGATCTAATGCTTCTTGAATCGCCATATCGCATCTCATTTATATGTTTTATGATATGATATACTATTCATTGCGGTGTGTCATGTATACCTCGTATTCTCTTCAGAAGAATGTAAATGCGACACTTCCTTGCTAGTAAATAGCGTTTGCAGATGTCTACGTATCGTAGCAATAGAGTTCTAATGCTTCTCGAAACGCGATATCGCATCTCATTCCTATGTTTCATGATAAGTTATAATATTCATTGTGGAGTGTTATGTATACCTTGTATTCACTTCAAAAGAATGTAAATGCGACACTTCCTTGCTAGGAAATAGCGTCAGCAGATATTTACGTATCGTAGCAATAGAGTTCTAATGCTTCTTAAAACGCGAAACCGCTTCTCATTTATATGCTTCATGATAAGATATAATATTCATTGTGGAGTGTCATGTATACCTCGCATACACTTCAAATGAATGTAAATACGACACTTCCTTGCTAGGAAGTAGCGTTTGCAGATGTCTACGTATCGAAGCAGTAGTGTTGTATTGCTTCTTAAATCGCCATATCGCACCTTATTTCTATGTTTTATGATAAGATATAATGTTCACTGCAGTGTATCATGTATACCACGTTTTCTCTTCAAAGGAATGTAAATGCGACACTACCTTGCTAGGAAATAGCGTTTGCAGATGTCTACGTAACGAAGCACTAGATTTCTAATGCTTCTTAAATCGTCATATCGCATCTCATTTCTATGTTTCATGATAAGATATAATATTCATTGTGGAGTGTTATGTATACCTCGTATTCACTTCAAAAGACTGTAATTGCGACACTTCCTTGCTAGGAAATAGCGTCTGCAGATGTCAATGTATCGTAGCAATAGATTTCTAATGTTTCTTAAAACGCGAATCGATCCTCATTTCTATGTTTCACGATAAAATGTAATATTCAGTGTGGAGTGTTATATATACCTCGTATTCACTTCAAAAGAATGCAAATGCGACACTTCCTTGCTAGGAAATAGCGTTTGCAGATGTCTACGTATCGTAGAAATAGATTTCTAATGCTTCTTAAATCGCGATATCGCATCTCATTTCTGTGTTTCTTGATATGATACAATAATCATTGTGCAGTGTTATGTATACCTCGTATTCACTTCAATTGAATGTAAATGCGACACTTCCTAGCTAGGAAGTTGCGTTTGCAGATGTCTACGTATCGAAGCAATAGAGTTGTAATGCTTCTTATATCGCGATATCGCATCTGATTTCTGTGTTTCATGATAAGATATAATATTCATTGCGGAGTGTTATGTATACCTCGCATACAATTCAAAAGAATGTAAATGCGACTCTTCCTTGCTAGGAAATAGCGTTTGCAGATGTCTGAGTATCGAAGAAATAGAGTTCTAATGCTTCTTAAAACGCGATATCGCATCTCATTTCTATGATTCATGATAAGATATAATATTCATTGCGAAGTGGCATGTATACCTCGCATAAACTTCAAATGAATGTAAATGCGCACTTCCTGGCTAGGAAATAGCGTTTGCAGATGTCTACGTATCGAAGACATAGAGTTCTAATGCTTCTTAAATCGCGATATCACGTCTCATGTCTGTGTTTCATGATAAGATATGATATTCATTGCGATGTGACATGCATACTTCGTATTCACTTCAGAAGAACGTAAGTGCGACACTTCCTTGCTAGGAAGTAGCGTTTGCAGATGTCTACGTATCGAAGCAACAGGGTTCTAATGCTTCTCAAGACGCTATATCGTATCTCATTCATACGTTTCATGATAAGATATAATATACATTGTGCAGTATTATGTTTTCCTCGTATTCACTTCAATTGAATGTAAATGCGACACTTCCTAGTTAGGAAGTAGTGTTTGCAGATATCTACGTATCGAAGCAATAGATTTCTAATCCTTCACAAAACGCGATATCGCATCTCATTTCTATGATTCATGATGAGATATAATATTCATTGCGAAGTGTCATGTATACCTCGTATTCACATCAAATGAATGTAAATGCGGCTCTTCCTTGCTAGGAAACAGCGTTTGCAGATGCCTACGTATCGTAGCTTTAGAGTTCCAACGCTTGTTAATACGCGATATCGCATTTCATTTCTATGTTTCATAATAAGATATAATATTCATTGCGAAGTGTCATGCATACCTCGCATACACTTCAAAAGAATGTAAATGCGACAGTTCCTTGCTAGGAAATAGCGTTTGCAGATGTGTATATATCGAAGCAATAGAGTTCTAATGCTTCTTAAAACGCGATATCGCATCTCATTTCTATGTTTCATGATAAGACACAATATTCATTGAGGAGGGCTATGTATATCCCGTCTACACTTAAAAAGATTGTAAATGCGACACTTCCTTGCTAGGAAATAGCGCTTCCAGATGTCTACGTCTCGAAGCAATAGAGTTCTGATGCTTCTTAAATCTTCATATCGCATCTCATTTCTATGTCTCATGATAAGATATAATATTCATTGCGAAGTGTTATGTATTCCTCGTCTTCACTTCAAAGGAATATAAATGAGACATTTACTGTCTAGGAAATTACGTTTCCAAATGTCTACGTATCGAAACAATAGAGTTCTAATGCTTCTTAAAACGCGATATCGCATCTCACTTCTATGTCTCATGACAAGATTTAATGCTCATTGCAAAGTTTTATGTATTCCTCGTCTACACTTCAAATAAATGTAAATGCGACACTTCCTTGCTATGAAATAGCGTTTCCAGATGTCTACGTATCGTAGCAATAGAGTTCTAATGCTCCTTAAAACGCGATATCGCATCACATTTCTATGTTTCATGATAGGATGTAATATTCATTGCGAAGTGCCACTTATGCCTCGCATACACTTCAAGTGAATGTAAATGCGACAATTCATTGCTAGGAAATAGTGTTTGCAGTTGTCTACTTATCGAAGCAATATAGTTCTAATGCTTCTTAATACGAGGTATCGCATCTCATTCCTATGTATCATAAGATATTATGTACATTGCGAAGTGTCATGTATACCTCGTATTCACTTTAAAGGAATGTAAGTGCGATAATTCCTTTCTATTAAATAGCGTTTCCAGATATCTAGGTATCGAAGCAATAGAGTTCTAATGCTTCTTAAAACGCGATATCGCATCTCATTTCTATGTTTCATGATAAGATATAATATTCAATGCGAAGTGATATGTATACCTCGCATACACATCAAGTGAATGTAAATGCGACACGTTCTTGCTAGGTAATAGCGATTGCAGATGTCTACGTATCGAAGCAATAGAGTTCTAGTGCTTCTTCAAACGAGATATCGCATCCCATTTCTATGTTCCATGATAAGATATAATATTCATTGTGCAGTGTTATGTGTACCTCGTATTCATTTCAATTGAATGTAAATGCGATACTTCCGTGTTAGGAAATAGCGTTTCCAGATGTCTACGCATCGAAGCAATAGAGTTCTAATGCTTCTTGAAACGCGATATCGCATCTCATTTCTATGTTTCATGACAAGATATAATACTCATTGCGAAGTGTTGCGCATTCCTCGTATAAACTTCAAATGAATGTAAGTGCGACACTTCCTTGTTAGGAAGTAGCGTTTGCAGTTGTCTGCGTATCGTAGTAATGCAGTTCTAATGCTTCTTAAACGAGATGTCGCATTTCATTTCTGTGTTTCATGATAAGATATAATATTCATTGTGGAGTGTTATGTATACCTCGAATTCACTTCAAAAGAATGTAAATGCGAAACTGCCTTGCTAGAATAATACGTTTCCAGCTGTCTACGTATCGAAGCAATAGAGTTCTAATGCTTCTGAAAACGCGATATCGCATCTCATTTCAATGCTTCATGTTAAGATATAATATTCATTACGAAGTGTTATGTGTTCCTCGTCTACACTTCAAATGAATGTAAATGCGACACTTCCTTGTTAGGAAATAAGGTTTGCAGATGTCTACGTATCGAAGCAATAGAGTTCTAATGCTTCTTAAATCGTCATATCGCATCTCATTTCTATGTTTCATGATAAGATATAGTAATCATTGTGCAGTGTTATGTATACCCCGTAATCACATCAAATGAATGTAAATACGACCCTTCCTTGCTAGGAATTAGCGTTTGCAGATGTCTACGTATCGTAGCAATAGAGTTCTAATGCTTCTTAAAACGCGATACCGCTTCTCATTTATGCGCTTCATGATAAGATATAATATTCATTGTGGAGTGTTGTGCATACCTCGTATTCACTTCAAAAGAATGTAAATGCGGCACTTCCTTGCTAGGTAATAACGTCTGCAGATGTTTACGTATCGAAGCAATAGAGTTCTAATGCTTCTTAAAACGCGAAATCGCACCTCATTTCTATGCTTCATGATGAGATATAATATTCATTGTGGAATGTTATGCATACCTCGTCTACACTTCCTAAGAATGTAAATGCGACACTTCCTTGCTTGGAAATAGCGTTTGCAGATGTCTGCGTATCGAAGCAATAGAGTTCTAATGCTTCTTAAATCGTCATATCACATCTCATTTCTATGTTTCATGATAAGATATAATATTCATTGTGGAGTGTTATGTATATCTCGCATTCACTTCAAATGAATGTAAATGCGACACTTCCTTGCTAGGAAATAGCGTTTGCAGATGTCTGCGTATCGAAGCAATAGAGTTCTAATGCTTCTTAAATCGCGAAATCGCATCCCATTTCTGTTTCGTGATAAGATGTAATATTCATTGTGGAGTGTTATGTATACCTAGTATTCACTTCAAAAGAATGTAAATGCGACACTTCCTTTCTGTTAACTGTCGTCCCCAGATATCTACGTTTCGCAGCAATAGGGTTCTAATGCTTTTTAAATCGCGATATCGCATCTCAATCCTATGTTTCATGATAAGATATAATATTCATTGTGGTGTGTGATGTACACCTCGTATTCACATCAAAAGAATGTAAATGCGACACTTCCTTGCTAGGAAATAGCGTTTGCAGATGTCTGCGTATCGTAGCAATAGATTTCAAACGCTTCTTAAAGCGCGAAATCGCATCTCATTTCTACGTTTCATGATAAGATATAATATTCATTGCGAAGTGTTATATACTCGTAATATTCACTTCAAATGAATGTAAGTGCGACACTTCCCTGCTAGGAAGAAGCGTTTCCAGATGTCTACGTATCGAAGAAAAAGAGTTTTATGCTTCTTAAATCCCGATGTCGCATTTTATATCTATGTTTCATGATAAGATATAATATTCATTGCGAAGTGACATGTATACCTCGTATTCACTTCAAAGGAATGTAAATGCGACACCTTCTTGCTAGGGAATAGCGTTTGCAGATCTCTACGTATCGTAGCAATAGGGTTCTAGTGCTTCATAAATCGCGATATCGCATCTCATTTCTATATTCCGTGATAAGATATAATATTCATTGTGGAGTGTTATGTATGAAGCGTATTTACTTCAAAAGAATGTAACTGCGGCACATCCTTCCTAGGAAATAGCGTTTGCAGATGTCTACGTATTGTAGCAATAAAGTTCTAATGCTACTTAAATCACAATATCGCATCTCATTTCTATGTTTCACGATAAGATATAGTATTCATTGTGGAGTGTTATGTATACCTCGTATTCACTTCAAATGAATGTAAATGCGACACATTCTTTCTACGAAATAGCGTTTCCACATGTCTACGTATCGTAGCAATAGAGCTCTAATGTTTCCTAAAACGCGATATCGCATCTCATTTCTATGTTTCATGATAAGACGTAGTATTCATTGCGAAGTCTTACGTATACCTCGTATACACATCAATGAATGTTGATGCGACACTTCCTTGCTAGGAAGTAGCGTTTTTAGTTGTCTACGTATCGAAGCAGCAGTGTACTGATGCTTCTTAAATAGCGATATCGCATCTCATTTCTGTGTCTCATGATAAGATATAATATTCATTGCGAAGTGTCACGTATACCTCTTATTCACTTCAAAAGAATGTAAATGCGACACCTTCTTGCTAGGAAATAGCGTCTGTAGATGTCTACGTATCGAAGCAATAGAGTTCTAATGCTTCTTATATCGTCATATCGCATCTCATTTCTATGTTTCATTATAAGATATAATGTTCATTGTGAAGTGTCAGGTATACCTCGCATACACTCCAAATGAATGTAAAGGCGACACTTCCTTGCTAGGAAATAGCGTTTGCAGATGTCTATGTATCGTAGCAATATAGATCTAGTGCTTCTCAAAACGCGATATCGCATCTCAATTCTATGAATCATGGTAAGACGTAATATTCATTGCGAAGTATCTTGTATACCTCGCATACACTTCAAATGAATGTAAATGCGACACTTCCTTGCTAGGTAATAGCGATGGCATACGTCTACGTATCGAAGCAAGAGAGTTCTAATGCTTCTTAAAACGCGATATTGCATCTCAATTCTACGCTTCATTATAAGATATAATATTCATTGTGCAGTGTTATGTATATCTCGTCTACACTTCAAATGAATGTAAATGCGACACTTCCTTGTTACGAAATAGCGTCTGCAGATGTCTACGTATCGTAGCAATAGTGTTCTAATGCTTCTTAAAGCGCGAAATCGCATTTCATTTCTATGTTTTATAATAAGATATAATGTTCATTACCGAATGTCATGTATACTTCGGATTCACTTCTAAAGAATGTAAATGCGACATTTCCTTGCTAGGAAGTATCGTTTGCAGGTGTCTACGTATCGAAGCAATAGAGTTCTAATGCTCCTTAAATCGCCATATCGCATCTCATTTCTTTGTTTTATGATAAGATATAATATTCATTGCGGAGTATCATGTATACCACGTTTTCGTTTCAAAAGGATGTAAATGCGACACTTCCGTGCTAGGAAATAGAGATGGCAGATGTCTACGTATCGAAGCAACAGAATTCTAATGCATCTTAAAACGAGATATCCATCTCATTTGTGTGTTTTATGAGAAGATATAATATTCATTGCGGAGTGTCTTGTATATTTCGTATTCACTTCAAAAGAATGTAAATGCGACACTTCTGTACTTGGAAATAGCGTTTGCAGATGTATGCGTATCGAAGTAATAGAGTTCTAATGCTTCTTACATCGCGATATCGTATTTCATTTCTATGTTTCACTATAAGATATAATATTTATTGTGCAGTGTTATGTATACCTCGCATACTACTCAAATTAGTGTAAATGCGACACTTCCTTGCTAGGAAATAGCGTTTGCAGATGTCCACGTATCGTAGCAATAGAGTTCTGGTGCTTCTTAAATCGCTATATCGCATCACATTTCTATGTTTCACGATAGGATATAATAATCATTGCGAAGTGTCATGCATACCTAGTATTCACATCAAAATAATGTAAGTGCGACACTTCCTTGTTAGGAAATAGCGTTTGCAGATGTCTACGTATCGTAGCAAGAGTTGTAATGCTCCCTAAAACGTAATATCGCATTTCACATTTATGTCTCATGTTAATAGATAATATCCATTGCGAAGTGTCATGTATACCTCGTATTCACTTCAAAAGAATGTAAATGCGACTCTTCGTTCCTAGGAAATAGCGTTTGCAGATGTCTACGTATCGTAGCAATAGGGTTCTAATGTATCTTAAATCGCGATATCGCATCTCATTTGTGTGTTTCGTGATACGATGTAATATTCATTGCGATATCTCATGTATACCTCGTATTCACTTCAAAGAATGTAAATGCGACACTTCCTTGCTAGGAAATAGCGTTTGCAGTTGTCTAGGTATTATAGCAATAAAGTTCTACCGCTTCTTAAAACGCGATATCGCATCTCATTTCTATGTTTCATGATAAGGGATAATATTCATTGCGAAGTGTCATGTATACCTCGTATTCAGTTTAAAACAATATAAATGCGGTACTTGTATGCTAGGAAATAGCGTTTGCAGATGTCTACATATCGTAGCAAGAGTTCTAATGCTTCTTAAAACGTGATAACGCATCTCACTTCTATGTTTCATGATAAGATATAATATTAATTGCGAAGTGTCATGTATACCTTGTATTCACTTCAAAAAAATGTAAATGCGACACTTCATTACTAGGAGATAGCGTTTGCAGATATCTAGATATCGTAGCAATAGAGTTCTAATGCTTCTTAAATCGTGATATCGCATCTCATTTCTATGTTTCATGATAAGATATAATATTAATTGTGGAGTTTTATGTATACCTCGTATTCACTTCAAATGAATGTAACTGCGATACTTCCTTCCTAGCAAGTAGCGTTTCCAGATGTCTACGTATCGTAGCAATATACATCTAATGCTTCTTAAAACGGGATATCGCATCTCATTTCTATGTTTCATGATAAGATATAATATTCATTGCGAAGTGTCATGTATTCCTCGTCTACACTTCAAAAGAATGTAAATGCGACACTTCCTTTCTAGGAAATGGCGTTTTCAGATGTCTACGTATCGCAGCAATAGAGTTCTGATGCTTCTTAAGATGCGATATCACATCACATTTCTATGTTTCATGATAAGATATAATATTCATTGCGAATTGTCATGTACACCTCGTATTCACTTCAAAAGAATGTAATGCGACACTTCCTTGCTAGGAAATAGCTCTTGCAGATGTCTACGTATCGTAGAAATAGAGTTCTAATGCTTCTTAAAACGCGATATCGCATCTCATTTCTATGTTTCACGATAAGATATAAAATTCATTGCGAAATGTTACTTATTCCTCGCATACACATCAAGTGATTGTAAATACGACACTTCATTGCTAGGAAATAGCGTTCGCAGATGTCTACGTATCGAAGAGATAGAGTTCTAATGCTTCTTAGAACGGGATATCGCATCTCATTTCTATGTTTCATGATAAGATATAATATACATTGCGAAATGTCATGTATACCTCGTATTCACTTCAAAAGAATGTAAATGCGACACTTCCTTGCTAGGGAATATCGTTTCCACATGTCTACGTATCGAAACAATAGATCTCTAATGCTTCTTAAAACGAGATGTCGCATCTCACTTCTATGTTTCATGACACGATATAATATTCATTGCGAAGTGTCATGTATACCTCGTATTCCTTTATAAGAATGTAAATGCGACACTTCCATGCTAGGAAGTAGCGTTCGCTGATGTCTACGTATCGTAGGAATAGAGTTCTAATGCTTCCCAAAACGCGATATCGCATCTCATTTCTATGTTTCATGATAAGATATAATATTCACTGCGGAGTGTCATGTATACCTTGTATTCACTTCAAAAGAATGTAAATGCGACACTTCCTTGCTAGGAAATAGAGTTTGCAGATGTCTCCGTATCGTAGCAATAGAGTTTTAATGCTTCTCAAAAGGCGATATCGCATCTTATTTCTATGTTTCATGATAAGATGTAATATTCTTTGCGAAGTGTCTTGTATACCTCGCATACACTTCAAATGAATGTAAATGATACACTTCCTTGCTAGGAAATAGCGTTTTCAGATGTCTACGTATGGTATCATTGGAGTTCTACAGCTTCTTAAAACGCGATATCGCACCTCATTTCTATGTTTCATGATAAGATATAATATTCATTGCGGAGTGTCATATATACCTCGTTTTCACTTCAAAAGAATGTAAATGCGACACTTCCTTGCTAAGGAGTAGCGTTTGCAGATGTCTCCGTATCGAAGCAACAGGGTTCTAATGCTTCTTAAAACGAAACATCGCATCTCATTTCTGTGTTTCATGATAAGATATAATATTCATTGTGGAGTGTTATGTCTACTTCGTATTCACCTCAAAAGAATGTAAATGCGACTCTTCTTTGCTAGAAAATAGCGATTGCAGATGTCTACGTATCGTAGTAACAGAGGTCTAATACTTTTTAAATCGCGATATCGCATCTCATTCCTATGTTTCATGATGGGATATAATATTCATTGCGAAGTGTCATGTATACCACGCATTCACTTCAAAAGAATGTAAATGCGACACTTCCTTCCTAGGAAATAGCGTTTTCAGGTGTCTACGTATCGTAGCAGTAGAGTTCTAACGCGTCTTAAAACGTGCTATCGCATCACATATCTATGTTTCATGATAAGAAATAATAATCATTGCGAAGTGTCATGTGCACTTCGCATTCACTTCAAAAGAATATAAATGCGACACTTCCTTCCTAGGAAATAGCGTTTGTAGATGTCTACGTATCGTAGCAATAGAGATATAATGCTTCTTAAAACGCGATATCGCGTCTCACTTCTATGTTTCATGATAAGATATAATATTTATTGCGAAGTGTCACTTATACCTCGCATAAACTTCAAATGAATGTAAATGCGACACTTCCTTGCTATTAAATAGCGTCTGCAGATGTCTTCGTATCATCCCAATAGATTTCTAGTGCCCTTTTAAATCGCGATATCGCATCTCATTTCTATGTTTCATGACAAGATATAATATTCATTGTGGAGTGTTATGTATACCTCGTATTCACCTCAAAAGAATGCAAATGCGACACTTCCTTGCTAGGAAATAGCGTTTGCAGATGTCTGCGTATCGTAGCATTAGATTTCTATTGCATCTCAAAACGCGATATCGCATCTCATTTCTATCCTTCATGACAAGATATAATATTTATTGTGCAGTGCTATGTATATCTCGTCTACACTTCAAAAGAATGTAAATGCGACACTTCCTTGCTAGGAAATAGCGTCTGCAGATGTCTACGTATCGTAGCAATAGAGTTCTAATTCCTCTTAAGACGTGATATCGCATCTCGTTTCTATGTTTCATGATAAGATACAATATTAATTGCCAAGTGTCATGTATACCTCGTATTCACTTCAAAAGAATGTAAATGCGACACTTCATTGCTAGGATATAGCATCTGCAGATGTCTATGTATCGTAGAAATAGAATTCTAATTCTTCTTAAAACGCGATATCGCATCTCATTTGTATGTTTCATGATAAGATACAATATTCATTGCGAAGTGTCATGTATACCTCGTATTCACTTCAAATGAATGTAAATGCGACACTTCCTTGCTAGGAAATAACGTTGGCAGATGTCTACGTATCGAGCAATAGGGTTCTAGTGCTTCTGAAATCGCAATATCGCATCTCATTTCTATGTTTCATGACAAGATATAATATACATCGTTCAGTGTTATGTATACCTCGTACACACTTCAAATGAATGTAAATGCGACGCTTCCTTGCTAGGAAGTAGCGTTTGCAATTGTCTACGTAAGAAGCAATAGAGTTCTAGTGCTTATCAAAACGCGATATCGCATCCCATTTCTATGTTTCATGATAAGATATAATATTCATTGCGAAGTGTCATGTATATCTCGGATTCACTTCAGAAGAATGTAAATGCGACACTTCCTTGCTAGGAAATATTGTTTGCAGATGTCTACGTACCGTAGCATTAGAGTTCTAATGCATCTTAAAACACGATATCGTATCTCATTCCTATGTCTCGTGATAAGATATAATATTCATTGTGGAGTGTTATGTATACTTCGTATTCACTTCAAAAGAATGTAAATGCGACACTTCCTTGTTGGGACAAAGCCTTTGCAGATGCCTACGTATCATAGCAATAGAGTTCTAATGCTTCTTAAAACGCGATATCGAATCTGATTTCTATGTTCCATGATAAGATATAATATTCATTGTGCAGTGTTATGTATACCTCGTACTCACTTCCAAAGAATGTAAATGCGACACTTCCTTGCTAGGAAGCAGCGTTTGCAATTGTCTACGTAAGAAGCAATAGATTTCTAGTGCTTATCAAAACGCGATATCGCATCCCATTTCTATGTTTCATGATAAGATATAATATTCATTGTGAACTGTCATGTATACCTCGGATTCACTTCAGAAGAATGTAAATGCGACACTTCCTTGCTAGGAAATAACGATGTAAATGCGGCACTTCCTTCCTAGGAAATAGCGTTTGCATATGTCTACGTATCGAAGCAAGAAAGTTCTAATGCATCTTATATCGCGATATCGTATCTCATTTCTATGTTTCATGATAATATATAATATTCATTGTGCAATGTTATGTATACCTCGCATTCACTTCAAAAGAATATAAATGCGACACTTCCTTGCTAGGAAATAGCTATTGCAGATGTCTACGTATCGTAGCAATCGTGTTATAATGCTTCTTAAAACGAGATGTCGCATCTCACTCCTATGTTTCATGATAAGATATAATACTCATTGCGAAATATCATTTATACCTCGCTTACACTTCGAATGAATGTAAATGCGACACTTCCTTGCTGGGAAATAGCGTTTGCAGATGTCTACGTATCGTAGCAATAGAGTTCTAATGCTTCTTAAATCGCCATATGGCATCTCATTTCTATGTTCCATGATAAGATATAATATTCATGGCGAAGTGTCATGTATACCTCGCATATACTTCAAATGAATGTAAATACAACACTTTGTTGCTAGGAAATAGCGTTGGCAGATGTCTACGCATCGAAGCAATAGGGTTCTAATGCATCTTAAACCGCGATATCGCTCCTCATTTCTATGTTTCATGTTAAGATATAATATCCATTGTGGATTGTTATGTGTACCTCGTATTCACTTCAAATGAATGTAAATGCGACACTTCCTCGCTAGGAAATATTGTTTGCAGATGTCCACGTACCGTAGCATTAGAGTTCTAATGCATCTTAAAACACGATATCGTATCTCATTCCTATGTCTCGTGATAAGATATAATATTCATTGTGGAGTGTTATGTATACTTCGTATTCACTTCAAAAGAATGTAAATGCGACACTTCCTTGTTGGGACAATGCCTTTGCAGATGCCTACGTATCATAGCAATAGAGTTTTAATGCTTCTTAAAACGCGATATCGAATCTGATATCTATGTTCCATGATAAGATATAATATTCATTGTGCAGTGTTATGTATACCTCGTACTCACTTCCAAAGAATGTAAATGCGACACTTCCTTGCTAGGAAGCAGCGTTTGCAACTATCTACGTAAGAAGCAATAGATTTCTAGTGCTTATCAAAACGCGATATCGCATCCCATTTCTATGTTTCATGATAATATATAATATTCATTGTGCAATGTTATGTATACTTCGCATTCACTTCAAAAGAATATAAATGCGACACTTCCTTGCTAGGAAATAGCTATTGCAGATGTCTACGTATCGTAGCAATCGTGTTATAATGCTTCTTAAAACGAGATGTCGCATCTCACTCCTATGTTTCATGATAAGATATAATACTCATTGCGAAATATCATTTATACCTCGCTTACACTTCGAATGAATGTAAATGCGACACTTCCTTGCTGGGAAATAGCGTTTGCAGATGTCTACGTATCGTAGCAATAGAGTTCTAATGCTTCTTAAATCGCCATATGGCATCTCATTTCTATGTTCCATGATAAGATATAATATTCATGGCGAAGTGTCATGTATACCTCGCATATACTTCAAATGAATGTAAATACAACACTTTGTTGCTAGGAAATAGCGTTGGCAGATGTCTACGCATCGAAGCAATAGGGTTCTAATGCACCTTAAACCGCGATATCGCTCCTCATTTCTATGTTTCATGTTAAGATATAATATCCATTGTGGATTGTTATGTGTACCTCGTATTCACTACAAAAGAATGTAAATGCGACACTTCCTTGCTAGAAAATAGCGTTTCCAGATGTCTACGTATCGAAGCAATGGACGTCTAATGATCCTTAATACGCGATATCGCATCTCATTTCTATATTTCATGGTATGATGTAGTATACATTGTGTAGTGTTATGTATATCTCGTATACACTTCAGAAGAATATAAATGCCACACTTCCTTGCTAGGAAATGCGATTCCATATGTCTACGTATCGAAGCAATAGAGTTCTAATGCTTCTTAAAGCGCGATATCGCATCTCAGTTCTATGCTTCATGATAAGATATAATATCCCTTGCGAAGTGTTATGCATACCTCGTCTACACTTCAAAAGAATGTAAACACCACACTTCCTTGCTAGAAAATAGCGTTTCCAGATGTCTACGAATCGAAGCAATATAGTACTAATGATTCTTAAAACCCGATATCGAATCTCGTTTATATGTTTCATGATCAGATACAATATTCATTGCGAAGTGTTACGTATATCTCGTCTGCACGTCAAAGGAATGAAAATGCCACACTTGCTTGCTAGGAATTAGCGTTTCTAGATGTCTACGAATCGAAGCAGTAGAGTTCTATTGCTCCTTAAATCGCGATATCGCATCTCATTTCTGAGTTTCATTGTAAGATATAATATTCATTATGGAGTGTTAGGTATACCTCGCCTACATTTCAAATGAATGTAAATGCCACACCTCCATGCTAGTGAATAACGTTTCCAGATGTCTACGTACCCGAGCAATAGAGTTCTAATGCTTCTTAGAACACGATATATCATCTCATTTCTATGTTTCATTATAACATACAATATTCATTGCGTAGTGTTATGTGTACCTCGTCTACACTTCAAATGAATGTAAATGTCACACTTCCTTCCTTGGAAGTATTTCATCCAGATGTCTACGTATCGAAGCAATAGAGTTCTAATGCTTCTTTTAACGTGGTATCGCATCTCAATACTATGTTCATTATAAGATATAATATTCATTGCGAAGTGTTATTGACACATCGTCTACACTTTAGAAGAATGTAAGTGCCACACATCCTTGCTAGGAAATGCGTTTCCAGATGTTTACGTATCGAAGCAGTAGATTTCTAATGCATCGTAATTCGCGATATCGCATCTCATTTCTATGTTTCATGATATGATATAACACACTTTTCGAAGTAATACGTACACCTCGTCTACACTTCAAAAGAATGCAAATGCCACAGTTCCTTGCTAGGAGACAGCGTTTCCAGATGTCCGCGTGTCGAATCAATAGAGTCCTAAAGCTTCTTAAAACGCGATATCGCATCCCGTATCTGTTTCATGATAAGATATAATATTCGTTGCTAAGTGTTATGTATACCTCACCTACACTTCCAAGAAATGTAAATGCCTCACTTCCATCTTAGGAAATGCGTCTCCAGTTGTCTACGCTTCGAAGCAATAGAGTTCTAATGTTTCTTAAAACACGATATCGTTTCACATTTCTATGTTTCATGATAAGATATAATTGTCACTTAGAAGTGTTGTGTACACCAAGTCTACACTTCATATAAGTGTAAATATCACACGTCCTTGCTAGGAAAAAGCGTTTCCAGATGTCTATGTATCGAAGCAATATAGTTGTAATGCTTCTTAAAACGCGATATCGCATCTCAGGTATATGTTGCATGATAAGTTAATAATATACATTGCGAAGTGTCATGTATACCTCGTATGCACTTCAAATGAATGTAAATGCGACACTTCCTTGCTAGGAAATAGCGTTGGCAAATGTCTACGTGTCGTAGCAATAGGGTTCTAACGATTCCTAAAACGCGATATATCGTCTCATTTCTATGTTTTATGATAAGATATAATATTCATTGCGAAGTGTCATGTATACCTCGTATTCACTTTAAAAGAATGTAAATGCGACACTTCTATGCTAGGAAATAGCGTTTGCAGATGTCTACGTATCGTAGCAATAAAGTTCTAAAGCTTCTTAAAACGTGATGTCGCACCTCACTTCTATGTTTCATGATGAGAGATAATATTCATTGCGAAGTGTCATGTATACCTCGTATTCACTGCAAAAGAATGTAAATGCGACACTTCCTTGCAAACAAGTAGCGTTTGCAGATGCCTCCGTATCGTTGCAATAGTGTTCTAATGCTACTAAAAACGCGATATCGCATCTCATTTCTATGTCTCATGATAAGCTATAATATTCATTGTGGAGTGTTATGTACACCTCGTACTCACTTCAAAAGAATGTAAATGCGACACTTCCTTGCTAGGAAATAGCGTTTGCAGGTGTGTACGTATCGTAGCAATAGTGTTCAAATGCTTCTTAAAACGCGATATCGCTCCTCATTTCTTTGTTTCATGATAAGATATAATATACATTGCGAAGTGACATGCATACCTCGTATTCACTTCAAAAGAATGTAAATGCGACACTTTCTTGCTAGGAAGTAGCGTTTGGAAATGTCTACGTATCGATGCAATAGAGTTCTAATGCTTCTCAAAACGCGATATCGCATCTCGTTTCTATGTTTCATGATAAGATATAATTTTCATTGCGATGTGTCATGTATACCTCGCATACACTTCAAGTGAATGTAAATGTGACACTTCCTTGCTAGGAAATAGAGTTTGCAGATGTCCACGTATCGAAGCAATAGGACTCTAATGTTTCTTAAAACGATATATCGCACCTCATTTCTGCTTTAGGATAAGATATAATATTCATTGCGGAGTGTCATGTATACTTCCTATTCACTTCAAAAGAATGTAAATACGACACTTCCTTGCTAGAACGCAGCGTTTGCAGATGTCTACGTATCGGAGCAATAGGGTTCTAATGCTTCTTAAGACGAGATATCGCATCTCATTTCTATGTTTCATTATAAGATATAATATTAATTGCGAAGTGTCATGTAAACCTCGTATTCACTTCAAAAGAATGCAAATGCGACACTCCCTTGATAGGAAATAGCGTTTGCAGGAGTTTACGTATCGTAGCAATAGTGATCTAATGCTTCTCAAAACATGATATCGCATCTCATTTCTATGTTTCATGATGAGATATAATATTCATTGCGAAGTTACATGTATACCTCGTATTCACTTCAAAAGAATGTAAATGCGACTCTTCCTTGCTAGGAATTAGAGTTTGCATATATCTATGTATCGAAGCAATAAAGTTCTAATGCATCTTACATCGCGATATCGCATTTCATTTCCATGTTTCATGATAATATATAATATTCATTGTGCAATGTTATGTATACCTCGCATTCACTTCAAATGAATGTAAATGCGGCACTTCCTTCCTAGGAAATAGCGTTTGCAGATGTCTACGTATCATAGCAAGCATGTTATAATGCTTCTTAAAACGAGATATCGCATCTCATTTCTATGTTTCATTACAACATATAATATTCATTGCGAAGTGTTATGTATACCTCGTATTCACTTCAAAAGAATGTAAATGCGACACTTCCTTGCTAGGACGTTGCGTTTGCAGATGTCTGCGTATCGATGCAGTAGAGTTCTAATGCTTCTTATACGCGCTTTTGCATCTCATTTCTACGATTCATGATAAGATATAATATTCATTGCGAAGTGACGTGCATATCTCGTATTCACTTCAAAAGAATGTAAATGCAACACTTCCTTGCCAGAAAGTAGCGTTTGCAGATGTCTAGGTATCGAATCAATAGAGTTCTAAAGCTTCTTATACGCGCTTTCGCATCTCATTTCTATGTTTCATGATAAGATATAATATTCATTGCGAAGTGTCTCGTACTCACATCAAAAGAATGTAAATGCGACACTTCCTTGCTAGGACGTTGCGTTTGCAGATGTCTACGTATCGATGCAGTAGAGTTCTAATGCTTCTTAAATCGCGATATCGCATCTCATTTCTATGTTTCATGATAAGATATAATATTCATTGCGAAGTGGCATGTATACCTCGCATACACATCAAATGAATGTAAATGCGACACTTCCGTGCTAGGAAGTAGTGTCACGTCCTGGCGAACAAATTATTCGTATCCCAGGAGGCTGTATGACACAAGCCTTTTAGTCGAAAATTCGGTCCGGTATAAAACGCGTATGACCGGGTTCGTCGATTCTGGCAAGACGCGGGCACTGTAAACAATCGCGAACGCGTGTAAGGAGGGATTTTACTTACCTTTCGCTGATTTCCCTCTTCTGCTTTCAGATGTGGCGATCGTCGAGTGTCGTTTTCGGGGAAGGAGTCGGCGTACGGCTGGCTGAAATCGGCGTTGTGACGGTGGAGCTGCGATGAATGTTGCCGTCCGTCGATGAACGAAGAATTCTGGCGTTTCACCAACGTATTCCGCACGAGATAATGGATTAAATTCTTCCTCCCGGCGCGAAGAGTTCGTTTATAAACACTCAAGTTGTTGCGAACTAGGAGGAATTTGTATTAAAATATAATTGAATTTAGAAATGGAGTTGGAATGAACTAGAACTTGATGTGGTAGAAAAATAATAAAGTATATTCTAAATCAAAGAGTACAAGAACAATTATTTCTAAGTATTAAGACTAGGTTAACTATTATTAGGAATTAGGAATTAGAACAAAGACTTTATAACTAGGAACCTCATCGAGGCTGCGCGACGGCCCTAAGGGGCGACTTGGAAGAGACTTGGAATTGGAAGTGCCCGAAGGCGAGATAGAACTGTACCGTACTGAAGGTACTGACTGACTGTGTCTCCCAAGATGCGTCTGCGACCTCATCGACTCTCGGAGCGCTTCGGTCGCGTGCGAACGTAGGTGGGAGTATGTGGACGCCCGAGTGGGGTCTCGGCGTTGCGTGGTGGGGTTAGCGGCGCGTGCCGCTGAGGCGGTCGCGATCTCGCGCGTCGCGGGTTACTTAATTAGCGCAACTTATGAATATAGAGATACAAGTATGAAATTAGAAATTACGCCTTAAATGTAAAATGTGTGTTGTTTGTGTCGTTATAAAGTAGTGTCGTGTAAATTCTATGAGCTAGGAATACAGAGCTTAGAATGTAGGAGTATATATATAATGTTAATTAATAATCTTAGAAATAGTATTTTGGGCATGGCAGATCTGGGATGGTGAAATCGTAGAGTCCTTTGTACGGTGAGGGTTCCCGTCGTCGGATCTCGTGGAGGTTGATTCTCCTGGTACGTCCCTGGAGTGAGCGAGAGGGCGAGTTTCCCTGCAGGTAAGAGTGAGACGGTGGATGGCACCTTGAGTGGGAGCGAGACAGCGCACATGGTCCTTGGTGCGAGCGAGATGATGCACGAGGTACTTGGTGCGAGTGAGACAGAATGTGTTGCCCTTGGAGCGAGGGAGAAGGCGAACACCTCTGCGGGTGCGAGTGAGACGGAGGGTAGGTCCCTTGGAGTGAGAGAGACGGCGAGCACCTCTGCGGGTGCGAGTGAGACGGAGGGTATGTCCCCAGGAGTGAGAGAGACGGCGAGTTGAGCATGGGTGTTGCAGGTGGTGCAGGCGCGTGAGGGTGGTTGCTGTGGTGCGTTGAGAGGGTGGCAGACGGCACGCCTGACTCCACAGTAGCGTTTGCAGATATCTACGTATCGAAGGAATAGAGTTCTAATGCTTCCTAAATCGCGATATCGCATCTCATTTCTATGTTTCATGATAAGATATAATATTCATTGCGAAGTGTCATGTATACCTCTCACACACTTCAAATGAATGTAAATCCGACACTTCCATCCTAGGAAAAAGCGCTTTCTGATGTCTACGTATCGTAGCAATAGAGTTCTAATGCTTCCTAAATCGCGATATCGCACTTCATTTCTATGTTTAGTGATAAGGTATAGTATTCATTGTGGATTGTTGCGTATTCCTCGTATTCATTTCAAAAGAATGTAATTGCGACTCTTCCTTGCTAAGAAATAGCGTCTGCAGACATCTACGTATCGTAGCAATAGAGATCTCTTGCTTTTTAAATCGCGATATCGCATCTCATTTCTATGTCTCGTGATAAGATATAATATTCATTGCGAAGTGTCATGTATACCTCGTATTCACATCAAACGAATGTAAATGCCTCAGTTCCTTGCTAGGAACCAGCGTTTCCCAACACATTTCATGAGAAGATATAATATACATTGCGAAGAGTCATGTATACCTCGTATTCACTTCAAGAGAATGTAAATGCGACACTTCCTTGCTAGGAAATAGCGTTTACAGATGTCTACGTATCGAAGCAACAGAGTTTTAATGCTTCATAAAACGGGATATCGCACTCCATTTCTATGTTTCATGGTAAGATATAATATTGATTGTGAAGTGTCATGTATACCTCGTATTCACTTCAAAACAATGTAAATGCGACACTTCCTTGCTAGGAAATAGCGTTTCCAGATATCTACGTATCGATGCAATAGAGTTCTAATGCTTCTTAAATCGCGATATCGCATCTCATTTCTATGTTCCATGATAAGATATAATATTCATTGCGAAGTGTCTTGTATACCACGCATACACTTCAAACGTATTAAAAGGCGACACTTCATTGCTAGGTAATAGCGTTTGCAGATGTCTACATATCGAAGCAATAGATTTCCAATGCTTCTTATAACGCGAAATCGCTCCCCATATATATGCTTCATGAAAAGATATAATACTCATTGTGGTGTGTTATGTATACCTCGTATTCACTTCAAAAGAATGTAAATGCGATACTTCCTTGCTAGGAAATAGCATTTCCAGATGTCTACGTATCGTAGCATTAGAGTTCTAATGCTTCTTAAAACGAGATATCGTAACTCATTTCTATACTTCATAATAAGATATAATATTCATTGCGAAGTGTCATGTATACCTCGTATTCACTTCAAAAGAGTGTGAATGCGACTCTTCCTTGCTAGGAATTGGCGTTTGCAGATGTTTACGTATCGAGGCAATAGAGTTCTAATCCATCTAAAAACGCGATATCGCATCTCAATTCTATGTTTCGTGACGAGATATAAAATTCATTACAAAGTGTCATGTATACCTCGTATTCGCTAAAAAGAATGTAAATGCGACACTTCCTTGCTAGGAAGATGCGTTTGCAGATATCTACGTATCGAAGCAATAGATTTCTAATGCTTCCTAAATCGCGATATCGCATCTCATTTCTATGTTTCATGATAAGATATAATATTCATTGCGAAGTGTCATGTATACCTCTCACACACTTCAAATGAATGTAAATCCGACACTTCCATCCTAGGAAAAAGCGCTTTCTGATGTCTACGTATCGTAGCAATAGTGTTCTAATGCTTCCTAAATCGCGATATCGCACTTCATTTCTATGTTTAGTGATAAGGTATAGTATTCATTGTGGATTGTTGCGTATTCCTCGTATTCATTTCAAAAGAATGTAATTGCGACTCTTCCTTGCTAAGAAATAGCGTCTGCAGATATCTACGTATCGTAGCAATAGAGATCTCTTGCTTTTTAAATCGCGATATCGCATCTCATTTCTATGTCTCGTGATAAGATATAATATACATTGCGAAGAGTCATGTATACCTCGTATTCACTTCAAGAGAATGTAAATGCGACACTTCCTTGCTAGGAAATAGCGTTTACAGATGTCTACGTATCGAAGCAACAGAGTTTTAATGCTTCATAAAACGGGATATCGCACTCCATTTCTATGTTTCATGGTAAGATATAATATTGATTGTGAAGTGTCATGTATACCTCGTATTCACTTCAAAACAATGTAAATGCGACACTTCCTTGCTAGGAAATAGCGTTTCCAGATATCTACGTATCGATGCAATAGAGTTCTAATGCTTCTTAAATCGCGATATCGCATCTCATTTCTATGTTTCGTGACGAGATATAAAATTCATTACAAAGTGTCATGTATACCTCGTATTCGCTAAAAAGAATGTAAATGCGACACTTCCTTGCTAGGAAGATGCGTTTGCAGATATCTACGTATCGAAGCAATAGATTTCTAATGCTTCCTAAATCGCGATATCGCATCTCATTTCTATGTTTCATGATAAGATATAATATTCATTGCGAAGTGTCATGTATACCTCTCACACACTTCAAATGAATGTAAATCCGACACTTCCATCCTAGGAAAAAGCGCTTTCTGATGTCTACGTATCGTAGCAATAGAGTTCTAATGCTTCCTAAATCGCGATATCGCACTTCATTTCTATGTTTAGTGATAAGGTATAGTATTCATTGTGGATTGTTGCGTATTCCTCGTATTCATTACAAAAGAATGTAATTGCGACTCTTCCTTGCTAAGAAATAGCGTCTGCAGATATCTACGTATCGTAGCAATAGAGATCTCTTGCTTTTTAAATCGCGATATCGCATCTCATTTCTATGTCTCGTGATAAGATATAATATTCATTGCGAAGTGTCATGTATACCTCGTATTCACATCAAACGAATGTAAATGCCTCAGTTCCTTGCTAGGAACCAGCGTTTCCCAACACATTTCATGAGAAGATATAATATACATTGCGAAGAGTCATGTATACCTCGTATTCACTTCAAGAGAATGTAAATGCGACACTTCCTTGCTAGGAAATAGCGTTTACAGATGTCTACGTATCGAAGCAACAGAGTTTTAATGCTTCATAAAACGGGATATCGCACTCCATTTCTATGTTTCATGGTAAGATATAATATTGATTGTGAAGTGTCATGTATACCTCGTATTCACTTCAAAACAATGTAAATGCGACACTTCCTTGCTAGGAAATAGCGTTTCCAGATATCTACGTATCGATGCAATAGAGTTCTAATGCTTCTTAAATCGCGATATCGCATCTCATTTCTATGATCCATGATAAGATATAATATTCATTGCGAAGTGTCTTGTATACCACGCATACACTTCAAACGTATTAAAAGGCGACACTTCATTGCTAGGTAATAGCGTTTGCAGATGTCTACATATCGAAGCAATAGATTTCCAATGCTTCTTATAACGCGAAATCGCTCCCCATTTATATGCTTCATGAAAAGATATAATACTCATTGTGGTGTGTTATGTATACCTCGTATTCACTTCAAAAGAATGTAAATGCGACACTTCCTTGCTAGGAAATAGAGTTTGCAGATGTCTATGTATCGTAGCAATAGAGTTCTAACGCTTCTTAAAACGCGATATCGCATCTCATTTCTATGTTTCGTCATAAGATATAATATTCATTACGAAGTGTCACTTATACCGCTCATACATTTCAAATGAATGTGAATGCGACACTTCCATGCTAAGAAATAGCGTTCGCAGGTGTCTACGTATCGTAGCAACAGAGTCCTAATGCTCCTTAAAAAGCGATATCGCATCTCATTTCTATGTTTCCCGATAAGATGTAATATTCATTGTGGAGTGTTATGTATTCCTCGTCTGCACTTCAAATGAATGTAAACGCGACACTTCCTTGCTAGGAAATAGCGTTTGGAGATGTCGACGTATCGTAGCAATAGAGTTCTAGTGCTACTTAAAACGCGATATCGCATCTCATTTCTATGTTTCATGATAAGATATAATATTCATTGCGAAGTGGCATGTATACCTCGCATACACATCAAATGAATGTAAATGCGACACTTCCGTGCTAGGAAGTAGTGTCACGTCCTGGCGAACAAATTATTCGTATCCCAGGAGGCTGTATGACACAAGCCTTTTAGTCGAAAATTCGGTCCGGTATAAAACGCGTATGACCGGGTTCGTCGATTCTGGCAAGACGCGGGCACTGTAAACAATCGCGAACGCGTGTAAGGAGGGATTTTACTTACCTTTCGCTGATTTCCCTCTTCTGCTTTCAGATGTGGCGATCGTCGAGTGTCGTTTTCGGGGAAGGAGTCGGCGTACGGCTGGCTGAAATCGGCGTTGTGACGGTGGAGCTGCGATGAATGTTGCCGTCCGTCGATGAACGAAGAATTCTGGCGTTTCACCAACGTATTCCGCACGAGATAATGGATTAAATTCTTCCTCCCGGCGCGAAGAGTTCGTTTATAAACACTCAAGTTGTTGCGAACTAGGAGGAATTTGTATTAAAATATAATTGAATTTAGAAATGGAGTTGGAATGAACTAGAACTTGATGTGGTAGAAAAATAATAAAGTATATTCTAAATCAAAGAGTACAAGAACAATTATTTCTAAGTATTAAGACTAGGTTAACTATTATTAGGAATTAGGAATTAGAACAAAGACTTTATAACTAGGAACCTCATCGAGGCTGCGCGACGGCCCTAAGGGGCGACTTGGAAGAGACTTGGAATTGGAAGTGCCCGAAGGCGAGATAGAACTGTACCGTACTGAAGGTACTGACTGACTGTGTCTCCCAAGATGCGTCTGCGACCTCATCGACTCTCGGAGCGCTTCGGTCGCGTGCGAACGTAGGTGGGAGTATGTGGACGCCCGAGTGGGGTCTCGGCGTTGCGTGGTGGGGTTAGCGGCGCGTGCCGCTGAGGCGGTCGCGATCTCGCGCGTCGCGGGTTACTTAATTAGCGCAACTTATGAATATAGAGATACAAGTATGAAATTAGAAATTACGCCTTAAATGTAAAATGTGTGTTGTTTGTGTCGTTATAAAGTAGTGTCGTGTAAATTCTATGAGCTAGGAATACAGAGCTTAGAATGTAGGAGTATATATATAATGTTAATTAATAATCTTAGAAATAGTATTTTGGGCATGGCAGATCTGGGATGGTGAAATCGTAGAGTCCTTTGTACGGTGAGGGTTCCCGTCGTCGGATCTCGTGGAGGTTGATTCTCCTGGTACGTCCCTGGAGTGAGCGAGAGGGCGAGTTTCCCTGCAGGTAAGAGTGAGACGGTGGATGGCACCTTGAGTGGGAGCGAGACAGCGCACATGGTCCTTGGTGCGAGCGAGATGATGCACGAGGTACTTGGTGCGAGTGAGACAGAATGTGTTGCCCTTGGAGCGAGGGAGAAGGCGAACACCTCTGCGGGTGCGAGTGAGACGGAGGGTAGGTCCCTTGGAGTGAGAGAGACGGCGAGCACCTCTGCGGGTGCGAGTGAGACGGAGGGTATGTCCCCAGGAGTGAGAGAGACGGCGAGTTGAGCATGGGTGTTGCAGGTGGTGCAGGCGCGTGAGGGTGGTTGCTGTGGTGCGTTGAGAGGGTGGCAGACGGCACGCCTGACTCCACAGTAGCGTTTGCAGATATCTACGTATCGAAGGAATAGAGTTCTAATGCTTCCTAAATCGCGATATCGCATCTCATTTCTATGTTTCATGATAAGATATAATATTCATTGCGAAGTGTCATGTATACCTCTCACACACTTCAAATGAATGTAAATCCGACACTTCCATCCTAGGAAAAAGCGCTTTCTGATGTCTACGTATCGTAGCAATAGAGTTCTAATGCTTCCTAAATCGCGATATCGCACTTCATTTCTATGTTTAGTGATAAGGTATAGTATTCATTGTGGATTGTTGCGTATTCCTCGTATTCATTTCAAAAGAATGTAATTGCGACTCTTCCTTGCTAAGAAATAGCGTCTGCAGACATCTACGTATCGTAGCAATAGAGATCTCTTGCTTTTTAAATCGCGATATCGCATCTCATTTCTATGTCTCGTGATAAGATATAATATTCATTGCGAAGTGTCATGTATACCTCGTATTCACATCAAACGAATGTAAATGCCTCAGTTCCTTGCTAGGAACCAGCGTTTCCCAACACATTTCATGAGAAGATATAATATACATTGCGAAGAGTCATGTATACCTCGTATTCACTTCAAGAGAATGTAAATGCGACACTTCCTTGCTAGGAAATAGCGTTTACAGATGTCTACGTATCGAAGCAACAGAGTTTTAATGCTTCATAAAACGGGATATCGCACTCCATTTCTATGTTTCATGGTAAGATATAATATTGATTGTGAAGTGTCATGTATACCTCGTATTCACTTCAAAACAATGTAAATGCGACACTTCCTTGCTAGGAAATAGCGTTTCCAGATATCTACGTATCGATGCAATAGAGTTCTAATGCTTCTTAAATCGCGATATCGCATCTCATTTCTATGTTCCATGATAAGATATAATATTCATTGCGAAGTGTCTTGTATACCACGCATACACTTCAAACGTATTAAAAGGCGACACTTCATTGCTAGGTAATAGCGTTTGCAGATGTCTACATATCGAAGCAATAGATTTCCAATGCTTCTTATAACGCGAAATCGCTCCCCATATATATGCTTCATGAAAAGATATAATACTCATTGTGGTGTGTTATGTATACCTCGTATTCACTTCAAAAGAATGTAAATGCGATACTTCCTTGCTAGGAAATAGCATTTCCAGATGTCTACGTATCGTAGCATTAGAGTTCTAATGCTTCTTAAAACGAGATATCGTAACTCATTTCTATACTTCATAATAAGATATAATATTCATTGCGAAGTGTCATGTATACCTCGTATTCACTTCAAAAGAGTGTGAATGCGACTCTTCCTTGCTAGGAATTGGCGTTTGCAGATGTTTACGTATCGAGGCAATAGAATTCTAATCCATCTAAAAACGCGATATCGCATCTCAATTCTATGTTTCGTGACGAGATATAAAATTCATTACAAAGTGTCATGTATACCTCGTATTCGCTAAAAAGAATGTAAATGCGACACTTCCTTGCTAGGAAGATGCGTTTGCAGATATCTACGTATCGAAGCAATAGATTTCTAATGCTTCCTAAATCGCGATATCGCATCTCATTTCTATGTTTCATGATAAGATATAATATTCATTGCGAAGTGTCATGTATACCTCTCACACACTTCAAATGAATGTAAATCCGACACTTCCATCCTAGGAAAAAGCGCTTTCTGATGTCTACGTATCGTAGCAATAGTGTTCTAATGCTTCCTAAATCGCGATATCGCACTTCATTTCTATGTTTAGTGATAAGGTATAGTATTCATTGTGGATTGTTGCGTATTCCTCGTATTCATTTCAAAAGAATGTAATTGCGACTCTTCCTTGCTAAGAAATAGCGTCTGCAGATATCTACGTATCGTAGCAATAGAGATCTCTTGCTTTTTAAATCGCGATATCGCATCTCATTTCTATGTCTCGTGATAAGATATAATATACATTGCGAAGAGTCATGTATACCTCGTATTCACTTCAAGAGAATGTAAATGCGACACTTCCTTGCTAGGAAATAGCGTTTACAGATGTCTACGTATCGAAGCAACAGAGTTTTAATGCTTCATAAAACGGGATATCGCACTCCATTTCTATGTTTCATGGTAAGATATAATATTGATTGTGAAGTGTCATGTATACCTCGTATTCACTTCAAAACAATGTAAATGCGACACTTCCTTGCTAGGAAATAGCGTTTCCAGATATCTACGTATCGATGCAATAGAGTTCTAATGCTTCTTAAATCGCGATATCGCATCTCATTTCTATGTTTCGTGACGAGATATAAAATTCATTACAAAGTGTCATGTATACCTCGTATTCGCTAAAAAGAATGTAAATGCGACACTTCCTTGCTAGGAAGATGCGTTTGCAGATATCTACGTATCGAAGCAATAGATTTCTAATGCTTCCTAAATCGCGATATCGCATCTCATTTCTATGTTTCATGATAAGATATAATATTCATTGCGAAGTGTCATGTATACCTCTCACACACTTCAAATGAATGTAAATCCGACACTTCCATCCTAGGAAAAAGCGCTTTCTGATGTCTACGTATCGTAGCAATAGAGTTCTAATGCTTCCTAAATCGCGATATCGCACTTCATTTCTATGTTTAGTGATAAGGTATAGTATTCATTGTGGATTGTTGCGTATTCCTCGTATTCATTACAAAAGAATGTAATTGCGACTCTTCCTTGCTAAGAAATAGCGTCTGCAGATATCTACGTATCGTAGCAATAGAGATCTCTTGCTTTTTAAATCGCGATATCGCATCTCATTTCTATGTCTCGTGATAAGATATAATATTCATTGCGAAGTGTCATGTATACCTCGTATTCACATCAAACGAATGTAAATGCCTCAGTTCCTTGCTAGGAACCAGCGTTTCCCAACACATTTCATGAGAAGATATAATATACATTGCGAAGAGTCATGTATACCTCGTATTCACTTCAAGAGAATGTAAATGCGACACTTCCTTGCTAGGAAATAGCGTTTACAGATGTCTACGTATCGAAGCAACAGAGTTTTAATGCTTCATAAAACGGGATATCGCACTCCATTTCTATGTTTCATGGTAAGATATAATATTGATTGTGAAGTGTCATGTATACCTCGTATTCACTTCAAAACAATGTAAATGCGACACTTCCTTGCTAGGAAATAGCGTTTCCAGATATCTACGTATCGATGCAATAGAGTACTAATGCTTCTTAAATCGCGATATCGCATCTCATTTCTATGTTCCATGATAAGATATAATATTCATTGCGAAGTGTCTTGTATACCACGCATACACTTCAAACGTATTAAAAGGCGACACTTCATTGCTAGGTAATAGCGTTTGCAGATGTCTACATATCGAAGCAATAGATTTCCAATGCTTCTTATAACGCGAAATCGCTCCCCATTTATATGCTTCATGAAAAGATATAATACTCATTGTGGTGTGTTATGTATACCTCGTATTCACTTCAAAAGAATGTAAATGCGACACTTCCTTGCTAGGAAATAGAGTTTGCAGATGTCTATGTATCGTAGCAATAGAGTTCTAACGCTTCTTAAAACGCGATATCGCATCTCATTTCTATGTTTCGTCATAAGATATAATATTCATTACGAAGTGTCACTTATACCGCTCATACATTTCAAATGAATGTGAATGCGACACTTCCATGCTAAGAAATAGCGTTCGCAGGTGTCTACGTATCGTAGCAACAGAGTCCTAATGCTCCTTAAAAAGCGATATCGCATCTCATTTCTATGTTTCCCGATAAGATGTAATATTCATTGTGGAGTGTTATGTATTCCTCGTCTGCACTTCAAATGAATGTAAACGCGACACTTCCTTGCTAGGAAATAGCGTTTGGAGATCTCGACGTATCGTAGCAATAGAGTTCCAGTGCTACTTAAAACGCGATATCGCATCTCATTTCTATGTTTCATGATAAGGTATAATATTCATTGCGAAGTGGAATGTATACCTCGTATTCGCTTCAAAATAATGCAAACGCGACACTTCTTTGCTGGGAAATAACGTTTGCACATGTCTACGTATCGTAGCAATACAGTTCTAAAGCTTCTTAAAACGCGATATCGCATCTCATTTCTATCGTTCATGATAAGATACAATATTCATTGAGAGGTGTCACTTATACCTCGCATACACCTCAAATGAATGTAAATGCGACACTTCCTTGCTAGGAAGTAGCGTTTGCAGATCTCGACGTATCGAAGCAGTAGAGTTCTAGTGCTTCTTAAAACGGGATATCGTATCTCATTTCTATGTGTCATGATGAGATATAATATTCATTGCGAAGTGTCATGTATAACTCGTATTCACTTCAAAAGAATGTAAACGCGACACTTCCTTGCTAGGAAATAGCGTTTGGAGATCTCGACGTATCGAAGCAGTAGAGTTCTAGTGCTTCTTAAAACGGGATATCGTATCTCATTTCAATGTTTCACGATAAGATATAATATTCGTTGCGATGTGTCATGTATGCCTCGTATTCACTTCAAATGAATGTAAATGCGACACTTGCTTGCTAGGAAATAGCGTTTGCAGATGTCTACGTATCGTAGCCATAGAGTTTTAATGCTTCTTAAATCGCGATATCGAATGTCATTTCTATGATTCGTGATGATATAATATTCATTGCGAAATGTTATGTATACCTCGTATTCACTTCAAGAGAATGAAAATGCGACACTTCCTTGCTAGGAAATAGAGTTTGCAGATGTCTACGTATCGTAGCAATAGGGTTCTAACTCATCCTAAAACGCGATATCGCATCTCATTTCTATGTGTCATGATGAGATATAATATTCATTGCGAAGTGTCATGTATAACTCGTATTCACTTCAAAAGAATGTAAATGCGACACTCCCTTTCTAGGAAATAGCGTTTCCAGATGCCTACGTATAGATACAATAGGGTTCTAATGCTTCTTAAAACGAGACTTCGTATCTCAGTTCTAAGTTTCATGATGAGATCTAATATTCATTGCGAAGTGTCATGTATACCTCGTATTCACTTCAAATGAATGTAAATGCGACACTTGCTTGCTAGGAAATAGCGTTTGCAGATGTCTACGTATCGAAGCAATAGAGTTTTAATGCTCCTTAAATCGCGATATTGCATCTCATTTCTTTGTTTCATGATAAGATATAATATTCATTGCGAAGTGTCATGTATACCTCGTATTCACTTCAAAAGAATGTAAAGCCGACACTTCCTTTCTAGGAAATACCGTTTGCAGATGTCTACGTATCGTAGTAATAGAGTTCTAATGCTTCTTAAAACGCAATACCGCACCTCACTTCTATGTTTCATGATGATATAATATTCATTACGAAGTGTCATGTAAACCTCGTATTCTCTTCAAAAGAATGAAAATGCGACACTTCTTTGCTAGGAAACAGCGTTTGCAGATGTCAACGTATCGTAGCAATAGAGTTCTAACGCTTCTTAAAATGCGATATAGCATCTCATATCTATGTGTCATGATGAGATATAATATTCATTGCGAAGTGCCATGTATAACTCGTATTCACTTCAAAAGAATGAAAATGCGACACTCCCTTGCTAGGAAATAGCGTTTCCAGATGCCTACGTATAGAAACAATAGGGTTCTAATGCTTCTTAAAACGAGACTTCGCATCTCAGTTCTATGTTTCATGATGAGATCTAATATTCATTGCGAAGTGTCATGTATACCTCGTATTCACTTCAAATGAATGTAAATGCGACACTTGCTTGCTAGGAAATAGCGTTTGCAGATGTCTACGTATCGAAGCAATAGAGTTTTAATGCTCCTTAAATCGCGATATTGCATCTCATTTCTTTGTTTCATGATAAGATATAATATTCATTGCGAAGTGTCATGTATACCTCGTATTCACTTCAAAAGAATGTAAATCCGACACTTCCTTTCTAGGAAATAGCGTTTGCAGATGTGTACTTATCGAGGCAATAGAGTTCTAATGCTTCTTAACACATTGAGGACGGGGCGCTGCTCGTTCAACACGCCCTCACGGATCGCAGATTTTCGAACGCTCCAAAAACATGCCTGGCATGTGACAGGAAGTGGATACGCATTTTACTTAATTTGCGTGTAGTATTTATAAATAATTGTATACATATAGTTCATATATCTGTATATCTGTTTTCATTACATCTATGCGTCATTTCGCTGCATTTACAGAGGGCTAATTCATAGAATAAATTTTTGTTATCAAGTATCAGTAACAGGTTGATTGAAAATATAGATAGTACTCAAAATACTGTTACCTTCCAATTTTAAAACACGAAGTTTGAAATTCTAAAATGCAGATCAATGAAACACTTTATAAGATACGATACGTACGACGATCCGCACAGATCAGCCGGCAATGGCTATTGTCACGTCACGGGTCGCGAAAACTTATCGTTTACCGGAAGCGACACGCAGCCTCGAACGGTTCGGCTCGCGGAATTGCGACGAAGACCGGGTTCTTTCTGGCTCGCGAAACACGTATCAAAAGGCACGAACGCGGATAAGAAAATATGACCTTACCTTTGATGTCTTGACAGCTGCTAATATTTAGTACCCTTGTTGCAGGTATCGTCGTCGGCACGGATCGCCCTCAGGTATAATCCCTGCGTACGGTCGGTGAGGCATGATTGTCAGCGGGACGAGTACCCTGGTGGGCTGACCTCGGGGATGGATCGGCTCGGTCAAGCGGATCGGCGATGGATGCGGCTGTGCGGGACGGCTGTCCGATCGGCGTGCGGCGGAAGATGAGACGTTGCAGTGGTATATGCACACGGCTGTACCAACGTATCCGCGCACAAATGAACGCAAGAAGTTCTTCCTTCCCGCGCGACGAGTTCGTTTAGTTGTACCGGATTGACGCATTCGAGTCGGTTTCCAAAACTCCAGATACGGGTCCTCTAAGCGTCGGTCCGCTCTAGTTTACCGGTCCAGAAATATGGAAAATCGACGAGTGTCCTTGCTCTAGCCTCGCTGTGGGTCGATGCAGCTAAGCGGCGGTCGGCTATAACTGATCGATTACTAAGTTTGACTAAAGTTCGGAGCTTGTGAACGTTCTTGAAGACGCGTGAACTCGTGGAAGACTTCGCAATGAATGAATTTATAATAATAATAAGGCAAGGAATATTTAGAATGATGAGAATTGTAGTACTGGTAAAAATAAAGTATATTCTAAATAAAACTAAGCTTACACTGATACTTCCCTATGCTAAAGTTGACTAAGTACTAGGATACGATAATTAGAGTTTAGAATAAGGACTTGAATTGAATTAGAGTTTAAGTTGAAATAGTAAGATTGGATTATGATAAAGGAGTGCTCGCTTGGAGCGAATGGCTCGAACTAGAGATTGGATTTGAGGGAGGTACGCTCGCTTGGAGCGGATGACTCGTATTGACTATCAGCTCGCGGGCCCGCGACCTCCTCGGATCGCGGGGCGCGCGAGTCGCAGGTCCCCAGAGTGGGGCGGACGCTCGGCCCACGGAGTGGGGTAAACGGTCGTGGTAGGGCGCGCGCGTTCGGCGTGAGCCGCGCGCGTCGGGCGCTTCGCTTACTTCTTATTACGATTAATTATGATCTTAAAAATTAGAATAACACATGAAACGCCTTATGCTAGGTTGTGTGTGTTGTGTCGTGTGCGTACATGGAGTGTCGTGTGATTAAGTTCTAGGATTCGCTTAATTATAATTATAATGGTATGCAAAGTATGGGTACGGGAGCGTAACGGCGGGCGACCCTTCCTGATACGTGGAATGGTCCTCGTGCGGAGGTTGTGGCTCGGTCGTGCTCCAGCTGTCTGAAAGGCACGCGTCGTAGCGCGGTCGTGTGGCCCAACTCCTGGTTGCGGGGGTGGCTGCCTTAGCTCGGCGATCGTATACTCGGTAAGCTCGTTTTTGTGGTGGCGACATGCGATGCGTGTGGCTCTGCCGGGCGGTGAAGTAGGTACCGCGAGGTTCGGCGGACGTTACACAATAATGACTGTTTTTTCTTAAATTTAAGGAATGGTTAAGTTTTTTCGCTTTGGTTTCGGAATGCGAGAGACTTCGATACCATCGTAACGTAACAGAAACATTTGCAGCTCTTTGCTCAGTTGCCGACTGAATAAAAAAAACGTGAAAACGAGATATATCGTGACCCGTTCGCAACGTTTAGTTTTCTAAAAACAAGATACCTCGTCACCCGTCCGCAATGTGTTAAAACGTGATATCGCATCTCATTTCTATGTTTCATGTTAAGATATAATATTCATTGCGTAGTGTCATGTATATCTCGCATTCACTTCAAACGAACGAAAATGAGACACTTCCTTGCTAGGAAGTAGCGTTTGCAGATGTCTACGTATCGAAGCAATAGAGTTCTAATGCTTCTTAAATCGCGATATCGCATCTCATTTCTATGATTCGTGATAAGGTATAATATTTATTGTGGAATGTTATGTATTCCTCGTTTTCACTTCAAAAGAATGTAAATGCGACACTTCCTTACTAGGAAATAGCGTTTGCAGATGCCTACGCATTGTAGCGATAGAGTTCTAATGCTCCTTAAAACGCGATATCGCATTTCATTTCTATGTTTCATGATAAGATACAATATTCATCGTGAACTGATAGGTATACCTCGTCTACACTTCAAAAGAATGTAAGTGCCGCACTTCCTTCCATGGAAATACCGTTTCCAGATGTCTACGTATCGAAGCTATGATGATCTAACGCTTCTTAAAGCGCGATATCGCATCTCATTTCTATGTTTCATGATATGATATGATATTCATAGCGAAGTGCTATGCATTCATCATCTGCACTTCAGAGGAATGTAAATGCCACATTTTCTTGTTAGGAAATAGCGTTTCCAGATGTCTACGTATCGAAGCATTAGAGTTCTATTACTTCTCAAAACGCGATATCGCATCTCATTTCTATGTTTCACTATAAGATATAATATGCACTGCGTATTGTTATGTATACCTAGTCTACACTTCAAAAGAATGTAAGTGGCACACTTCCACGCTAAGAAATAGCGTTTCCAGATGTCTACGTATCGAAGGAATAGAGTTCTAATGCTTCTGAAAACGCGATAACGCATCACATTTCCATCTTTCCTGATAAGATATAATATTCGTTGCGAAGTGTTATGTATTCCTCGTCTGCACGTCAAAGGAATGTAAATGTCACACTTGCTTGCTAGGAAATAGTGTTTCCAGATGTCTACGTATCGAAGCAATAGATTTCTCATCCTTCATAAAACGGGATTCAGCAACCCATTTCTATGTTTCATTATAAGATATAATATTCGTTGCGAAATGTTATGTATACCTCGTCTACACTTCAAAAGAATGTAAATGACACCCTTCCTCGCTAGGAAATAGCGCGTCCAGATGTCTACGTATCGAAGCAAGAGAGTTCTAATGCTTTTTAAAATGCGATATCCCATCCCCTTTCTATGTTTTGTGACATGACATAATATTCATTGCGAAGTGTTATGTATAACTCGTCTGCAGTACAAAAGATTGTAAATACCACACTTCCTCGAACACCTCGTCTGCAATTAAAAAGATTGTAAATACCACACTTCCTTGCTAGGAAATAGCGTTTCCAGATTTCCACGTATCGAAGCAATAGAGTTCTAATGCCTCATAAAACGCGATATCAAATCTCGTTTATATGTTTCATGATCGGAGACAATATTCATTGCGAAGTGTTATGTATATCTCGTCTGCACGTCAGAGGAATGTAAATGTCACACTTGCTTGCTAGGAAATAGCGTTTCCAGATGTCTACGTATCGAAGCAATAGAGTTCTCATGCTTCATAAAACGGGATACAGCAACCCATTACAATGTTTCATTATAAGATATAATATTCGTTGCGAAGTGTTATGTATACCTCGTCTACACTTCAAACGAATGCAAATGTCACCCTTCCTCGCTAGGAAATAGCGCTTGCAGATGTCTACGTATTGAAACAGTAGAGTTCTAATGCTTCTTTTAACGTGGTATCGCATCACAATACTATGTTTCATGACAATATATAATATTCATTGCGATGTGTTATGGACACATCGTCCACACTTTAAAAGAGTGTAAATGCTACACATCCTTGCTAGGAAATGCGTTTCCAGATGTTTACGTATCGAAGCAATATGGTTCAAATGCTTCTTAATACACGGTATCGCATCTCATTTCTATGTTTCATGATAAGATATAATATTCGTTGTGCAGTGTTATGTATACCTCGTATTCACTTCAAAAGAATGTAAATTCGACACTTCCTTGCTAGGAAATTACGTTTCCAGATGTCTACGTATCGTTGCAATGGATTCCTAATGCTTCTTAAACAGCGATATCGCATCACATTTCCATGTTTCATGATATGATATAGTATTCATTGTGCAGTGTTAGGTATACCTCGTATACACTTCAAATGAATGTAAATGCGACACATTCTTGCTAGGAAGTAGCGTTTCCAGATGTCTACGTATCGAAGCAATAGATTTCTAATGGTTCTTAAAACCGGATGTCGCATCTCTTTTCTATGTTTCATGATAAGATTTAATTTTAATTGCGAAGTGTCATGTATACTTCGTATTCACTTCAAAGGAATGTAAATGCGACAATTCCTTGCTAGGAAATAGCGTTTGCAGATGTCCAGGTATCGAAGCAATAGAGTTCTAATGCTTCTAAAAACGAGATATCGCATCTCATTTCTATGTATCATGGAAAGATACAATATTCACTGCGAAGTGTTAAGTATTCCTCGTATTCACTTCAAAAGAATGTAAATGCAACACTTCCTTGCTAGAATATTGCGATGGCAGATGTCTACGTATGGACGCAACAGATATCTAATGCTTCTTAAAAAGAGATATTGCATCTCATTTCTATGTTTCATGATAAGATATAATATTCATTGCGAAGTGTCATATATACCTCGTGTTCACATCAAATGAATGTAAATGTGGCACATCCTTGCTAGTTAATAGCGTCTGCAGATGTCTGCATATCGTAGCAATTGGGTTCTAATGCTTCTTAAAATGCGATATCGCATCTCATTTCAATGTATCATGACAAGATATAATATTCATTGCGTAGTGTCAAGTATACCTCGCATTTACATCATATAAATGTAATTGCGACACTTCCTTGCTAGGAAATAGCGTTGGCAGATGTCTACGTATCGAAGCAATAGAGTTCTAATGCTTCTTAAAACGAGATATCGCATCTCATTTCTATGTTTCATGATAAGATATAATATTCATTGCGAAGTTAGATGTATACCTCGTATTCTCTTCAAAAAAATGTAAATGCGTCACTTCCTTGCCAGGAATTAGAGTTTGCAGATTTCTCTGTATCGAAGCAATAGAGTTCTAATGCTTCTTAAAACGGGATACCGCATCTCATTTCTATGTTTCTTGATAAGCTATAACACTCATTGTGGAGTGTTATGTATACCTCGTATTCACATGAAAAGAATGTTAATGCGACACTTCCTTGCTGGGAAATCGCGTTTCCAGATGTCTACGTATCGAAACAATGGAATTCTATGCTTCTTAAAACGAAATGTCGCACCTTACTTCTATGTTTCATGATAAGATATAATATTCATTGCGAAGTGTCATGTGCACCTCATATTCACTTCAAAAGAATGTAAATGCGACACTTCCTTGCTAGGAAATAGCGTTTGCAGATGTCTACGTATCGTAGCAATAGAGATCTAATGCTTCTTAAAACGCCATATGGCGTCTCACGTCTATGTTTCATGATAAGATATAATATTCATTGCGATGTGTCACTTATACCTCGCATAAACTTCAAATGAATGTAAATGCGACACTTCATTGCTATTAAATAGCGTTTGCAAATGTCTACGTTTCGAAGCAAGAGAGATCTAATGCTTCTTAAAACGAGATATCGCATCTCATTCCTATGTTTCATGACAAGATATAATATACTTTGCGAAGTGTCATGTATACCTCGCATACACTTCAACTGAATGTAAATGCGACACTTCCGTGCTAGGAAATAGCGATGGCAGATGTCTACGTTTCGAAGCAAGAGAGATCTAATGCTTCTTAAAACGAGATATCGCATCTCATTTCTATGATCCATGATAAGATATAATATATCAATTTTTCATGATAAGCTATAACATTCATTGTGGAGTGTTATGTATACCTCGTATTCACTTCAAAAGAATGTAAATACGACACATCCTTGCTAGGAAATAGCGTTCGCAGATGTCTACGTATCGTAGCAATAGATATCTAGTGCTTCTTAAAACGCGATATCGCGCCTCACGTCTATGTTTCATGATAAGATATAATATTTATTGCGAAGTGACACTTATACCTCGCATAAACTTCAAATGAATGTAAATGCGACACTTCATTGCTAGCAAATAGCGTTGGCAGATGTCTACGTATCGAAGAAATAGAGATCTACTGCTTCTTAAATCGCCATATCGCATCTCATTTCTATGTTTCATGATAAGATATAATATTCATTGTGGAGTGTTATCATAACCTCTTATTCACTTCAAAAGAATGAAAATGCGACACTCCCTCGCTAGGAAATAGCGTTTGCAGATATCTACGTATCGTAGCATTAGTTTTCTAATGCTTCTCAAAACGCGATATCGCATCTCATTTCTATGTTTCACGATAATATATAATAATCATTGCGAAGTGTCATGCATACCTCGCATACACTTCAAATGAATGTAAATGCGACACTCCCTTGCTAGGAAATAGCGTTTGCAGATGTCTACGTATCGTAGCATTAGAGTTCTAATGCTTCTCAAAACGCGATATCGCATCTCACTTCTATGTTTCATGATAAGATACAATATTCATTGCGAAGTATTATGTATTCCTCGTCTGCAATTCAAATGAATGTAAATGCAACGCTCCCTTTCTAGGAAATTACGTTTCCAGATATCTACGTATCGTAGCATTAGTTTTCTAATGCTTCTCAAAACGCGATATCGCATCTCATTTCTATGTTTCATGATAATATATAATAATCATTGTGAAGTGTCATGCATACCTCGCATACACTTCAAATGAATGTAAATGCGACACTCCCTTGCTAGGAAATAGCGTTTGCAGATGTCTACGTATCGTAGCATTAGAGTTCGAATGCTTCTCAAAACGCGATATCGCATCTCACTTCTATGTTTCATGATAAGATACAATATTCATTGCGAAGTATTATGTATTCCTCGTCTGCAATTCAAATGAATGTAAATGCAACACTCCCTTTCTAGGAAATTACGTTTCCAGATATCTACGTATCGAAGCAATAGTGTTCTAATGCTTCTTAAAACGCGATATCGCATGTCAATTCTATGTTTCATGATAAGATATAATATTCATTGTGGAGTGTTATGTATACATCGTATTCACTTCAGAAGAATGTAAATACGACACTCACTTGCTAGGAAATAGCGTTTTCAGATGTCTACGTACCATAGCAATTGAGTTCAAATGCTTCTTAAATCGCGATATCGAATCTCATTTATATGTTTCATGATAAGATACAATATTCATTGCGAAGTGTCATGTATACCTCGTATTCACTTGAAAACATTGTAAATGCGACACTTCCTTGCTAGGAAATCGCGTTTGCAGATGTCTACGTATCGAAGCAATAGAATTCTAATGCTTCTTAAATCGTCATATCGCATCTCATTTCAATGTTTCATGATAAGATATAATATTCATTGTGCAGTGTTATGTATATCTCGTCTACACTTCAAAAGAATGTAAATGCGACACTTTCTTGCTAGGGAATAGCGTTTGCAGATGTCTACGTATCGTAGCAGTAGAGTTCTAATTCTTCTTGAAACGAGATATCGCGCCTCACGTCTATGTTTCATGATAAGATATAATATTTATTGCCAAGTGACACTTATACCTCGCATAAACTTCAAATGAATGTAAATGCGACACTTCATTGCTAGCAAATAGCGTTGGCAGATGTCTACGTATCGAAGAAATAGAGATCTACTGCTTCTTAAATCGCCATATCGCATCTCATTTCTATGTTTCATGATAAGATATAATATTCATTGTGGAGTGTTATCATAACCTCTTATTCACTTCAAAAGAATGAAAATGCGACACTCCCTCGCTAGGAAATAGCGTTTGCAGATATCTACGTATCGTAGCATTAGTTTTCTAATGCTTCTCAAAACGCGATATCGCATCTCATTTCTATGTTTCACGATAATATATAATAATCATTGCGAAGTGTCATGCATACCTCGCATACACTTCAAATGAATGTAAATGCGACACTCCCTTGCTAGGAAATAGCGTTTGCAGATGTCTACGTATCGTAGCATTAGAGTTCTAATGCTTCTCAAAACGCGATATCGCATCTCACTTCTATGTTTCATGATAAGATACAATATTCATTGCGAAGTATTATGTATTCCTCGTCTGCAATTCAAATGAATGTAAATGCAACGCTCCCTTTCTAGGAAATTACGTTTCCAGATATCTACGTATCGAAGCAATAGTGTTCTAATGCTTCTTAAAACGCGATATCGCATGTCAGTTCTATGTTTCATGATAAGATATAATATTCATTGTGGAGTGTTATGTATACATCGTATTCACTTCAGAAGAATGTAAATACGACACTCACTTGCTAGGAAATAGCGTTTTCAGATGTCTACGTACCGTAGCAATTGAGTTCAAATGCTTCTTAAATCGCGATATCGAATCTCATTTCTATGTTTCATGATAAGATACAATATTCATTGCGAAGTGTCATGTATACCTCGTATTCACTTGAAAACATTGTAAATGCGACACTTCCTTGCTAGGAAATCGCGTTTGCAGATGTCTACGTATCGTAGCATTAGTTTTCTAATGCTTCTCAAAACGCGATATCGCATCTCATTTCTATGTTTCATGATAATATATAATAATCATTGTGAAGTGTCATGCATACCTCGCATACACTTCAAATGAATGTAAATGCGACACTCCCTTGCTAGGAAATAGCGTTTGCAGATGTCTACGTATCGTAGCATTAGAGTTCTAATGCTTCTCAAAACGCGATATCGCATCTCACTTCTATGTTTCATGATAAGATACAATATTCATTGCGAAGTATTATGTATTCCTCGTCTGCAATTCAAATGAATGTAAATGCAACACTCCCTTTCTAGGAAATTACGTTTCCAGATATCTACGTATCGAAGCAATAGTGTTCTAATGCTTCTTAAAACGCGATATCGCATGTCAATTCTATGTTTCATGATAAGATATAATATTCATTGTGGAGTGTTATGTATACATTGTATTCACTTCAGAAGAATGTAAATACGACACTCACTTGCTAGGAAATAGCGTTTTCAGATGTCTACGTACCATAGCAATTGAGTTCAAATGCTTCTTAAATCGCGATATCGAATCTCATTTATATGTTTCATGATAAGATACAATATTCATTGCGAAGTGTCATGTATACCTCGTATTCACTTGAAAACATTGTAAATGCGACACTTCCTTGCTAGGAAATCGCGTTTGCAGATGTCTACGTATCGAAGCAATAGAATTCTAATGCTTCTTAAATCGTCATATCGCATCTCATTTCAATGTTTCATGATAAGATATAATATTCATTGTGCAGTGTTATGTATATCTCGTCTACACTTCAAAAGAATGTAAATGCGACACTTTCTTGCTAGGGAATAGCGTTTGCAGATGTCTACGTATCGTAGCAGTAGAGTTCTAATTCTTCTTGAAACGAGATATCGCATCTCATTTCTCTGTTTCATGATAAGATACAATATTAATTGCCAAGTGTCATGTATACCTCGTATTCACTTCAAAAGAATGTAAATGCTACACTTCCTTGCTAGGAAATCGCGTTTGCAGATATCTACGTATCGAAGCAATATAGGTCTAATGCTTCTCAAAACGCGATATCGCATCTCATTTCTATGTCCCATGATAAGATATAATATTCATTGCGAATTGTCATCTATACCTCATATTCACTGCAAAAGTATGTAAATTCGGTACTTCCTTGCTAGGAAGTAGCGTTTGCAGATGTCTACATATCGAAGCAATAGCGTTCAAATACTTCTTAAAACGCGATATAGCATCTCATTTCTATGTCTCATGATAAAATATAATATTCATTGCGATGTGTCATGTATACTTCATATTCACTTCAAATGAATGTAAATGCGACACTTCCTTGCTAGGAAGTAGCGTTTGCAGATGTCTCCGTATCGAAGCAATAGTGTTCTAATGCTTCTTAGAGCGCGATATCGCTTCCCATTTCTATGTTTCATGATAAGATGTAATATTCAGTGCGAAGTGTCATGTATACCTCGTACTCTCTTCAAAAGAATGTAAAGGCGACACTTCCTTGCTAGGAAATACCGATTGCAGATGTCTACGTATTGAAGCAATAGAGTTCTAATGCTTCATAAATGGCGATATCGCATCACATTTCTAGAATTCATGATAAGATATAATATTCATTGTGCAGTGTTATGCATACCTCGTATTCTCTTCAAAAGAATGTAAATGCGACACTTCCTTGCTAGGGGATAGCGTTTGCAGATGTCTACGTATCACAGCAACAGAGTTCTAATGCTTTTTAGATCGCTATATAGCACCTAATTTCTATGTTTCACGGTAAGATATAATATTCAGTGTGGAGTGTCATGTATACCTCGTATTCACTTCAAAACAATGTAAATGCGACACTTCCTTGCTAGGAAATAGCGTTCGCAGATGTCTACGTATCGAAGCAATAGAGATCCAATGCTTCTTACATCGTCAAATGGCATCTCATTTCTATGTTTCATGATAAGTTATAATATTCATTCCGAAGTGTCATGTATACTTCGTATTCACTTCAAAAGAATGTAACTGCGACACTTCCTTGCTATTAAATAGCGTTTGCAGATGTCTGCGTATCGCAGCAATAGATTTCCAATGCTTCTTAAAACGCGAAATCGCATCTCATATCTGTGTCTCATGATAAGATATAATACTCATTGCGAAGTGTTAACTATACCTCGTATACACTCCAAATGAATGTAAGTGCGAAACTTCCTTCCTAGGAAATAGTGTTTGCAGTTGTCTACGTATCGAAGCAATAGAGTTCTTATGCTTCCTAAATCGCGATATCGCATTTCATTTCTATGTTTCGTGATAAGATATAAAATTCATTGCGAAGTGTCATGTATACCTCGTATCCACTTCAAACGAATGTAAATGCGACACTTCCTTCCTAGGAAATAGCGTTTTCAGATGTCTACGTATCGTAGCAGAAGATTTGTAACTCTTCTTAAAACGTGATATCGCATCTCATATATATGTTTCATGAAAAGATATAATATTCATTGCGAAGTGTTACTTATACCTCGCATACATTACAAAAGTATGTAAGTGCGAGGCTTCCTTGCTACGAAATAGCGCCTGCACAAGTCTCCGTATCGAAGCAATACAGTTCTAATTCTTCTTAAATCGCGATATCGCATCTCATTTCAATGTTTCATGATTAGATATAATAATCATTGTGGAGTGTTAGGTATACATCGTATTCACTTCGGAGGAATGTAAATACGACACAACCTTGCTAGGAAATAGCTTCTGCTGATGTCTCCGTATCGTAGCATTAGTGTTCTAATGCTTCTCAAAACGCGACATCGCATCTCATTTCTATGTTTCATGATACGATATAATATTCATTGCGGAGTGTCATGTATACCTCGTATTCACTTCAATAGAAAGTAAATGCGACACTTCCTTGCTAGGAAATAGCGTCTGCAGATGTCTACGTATCGTAGCAATAGGGTTCTAGTGCTTTTTAAATCGCGATATCACATCTATCTCATTTCTAAGTTTCATGATAAGATGTAATATTCATTGTGGAGTGCTATGTATATCTTGTATTCACTTCAAAAGAATGTGAATGCGACACTTCCTTGCTACGAAATAGCGTCTGCACATGTCTACGTATCGTAGCAATAGAGTTCTAATGCTTCTTAAAACGCGAATCGATCCTCAATTACATGTTTCATGATAAGATACGATATTCATTGTGGAGTGTTATGTATATCTCGTCTACACTTCAAAAGAATGTAAATGTGACACTTCCTTGCGTGGAAAAAGCGTTTGCAGATGTCTACGTATCGTAGCAATTGAGTTCTAATGCTTCTCAAAACGCGATATCGCATCTCATTTCTATGAATCATGATAAGATGTAATATTCATTGCGAAGTTTCTTGTATACCTCGCATACACTTCAAATTAATGTAAACGCGACACTTCCTTGCTAGGAAATATCGATGGCAGATGTCTACGTATCGTAGCAATAGAGTTCGAATGCTTCTTAAAATGCGATGTCGCATTACATTTCTATGTTTCACGATAAGATATATTTCAATGCGAAGAGTCACTTATACCGCGCATACACTTCAAATGAATGTAAATGCGACACTTCCTTCCTAGGAAATAGCGTTTTCAGATGTCTATGTATCGTAGCAGAAGATTTGTAACTCTTCTTAAAACGTGATATCGCATCTCATATATATGTTTCATGAAAAGATATAATATTCATTGCGAAGTGTTACTTATACCTCGCATACATTTCAAAAGTATGTAAGTGCGAGGCTTCCTTGCTACGAAATAGCGCCTGCACAAGTCTCCGTATCGAAGCAATACAGTTCTAATTCTTCTTAAATCGCGATATCGCATCTCATTTCAATGTTTCATGATTAGATATAATAATCATTGTGGAGTGTTAGGTATACATCGTATTCACTTCGAAGGAATGTAAATGCGACACAACCTTGCTGGGAAATAGCGTTTGCAGATGTCTACGTATTGAAGCAATAGGGTGCTAATGCATCTTAAAACGAGATATCGCATCTCATTTCTATGTTTCATGATAAGATATAATGTTCATTGCGAAGTGTCATGTATACCTCGTATTGACATCAAAAGAATGTAAATGCGACACTTCCTTGCTGGGAAATAGCGTTTGTAGATGTCTACGCATCGATGCAATAGAGTTCTAATGCTTCTTAAAACGCGAAATCGATCCTCATTCCTGTGTTTCATGTTAAGATATAATATTCATTGTGGAGTGTTATGTATACCTCGTATTCACTTCAAATGAATGTTACCTATCGAATCTTCCTATCGACACTTCCTTGCTAGGAAATAGCGTTTGCAGATGTCTACGTATCGAAGCAATAGAGTTCTAATGCTTCTTATAACGCGAAACCGCTCCTCATTTATATGCTTCATGATAAGATATAATATTCATTGTGGAGTGTTATGTATACCTCGTATTCACTTCGAAAGAATGTAAATGCGACACTTCCTTGCTAGGAAATAGCGTCTGCAGATGTCTACGTATCGAAGTAATAGTATTCCAATGCTTCTTAAATCGCGATATCGCACCTCAATTCTACGTTACATGATAAGATATAATATTCATTGCTCAGTGCTATGTATATCTCGTCTACACTTCAAATGAATGTAAATGCGACACTTCCTTGCTAGGATATAGCGATGGCAGATGTCTACGTATCGAAGCAAAAGAGTTCTAATACTTCTTAAAATGAGATATCGCATCTCATTCCTATGCTTCATGGTAAGATATACTATTCATTGCGAAGTATCACGTATTCCTCGTCTTCACTTCAAATGAATGTAAATGTGACACATCCTTGCTAGGAAATGGCGTTTGCAGATGTCTACGTATCGAAGCAATAGAGTTCTAATGCTTCTTGAAACGGGATATCGCATCTCGTTTCTACGTTTCATGATAAGATATAGTTTTCGTTGCGAAGTATCACTTATACCTCGCATACACTTCAGAAGAATGTAAATGCGACACTACCTTGCTAGGAAATAGCGATTGCAGATGCCTACGTATCGAAGAAATAGAGTTCTAATGCTTCTTGAAACGGGATATCGCATCTCGTTTCTATGTTTCATGATAAGATATAGTATTCATTTCGAAGTATCACTTATACCTCGCATACACTTCGGAAGAATGTAAATGCGACACTTCCTTGCTAGGAAACAGCGTCTGCAGATGTCTACGCATCGTAGCAATAGAGTTCTAATGCTTCTTAAAACGCGATATCACATCACATTTCTAAGTTTCATGATAAGATATAACATTCATTGTGGAGTGTTATTTATACCTCGTATTCACCTCAAAAGAATGTAAATGCGACACTTCCTTGCTAGGAAATAGCGTTTGCAGATTTCTGCGTATCGTAGCATAAGATTTCTCTTGCATCCGAAAACGCGATATCGCATCTCGTTACTATGTTTCATGATAAGATATAGTATTCATTGCGAAGTATCACATATACCTCGTACACACTCCAAAAGAATGTAAATCCGACACGTCCTTGCTAGGAAGTGGCGTTTGTAGATGTCTACGTATCGTAGCAGTAGTGTTCTAAATCTTCTTAAAACGCGATATCACATCACATTTCTATGTTTCATGATAGGACATAATATTCATTGCGAAGTTTCACGTATTCCTCGTATTCACTTCAAATGGATGTAAATGCGGCACTTCCTTCCTAGGAAATAGCGTTTGCAGATGTCTACGTATCGTAGCAAGCATGTTATAATGCTTCTTAAAACAAGATATCGCATCTCATTTCTATGTTTCATGATAACATATAATATTCATTGCGAAGTGTTATGTATACCTCGCATACACTTCAAATGAATGTAAATGCGACACTACCTTGCTAGGAAATAGCGATTGCAGATGCCTACGTATCGAAGCAATGGAGTTCCAATGCTTCTTAAAACGCGATATCGCATCTCATTTCTATGTTTCATGATAAGATACAATATTCATTGCGAAGTGTCGTGTATACCTCGTATTCACTTCAAAAGAATATGAATGCGACGCTTCCTTTCTAGGAAATAGCGTTTGCAGATGTCTACGAATCGTAGCAGTAGCGTTCTAATGCTTCTTAAAAAGCGATATCGCATCTCATTTCTATGTTTCGTGATAAGATACAATATTCATTGCGAAGAGTCACGTATGCCTCGTATTCACTTCGAAAGAATGTAATTGCGACACTTCCTTGCTAGGAAATAGCGTTTGCAGATGTCTACGTATCGTAGAAATAGAGATCTAATTCTTCATAAAACGCGATATCGCATCTCATTTCTATGTTTCGTGATAAGATACAATATTCATTGCGAAGTGTCACGTATGCCTCGTATTCACTTCAAAAGAATGTAATTGCGACACTTCCTTGCTAGGAAATAGCGTTTGCAGATGTCTACGTATCGTAGAAATAGAGATCTAATTCTTCATAAAACGCGATATAGCATCTCATTTCTATGTTTCATGATAAGATATAATATTCATTGCGAACTGTCTTGTATACCTCGCATACACTTCAAATGAATGTAAATGCAACACTTCCTTTCTAGGAAATAGCGTTTCCAGATGTCTACGTATCGAAGCACTAGAGTTCTAATGCTTCTTAGAACGAGTTATCGCACCTCATTTCTATGTTTCATGATAAGATATAATATTCAATGTGCAGTGCTATGTATACCTCGTATTCACTTCAAAAGAATGTAAATGCGACACTTCTTTGCTAGGAATTAGCGTTTGCAGATGTCTGTGTATCGAAGCAATAGTGTTCTAATGCTTTTTAAATCGCGATATCGCAACTCACTTCTACGTTTCATGATAAGATATAATATTCATTGTGCAGTGCTATGTATATCTCGTTCACACTTCAAATTAATGTAAATGCGACACTTCCTTGCTAGGAACTAGCGGTTGCAGATATGTACGTATCGAAGCAATAGATTTCTAATACTTCTCAAAACGCGATATCGCTCCTCATTTCTATGTTTCATGATAAGATTAAATATTCATTGCGAAGTGTTTTGTATTCCTCGTCTACACTTAAAATGAATGTAAATGCAACACTTCCTTTCTAGGAAATAGCGTTTGCAGATGTCTACGTATCGTAGCAATAGAGTTCTAATGCTTCTTAGTTCGCGATATCGCATCTCATTTCTATGTTTCATGATAATATATAATATTCATTGTGCAGTATTATGTATATGTCGTCTACACGTCAAATGAATGTAAATGCGACACTTCCTTGCTAGGAAACAGCGTTTGCAGATGTCTACGTATCGTAGCATTAGAGTCATACTGCTTCTCAAAACGCGATATCGCATCTCATATATATGTTTCATGATAAGATGTTATATTCTTTGCGAAGTGTCTTGTATACCTCGCATACACTTCAAATGAATGTAAATGATACCCTTCCTTGCTAGGAAATAGCGTTTTCAGATGTCTACGTATGGTATCATTGGAGTTCTACAGCTTCTTAAAACGCGATATCGCACCTCATTTCTATGTTTCATGATAAGATATAATATTCATTGCGGAGTGTCATGTATACCTCGTTTTCACTTCAAAAGAATGTAAATGCGACACTTCCTTCCTAGGAAATACCGTTTTCAGATGTCCACGTATCGTAGCAGTAGAGTTCTAACGCTTCTTAAAACGTGCTATCGCATCTCATTTCTGTGTTTCATGATAAGATATAATATTCATTGTGGAGTGTTATGTCTACTTCGTATTCACCTCAAAAGAATGTAAATGCGGCTCTTCTTTGCTAGAAAATAGCGATTGCAGATGTCTACGTATCGTAGTAACAGAGGTCTAATACTTTTTAAATCGCGATATCGCATCTCATTCCTATGTTTCATGATGGGATATAATATTCATTGCGAAGTGTCATGTATACCACGCATTCACTTCAAAAGAATGTAAATGCGACACTTCCTTCCTAGGAAATAGCGTTTTCAGATGTCCACGTATCGTAGCAGTAGAGTTCTAACGCTTCTTAAAACGTGCTATCGCATCTCATATCTATGTTTCATGATAAGAAATAATAATCATTGCGAAGTGTCATGTGCACTTCGCATTCACTTCAATAGAATATAAATGCGACACTTCCTTCCTAGGAAATAGCGTTTGTAGATGTCTACGTATCGTAGCAATAGAGATCTAATGCTTCTTAAAACGCGATATCGCGTCTCACGTCTATGTTTCATGATAAGATATAATATTTATTGCGAAGTGTCACTTATACCTCGCATAAACTTCAAATGAATGTAAATGCGACACTTCCTTGCTATTAAAAAGCGTTTGCAGATGTCTTCGTATCATCCCAATAGATTTCTAGTGCCCTTTTAAATCGCGATATCGCATCTCATTTCTATGTTTCATGACAAGATATAATATTCATTGTGGAGTGTTATGTATACCTCGTATTCACTTCAAAAGAATGTAAATGCGACACTTCCATACTAGGAAATAGCGTTTGCAGATGTCTACGTATCGATGCAATAGAGATCTAACGCTTCTTAAATCGCGATATCGCATATCATTTCTATGTTTCATGATAAGATATAATATTCATTGCGAAGTGTCTTGTATACCTCGCATACACTTCAAGTGAATTTAAATGCGACACTTCATTGCTAGGAAATAGCGTTGGCAGATATCTACCTATCGAAGCAATAGAGTTCTAATGCTTCTTAAATCGCCATATCGCATCTCATTTCTGTGTTTCATGATAAGTTATAATATTCATTGCGAAGTGTCATGTTTATCTTGTATTCAATCCAAAAGAATGTATTTGCGACACTTCCATGCCACGAAATAGCGTTTGCAGGTGTCTACGTATCGTAGCAATAGAGTTCTTATACTTCTTAAATCGCGATATCGCATCTCATTTCTATGTTTCATGATAAGATATAATATACATCGTGCAGTTTAATGTATACCTCGTACAAACTTGAAATGAATGTAAATGCGACGCTTCCTTGCTAGGAAGTAGCGTTTGCAATTGTCTACGTAAGAAGCAATAGAGTTCTAGCGCTTATCAAAACGCGATATCGCATCCCATTTCTATGTTTCATGATAAGATATAATATTCATTGCGAAGTGTCATGTATATCTCGGATTCACTTCAGAAGAATGTAAATGCGACACTTCCTTGCTAGGAAATAACGATGTAAATGCGGCACTTCCTTCCTAGGAAGTAGCGTTTGCATATGTCTACGTATCGAAGCAAGAAAGTTCTAATGCATCTTATATCGCGATATCGTATCTCATTTCTATGTTTCATGATAATATATAATATTCATTGTGCAATGTTATGTATACCTCGCATTCACTTCAAAAGAATATAAATGCGACACTTCTTTGCTAGGAAATAGCTATTGCAGATGTCTACGTATCGTAGCAATCGTGTTATAATGCTTGTTAAAACGAGATGTCGCATCTCACTCCTATGTTTCATGATAAGATATAATACTCATTGCGAAATATCATTTATACCTCGCTTACACTTCGAATGAATGTAAATGCGACACTTCCTTGCTGGGAAATAGCGTTTGCAGATGTCTACGTATCGTAGCAATAGAGTTCTAATGCTTCTTAAATCGCCATATGGCATCTCATTTCTATGTTCCATGATAAGATATAATATTCATGGCGAAGTGTCATGTATACCTCGCATATACTTCAAATGAATGTAAATACAACACTTCGTTGCTAGGAAATAGCGTTGGCAGATGTCTACGCATCGAAGCAATAGTGTTCTAATGCATCTTAAACCGCGATATCGCTCCTCATTTCTATGTTTCATGTTAAGATATAATATCCATTGTGGATTGTTGTGTGTACCTCGTATTCACTACAAAAGAATGTAAATGCGACACTTCCTTGCTAGAAAATAGCGTTTCCAGATGTCTACGTATCGAAGCAATGGACGTCTAATGATCCTTAATACGCGATATCGCATCTCATTTCTATATTTCATGATATAATGTAGTATACATTGTGTAGTGTTATGTATATCTCGTATACACTTCAGAAGAATATAAATGCCACACTTCCTTGCTAGGAAATGCGATTCCATATGTCTACGTATCGAAGCAATAGAGTTCTAATGCTTCTTAAAGCGCGATATCGCATCTCAGTTCTATGCTTCATGATAAGATATAATATCCCTTGCGAAGTGTTATGCATACCTCGTCTACACTTCAAAAGAATGTAAACACCACACTTCCTTGCTAGAAAATAGCGATTCCAGATGTCTACGAATCGAAGCAATATAGTACTAATGATTCTTAAAACCCGATATCGAATCTCGTTTATATGTTTCATGATCAGATACAATATTCATTGCGAAGTGTTACGTATACCTCGTCTGCACGTCAAAGGAATGAAAATGCCACACTTGCTTGCTAGGAATTAGCGTTTCTAGATGTCTACGAATCGAAGCAGTAGAGTTCTATTGCTCCTTAAATCGCGATATCGCATCTCATTTCTGAGTTTCATTGTAAGATATAATATTCATTATGGAGTGTTAGGTATACCTCGCCTACACTTCAAATGAATGTAAATGCCACACCTCCATGCTAGTGAATAACGTTTCCAGATGTCTACGTACCCGAGCAATAGAGTTCTAATGCTTCTTAGAACACGATATATCATCTCATTTCTATGTTTCATTATAACATACAATATTCATTGCGTAGTGTTATGTGTACCTCGTCTACACTTCAAATGAATGTAAATGTCACACTTCCTTCCCTGGAAGTATTTCATCCAGATGTCTACGTATCGAAGCAATAGAGTTCTAATGCTTCTTTTAACGTGGTATCGCATCTCAATACTATGTTCATTATAAGATATAATATTCATTGCGAAGTGTTATTGACACATCGTCTACACTTTAGAAGAATGTAAGTGCCACACATCCTTGCTAGGAAATGCGTTTCCAGATGTTTACGTATCGAAGCAGTAGATTTCTAATGCATCGTAAATCGCGATATCGCATCTCATTTCTATGTTTCATGATATGATATAACACACTTTTCGAAGTAATACGTACACCTCGTCTACACTTCAAAAGAATTCAAATGCCACAGTTCCTTGCTAGGAGACAGCGTTTCCAGATGTCCGCGTGTCGAATCAATAGAGTCCTAAAGCTTCTTAAAACGCGATATCGCATCCCGTATCTGTTTCATGATAAGATATAATATTCGTTGCTAAGTGTTATGTATACCTCACCTACACTTCCAAGAAATGTAAATGCCTCACTTCCATCTTAGGAAATGCGTCTCCAGTTGTCTACGTTTCGAAGCAATAGAGTTCTAATGTTTCTTAAAACACGATATCGTTTCACATTTCTATGTTTCATGATAAGATATAATTGTCACTTAGAAGTGTTGTGTACACCAAGTCTACACTTCATATAAGTGTAAATATCACACGTCCTTGCTAGGAAAAAGCGTTTCCAGATGTCTATGTATCGAAGCAATATAGTTGTAATGCTTCTTAAAACGCGATATCGCATCTCAGGTATATGTTGCATGATAAGTTAATAATATACATTGCGAAGTGTCATGTATACCTCGTATGCACTTCAAATGAATGTAAATGCGACACTTCCTTGCAAACAAGTAGCGTTTGCAGATGTCTCCGTATCGTTGCAATAGAGTTCTAATGCTACTAAAAACGCGATATCGCATCTCATTTCTATATCTCATGATAAGCTATAATATTCATTGTGGAGTGTTATGTACACCTCGTACTCACTTCAAAAGAATGTAAATGCGACACTTCCTTGCTAGGAAATAGCGTTTGCAGGTGTGTACGAATCGTAGCAATAGTGTTCAAATGCTTCTTAAAACGCGATATCGCTCCTCATTTCTTTGTCTCATGATAAGATATAATATACATTGCGAAGTGACACGCATACCTCGTATTCACTTCAAAAGAATGTAAATGCGACACTTCCTTGCTAGGAACTAGCGTTTGCAGATGTCTACATATCATATAAAGAGAGTTCTAATGCTTCTCAAAACGCGATATCGCATCTCAATTCTACGTTTCATGATAAGATATAATATTCATTGTGCAGTGTTATGTATATCTCGTCTACACTTCAAATGAATGTAAATGCGACACTTCCTCGTTAAGAAATAGCGATGGCGAATGTCTACGTATCATAGCAACAGAGTTCTAATGCTCCTTAAAACGAGATATCGCATCTCATTTCAATGTTTCATGATAAGATATAATATTAATTGCGAAGTGTTATGTATACCTCGTGTTCGCTTCAAAAGAATAAAACTGCGACACTGCCTTGCTAGGAAATAGCATTTCCAGATATCTACGTATCGTAGCAATAAAGTTCTAATGCCTCTTAAAACGCGATATCGCATCTCATTTCTATGTTTCACTATAGGATATAATATTCATTACGAAGTGTTATGTTTTCCTCGTCTACACTTCAAATGAATGTAAGTGCGACACTTCCTTGCTAGGAAATAGCGTTTCCAGATGTCTACGTATCGAAACAATACAGTTCTAATGCTTCGTAAAACGAGATGTCGCATCTCATTTCTAAGTTTCGTGATAAGATGTAATATTAATTGCGAAGTGTCATGTAAACCTCGTATTCACTTCAAAAGAATGCAAATGCGACACTCCCTTGATAGGAAATAGCGTTTGCAGGAGTTTACGTATCGTAGCAATAGTGATCTAATGCTTCTCAAAACATGATATCGCATCTCATTTCTATGTTTCATGATGAGATATAATATTCATTGCGAAGTTACATGTATACCTCGTATTCACTTCAAAAGAATGTAAATGCGGCACTTCCTTCCTAGGAAATAGCGTTTGCAGATGTCTACGTATCATAGCAAGCATGTTATAATGCTTCTTAAAACGAGATATCGCATCTCATTTCTATGTTTCATTACAACATTTAATATTCATTGCGAAGTGTTATGTATACCTCGCATACACTATAAATGAATGTAAATGCGACACTTCCTTGCTAGGAAATAGCGTTTGCAGATGTCTACGTTTCGAAGCAATAGAGTTCTAAAGCTTCTTACAACGCGATATCACATCACATTTCTATGTTTTATGATAAGATATAATATTCATTGCGAGGTTTCACGTATTCCTCGTATTCACTTCAAATGAATGTAAATGCGGCACTTCCTTCCTAGGAAATAGCGTTTGCAGATGTCTACGTATCATAGCAAGCATGTTATAATGCTTCTTAAAACGAGATATCGCATCTCATTTCTGTTTCATTACAACATATAATATTCATTGCGAAGTGTTATGTATACCTCGCATACACTATAAATGAATGTAAATGCGACACTTCCTTGCTAGGAAATAGCGTTTGCAGTTGTCTACGTGTCGAAGCAATAGAGTTCTAATGCTTCTTAAAACGCGCCTTCGCATCTCATTTCTATGTTTCATGATAAGATATAATATTCATTGTGAAGTGACATGCATACCTCGTATTCACTTCAAAAGAATGTAAATGCGACACTTTCCTGTTAGGAAGTAGCGTTTGCAGATGTCAAGGTATCGAAGCAGTAGCGTTGCAATGCTTCTTAAATCGAGACATCGCATCACATTTCTATGTTTCATGATAATATATAATTTTCATTGCGAAGTGTCATGTATACCTCGTATTCACTTCAAAAGAATGTAAATGCGACACTTCCTTGCTAGGACGTTGCGTTTGCAGATGTCTGCGTATCGATGCAGTAGAGTTCTAATGCTTCTTATACGCGCTTTTGCATCTCATTTCTACGATTCATGATAAGATATAATATTCATTGCGAAGTGACGTGCATATCTCGTATTCACTTCAAAAGAATGTAAATGCAACACTTCCTTGCCAGAAAGTAGCGTTTGCAGATGTCTAGGTATCGAATCAATAGAGTTCTAAAGCTTCTTATACGCGCTTTCGCATCTCATTTCTATGTTTCATGATAAGATATAATATTCATTGCGAAGTGTGTCGTACTCACATCAAAAGAATGTAAATGCGACACTTCCTTGCTAGGACGTTGCGTTTGCAGATGTCTACGTATCGATGCAGTAGAGTTCTAATGCTTCTTAAATCGCGATATCGCATCTCATTTCTATGTTTCATGATAAGATATAATATTCATTGCGAAGTGTTATGTATACCTCGTGTTCGCTTCAAAAGAATGAAACTGCGACACTGCCTTGCTAGGAAATAGCATTTCCAGATATCTACGTATCGTAGCAATAAAGTTCTAATGCCTCTTAAAACGCGATATCGCATCTCATTTCTATGTTTCACTATAGGATATAATATTCATTACGAAGTGTTATGTTTTCCTCGTCTACACTTCAAATGAATGTAAGTGCGACACTTCCTTGCTAGGAAATAGCGTTTCCAGATGTCTACGTATCGAAACAATACAGTTCTAATGCTTCGTAAAACGAGATGTCGCATCTCATTTCTAAGTTTCGTGATAAGATGTAATATTAATTGCGAAGTGTCATGTAAACCTCGTATTCACTTCAAAAGAATGCAAATGCGACACTCCCTTGATAGGAAATAGCGTTTGCAGGAGTTTACGTATCGTAGCAATAGTGATCTAATGCTTCTCAAAACATGATATCGCATCTCATTTCTATGTTTCATGATGAGATATAATATTCATTGCGAAGTTACATGTATACCTCGTATTCACTTCAAAAGAATGTAAATGCGGCACTTCCTTCCTAGGAAATAGCGTTTGCAGATGTCTACGTATCATAGCAAGCATGTTATAATGCTTCGTAAAACGAGATATCGCATCTCATTTCTATGTTTCATTACAACATATAATATTCATTGCGAAGTGTTATGTATACCTCGCATACACTATAAATGAATGTAAATGCGGCACTTCCTTGCTAGGAAATAGTGTTTGCAGATGTCTACGTTTCGAAGCAATAGATTTCTAAAGCTTCTTACAACGCGATATCACATCACATTTCTATGTTTTATGATAAGATATAATATTCATTGCGAGGTTTCACGTATTCCTCGTATTCACTTCAAATGAATGTAAATGCGGCACTTCCTTCCTAGGAAATAGCGTTTGCAGATGTCTACGTATCATAGCAAGCATGTTATAATGCTTCTTAAAACGAGATATCGCATCTCATTTCTGTTTCATTACAACATATAATATTCATTGCGAAATGTTATGTATACCTCGCATACACTATAAATGAATGTAAATGCGACACTTCCTTGCTAGGAAATAGCGTTTGCAGTTGTCTACGTGTCGAAGCAATAGAGTTCTAATGCTTCTTAAAACGCGCCTTCGCATCTCATTTCTATGTTTCATGATAAGATATAATATTCATTGTGAAGTGACATGCATACCTCGTATTCACTTCAAAAGAATGTAAATGCGACACTTTCCTGTTAGGAAGTAGCGTTTGCAGATGTCAAGGTATCGAAGCAGTAGCGTTGCAATGCTTCTTAAATCGAGACATCGCATCACATTTCTATGTTTCATGATAATATATAATTTTCATTGCGAAGTGTCATGTATACCTCGTATTCACTTCAAAAGAATGTAAATGCGACACTTCCTTGCTAGGACGTTGCGTTTGCAGATGTCTGCGTATCGATGCAGTAGAGTTCTAATGCTTCTTATACGCGCTTTTGCATCTCATTTCTACGATTCATGATAAGATATAATATTCATTGCGAAGTGACGTGCATATCTCGTATTCACTTCAAAAGAATGTAAATGCAACACTTCCTTGCCAGAAAGTAGCGTTTGCAGATGTCTAGGTATCGAATCAATAGAGTTCTAAAGCTTCTTATACGCGCTTTCGCATCTCATTTCTATGTTTCATGATAAGATATAATATTCATTGCGAAGTGTGTCGTACTCACATCAAAAGAATGTAAATGCGACACTTCCTTGCTAGGACGTTGCGTTTGCAGATGTCTACGTATCGATGCAGTAGAGTTCTAATGCTTCTTAAATCGCGATATCGCATCTCATTTCTATGTTTCATGATAAGATATAATATTCATTGCGAAGTGGCATGTATACCTCGCATACACATCAAATGAATGTAAATGCGACACTTCCGTGCTAGGAAGTAGTGTCACGTCCTGGCGAACAAATTATTCGTATCCCAGGAGGCTGTATGACACAAGCCTTTTAGTCGAAAATTCGGTCCGGTATAAAACGCGTATGACCGGGTTCGTCGATTCTGGCAAGACGCGGGCACTGTAAACAATCGCGAACGCGTGTAAGGAGGGATTTTACTTACCTTTCGCTGATTTCCCTCTTCTGCTTTCAGATGTGGCGATCGTCGAGTGTCGTTTTCGGGGAAGGAGTCGGCGTACGGCTGGCTGAAATCGGCGTTGTGACGGTGGAGCTGCGATGAATGTTGCCGTCCGTCGATGAACGAAGAATTCTGGCGTTTCACCAACGTATTCCGCACGAGATAATGGATTAAATTCTTCCTCCCGGGGCGAAGAGTTCGTTTATAAACACTCAAGTTGTTGCGAACTAGGAGGAATTTGTATTAAAATATAATTGAATTTAGAAATGCAGTTGGAATGAACTAGAACTTGATGTGGTAGAAAAATAATAAAGTATATTCTAAATCAAAGAGTACAAGAACAATTATTTCTAAGTATTAAGACTAGGTTAACTATTATTAGGAATTAGGAATTAGAACAAAGACTTTATAACTAGGAACCTCATCGAGGCTGCGCGACGGCCCTAAGGCGCGACTTGGAAGAGACTTGGAATTGGAAGTGCCCGAAGGCGAGATAGAACTGTACCGTACTGAAGGTACTGACTGACTGTGTCTCCCAAGATGCGTCTGCGACCTCATCGACTCTCGGAGCGCTTCGGTCGCGTGCGAACGTAGGTGGGAGTATGTGGACGCCCGAGTGGGGTCTCGGCGTTGCGTGGTGGGGTTAGCGGCGCGTGCCGCTGAGGCGGTCGCGATCTCGCGCGTCGCGGGTTACTTAATTAGCGCAACTTATGAATATAGAGATACAAGTATGAAATTAGAAATTACGCCTTAAATGTAAAATGTGTGTTGTTTGTGTCGTTATAAAGTAGTGTCGTGTAAATTCTATGAGCTAGGAATACAGAGCTTAGAATGTAGGAGTATATATATAATGTTAATTAATAATCTTAGAAATAGTATTTTGGGCATGGCAGATCTGGGATGGTGAAATCGTAGAGTCCTTTGTACGGTGAGGGTTCCCGTCGTCGGATCTCGTGGAGGTTGATTCTCCTGGTACGTCCCTGGAGTGAACGAGAGGGCGAGTTTCCCTGCAGGTAAGAGTGAGACGGTGGATGGCACCTTGAGTGGGAGCGAGACAGCGCACATGGTCCTTGGTGCGAGCGAGATGACGCACGAGGTACTTGGTGCGAGTGAGACAGAATGTGTTGCCCTTGGAGCGAGGGAGAAGGCGAACACCTCTGCGGGTGCGAGTGAGACGGAGGGTAGGTCCCTTGGAGTGAGAGAGACGGCGAGCACCTCTGCGGGTGCGAGTGAGACGGAGGGTATGTCCCCAGGAGTGAGAGAGACGGCGAGTTGAGCATGGGTGTTGCAGGTGGTGCAGGCGCGTGAGGGTGGTTGCTGTGGTGCGTTGAGAGGGTGGCAGGCGGCACGCCTGACGTCACAGTAGCGTTTGCAGATATCTACGTATCGAAGGAATAGAGTTCTAATGCTTCCTAAATCGCGATATCGCATCTCATTTCTATGTTTCATGATAAGATATAATATTCATTGCGAACTGTCATGTATACCTCGCACACACTTCAAATGAATGTAAATCCGACACTTCCTTCCTAGGAAAAAGCGTTTTCTGATGTCTACGTATCGTAGCAATAGAGTTCTAATGCTTCTTAAATCGCGATATCGCATTTCATTTCTATGTTTAGTGATAAGGTATAGTATTCATTGTGGAATGTTGCGTATTCCTCGTATTCATTTCAAAAGAATGTAAATGCGACTCTTCCTTGCTAAGAAACAGCGTCTGCAGATATCTACGTATCGTAGCAATAGAGATCTCTTGCTTTTTAAATCGCGATATCGCATCTCATTTCTATGTCTCGTGATAAGATATAATATTCATTGCGAAGTGTCATGTATACCTCGTATTCACATCAAACGAATCTAAATGCCTCACTTCCTTGCTAGGAACCAGCGTTTCCTGATGTCTACGTATAGAAATAATAGTGTTCTAATGCTTCTTAAAACAAGATATCGCAACTCATTACTATGTTTCATGAGAAGATATAATATACATTGCGAAGTGTCATGTATACCTCGTACTCACTTCAAGAGAATGTAAATGCGACACTTCCTTGCTAGGAAATAGCGTTTCCAGATATCTACGTATCGTAGCAATAGTGTTCTAATGCTTTTCAAAGCGCGATATCGCATCTCATTTCTATGTTTCATGATGAGATATAATATTCATTGCGAAGTGTCGTTTATACCACGTATTCACTTCAAAAGAATGTAAATCTGACACTTCCTTGCTATTAAATAGCGTTTGCGGATGTCTACGTATAGTAGTAACAGTGTTCTAATGCCATTTAAATCGAGATATCGCATCTCATTTCCATATTTCATTATAGGATATAATATTAATTGTGGAGTGTTGTTTATACCTCGTATTCACATCAAAAGAATGTAAATGCGACACATCCTTGCTAAGAAGTAGCGTTTGCAGATGTCTACATATCGAAGCAATAGAGTTCTAGTGCTTCTTAAAAGGAGATATCGCATTTCTTTTCTATGTTTAATGGTAAGATATAATATTCATTGCGAAGTGTCATGTATACTTCGTATTCACTTCAAAAGAATGTAATAGCGACACTTCCTTGCTATTAAATAGCGTTTGCAGATGTCTACGAAACGTAGCAATAGAGTTCTAATGCTTCTCAAAACGCGATATCGCATCTCATTTCTATGTTTCATGATAAGATATAATATTCATTGCGAAGTGTTATGTATTCCTCGTATTCACTTCAAATGAATGTAAATGCGACACTTCCTTGCTAGGAAATAGCGTTTGCAGATGTCTACGTATCGAAGCAATAAAGTTCTAATGCATCTAACATCGCGATATCGCATCTCATTTCTATGTTTCATGATAAGATATAATATTCATTGCAAAGTTTCATATATTCCTCGTATTCACTTCAAATTAATGTAAATGCGACACTTCCTTGCTAGGAAATAGAGTTTGCAGATGTCTACGTATCGACGCAATAAAGTTCTAATGCATCTTACATCGCGATATCGCATCTCATTTCTATGTTCCATGATAATATATAATATTCATTGTGCAATGTTATGTATACCTCGCATTCACTTCAAAAGAATGTAAATGCGACACTTCCTTGCTAGGAAATAGCGTTTGCAGACGTATACGTATCGTAGCAATGGAGTTCTAATGCTTCTCAAAACGCGATGTCGCATCTCATTTCTATGTTTCATGATGAGATATAATATTCATTGCGAAGTTTCATGTATTCCTCGTATTCACTTCAAATGAATGTAAATGCGACACTGCCTTGCTAGGAAATAGCGTTTGCAGATGACTACGTATCGAAGCAATAAAGTTCTAATGCATCATATATCGCGATACCGCATCTCATTTATATGTTTCATGATAATATATAATATTCATTGTGCAATGTTATGTATACCTCGCATTCACTTCAAAAGAATATAAATGCGACACTTCCTTGCTAGGAAATAGCGTTTGCAGACGTCTACGTACCGAAGCAATAGAGTTCTAATGCTTCTTGAAACGGGATATCGCATCTCATTTCTATGCTTCATGATAAGATATAATATTCATTGCGAAGTTTCATGTATTCCTCGTATTCACTTCAAATGAATGTAAATGCGACACTGCCTTGCTAGGAAATAGCGTTTGCAGATGACTACGTATCGAAGCAATAAAGTTCTAATGCATCTTACATCGCGATATCGCATCTCATTTCTATGTTTCATGATAATATATAATATTCATTGTGCAATGTTATGTATACCTCGCATTCACTTCAAAAGAATGTAAATGCGACACTTCCTTGCTAGGAAATAGCGTTTGCAGATGTCTACGTATCGTAGCAATAGAGTTCTAATGCTTCTCAAAACGCGATATCGCATCTCATTTCTATGTTTCATGATAAGATATAATATTCATTGCGAAGTGTTATGTATTCCTCGTATTCACTTCAAATGAATGTAAATGCGACACTTCCTTGCTAGGAAATAGAGTTTGCAGATGTCTACGTATCGACGCAATAAAGTTCTAATGCATCTTACATCGCGATATCGCATCTCATTTCTATGTTTCATGATAATATATAATATTCATTCTGCAATGTTATGTATACCTCGCATTCACTTCAAAAGAATGTAAATGCGACACTTCCTTGCTAGGAAATAGCGTTTGCAGACGTATACGTGTCGTAGCAATAGAGTTCTAATGCTTCTCAAAACGCGATATCGCATCTCATTTCTATGTTTCATGATGAGATATAATATTCATTGCGAAGTTTCATGTATTCCTCGTATTCACTTCAAATGAATGTAAATGCGACACTGCCTTGCTAGGAAATAGCGTTTGCAGATGACTACGTATCGAAGCAATAAAGTTCTAATGCATCATATATCGCGATACCGCATCTCATTTATATGTTTCATGATAATATATAATATTCATTGTGCAATGTTATGTATACCTCGCATTCACTTCAAAAGAATATAAATGCGACACTTCCTTGCTAGGAAATAGCGTTTGCAGACGTCTACGTACCGAAGCAATAGAGTTCTAATGCTTCTTGAAACGGGATATCGCATCTCATTTCTATGCTTCATGATAAGATATAATATTCATTGCGAAGTTTCATGTATTCCTCGTATTCACTTCAAATGAATGTAAATGCGACACTGCCTTGCTAGGAAATAGCGTTTGCAGATGACTACGTATCGAAGCAATAAAGTTCTAATGCATCTTACATCGCGATATCGCATCTCATTTCTATGTTTCATGATAATATATAATATTCATTGTGCAATGTTATGTATACCTCGCATTCACTTCAAAAGAATGTAAATGCGACACTTCCTTGCTAGGAAATAGCGTTTGCAGATGTCTACGTATCGTAGCAATAGAGTTCTAATGCTTCTCAAAACGCGATATCGCATCTCATTTCTATGTTTCATGATAAGATATAATATTCATTGCGAAGTGTTATGTATTCCTCGTATTCACTTCAAATGAATGTAAATGCGACACTTCCTTGCTAGGAAATAGAGTTTGCAGATGTCTACGTATCGACGCAATAAAGTTCTAATGCATCTTACATCGCGATATCGCATCTCATTTCTATGTTTCATGATAATATATAATATTCATTCTGCAATGTTATGTATACCTCGCATTCACTTCAAAAGAATGTAAATGCGACACTTCCTTGCTAGGAAATAGCGTTTGCAGACGTATACGTGTCGTAGCAATAGAGTTCTAATGCTTCTCAAAACGCGATATCGCATCTCATTTCTATGTTTCATGATGAGATATAATATTCATTGCGAAGTTTCATGTATTCCTCGTATTCACTTCAAATGAATGTAAATGCGACACTGCCTTGCTAGGAAATAGCGTTTGCAGATGACTACGTATCGAAGCAATAAAGTTCTAATGCATCATATATCGCGATACCGCATCTCATTTATATGTTTCATGATAATATATAATATTCATTGTGCAATGTTATGTATACCTCGCATTCACTTCAAAAGAATGTAAATGCGACACTTCCTTGCTAGGAAATAGCGTTTGCAGATGTCTACGTATCGTAGCAATAGAGTTCTAATGCTTCTTATATCGCGAGATCGCATCTCAAATCTATGTTTCACGATAGGATATAATATTCATTGTGGAGTGTTACGTATATATCATATTCACCTCAAAAGAATGTAAATGCGACACTTCCTTGCTAGGAAATAGCGTTTGCAGATGTCTGCGTATCGTAGCATTAGATTTCTATTGCATCTCAAAACGCGATATCGCATTTCATTTCTATGTTTCATGATAAGATATAATATTTATTGCGAAGTGTCACGTATACATCGCATACACTTCAAATGAATGTAAATGCGACACTTCCTTGCTAGGAAATAGAGTTTGCAGATATCTACGTATCGAAACAGTAGAGTTCTAATGCTTCTCAAAACGCGATATCGCATCTCATTTCTATGTCTCATGATGAGATATAATATTCATTGCGAATTGTCATGAGTACCTCGGATACACATCAAATGAATGTAAATGGGACACTTCCGTACTAGGAAGATGCGTTTGCAGATGTCTACGTATCGAAGCAATAGAGTTCTAATGCTTCCTAAATCGCGATATCGCACCTCATTTCTATGTTTCATGATAAGATATAATATTCATTGCGAAGTGTCATGTATACCTCTCACACACTTCAAACGAATGTAAATCCGACACTTCCATCCTAGGAAAAAGCGCTTTCTGATGTCTACGTATCGTAGCAATAGAGTTCTAATGCTTCCTAAATCGCGATATCGCACTTCATTTCTATGTTTAGTGATAAGGTATAGTATTCATTGTGGAATGTTGCGTATTCCTCGTATTCATTTCAAAAGAATGTAAATGCGACTCTTCCTTGCTAAGAAACAGCGTCTGCAGATATCTACGTATCGTAGCAATAGAGATCTCTTGCTTTTTAAATCGCTATATCGCATCTCATTTCTATGTCTCGTGATAAGATATAATATTCATTGCGAAGTGTCATGTATACCTCGTATTCACTTCAAAAGAATATAAATGCGACACTTCCTTGCTAGGAAATAGCGTTTGCAGATGTCTACGAATCGAAGAAATAGAGTTCTAATGCTTCTTAAAACGAAATATCGCATCTCATTCGTATGTTTCATGGAAAGATATATTATTCATTGCGAAGTGCCACGTATACCTCGCATACACTTCAAATGAATGTAAATGCGACACTTCCTTGCTAGGAAATAGCGTTTGCAGATGTCTACGAATCGTAGCAATAGAGTTCTAATGCTTCTCAAAACGCGATATCGCATTTCATTTCTATGTTTCATGATAAGATATAATATTTATTGCGAAGTGTCACGTATACATCGCATACACTTCAAATGAATGTAAATGCGACACTTCCGTGCTAGGTAATAGAGTTTGCAGATGTCTACGTATCGTAGCAAGCGTGTTATAATGTTTCTTAAAACGAGATATCGCATCTCATTTCTATGTTTCATGACAACATATAATATTCATTGCGAAGTGTTATGTATACCTCGCATACACTTCAAATGAATGTAAATGCGACACTTCCTTGCTAGAGAATAGCGATTGCAGATGTCTACGTATCGAAGCAATAGAGTTCTAATGCTTCTTGAAACGGGACATCGCATCTCAATTCTATGTTTCATGATAAGATATAATATTCATTGCGAAGTTTCATGTATTCCTCGTATTCACTTCAAATGAATGTAAATGCGACACGATCTTGCTAGGAAATAGCGTTTGCAGATATCTACGTATCGTAGCAATAAAGTTCTAATGCATCTTATACCGCGATTTCGCATCTCATTTCTATGTTTCATGATAATATATAATATTCATTGTGCAATGTTATGTATACCTCGCATTCACTTCAAACGAATATAAATGCGACACTTCCTTGCTAGGAAATAGCGTTTGCAGGTGTCTACGAATCGAAGAAGTAGAGTTCTAATGCTTCTTAAAACGAGATAACGCATCTCATTCGTATGTTTCATGGAATGATATATTATTCATTGCGAAGTGCCACGTATACCTCGCATACACTTCAAATGAATGTAAGTGCGACACTTACTTGCTAGGAAATAGCGTTTGCAGATGTCTACGTATCGTAGTAATAGAGTTCTAATGCTTCTCAAAACACGATATCGCATCTCATTTCTATGTTTCATGATAAGATATAATATTCATTGCGAAGTGTTATGTATACCTCGCATTCACTTCAAAAGAATATAAATGCGACACTTCCTTGCTAGGAAATAGCGTTTGCAGATGTCTACGTATCGTAGCAATAGAGTTCTAATGCTTCTTATATCGCGATATCGCATCTCATTTCAATCATTCATGATAAGATATAATATTCATTGTGGAGTGTTACGTTAATCTCGTATTCACTTCAAAAGAATGTAAATGCGACACTTCCTTGCTAGGAAATAGCGTTTGCAGATGTCTACGTATCGTAGCAATAGAGTTCTAATGCTTCTTATATCGCGATATCGCATCTCATTTCAATCATTCATGATAAGATATAATATTCATTGTGGAGTGTTACGTTAATCTCGTATTCACTTCAAAAGAATGTAAATGCGACACTTCCTTGCTAGGAAATAGCGTTTGCAGATGTCTGCGTATCGTAGCATTAGATTTTCATTGCATCTCAAAACGCGATATCGCATTTCATTTCTATGTTTCATGATAAGATTTAATATTTATTGCGAAGTGTCACGTATACATCGCATACACTTCAAATGAATGTAAATGCGACACTTCCGTGCTAGGTAATAGAGTTTGCAGATATCTACGTATCGTAGCAAGCGTGTTATAATGCTTCTTAAAACGAGATATCGCGTCTCATTTCTATGTTTCATGACAACACATAATATTCATTGCGAAGTGTTGTGTATACGTCGCATACACTTTAAATGAAGGTAAATGCGACACTTCCTTGCTAGGAAATAGCGTTTGCAGATGTCTACGTATAGAAGGAATAAAGTTCTAATGCATCTTACATCGCGATATCGCATCACATTTCTATGTTTCATAATAAGATATAATATTAATTGCGAAGTGTCACGTATACATCGCATACACTTCAAATGAATGTAAATGCGACACTTCCTTGCTGGGAAATAGCGTTTGCAGATGTCTACGTATCGAAGCAATAGAGTTCTAATGCTTCTTGAAACGGGATATCGCATCTCATTTCTATGCTTCATGATAAGATATAATATTCATTGCGAAGTTTCATGTATTCCTCGTATTCACTTCAAATGAATGTAAATGCGATACTTCCTTGCTAGGAAATAACGTTTCCAGATGTCTACGTACCGTAGCAATAGAGTTCTAATCCTTCTTAAAACGCGACATCGCAACTCACTTCTATGTTTCATGATAAGATATAATATTCACTGCGAAGTGTCATGTATACCACGCATACACTACAAATGAATGTAAATGCGACACTTCCTTGTTAGGAAGTAGCGTTTGCAGATCTCTACGTATCGAGCAATAGGGTTCTAATGCTTCTGAAATCGCAATATCGCATCTCATTCCTATGTTTCATGATAAGATATAATATACATCGTGCAGTGTTATGTGTACCTCGTATACACTTCAAATGAATGTAAATGCGACACTTCTTCGCTAGGAAATAGCGTTTGCAGATGTCTACGTACCGTAGCATCAGAGATCTAATGCTTCTCAAAACGCGATATCGCATCCCATTTCTATGTTTCATGATAAGATTTAATATTCATTGCGAAGTGTCTTGTATATCTCGCATACACTTCAAACGAATTTAAATGCGACACTTCATTGCTAGGATATAGAGTTGGCAGTTGTCTACGTATCGAAGCAATAGAGTTCCAAAGCTTCTTAAAACGCGATATCGCATCTCATTTCTATGCTTCATGATAGGAAACAATATTAATTGCCAAGTGTTATGTATTCCTCGTCTACACTTCAAACGAATGTAAATGCGACAATTTCTTTCTACGAAATAGCGTTTCCACATGTCTACGTATCGTTGCAAAAGAGCTCTAATGTTTCCTAAAACGCGATATCGCATCTCAATTCTATGTTTCGTGATAAGGTATAATATTCATTGCGAAGTGTCATGTATACCCCGTATTCACTTCAAATGAATGTAAATGCGACACTTCCTTGCTAGGAAGTAGCGTTTGCAGATGTCTACGTATCGAAGCAATAGAGTTCTAATGCTACTCAAAACACGATATCGCATCTCATTCCTATGTTTCATGATGAGATATAATATTCATTGCGAAGTGTCATGCATACCCCGTATACACTTCAAATGAATGTAAATGCGACACTTCCTTGCTAGGAAATAGCGTTTGCAGATGTCTACGTATCGTAGCAATAGAGTTCTAATGCTTCTTATATCGCGAGATCGCATCTCATATCCATGTTTCACGATAAGATGTAATATTAATTGCGAAGTGTTATGTATACCTCGCATACACTTCAAATGAATGTAAATGCGCAGTTCCTTGCTAGGAAGCAGCGATTGCAGATGTCTACGTATCGAAGCCACAGAGTTCTAATGCTTCTTGAAACGGGATATCGCATCTCATTTCTATGTTTCATGATAAGATATAATATTAATTGCGAAGTGTCATGTATACCTCGCATTCACTTCAAAAGAATGTAAGTTCGACACTTCCTTGCTAGGAAATAGCGTTTGCAGATGTCTACGTATCGTAGCAATAGAGTTCTAATGCTTCTTATATCGCAAGATCGAATCTCATATCTATGTTTCACGATAAGATATAATATTCATTGTGGAGTGTTATGTATACCTCGTACTCACCTCAAAAGGATGTAAATGCGACACTTCCTTGCTAGGAAATAGCGTTTGCAGATTTCTGCGTATCGTAGCATTAGATTTCTGTTGCATCTCAAAACGCGATATTGCATTACATTTCTATGTTTCATGATGAGATATAATATTTATTGCGAAGTGTCACGTATACATAGCATACACTTCAAATGAATGTAAATGCGACACTTCCGTAGTAGGAAGATGCGTTTGCAGATATCTACGTATCGAAGCAATAGATTTCTAATGCTTCCTAAATCGCGATATCGCATCTCATTTCTATGTTTCATGATAAGATATAATATTCATTGCGAAGTGTCATGTATACCTCTCACACACTTCAAATGAATGTAAATCCGACACTTCCATCCTAGGAAAAAGCGCTTTCTGATGTCTACGTATCGTAGCAATAGAGTTCTAATGCTTCCTAAATCGCGATATCGCACTTCATTTCTATGTTTAGTGATAAGGTATAGTATTCATTGTGGATTGTTGCGTATTCCTCGTATTCATTTCAAAAGAATGTAATTGCGACTCTTCCTTGCTAAGAAATAGCGTCTGCAGATATCTACGTATCGTAGCAATAGAGATCTCTTGCTTTTTAAATCGCGATATCGCATCTCATTTCTATGTCTCGTGATAAGATATAATATTCATTGCGAAGTGTCATGTATACCTCGTATTCACATCAAACGAATGTAAATGCCTCAGTTCCTTGCTAGGAACCAGCGTTTCCCAACACATTTCATGAGAAGATATAATATACATTGCGAAGAGTCATGTATACCTCGTATTCACTTCAAGAGAATGTAAATGCGACACTTCCTTGCTAGGAAATAGCGTTTACAGATGTCTACGTATCGAAGCAACAGAGTTTTAATGCTTCATAAAACGGGATATCGCACTCCATTTCTATGTTTCATGGTAAGATATAATATTGATTGTGAAGTGTCATGTATACCTCGTATTCACTTCAAAACAATGTAAATGCGACACTTCCTTGCTAGGAAATAGCGTTTCCAGATATCTACGTATCGATGCAATAGAGTTCTAATGCTTCTTAAATCGCGATATCGCATCTCATTTCTATGTTCCATGATAAGATATAATATTCATTGCGAAGTGTCTTGTATACCACGCATACACTTCAAACGTATTAAAAGGCGACACTTCCTTGCTAGGAAATAGCATTTCCAGATGTCTACGTATCGTAGCATTAGAGTTCTAATGCTTCTTAAAACGAGATATCGTAACTCATTTCTATACTTCATAATAAGATATGATATTCATTGCGAAGTGTCATGTATACCTCGTATTCACTTCAAAAGAGTGTGAATGCGACTCTTCCTTGCTAGGAATTGGCGTTTGCAGATGTTTACGTATCGAGGCAATAGAGTTCTAATCCATCTAAAAACGCGATATCGCATCTCAATTCTATGTTTCGTGACGAGATATAAAATTCATTACAAAGTGTCATGTATACCTCGTATTCGCTAAAAAGAATGTAAATGCGACACTTCCTTGCTAGGAAGATGCGTTTGCAGATATCTACGTATCGAAGCAATAGATTTCTAATGCTTCCTAAATCGCGATATCGCATCTCATTGCTATGTTTCATGATAAGATATAATATTCATTGCGAAGTGTCATGTATACCTCTCACACACTTCAAATGAATGTAAATCCGACACTTCCATCCTAGGAAAAAGCGCTTTCTGATGTCTACGTATCGTAGCAGTAGAGTTCTAATGCTTCCTAAATCGCGATATCGCACTTCATTTCTATGTTTAGTGATAAGGTATAGTATTCATTGTGGATTGTTGCGTATTCCTCGTATTCATTTCAAAAGAATGTAATTGCGACTCTTCCTTGCTAAGAAATAGCGTCTGCAGATATCTACGTATCGTAGCAATAGAGATCTCTTGCTTTTTAAATCGCGATATCGCATCTCATTTCTATGTCTCGTGATAAGATATAATATTCATTGCGAAGTGTCATGTACACATCAAACGAATGTAAATGCCTCAGTTCCTTGCTAGGAACCAGCGTTTCCCAACACATTTCATGAGAAGATATTATATACATTGCGAAGAGTCATGTATACCTCGTATTCACTTCAAGAGAATGTAAATGCGACACTTCCTTGCTAGGAAATAGCGTTTACAGATGTCTACGTATCGAAGCAACAGAGTTTTAATGCTTCATAAAACGGGATATCGCACTCCATTTCTATGTTTCATGGTAAGATATAATATTGATTGTGAAGTGTCATGTATACCTCGTATTCACTTCAAAACAATGTAAATGCGACACTTCCTTGCTAGGAAATAGCGTTTCCAGATATCTACGTATCGATGCAATAGAGTTCTAATGCTTCTTAAATCGCGATATCGCATCTCATTTCTATGTTCTATGATAAGATATAATATTCATTGCGAAGTGTCTTGTATACCACGCATACACTTCAAACGTATTAAAAGGCGACACTTCATTGCTAGGTAATAGCGTTTGCAGATGTCTACATATCGAAGCAATAGATTTCCAATGCTTCTTATAACGCGAAATCGCTCCCCATTTATATGCTTCATGAAAAGATATAATACTCATTGTGGTGTGTTATGTATACCTCGTATTCACTTCAAAAGAATGTAAATGCGATACTTCCTTGCTAGGAAATAGCATTTCCAGATGTCTACGTATCGTAGCATTAGAGTTCTAATGCTTCTTAAAACGAGATATCGTAACTCATTTCTATACTTCATAATAAGATATAATATTCATTGCGAAGTGTCATGTATACCTCGTATTCACTTCAAAAGAGTGTGAATGCGACTCTTCCTTGCTAGGAAGTTGCGTTTCCAGATGTCAAGGTATCGAAACAATAGAGTTCTAATGCTTCTTAAATCGTGATATCGCATCTCATTTCTATGTTTCATGATAAGATATAATATTCGATGTGGATTGTTATGTATACCTCGTATTCACCTCAAAAGAACATGAATGCGACGCATCCTTGCTAGGAAATAGCGTTTCCAGATATCCACGTATCGTATCAATATAGGTCTAATGCTTCTTAAAACGCGATATCGCATCTCATTTCTATGTCTCATGATAAGATATGATATTCATTGCGAAGTGACATGTATACCTCGTATTCACTTCAAAAGAATATAAATCCGACACTTCTATGCTAGGAAATAGCGTTTGCAGATGCCTACGTAACGTAGCAATAGAGTTCTATTGCTCCTTAGAACGCGATATCGCATCTCACTTCTATGTTTCATGATAAAATACAATATTCCTTGTGGAGTGTTATGTATACCTCGTATTCTCCTCAAAAGAATGTTAATGCGACACTTCCTTGCTAGGAAAAAGTGTTTACAGATGTCTCCGTATCGAAGCAATAGAGTTCTAATGCTTCTAATATAGCGATGTCGCATCTCACTTCTATGTTTCATGATGAGATATAATATTCATTGCGAAGTGTAGTGTATTCCTCGTAGTCACTTCAAAAGAATGTAAGTCGGACACATTCTTGCTAGGAAATAGCGTTTGCAGATGTCTACGTAGCGTAGCATTAGAGTTATAATGCTTGTCTAAACGCCATATCGCATCTTATTTCTATGTTTCATGATAAGATATAATATTCATTGCGAAGTGTTATGTATTCCTCGTCTTCAAATGAATGTAAATGCGACACTTCCTTTCTGGGAAATAGCGTTTCCAGATGTGTACGTATCGAAACATTAGAGTTCTAATGCTTCTTTAAACGGGATGTCGCTTCTCATTTCTATGTTTCATTACAAGATATAATACTCAATGCGAAGTGTCATGTATAACTCTTAGTTCACTTCAGAAGAATGTAAATGCGACACTTCCATTGTAGGAAGTAGTGTTTGCAGATGTCTACGTATCGAAGCAATAGAATTCTAATCCTTCTTAAATCGCGATATCGCATCTTATTTCTATGTTCCATGATAAGATATAATATTCATTGCGAAGTGTCTTGTATACCACGCATACACTTCAAACGTATTAAAAGGCGACACTTCATTGCTAGGTAATAGCGTTTGCAGATGTCTACATATCGAAGCAATAGATTTCCAATGCTTCTTATAACGCGAAATCGCTCCCCATTTATATGCTTCATGAAAAGATATAATACTCATTGTGGTGTGTTATGTATACCTCGTATTCACTTCAAAAGAATGTAAATGCGATACTTCCTTGCTAGGAAATAGCATTTCCAGATGTCTACGTATCGTAGCATTAGAGTTCCAATGCTTCTTAAAACGAGATATCGTAACTCATTTCTATACTTCATAATAAGATATAATATTCATTGCGAAGTGTCATGTATACCTCGTATTCACATCAAAAGAGTGTGAATGCGACTCTTCCTTGCTAGGAAGTTGCGTTTCCAGATGTCTAGGTATCGAAACAATAGAGTTCTAATGCTTCTTAAATCGTGATATCGCATCTCAATTCTATGTTGCTTGATAAGATATAATTATCATTGCGTAGTGTCATGTATACCTCGTATTCACTTCAAAGGATGTATATGCGAAACTCCCTTGCTATGAAGTAGCGCCAGCAGATGTCTACGAATCGAAGCAACAGTGTTCTAATGCTTCTTAAATCGAGATATCGCATCTCATTTCTATGATTCATGATAAGATATAATATTCATTGTGCAGTGTTATGTATACCTCGTATTCACTACAAAAAAGTGTAAATGCGACACTTCCTTGCTAGGAAATAGAGTTTGCAGATGTCTATGTATCGTAGCAATAGAGTTCTAACGCTTCTTAAAACGCGATATCGCATCTCATTTCTATGTTTCGTCATAAGATATAATATTCATTACGAAGTGTCACTTATACCGCTCATACATTTCAAATGAATGTGAATGCGACACTTCCATGCTAAGAAATAGCGTTCGCAGGTGTCTACGTATCGTAGCAACAGAGTCCTAATGCTCCTTAAAAAGCGATATCGCATCTCATTTCTATGTTTCCCGATAAGATGTAATATTCATTGTGGAGTGTTATGTATTCCTCGTCTGCACTTCAAATGAATGTAAACGCGACACTTCCTTGCTAGGAAATAGCGTTTGGAGATCTCGACGTATCGAAGCAGTAGAGTTCTAGTGCTTCTTAAAACGGGATATCGTATCTCATTTCAATGTTTCACGATAAGATATAATATTCGTTGCGAAGTGTCATGTATGCCTCGTATTCACTTCAAATGAATGTAAATGCGACACTTGCTTGCTAGGAAATAGCGTTTGCAGATGTCTACGTATCGTAGCCATAGAGTTTTAATGCTTCTTAAATCGCGATATCGAATGTCATTTCTATGATTCGTGATGATATAATATTCATTGCGAAATGTTATGTATACCTCGTATTCACTTCAAGAGATTGAAAATGCGACACTTCCTTGCTAGGAAATAGAGTTTGCAGATGTCTACGTATCGTAGCAATAGGGTTCTAACTCATCCTAAAACGCGATATCGCATCTCATTTCTATGTGTCATGATGAGATATAATATTCATTGCGAAGTGTCATGTATAACTCGTATTCACTTCAAAAGAATGTAAATGCGACACTCCCTTTCTAGGAAATAGCGTTTCCAGATGCCTACGTATAGATACAATAGGGTTCTAATGCTTCTTAAAACGAGACTTCGTATCTCAGTTCTAAGTTTCATGATGAGATCTAATATTCATTGCGAAGTGTCATATATACCTCGTATTCACTTCAAATGAATGTAAATGCGACACTTGCTTGCTAGGAAATAGCGTTTGCAGATGTCTACGTATCGAAGCAATAGAGTTTTAATGCTCCTTAAATCGCGATATTGCATCTCATTTCTTTGTTTCATGATAAGATATAATATTCATTGCGAAGTGTCATGTATACCTCGTATTCACTTCAAAAGAATGTAAAGCCGAAACTTCCTTTCTAGGAAATACCGTTTGCAGATGTCTACGTATCGTAGTAATAGAGTTCTAATGCTTCTTAAAACGCAATACCGCACCTCACTTCTATGTTTCATGATGATATAATATTCATTACGAAGTGTCATGTAAACCTCGTATTCTCTTCAAAAGAATGAAAATGCGACACTTCTTTGCTAGGAAACAGCGTTTGCAGATGTCAACGTATCGTAGCAATAGAGTTCTAACGCTTCTTAAAATGCGATATAGCATCTCATATCTATGTGTCATGATGAGATATAATATTCATTGCGAAGTGCCATGTATAACTCGTATTCACTTCAAAAGAATGTAAATGCGACACTCCCTTGCTAGGAAATAGCGTTTCCAGATGCCTACGTATAGAAACAATAGGGTTCTAATGCTTCTTAAAACGAGACTTCGCATCTCAGTTCTATGTTTCATGATGAGATCTAATATTCATTGCGAAGTGTCATGTATACCTCGTATTCACTTCAAATGAATGTAAATGCGACACTTGCTTGCTAGGAAATAGCGTTTGCAGATGTCTACGTATCGAAGCAATAGAGTTTTAATGCTCCTTAAATCGCGATATTGCATCTCATTTCTTTGTTTCATGATAAGATATAATATTCGATGTGGATTGTTATGTATACCTCGTATTCACTTCAAAAGAACATGAATGCGACGCATCCTTGCTAGGAAATAGCGTTTCCAGATATCCACGTATCGTATCAATATAGGTCTAATGCTTCTTAAAACGCGATATCGCATCTCATTTCTATGTCTCATGATAAGATATGATATTCATTGCGAAGTGACATGTATACCTCGTATTCACTTCAAAAGAATATAAATCCGACACTTCTATGCTAGGAAATAGCGTTTGCAGATGCCTACGTAACGTAGCAATAGAGTTCTATTGCTCCTTAGAACGCGATATCGCATCTCACTTCTATGTTTCATGATAAAATACAATATTCCTTGTGGAGTGTTATGTATACCTCGTATTCTCCTCAAAAGAATGTTAATGCGACACTTCCTTGCTAGGAAAAAGTGTTTACAGATGTCTCCGTATCGAAGCAATAGAGTTCTAATGCTTCTAATATAGCGATGTCGCATCTCACTTCTATGTTTCATGATGAGATATAATATTCATTGCGAAGTGTAGTGTATTCCTCGTAGTCACTTCAAAAGAATGTAAGTCGGACACATTCTTGCTAGGAAATAGCGTTTGCAGATGTCTACGTAGCGTAGCATTAGAGTTATAATGCTTGTCTAAACGCCATATCGCATCTTATTTCTATGTTTCATGATAAGATATAATATTCATTGCGAAGTGTTATGTATTCCTCGTCTTCAAATGAATGTAAATGCGACACTTCCTTTCTGGGAAATAGCGTTTCCAGATGTGTACGTATCGAAACATTAGAGTTCTAATGCTTCTTTAAACGGGATGTCGCTTCTCATTTCTATGTTTCATTACAAGATATAATACTCAATGCGAAGTGTCATGTATAACTCTTAGTTCACTTCAGAAGAATGTAAATGCGACACTTCCATTGTAGGAAGTAGTGTTTGCAGATGTCTACGTATCGAAGCAATAGAATTCTAATCCTTCTTAAATCGCGATATCGCATCTTATTTCTATGTTCCATGATAAGATATAATATTCATTGCGAAGTGTCTTGTATACCACGCATACACTTCAAACGTATTAAAAGGCGACACTTCATTGCTAGGTAATAGCGTTTGCAGATGTCTACATATCGAAGCAATAGATTTCCAATGCTTCTTATAACGCGAAATCGCTCCCCATTTATATGCTTCATGAAAAGATATAATACTCATTGTGGTGTGTTATGTATACCTCGTATTCACTTCAAAAGAATGTAAATGCGATACTTCCTTGCTAGGAAATAGCATTTCCAGATGTCTACGTATCGTAGCATTAGAGTTCCAATGCTTCTTAAAACGAGATATCGTAACTCATTTCTATACTTCATAATAAGATATAATATTCATTGCGAAGTGTCATGTATACCTCGTATTCACATCAAAAGAGTGTGAATGCGACTCTTCCTTGCTAGGAAGTTGCGTTTCCAGATGTCTAGGTATCGAAACAATAGAGTTCTAATGCTTCTTAAATCGTGATATCGCATCTCAATTCTATGTTGCTTGATAAGATATAATTATCATTGCGTAGTGTCATGTATACCTCGTATTCACTTCAAAGGATGTATATGCGAAACTCCCTTGCTATGAAGTAGCGCCAGCAGATGTCTACGAATCGAAGCAACAGTGTTCTAATGCTTCTTAAATCGAGATATCGCATCTCATTTCTATGATTCATGATAAGATATAATATTCATTGTGCAGTGTTATGTATACCTCGTATTCACTACAAAAAAGTGTAAATGCGACACTTCCTTGCTAGGAAATAGAGTTTGCAGATGTCTATGTATCGTAGCAATAGAGTTCTAACGCTTCTTAAAACGCGATATCGCATCTCATTTCTATGTTTCGTCATAAGATATAATATTCATTACGAAGTGTCACTTATACCGCTCATACATTTCAAATGAATGTGAATGCGACACTTCCATGCTAAGAAATAGCGTTCGCAGGTGTCTACGTATCGTAGCAACAGAGTCCTAATGCTCCTTAAAAAGCGATATCGCATCTCATTTCTATGTTTCCCGATAAGATGTAATATTCATTGTGGAGTGTTATGTATTCCTCGTCTGCACTTCAAATGAATGTAAACGCGACACTTCCTTGCTAGGAAATAGCGTTTGGAGATCTCGACGTATCGAAGCAGTAGAGTTCTAGTGCTTCTTAAAACGGGATATCGTATCTCATTTCAATGTTTCACGATAAGATATAATATTCGTTGCGAAGTGTCATGTATGCCTCGTATTCACTTCAAATGAATGTAAATGCGACACTTGCTTGCTAGGAAATAGCGTTTGCAGATGTCTACGTATCGTAGCCATAGAGTTTTAATGCTTCTTAAATCGCGATATCGAATGTCATTTCTATGATTCGTGATGATATAATATTCATTGCGAAATGTTATGTATACCTCGTATTCACTTCAAGAGAATGAAAATGCGACACTTCCTTGCTAGGAAATAGAGTTTGCAGATGTCTACGTATCGTAGCAATAGGGTTCTAACTCATCCTAAAACGCGATATCGCATCTCATTTCTATGTGTCATGATGAGATATAATATTCATTGCGAAGTGTCATGTATAACTCGTATTCACTTCAAAAGAATGTAAATGCGACACTCCCTTTCTAGGAAATAGCGTTTCCAGATGCCTACGTATAGATACAATAGGGTTCTAATGCTTCTTAAAACGAGACTTCGTATCTCAGTTCTAAGTTTCATGATGAGATCTAATATTCATTGCGAAGTGTCATATATACCTCGTATTCACTTCAAATGAATGTAAATGCGACACTTGCTTGCTAGGAAATAGCGTTTGCAGATGTCTACGTATCGAAGCAATAGAGTTTTAATGCTCCTTAAATCGCGATATTGCATCTCATTTCTTTGTTTCATGATAAGATATAATATTCATTGCGAAGTGTCATGTATACCTCGTATTCACTTCAAAAGAATGTAAAGCCGACACTTCCTTTCTAGGAAATACCGTTTGCAGATGTCTACGTATCGTAGTAATAGAGTTCTAATGCTTCTTAAAACGCAATACCGCACCTCACTTCTATGTTTCATGATGATATAATATTCATTACGAAGTGTCATGTAAACCTCGTATTCTCTTCAAAAGAATGAAAATGCGACACTTCTTTGCTAGGAAACAGCGTTTGCAGATGTCAACGTATCGTAGCAATAGAGTTCTAACGCTTCTTAAAATGCGATATAGCATCTCATATCTATGTGTCATGATGAGATATAATATTCATTGCGAAGTGCCATGTATAACTCGTATTCACTTCAAAAGAATGTAAATGCGACACTCCCTTGCTAGGAAATAGCGTTTCCAGATGCCTACGTATAGAAACAATAGGGTTCTAATGCTTCTTAAAACGAGACTTCGCATCTCAGTTCTATGTTTCATGATGAGATCTAATATTCATTGCGAAGTGTCATGTATACCTCGTATTCACTTCAAATGAATGTAAATGCGACACTTGCTTGCTAGGAAATAGCGTTTGCAGATGTCTACGTATCGAAGCAATAGAGTTTTAATGCTCCTTAAATCGCGATATTGCATCTCATTTCTTTGTTTCATGATAAGATATAATATTCATTGCGAAGTGTCATGTATACCTCGTATTCACTTCAAAAGAATGTAAATCCGACACTTCCTTTCTAGGAAATAGCGTTTGCAGATGTCTACGTATCGTAGCAATAGTGTTCTAATGCATCTTGAAGCGCCATATCGCATCTCATTTCTATGTCTCATGACAAGATATAATATTCATTGCGAAGTGTCATGTATACCTTGCATTTACCTCAAAAGAATGTAGATGCGACACTTCCTTGCTAGGAATTAGTGTTTGCAGATGTCCACGTATCGAAGCAATGGAGTTTCAATGCTCCTTACATCGCGATATCGCATCTCATTTCTTTGTTTCATGATAAGGTATAATATTCATTGCGAAGTGTCATGTATACCTCGTATACACTTCAAATGAATGTAAATGCGACACTTCCTTGCTAGGATATAGCGTTTGCAGATGTGTACTTATCGAGGCAATAGAGTTCTAATGCTTCTTAACACATTGAGGACGGGGCGCTGCTCGTTCAACACGCCCTCACGGATCGCAGATTTTCGAACGCTCCAAAAACATGCCTGGCATGTGACAGGAAGTGGATACGCATTTTACTTAATTTGCGTGTAGTATTTATAAATAATTGTATACATATAGTTCATATATCTGTATATCTGTTTTCATTACATCTATGCGTCATTTCGCTGCATTTACAGAGGGCTAATTCATAGAATAAATTTTTGTTATCAAGTATCAGTAACAGGTTGATTGAAAATATAGATAGTACTCAAAAAACTGTTACCTTCCAATTTTAAAACACGAAGTTTGAAATTCTAAAATGCAGATCAATGAAACACTTTATAAGATACGATACGTACGACGATCCGCACAGATCAGCCGGCAATGGCTATTGTCACGTCACGGGTCGCGAAAACTTATCGTTTACCGGAAGCGACACGCAGCCTCGAACGGTTCGGCTCGCGGAATTGCGACGAAGACCGGGTTCTTTCTGGCTCGCGAAACACGTATCAAAAGGCACGAACGCGGATAAGAAAATATGACCTTACCTTTGATGTCTTGACAGCTGCTAATATTTAGTACCCTTGTTGCAGGTATCGTCGTCGGCACGGATCGCCCTCAGGTATAATCCCTGCGTACGGTCGGTGAGGCGTGATTGTCAGCGGGACGAGTACCCAGGTGGGCTGACCTCGGGGATGGATCGGCTCGGTCAAGCGGATCGGCGATGGATGCGGCTGTGCGGGACGTCTGTCCGATCGGCGTGCGGCGGAAGATGAGACGTTGCAGTGGTATATGCACACGGCTGTACCAACGTATCCGCGCACAAATGAACGCAAGAAGTTCTTCCTTCCCGCGCGACGAGTTCGTTTAGTTGTACCGGATTGACGCATTCGAGTCGGTTTCCAAAAGTCCAGATACGGGTCCACTAAGCGTCGGTCCGCTCTAGTTTACCGGTCCAGAAATATGGAAAATCGACGAGTGTCCTTGCTCTAGCCTCGCTGTGGGTCGATGCAGCTAAGCGGCGGTCGGCTATAACTGATCGATTACTAAGTTTGACTAAAGTTCGGAGCTTGTGAACGTTCTTGAAGACGCGTGAACTCGTGGAAGACTTCGCAATGAATGAATTTATAATAATAATAAGGCAAGGAATATTTAGAATGATGAGAATTGTAGTACTGGTAAAAATAAAGTATATTCTAAATAAAACTAAGCTTACACTGATACTTCCCTATGCTAAAGTTGACTAAGTACTAGGATACGATAATTAGAGTTTAGAATAAGGACTTGAATTGAATTAGAGTTTAAGTTGAAATAGTAAGATTGGATTATGATAAAGGAGTGCTCGCTTGGAGCGAATGGCTCGAACTAGAGATTGGATTTGAGGGAGGTACGCTCGCTTGGAGCGGATGACTCGTATTGACTATCAGCTCGCGGGCCCGCGACCTCCTCGGATCGCGGGGCGCGCGAGTCGCAGGTCCCCAGAGTGGGGCGGACGCTTGGCCCACGGAGTGGGGTAGACGGTCGTGGTAGGGCGCGCGCGTTCGGCGTGAGCCGCGCGCGTCGGGCGCTTCGCTTACTTCTTATTACGATTAATTATGATCTCAAAAATTAGAATAACACATGAAACGCCTTATGCTAGGTTGTGTGTGTTGTGTCGTGTGCGTACATGGAGTGTCGTGTGATTAAGTTCTAGGATTCGCTTAATTATAATTATAATGGTATGCAAAGTATGGGTACGGGAGCGTAACGGCGGGCGACCCTTCCTGATACGTGGAATGGTCCTCGTGCGGAGGCTGTGGCTCGGTCGTGCTCCAGCTGTCTGGAAGGCACGCGTCGTAGCGCGGTCGTGTGGCCCAACTCCTGGTTGCGGGGGTGGCTGCCTTAGCTCGGCGATCGTATACTCGGTAAGCTCGTTTTTGTGGTGGCGACATGCGATGCGTGTGGCTCTGCCGGGCGGTGAAGGAGGTACCGCGAGGTTCGGCGGACGTTACACAATAATGACTGTTTTTTCTTAAATTTAAGGAATGATTCAGTTTTTTCGCTTTGGTTTCGGAATGCGAGAGACTTCGATACCATCGTAACGTAACAGAAACATTTGCAGCTCTTTGCTCAGTTGCCGACTGAATAAAAAAAACGTGAAAACGAGATATATCGTGACCCGTTCGCAACGTTTAGTTTTCTAAAAACAAGATACCTCGTCACCCGTCCGCAATGTGTTAAAACGTGATATCGCATCTCATTTCTCTGTTTCATGTTAAGATATAATATTCATTGCGTAGTGTCATGTATATCTCGCATACACTTCAAACGAACGAAAATGAGACACTTCCTTGCTAGGAAGTAGCGTTTGCAGATGTCTACGTATCGAAGCAATAGAGTTCTAATGCTTCTTAAATCACGATATCGCATCTCATTTCTATGATTCGTGATAAGGTATAATATTTATTGTGGAATGTTATGTATTCCTCGTTTTCACTTCAAAAGAATGTAAATGCGACACTTCCTTACTAGGAAATAGCGTTTGCAGATGCCTACGCATTGTAGCGATAGAGTTCTAATGCTCCTTAAAACGCGATATCGCATTTCATTTCTATGTTTCATGATAAGATATAATATTCATCGTGAACTGATGGGTATACCTCGTCTACACTTCAAAAGAATGTAAGTGCCGCACTTCCTTCCATGGAAATACCGTTTCCAGATGTCTACGTATCGAAGCTATGATGATCTAACGCTTCTTAAAGCGCGATATCGCATCTCATTTCTATGTTTCATGATATGATATGATATTCATAGCGAAGTGCTATGCATTCATCATCTGCACTTCAGAGGAATGTAAATGCCACATTTTCTTGTTAGGAAATAGCGTTTCCAGATGTCTACGTATCGAAGCATTAGAGTTCTATTACTTCTCAAAACGCGATATCGCATCTCATTTCTATGTTTCACTATAAGATATAATATGCACTGCGTATTGTTATGTATACCTAGTCTACACTTCAAAAGAATGTAAGTGGCACACTTCATTGCTATTAAATAGCGTTTCCAGATGTCTACGTATCGAAGGAATAGAGTTCTAATGCTTCTGAAAACGCGATAACGCATCACATTTCTATCTTTCCTGATAAGATATAATATTCGTTGCGAAGTGTTATGTATACCTCGTCTGCACGTCAAAGGAATGTAAATGTCACACTTGCTTGCTAGGAAATAGTGTTTCCAGATGTCTACGTATCGAAGCAATAGATTTCTCATCCTTCATAAAACGGGATTCAGCAACCCATTTCTATGTTTCATTATAAGATATAATATTCGTTGCGAAATGTTATGTATACCTCGTCTACACTTCAAAAGAATGTAAATGACACCCTTCCTCGCTAGGAAATAGCGCGTCCAGATGTCTACGTATCGAAGCAAGAGAGTTCTAATGCTTTTTAAAATGCGATATCCCATCCCCTTTCTATGTTTTGTAACATGACATAATATTCATTGCGAAGTGTTATGTATAACTCGTCTGCAGTACAAAAGATTGTAAATACCACACTTCCTCGAACACCTCGTCTGCACTTAAAAAGATTGTAAATACCACACTTCCTTGCTAGGAAATAGCGTTTCCAGATTTCGACGTATCGAAGCAATAGAGTTCTAATGCCTCATAAAACGCGATATCAAATCTCGTTTATATGTTTCATGATCGGATACAATATTCATTGCGAAGTGTTATGTATATCTCGTCTGCACGTCAGAGGAATGTAAATGTCACACCTGCTTGCTAGGAAATAGCGTTTCCAGATGTCTACGTATCGAAGCAATAGAGTTCTCATGCTTCATAAAACGGGATACAGCAACCCATTACAATGTTTCATTATAAGATATAATATTCGTTGCGAAGTGTTATGTATACCTCGTCTACACTTCAAACGAATGCAAATGTCACCCTTCCTCGCTAGGAAATAGCGCTTGCAGATGTCTACGTATTGAAACAGTAGAGTTCTAATGCTTCTTTTAACGTGGTATCGCATCACAATACTATGTTTCATGACAATATATAATATTCATTGCGATGTGTTATGGACACATCGTCCACACTTTAAAAGAGTGTAAATGCTACACATCCTTGCTAGGAAATGCGTTTCCAGATGTTTACGTATCGAAGCAATATGGTTCAAATGCTTCTTAATACACGGTATCGCATCTCATTTCTATGTTTCATGATAAGATATAATATTCGTTGTGCAGTGTTATGTATACCTCGTATTCACTTCAAAAGAATGTAAATTCGACACTTCCTTGCTAGGAAATTACGTTTCCAGATGTCTACGTATCGTTGCAATGGATTCCTAATGCTTCTTAAACAGCGATATCGCATCACATTTCCATGTTTCATGATATGATATAGTATTCATTGTGCAGTGTTAGGTATACCTCGTATACACTTCAAATGAATGTAAATGCGACGCATTCTTGCTAGGAAGTAGCGTTTCCAGATGTCTACGTATCGAAGCAATAGATTTCTAATGGTTCTCAAAACGGGATGTCGCATCTCTTTTCTATGTTTCATGATAAGATTTAATTTTAATTGCGAAGTGTCACGTATACTTCGTATTCACTTCAAAGGAATGTAAATGCGACAATTCCTTGCTAGGAAATAGCGTTTGCAGATGTCCAGGTATCGAAGCAATAGAGTTCTAATGCTTCTAAAAACGAGATATCGCATCTCATTTCTATGTATCATGGAAAGATACAATATTCACTGCGAAGTGTTAAGTATTCCTCGTATTCACTTCAAAAGAATGTAAATGCGACACTTCCTTGCTAGAATATTGCGATGGCAGATGTCTACGTATGGACGCAACAGATATCTAATGCTTCTTAAAAAGAGATATTGCATCTCATTTCTATGTTTCATGATAAGATATAATATTCATTGCGAAGTGTCATGTATACCTCGTGTTCACATCAAATGAATGTAAATGTGGCACATCCTTGCTAGTTAATAGCGTCTGCAGATGTCTGCATATCGTAGCAATTGGGTTCTAATGCTTCTTAAAATGCGATATCGCATCTCATTTCAATGTATCATGACAAGATATAATATTCATTGCGTAGTGTCAAGTATACCTCGCACTTATATCATATAAATGTAATTGCGACACTTCCTTACTAGGAAATAGCGTTGGCAGATGTCTACGTATCGAAGCAAGAGAGTTCTAATGCTTCTTAAAACGAGATATCGCATCTCATTTCTATGTTTCATGATAAGATATAATATTCATTGCGAAGTTAGATGTATACCTCGTATTCTCTTCAAAAAAATGTAAATGCGTCACTTCCTTGCCAGGAATTAGCGTTTGCAGATTTCTCTGTATCGAAGCAATAGAGTTCTAATGCTTCTTAAAACGGGAAACCGCATCTCATTTCTATGTTTCTTGATAAGCTATAACATTCATTGTGGAGTGTTATGTATACCTCGTATTCACATGAAAAGAATGTTAATGCGACACTTCCTTGCTGGGAAATCGCGTTTCCAGATGTCTACGTATCGAAACAATGGAATTCTATGCTTCTTAAAACGAAATGTCGCACCTTACTTCTATGTTTCATGATAAGATATAATATTCATTGCGAAGTGTCATGTGCACCTCATATTCACTTCAAAAGAATGTAAATGCGACACTTCCTTGCTAGGAAATAGCGTTTGCAGATGTCTACGTATCGTAGCAATAGAGATCTAATGCTTCTTAAAACGCCATATGGCGTCTCACGTCTATTTTTCATGATAAGATATAATATTCATTGCGATGTGTCACTTATACCTCGCATAAACTTCCAATGAATGTAAATGCGACACTTCATTGCTATTAAATAGCGTTTGCAAATGTCTACGTTTCGAAGCAAGAGAGATCTAATGCTTCTTAAAACGAGATATCGCATCTCATTCCTATGTTTCATGACAAGATATAATATACTTTGCGAAGTGTCATGTATACCTCGCATACACTTCAACTGAATGTAAATGCGACACTTCCGTGCTAGGAAATAGCGATGGCAGATGTCTACGTTTCGAAGCAAGAGAGATCTAATGCTTCTTAAAACGAGATATCGCATCTCATTTCTATGATCCATGATAAGATATAATATATCAATTTTTCATGATAAGCTATAACATTCATTGTGGAGTGTTATGTATACCTCGTATTCACTTCAAAAGAATGTAAATACGACACTTCCTTGCTAGGAAATAGCGTTCGCAGATGTCTACGTATCGTAGCAATAGATATCTAGTGCTTCTTAAAACGCGATATCGCGCCTCACGTCTATGTTTCATGATAAGATATAATATTTATTGCGAAGTGACACTTATACCTCGCATAAACATCAAATGAATGTAAATGCGACTCTTCCTTGCTAGGAAATAGCGTTTGCAGATGTCTCCGCATCGAAGGAATGGGGTTCTAACGCTTCTTAAAACGCAATATCGCATCTCATTTCTATGCTTCATGATAATATATAATATTTATTGCGAAGACACATATATACCTCGTATTCACATAAAAAGAATGTAAATGACCGACACTGCTTTGCTAGGAAATATCCGTTTGCATATGTCTCCGTATCGTAGCAATAGAGTTTTAATGCTGCCTAAATCGCGATATCGCATCTCATTTCTATGTTTCATGATAATATATAATAATCATTGTGAAGTGTCATTTATACATTGTATTCACTTCAAAAGAATGTAAATGCCACACTTCCTTCCTAGGAAAAAGAGTCTGCAGATATCTGCGTATCATAGCAATTGAGTTCTAACGCTTCTTAAAACGAGATATCGCATCTCATTTCTATGTTTTATGATAAGATATAATATTCATTGCGGAGTGTCATGTATACCTCGTATTCACTTCAAAAGTATGTAAATGCGACACTTCCTTGCTAGGAACTAGCGTTTCCTGATGTCTACGTATCGAAACAATAGTGTTCTAATGCTTCTGAAAACGAGATGCCGCATCCCAATTCTATGTTTCATGATAAGATATAATATTCATTGCGAAGTGTCATGTATACCTTGTATTCACTTTAGAAGAATGTAAATGCGACACTTCCTTGCTAGGAAATAGCGTTTGCAGATGTCTACGTATCGTAGCAATAGAGTTCTAATGCTTCTTAAAACGCGATATCACATCACATTTCTATGCTTCATGATTAGATATATTTTTAACTTTGCCAAGTTTCATGTATTGCTCGTATTCACTTCAAATGAATGTAAATGCGACACTTCCTTGCTAGGAAATAGCGTTTCCAGATGTCTAGGTGTCGAAACAATGGAGTTCTAATGCTTCTTAAAACGAGATGTCGCATCTCATTTCTATGTTTTATGATAAGAAATAATATTCATTGCGAAGCGTTATGTATACCTCGGATACACTACAAATGAATGTAAATGCGACACTTCCTTGCTAGGAAGTAGCGTTTCCAGATGTCTGGGTATCGCAACAATAGAGTTCTAATGCTTCTTAAAACGAGATATCGCAACTCATTTCTATGTTTCATGATACGATATAATATTCATTGCGAAGTGTCATGTATACCTCGTATTCACTTCAAATGAATGTAAATGCGACACTTCCTTACTAGGAAATAGCGATTGGAGATGTCTGCGTATCGAAGCGATTGTGTTCTAATGCTTCTTACATCGCGATATCGTATCTCATTTCTATGTTTCATTATAAGATATAATATTCGTTGTGCAGTGTCATGTTCACCTCCTATTCACTTCAAGAGAATGTAAATGCGACACTTCCTTGCTACAAAATGGCGATGGCAGATGTCTACGTATCGAAGCAACAGAGTTCTAATGCTTCTTAAAACGATATATCGCATCTCATTTCTATGTTTTATGATAAGATATAATATTCATTGCGGAGTGTCATGTATACCTCGTATTCACTTCAATAGAATGTAAATGCGACACTTCCTTGCTAGGAAATAGCGTCTGCAGATGTCTACGTATCGTTGCAATAGAGTTCTAGTGCTTTTTAAATCGCGATATCACATCTATCTCATTTCTAAGTTTCATGATAAGATGTAATATTCATTGTGGAGTGCTATGTATACCTTGTATTCACTTCAAAAGAATGTGAATGCGACACTTCCTTGCTACGAAATAGCGTCTGCAGATGTCTACGTATCGTAGCAATAGAGTTCTAATGCTTCTTAAAACGCGAATCGATCCTCAATTACATGTTTCATGATAAGATACGATATTCATTGTGGAGTGTTATGTATATCTCGTCTACACTTCAAAAGAATGTAAATGCGACACTTCCTTGCGTGGAAATAGCGTTTGCAGATGTCTACGTATCGTAGCAATTGAGTTCTAATGCTTCTCAAAACGCGATATCGCATCGCATTTCTATGAATCATGATAAGATGTAATATTCATTGCGAAGTTTCTTGTATACCTCGCATACACTTCAAATTAATGTAAACGCGACACTTCCTTGCTAGGAAATATCGATGGCAGATGTCTACGTATCGTAGCAATAGGGTTCGAATGCTTCTTAAAACGCGATGTCGCATTACATTTCTATGTTTCACGATAAGATATAATTCAATGCGAAGAGTCACTTATACCGCGCATACACTTCAAATGAATGTAAATGCGACACTTCCTTGCTAGGAAATAGCGTTTGCAGATGTCTACGTATCGTAGCAATAGAGTTCTAATGCTTCTTAAAACGCGATATCACATCACATTTCTATGCTTCATGATTAGATATATTTTTAACTTTGCCAAGTTTCATGTATTGCTCGTATTCACTTCAAATGAATGTAAATGCGACACTTCCTTGCTAGGAAATAGCGTTTCCAGATGTCTAGGTGTCGAAACAATGGAGTTCTAATGCTTCTTAAAACGAGATGTCGCATCTCATTTCTATGTTTTATGATAAGAAATAATATTCATTGCGAAGCGTTATGTATACCTCGGATACACTACAAATGAATGTAAATGCGACACTTCCTTGCTAGGAAGTAGCGTTTCCAGATGTCTGGGTATCGCAACAATAGAGTTCTAATGCTTCTTAAAACGAGATATCGCAACTCATTTCTATGTTTCATGATACGATATAATATTCATTGCGAAGTGTCATGTATACCTCGTATTCACTTCAAATGAATGTAAATGCGACACTTCCTTACTAGGAAATAGCGATTGGAGATGTCTGCGTATCGAAGCGATTGTGTTCTAATGCTTCTTACATCGCGATATCGTATCTCATTTCTATGTTTCATTATAAGATATAATATTCGTTGTGCAGTGTCATGTTCACCTCCTATTCACTTCAAGAGAATGTAAATGCGACACTTCCTTGCTACAAAATGGCGATGGCAGATGTCTACGTATCGAAGCAACAGAGTTCTAATGCTTCTTAAAACGATATATCGCATCTCATTTCTATGTTTTATGATAAGATATAATATTCATTGCGGAGTGTCATGTATACCTCGTATTCACTTCAATAGAATGTAAATGCGACACTTCCTTGCTAGGAAATAGCGTCTGCAGATGTCTACGTATCGTTGCAATAGAGTTCTAGTGCTTTTTAAATCGCGATATCACATCTATCTCATTTCTAAGTTTCATGATAAGATGTAATATTCATTGTGGAGTGCTATGTATACCTTGTATTCACTTCAAAAGAATGTGAATGCGACACTTCCTTGCTACGAAATAGCGTCTGCAGATGTCTACGTATCGTAGCAATAGAGTTCTAATGCTTCTTAAAATGCGAATCGATCCTCAATTACATGTTTCATGATAAGATACGATATTCATTGTGGAGTGTTATGTATATCTCGTCTACACTTCAAAAGAATGTAAATGCGACACTTCCTTGCGTGGAAATAGCGTTTGCAGATGTCTACGTATCGTAGCAATTGAGTTCTAATGCTTCTCAAAACGCGATATCGCATCGCATTTCTATGAATCATGATAAGATGTAATATTCATTGCGAAGTTTCTTGTATACCTCGCATACACTTCAAATTAATGTAAACGCGACACTTCCTTGCTAGGAAATATCGATGGCAGATGTCTACGTATCGTAGCAATAGGGTTCGAATGCTTCTTAAAACGCGATGTCGCATTACATTTCTATGTTTCACGATAAGATATAATTCAATGCGAAGAGTCACTTATACCGCGCATACACTTCAAATGAATGTAAATGCGACACTTCCTTCCTAGGAAATAGCGTTTTCAGATGTCTACGTATCGTAGCAGTAGATTTGTAACTCTTCTTAAAACGTGATATCGCATCTCATATATATGTTTCATGAAAAGATATAATATTCATTGCGAAGTGTTACATATACCTCGCATACACTTCAAAAGTATGTAAGTGCGAGGCTTCCTTGCTAGGAAGCAGCGTCTGCAGATGTCTATGCATCGTAGCAATAGAGTTCTAAATCTTCTTAAGACGCGATATCACATCACATTTCTATGTTTCATGATAAGATATAATATTCATTGCGAAGTATCACGTATTCCTCGTCTTCACTTCAGATGAATGTAAATGCGACACATCCTTGCTCGGAAATAGCGTTTGAGGATATCAACGTATCGAAGCAATAGAGTTCTATTGCTTCTTGAAACGGGATATCGCATCTCGTTACTATGTTTCAAGATAAGATATAGTATTCATTGCGAAGTATCACTTATACCTCGCATACACTTCAGAAGAATGTAAATGTGACACTTCCTTGCTAGGAAACAGCGTCTGCAGATGTCTACGCATCGTAGCAATAGGGTTCTAATGCTTCTTAAAACGCGCTCTCACATCACATTTCTATGTTTCATGATAAGGTATAATATTCATTGCGAAGTTTCATGTATTCCTCGTATTCACTTCAAATGAATGTAAATGCGACACTTCCTTGCTAGGAAATAGCGATTGCAGATGTCTAAGTATCGAAGCAATAGAGTTCTAATGCTTCTTGAAACGGGATGTCACATCTCGTTTCTATGTTTCATGATAAGATATAGAATTCATTGCGAAGAATCACATATACCTCGCATACGCTTCAGAAGAATGTAAATGCGACACTTCCTTGCTAGGAAACAGCGTCTGCAGATGTCTACGCATCGTAGCAATAGAGTTCTAAATCTTCTTAAAACGCGACATCACACCACATTTCTATGTTTCATGATATGACATAATATTCATTGCGAAGTTTCATGTATTCCACATATTCACGTCAATTTAATGTAAATGCGACACTTCCTTCCTAGGAAATAGCGTTTGCAGATGTCTACGTATCGTAGCAATTGAGTTCTAATGCTTCTCAAAACGCGATATCGCATCGCATTTCTATGAATCATGATAAGATATAATATTCATTGCGAAGTGTCACGTATACATCGCATACACTTCAAATGAATGTAAATGTGACACTTCCTTGCTAGGAAATAGCGTTTGCTGATGTCTACGTATCGAAGCAAAAGAGCTCTAATACGTCTTAAAACGAGATATCGCATCTCATTTCTATGTTTCATGATAACATATAATATTCATTGCGAAGTGTTATGTATACCTCGCATACACTTCAAATGAATGTAAATGCGACACTACCTTGCTAGGAAATAGCGATTGCAGATGCCTACGTATCGAAGCAATAGAGTTCTAATGCTTCTTGAAACGGGATATCGCATCTCGTTACTATGTTTCATGATAAGATATAGTATTCATTGCGAAGAATCACTTATACCTCGCACACACTTCAGAAGAATGTAAATGCGACACTTCCTTGCTAGGAAACAGCGTCTGCAGATGTCTACGCATCGTAGCAATAGAGTTCTAAATCTTCTTAAAACGCGATATCACATCACATTTCTATGTTTCATGATAGGACATAATATTCATTGCGAAGTTCCACGTAATCCTCGTATTCACTTCAAATGGATGTAAATGCGGCACTTCCTTCCTAGGAAATAGCATTTGCAGATGTCTACGTATCGTAGCAAGCATGTTATAATGCTTCTTAAAACAAGATATCGCATCTCATTCCTATGTTTCATGATAACATATAATATTCATTGCGAAGTGTCATGTATACCTTGTACTCACGTCAGAAGAATGTAAATGTGACATTTCCATGCTAGGAAATAGCGTTTGCAGATGTCTGCGTATCGTAGCAATAGAGTTCTAATGCTTCTTAAAACGTGATATCGCATCTCACTTCTATGTTTCATGATAAGAGATAATATTCATTGCGTAGTTATATGTATTCCTCGTATTCACTTCATATGAATGTAAATGCGACACCTCCTTTCCGGGAAATAGCGTTTGCAGATGTCTACGTATCGTAGAATTATGATTCTAATGCTTCTCAAAACACGATATAGCATCTCTTTTCTATGTTTCATGACAAGATAAAATATTCATTGCGAATTGTCATGTATTCCTCGTATTCACTTCAAGCGAATGTAAATGCGACACTTCCTTGCTATTAAATAGCGTTTGCAGATGTCTACTTATCGTAGCAATAATGCTCTAATGCTTCCTAATTCGCCATATCGCATGTCATTTCTATGGTTCATGATGAGATATAATGTTCATTGCGAAGTGTATTGTATACCTCGTATTCATTTCAAGAGAATGTAAATGCGACTCTCCCTTGCTAGGAAATAGCGTTTGCAGATGTCTACGTATCGAAGCAATAGAGTTCTAATGTTTCTTAAAACGCGATATCGCATCGCATTTCTATGTTTCATGATAAGATATAATATTCATTGTGGAGTGTTATGTATACCTCGTATTCACTTCAAAAGAATGTAAATGCGACACTTTCTTGCTAGGGAATTACGCGTCCTGATGTCTACGTATCGAGGCAATAGAGTTCTAATGCTTCTTAAAACGCGATATCGCATGTCATTCCTATGTTTCATGTTAAGATATAATATTCATTGCGAAGTGATATGTATTCCTCGTCTACACTACAAATGAATGTAAATGCGACACTTCCTTTCCAGGAAATAGCGTTTGCAGATGTCTACGTATCGAAACAATAGAGTTTTAATGCTTCTTAAAACGCGATATCGCATAGCATTTCTATGTCTCATTATAAGATAAAATATTCATTGCGGAGTGTTATGTATACCTCGTATTCACTTGAAAAGAATGTAAGTGCAGCACTTCCTTGCTAGGAAGTAGCGTTTCCAGATGTCTAGGTATCGAAACAATAGAGTTCTAATGCATCTTAAAACGAGATGTCGCATCTCATTTCTATGTTTCATGATAAGATATAATATTCATTGCGAAGTGTAATGTATTTCTCGCATACACTTCAAATGAGTGTAAATACGACACTTCCTTGCTAGGAAATAGCATTGGCAGATGTTTACGTATCGAAGCAATTGAGTTCTAAGGCATCTTAAAACGAGATGTTGCATCTCATTTCTATGTTTCATGAGAAGATATAATATTCATTGCGGAGTGTCATGTATACCTCGTATTCACTTGAAAGGAATGTAAATGCGGCACTTCCTTGCTAGGAAATAGCATTTCCAGACATCTACGTATCGTAGCAATAGAGATCTAATGCTTCTTAAAGCGCGATATCGCTTCCCATTTCTATGTTTCATGATAAGATATAATATTCATTGTGGAGTGTTATGTATACCTCGTAATCACTTCAAAAGAATGCGAATGCGACTCTTCCTTGCTAGGAAATAGCGCTTGCAGACGTCTACGTATCGAGGCAATAGGGATCTAATTCTTCTTAAATCGCGATACCCCATTTCATTTCTATGTTTCTTTATAAGGTATAAAATTCATTGTGGAGTGTTATGCATACCTCGTATTCACTTCAAAGGAATGTAAATGCGACACTACCTTGCTATTAAATAGCGTTTGCAGATGACAACGTATCGTAGCAATAGTGATCTAATGCTTTTTAAAACGCGATATCGCATCTTATGTCTATGTTTCATGATAAGATATAATATTCATTGCGAAGTGTCATGAATACCACATATTCGCTTCAAAAGGATGTAAATGCGACACTTCCTTGCTAGGAGTAGCGTTTGCAGACGACTACGTATCGAAGCAATAGAGTTCTAATGCTTCTTAAAACGCGAAATCGCTCCTCATTTATATGCTTTATGATAAGATGTAATATTTATTGTGGAGTGTTATGTATACCTCGTATTCACTTCAAAAGAATGTAAAAGCGACACTTCCTTGCTAGGAAATAGCGTCTGCAGATGTCTGCGTATCGTAGCAATAGATTTCTAATGCTTCTTAAAACGAGGTATCGCATCTCATTTCTATGTTTTACGATAAGATATAATATTCATTGTGCAGTGTCATGTATACCTTGTATTCCTTTCAAAAGAATGTAAATGCGACACTTCCTTGCTAGGAAGTAGCGTTTTCAGATGGCTACGTGTCGAAGCAGTAGAGTTCTTATGCTCCTTATATCGCAATATCGCATTTCGTTTGTGTGTTCCATGATAAGATACAATATTCATTGCGCAGTGTCTTGTATTCCTCGCATATACTTCAAATGAATGTAAATGCGACACTTCCTTGCTAGGAACTAGCGTTTGCAGATGTCTACGAATCGAAGCAATAGAGTTGTAATGCTTCTTAAATCGCGATATCGCATCTCACTTCTAAGTTTCATGATAAGATATAATATTCATTGTGCAGTGTTATGTATATCTCGTCTACACTTCAAATGAATATAAATGCGACACTTCCTTGCTAGGAAATAGCGTCTGCAGATATCTACGTATCGTAGCAATAGAGATTTAATGCTTCTTGAATCGCCATATCGCATCTCATTTCTATGTTTCATGCTAAGATGTAATATTCATTGCGAAGTGTCACCTATACCTCGCATACACTTCAAATGAATGTAAATGCGCCACTTTCTTGCTAGGAAATAGCGTTTGCAGATGTCTACGTATCGAAGCAATAGAGTTCTAATGCTTCTAGAAACGCGATATCGCATCTCACTTCCATGTCTCATGATAAGATATAATATTCATTGCGATGTGACATGCATACCTCGTATTCACTTCAAAAGAATGTAAATGCGACGCTTCCTTGCTAGGAAATAGCGCTTGCAGATGTCTACGTATCGAAGCAATAGAGTTGTAATGCTTCTTAAATCGCGATATCGCATCTCATTCATATGTTTCGATATAAGATATAATATTCATTGTGTAGTGTTATGTATACCTCGCATACAATTCAAAAGAATGTAACTGCGTCACTTTCTTGCTAGGAAATGGCGTTTGCAGATGTCTACGTATCGTAGCAATAGTGTTCTGATGCTTCCTAAAACGCGATATCGCATCTCATTTCTATGTTTCATGATAAGGTATAATATTCACTGTGAAGTGACATGCATACCTCGTATTCACTTCAAAAGAATGTAAATGCGACACTTTCTTGTTAGGAAGTAGCGTTTGCAGATGTCAAGGTATCGAAGCAATAGCGTTGCAATGCTTCTTAAATCGAGACATCGCATCTCATTTCTATGTTTCATGATAAGATATAATTTTCATTGCGTAGTGTCATGTATACCTCGTATTCACTTCAAAAGAATGTAAATGCGACACTTCCTTGCTAGGACGTTGCGTTTGCAGATGTCTACGTATCGATGCAGTAGAGTTCTAATGCTTCTTATACGCGCTTTTGCATCTCAGTTCTACGATTCATGATAAGATATAATATTCATTGCGAAGTGACGTGCATACCTCGTATTCACTTCAAAAGAATGTAAATGCAACACTTCCTTGCTAGAAAGTAGCGTTTGCAGATGTCTAGGTATCGAATCAATAGAGTTCTAAAGCTTCTTAAACGAGCTTTCGCATCTCATTTCTATGTTTCATGATAAGATATAATATTCATTGCGAAGTGTCATGTATACCTCGGATACACTTCAAATGAATGTAAATGCGACACTTCCTTGCTAGGAAATAGCGTCTGCAGATGTCTACGTATCGAAGCAATAGCGTTGCAATGCTTCTTAAATCGAGATATCGCATCTCCTTTCTATGTTTCATGATAAGATATAATTTTCATTGCGAAGTGTCTCGTACTCACTTCAAAAGAATGTAAATGCGACACTTCCTTGCTAGGACGTTGCGTTTGCAGATGTCTACGTATCGATGCAGTAGAGTTCTAATGCTTCTTAAATCGCGATATCCCATCTCATTTCTATGTTTCATGATAAGATATAATATTCATTGCGAAGTGGCATGTATACCTCGCATACACATCAAATGAATGTAAATGTGACACTTCCGTGCTAGGAAGTAGTGTCACGTCCTGGCGAACAAATTATTCGTATCCCAGGAGGCTGTATGACACAAGCCTTTTAGTCGAAAATTCGGTCTGGTATAAAACGCATATGACCGGGTTCGTCGATTCTGGCAAGACGCGGGCACCGTAAACAATCGCGAACGCGTGTAAGGGGGGATTTTACTTACCTTTCGCTGATTTCCCTCTTCTGCTTTCAGATGTGGCGATCGTTGAGTGTCGTTTTCGGGGGAGGAGTCGGCGTACGGCTGGCTGAAATCGGCGTTGTGACGGTGGAGCTGCGATGAATGTCGCCGTCCGTCGATGAACGAAGAATTCTGGCGTTTCACCAACGTATTCCGCACGAGATAATGGATTAAATTCTTCCTCCCGGCGCGAAGAGTTCGTTTATAAACACTCAAGTTGTTGCGAACTTGGAAGAATTTGTATTAAAATATAATTGAATTTAGAAATGGAGTTGGAATGAACTAGAACTTGATGTGGTAGGAAAATAATAAAGTATATTCTAAATCAAAGAGTACAAGAACAATTATTTCTAAGTATTAACACTAGGTTAACTATGAATTAGGAATTAGAACAAAGACTTTAGAACTAGGAACCTCATCGAGGCTGCGCGACGGCCCTAAGGCGCGACTTGGAAGAGACTTGGAATTGGAAGTGCCCGAAGGCGAGATAAAACTGTACCGTACTGACGGTACTGACTGACTGTGTCTCCCAAGATGCGTCTGCGACCTCCTCGACTCTCGGAGCGCTTCGGTCGTGTGCGAACGTAGGTGAGAGTATGTGGACGCCCGAGTGGGGTTTCGGCGTTGCGTGGTCGGGTTAGCGGCGCGTGCCGCTGAGGCGGTCGCGATCTCGCGCGTCGCGGGTTACTTAATTAGCGCAACTTATGAATATAGACATACAAGTATGAAATTAGAAATTACGCCTTAAATGTAAAATGTGTGTTGTTTGTGTCGTTATAAAGTAGTGTCGTGTAAATTCTATGAGCTAGGAATACAGAGCTTAGAATGTAGGAGTACATATGTAATGTTAATTAGTAATATTAGAAATAGTATTTTGGGCATGGCAGATCTGGGATGGTGAAATCGTAGAGTCCTTTGTACGGTGAGGGTTCCCGTCGACGGATCTCGTGGAGGTTGATTCTCCTGGTACGTCCCTGGAGTGAGCGAGAGGGCGAGTTTCCCTGCAGGTAAGAGTGAGACGGTGGATGGCACCTCGAGTGGGAGCGAGACAGCGCACATGGTCCTTGGTGCGAGCGAGATGACGCACGAGGCCCTCGGTGCGAGTGAGACAGAATGTGTTGCCCTTGGAGCGAGGGAGAAGGCGAACACATCTGCGGATGCGAGTGAGACGGAGGGTATATCCCTTGGAGTGAGAGAGACGGCGAGCACCTCTGCGGGTGCGAGTGAGACGATGGTCGTAGCCTTTGGCCTGAGTGAGACGGCGAATTGCGCCTGGGTGTTGCCTGTGGTGCAGGCGCGTGAGAGTGGTTGCTGTGGTGCGTTGAGAGGGTGGCAGGTGGGACGCCTGACGTCACACCTTCCCCCTTAGAAAAAGAATTTCGCCTATTGCGAAATCTCTGGACTGATGTGGGCTCGATGTGGTATGCTACTCGTCTCGTGTGCTGTGGAGGAGATTGGTCCTCCTTGGCGTGTATGCTGCTCTCATCTCGTGGATGCTGTGGTCTCTCGTCTCGTGGATGCTGTGGTCTCTGCGTATCTTGTGCTGCTACGGCTGCACTCTGTTTGGTTGCACTTTTCTTCTGAGGTGCACTTTGTTCGTTTGTCACTGTCACCGATTCTTTTACTCTTTGTTCATTAAGATTTTCAGTTTTTGATTTTGACTTACACTTTTCACTGTCTCCTACATTCGATCGAACTCTCATACCTGCATTCATCGTTTGTAGGCGCTTACAATTTTTTTAATTTATTTGAATACACAATCTTGTGCCTCCCCTTAACATTAATTTTTACATTATTATTAGGCAGAATCTCCAGGCCCAGATCTTATATGGGCCTGTGTATTGAGAATCGAATTTATGTCTAAGTGGTTCGCGGAGCAAATAAACCCATTGTCCGACTTGGAAATCCTTTACATTAAGCTTCTTATCGTAATAGAATTTAGCGCGTGTTTTTGCACCGTCTAAGTATGTTTTCGCTATTTCTTGTGAAGTACGTATTCTATCGTTGAGTTCATCTAAATACGCGGCGTACGATTCGTTTTCCGAAGTGTCTCTGAAAGGTATGGCAGAGGGAGTTCGTGCTATTTTCCCAAAAACCAGTTCGTATGGCGTGTAACGTGTTCCTTCGTGTGTACTGGTATTGTAGGAAAACATAGCGTATGGCAGCCATTTTTCCCAATTGTTCCGATTGCCTATGAATTGTTTTAAATATTCCGCTAACACGTGATGTGATCTTTCCACATAACCGTTGGTCTGGGGGTGGAAAGCCGTTGTTTTATATTGTTGAATTCTGAATCTAGCGGCGATGGTTTTCATCAATGAGTTTATAAAATTGGAACCTTGATCTGTTAATATGCCCTTAGGGCATCCGAATTTACAAATAAAATGCGTAATGAACGCGTCGGCTATGTCAACCGCCGTGGTTCTTTTTAAATGAATTGCTAGGGAATACTTTGTCAGGAGATCTTGTATCGTGAGTATGTTCGTATATCCGTCTGGAGTGGGGGGTAATGGTCCCATAACGTCCATGGATATCTTGTCGAATGCTGTGCCTGGGGTATCGGTGAGAGTTAGAGGTTGACGCGTTTTGACTCTAGTTAGTTTTAATTTTTTGCACATTTCGCATTTTTCTATGTATTTTTGGATTTCTTGTTTCATGTTCGGCCAGTAGTACTTTTCACGGATTCTACTGTAAGTTTTGTTAACTCCTTTGTGTCCTGCTACTGGGGTATCGTGATTCTCGCGGATTATATCGTTTCGAAGTTCTTCTCGCGGAGTTCGAACGAGACCTTGGCAGAACGTAATTTGAATATTGGTGTCGAGAAAGAGATCTACTAGGATTCGTTTGATTTGTGAAAGAGTAAATTGATTAATTGCGGTTTGTGCTATGCTAAACGATTCTAATTGAAGCTCGCGTGTTACGTCATATAGAGATTGTAAACATTCTAGAAGGATTTGATTGTCGACTTGTTTCTTTTCGTGTTCCGTAACTGGTAATGAAATTTGGAAATAATTTCCGCGAGAACTTACTTTGGCTCTTCCTAAGTTAACGTTATCTTTATGTTGATGGAATTTTCCTACATTCTGAAGTTCGCGTGCGCCTGTTTCGTACGGGCGGCCTCCTCTCGTGATAAAGACGACTAAATTATCGTGCCTTGCGGATAACGAGTCTCTTGTAGTAACGAACAGAGGGCGTTGCCTGACTTCGGGTGGGTAGTCCACTGTCGGTAGGTCTGTCGGTACCGTTGTCGGTAAGGAGGAACTAGGATTTTCTGTCGGTAATTGCGATCTGACGATATTTTCTGTCGAGGATGCTGGTGTAGGAGGCGGCGGAGGTTTGGATGATTTAGGAACTGGAACCTCGAAAATGTTTTCTTCGGAGTCGCTGGAGTGTGTAATTGGCTTTACGCTGACAGGGTTTCTTGACAAAGCATCTGCGTTCATGTTCACCTTTCCTGGCTTGTATACGATTTCATATTCGTATTCGGCCAGTTTAAGGCGCCAACGAACTAATCTACTGGACGGATCTTTGACGGAGTTCATCCAGACCAACGGTCTGTGGTCTGTCACGAGTTTGAAAGATCGACCGTAGATATATGGTCTAAAATAATGAACGGCGTAAATGATGCCCAAACACTCCTTTTCTATAGTTGACAAATTTTTCTCTGCATTATTCAGCAAGCGCGACGTGTAGGCGATTGGAAGGTCCCTACCGATGGGGCCCTGACTAAGAACGGCGCCGATAGCATTGGCGGATGCGTCTGAGGTTATGATAAACGGTTTCGAAAAGTCAGGATACTGCAATATCGGTGCTTCACAGGGCATGTCTCTTAGTGTAACGAATGCAATTTCCTGATCGTTTCGCCAAATGAATGTAATATCTTTTTTAAGGAGATTCGTTAGTGGTTTCGCGATAGAAGAGAAATTTGAAATAAATCTGCGATAGTATCCTGCGAGACCGAGAAACTGTTTTATTTGTTTTGGGTTCTGTGGACGTGGAAAGTCTCTGACTGTTCATATTTTATTAGGATCGGGTTTTACCCCGTTTTCGCTAATGACGTGCCTTAAATAATTTACTTCACGGCGCAAAAACTCGCACTTGTCCGGCTGGAGGACAAGGTTCGCGTTTCGAAGGCGTTCTACAAGCTTATTAAATTTTACCTCGTGTTCGTGCAAAGAACTGGCGTACAGAACAATATCATCGAGATATACAAACATTTCATTGCCTTGCAAACCTGTTAGAACATTGTCCATCAGCCGTTGGAAGGTGGCTGGGGCGTTACGGAGACCGAACGGCATTCTTTGAAATTCGTAGTGGCCGTGAGGGGTCGAAAATGCGGTTTTAGCGGAATCTGATGCTGACATTGGGATTTGATGGAATCCACTTGCTAAATCAAAGGTACTGAAGTACTTTGCGCTTCCTAACTTATCTAGTATCTCCGTTATACACGGGAGCGGGTACGCATCGGCGATGGATTTTTCGTTCAGGCTTCGATAGTCTATTACAACTCTCCATCTTTTATTTCCTAAAGAATCCGGTTTCTTGGGTACAACCCAGAGCGGTGAATTATATGGAGATTTTGACGGTTTAATAATTTCCTTTTCTAGTAATTGATCTATTTGACGTTGTATTTCTTCCTTGTGTATCGGCGGGAAGCGGTATTGTTTCACGTTTATTGGCTGATCATTTATCGTTGGAATACGGTGCTCGGTTACATTGGTAAATCCTAATTTATCGCCTGGGAGATGGAATAAATCTTGATTGTTAGAAATCAGTTTGTATATATTATTTCTTTCTTCGCTGTTTAGATGATCTAGACGGAGTGACGCGACTATTTCGTCGAATCGGCTTTGAGGTTGCGTTACATTTTGAGTGGCGCGCGGAGTGTCGCGTTTCAAGTGTCGTTCGCTATCGCTTTTGAGAAGAGATTTATTTTGTGTATCTTTCGCGCGGATACCTTCGATGGTACTTGAAAAAATTTTTGTGGATTTTCTGAGGTTGTTATTGGAAGATTTATCATGGTTGGAAACTTTGTGTTGAATATCGCGTGACGATGGTAAGAGATTTTTGTTGGAATTCGTAGAATTTGTAGTGGATTTTGAAACAATGTTAGCATAAGATACAGTGGGATTTGGGAATACTCGTTTTAGAGTGGATACAGTGGATTTGGAATTAGTCGAGTTAGTACACATGCTTGAGACAGTGGATTTAGTATTAATTGGATTAGTAGGCATGCTGGAAACAGTGGATTTAGTATTAGTAGAATTAGTACGCATGCTTGAAACAGTGGATTTAGTATTCATTTTTGTATTAGAAACAGTGGATTTAGTATTGATTTTTGTATTAGAAACAGTGGATTTAGTATTGATTTTTGTATTAGAAACAGTGGATTTAGAAGTATTCGTAAATAACGAATATAACGCTGGTTCGCGTTTCAGCGATTCGAGAACGGGAAGCGGGTCCAGATGAATTCTGGGCACCGCGATCTCGATCTCGGTATCGGTCGCATTAATTATGCTTGCTATCGCATGGCCGTTTCGCACTTTAACGATAGCATGACCGAAATATACTCCCTTCGCGATCTGTGTTCGGGGGATTATTCCTTCGCCTACGCCTGAATTAATTATTCCGACGCGTATGCCCGAGTTAGTCCGCGGAGGAAGTATTATTTTATTTAAAACGTCTTCGCGACGTGCAAATAGGATCCTATTCCCGTGCCACAGGATATATTTATTTCTAAAAGATATATCCGCTTCTGCACAAAACCCGGATCCCAGGATCCCGGCGGATTTAATTGGGAAGTCGGAACTGACAACATTAAACGGAACGTCACGAGAAAATATCGGTAACGTAACCGTCCCTAAGGTGGCTACGGTTCCCTGAGTTACACCGGTAATAGTTAGGCGTTCTGCAGTGTTAATTAGAGTTTTAGGTTTTAGCGCGTTTTCCTTGATCACGTTGATCTCGGCTCCGGTGTCGATCATCATTACTACGGGTTCAATTAACGCGTTAGAATTTATGACAACCGTGGGGACGCTAGTTTTACCCGTTATGTTTACTGCTGCTCTTCTATTATCGAGATTGACTCGTCGTTCGTTAAGGCGGGAACTCGGCGATCGTAGCCGGCCTCGCGTACCGTCTCGCGGCGGGTCGGGAGGCCGTTCGCGTTTCCCGGATTCGGGCGCGAAACGTTATTTCCGACATTATTAAATTGTCGCTTTCGACATTCGTCTATGCTATGTCCCAGGTTTCGGCAGTACCTACAAACGAGATCCCGTCGATCGGGCGGTGCGTACTGACCGCGCGGAGGTCCCGTTACAGGCGGTCGTTCCTGTCGAGGATACCTCGGGGTTTCTTCCCGTGGTTACGTGACTGACGGTCTATGATATGCGTACCTGCAATCGCGGGTGACATGACCGCGACTATTACAACGAGCGCAAACCGTTTCTTGCCGGCGCTCGAAGTGAAAATTTTCTGTACGGGGACGCGACGAGGAGAGTCTCTCTTTGTCTAATTCGTGTCGCCTGTACAACTCCTTAGCGTGAGCGAACGCGTCCGCGTATGTTTCGTACAATCGCGTGTTCATCGAATGTCGAATTTCCGGGATAAGCTCGTCGCAAAAACACCTAAGCGTAAGCGCGTCTATTCCGGAACGTGAATTTACTAATTCGGCGGAATCGAACCGTTCGCAGTCGATTGCTGCGTTACGTAGGTCTTTAATTCTACCTATGAAATCGAGGATATGTTCTCCTGGGCGCATGAATGTATTAGTTAGTTCGCCCCTGTAATGGTCGGTTGACTTTGTATTTCCGAATGCGGCTCGTAGAATATCGGTCAGTTGTCCGACCGAAGAGCATTGCTCGTCCTCTACGGCCAGGTATGCACAGCCGCGTAAACGATTGACAATGAGTTTGGTGAACGAGGGTTCTCCTTCGGGCGAAATCAACTCCCTTGCCCGTTTACAGGCCCGCAAGAACTGTAATATTGGCAAGTTTTTGCCATCGAATATAGGGATGCTATCTATTGCTTCGCGAAAAATAAACCTATCTGTTTGAGAGTTTGGTGAATCGGACCCTGAACTACGTGTCGGTTGCAGGTGCGGAGTTCCGAAAGAGATAGTGTCGGCGTTTGCGGAATGTGCCGCGCGTAAGGATTCCAATTCCCAACGCATGAAATCTATTTGGCGATTTAACGTAGCGATCGCTTGTTCTTTATCCGTATTATCGTTTGAAGGTCCGGCGGCGTCGATTGCGAGAGCATCGTGAAAATCTAACGTTCGGTGAGTATCGGATTCGGTTGCGGCGGCGTCCTATTGTACCTGAAGCCGCGTTCGCTTTGTCGGCGTGCGCGTCGCCATGCCTGTTCGTACACTTATTCAGCAGAATTTCCGATAAGTTATACGCGAATATCCCACCGCTGTCACCAGAAATTATGTCACGTCCGGGCGAACAAATTATTCGTATCCCAGGAGGCTGAATGACACAAGCATTTTTGTCGAGAATTCAGTCCGGTATAAAACGCGTATGACCGGGTCCGTCGATTCTGGCAAGACGCGGGCACCGTAAACAATCGCGAACGCGTGTAAGGAGGGATTTTACTTACCTTTCGCTGATTACCCTCTTCTGCTTTCAGATGTGGCGATCGTCGAGGGTCGTTCTCGGGGGAGGAGTCGGCGTACGGCTGGCTGAAATCGGCGTTGTGACGGTGGAGCTGCGATGAATGTCGCCGTCCGTCGATGAACGAAGAATTCTGGCGTTTCACCAACGTATTCCGCACGAGATAATGGATTAAATTCTTCCTCCCGGCGCTAAGAGTTCGTTTATAAACACTCAAGTTGTTACGAACTTGGAAGAATTTGTATTAAAATATAATTGAATTTAGAAATGGAGTTGGAATGAACTAGAACTTGATGTGGTAGGAAAATAATAAAGTATATTCTAAATCAAAGGGTACAAGAACAATTATTTCTAAGTATTAAGACTAGGTTAACTATGAATTAGGAATTAGAACAAAGACTTTAGAACTAGGAATCTCATAGAGGCTGCGCGACGGCCCTAAGGCGCGACTTGGAAGAGACTTGGAATTGGAAGTGCCCGAAGGCGAGATAGAACTGTACCGTACTGACGGTACTGACTGACTGTATCTCCCAAGATGCGTCTGCGACCTCCTCGACTCTCGGAGCGCTTCGGTCGCGTGCGAACGTAGGTGGGAGTATGAGGACGCCCGAATGGGTCTTGGCGTTGCGTGGTGGGGTTAGCGGCGCGTGCCGCTGAGGCGGTCGCGATCTCGCGCGTCGCGGGTTACTTAATTAGCGCAACTTATGAATATAGAGATACAAGTATGAAATTAGAAATTACGCGTTAAATGTAAAATGTGTGTTGTTTGTGTCGTTATAAAGTAGTGTCGTGTAAATTCTATGAGCTAGGAATATAGAGCTTAGAATGTAGGAGTATATATATAATGTTAATTAATAATCTTAGAAATAGTATTTTGGGCATGGCAGATCTGGGATGGTGAAATCGTAGAGTCCTTTGTACGGTGAGGGTTCCCGTCGTCGGATCTCGTGGAGGTTGATTCTCCTGGTACGTCCCTGGAGTGAGCGAGAGGGCGAGTTTCCCTGCAGGTAAGAGTGAGACGGTGGATGGCTCCTTGAGTGGGAGCGGGACAGCGCACATGGTCCTTGGTGCGAGCGAGATGGCGAGCACCTCTGCGGGTGCGAGTGAGACGGAGGGTATGTCCCCTGGAGCGAGAGAGACGGCGAGTTGCGCCTGGGTGTTGCCTGTGGTGCAGGCGCGTGAGGGTGGTTGCTGTGGTGCGTTGAGAGGGTGGCAGGCGGCACGCCTGAAGTCACAGTAGCGTTTGCAGATATCAACGTATCGAAGCAGTAGAGTTCTAATGCTTCTCAAAACGCGATATCGCATCTCATTCCTATGTTTCATGATGAGATATAATATTCATTGCGAATTGTCATGAGTACCTCGGATACACATCAAATGAATGTAAATGCGACAATTCCTTGCTGGGAAATAGCGTTGGCAGATGTCTACGTTTCCAAGCAATAGAGTTCCAAAACTTCTTAAAACGGGATATCGCATCCCATTTATATGTCCCATGATAAGATATAATATGCACTGCGAAGTGTCATTGTATACCTCGTATTCACTTCAAAAAAATGTAAATGCGGTACGTGCTTGCTAGGAAGTAGCGTTTGCAGAAGTCTATGTATCGATGAAATAGGGTTCTAGTTCTTCTTAGATCGCGATATCGCATCCCATTTCTATGTTTCATGACAAGATATAATATTCATTGCGAAGTGTTATATATTTCTCGTTTACGCTTCAAATGAATGGAAATGCGACACTTCCTTGCTAGTAAATAGCGTTTGTAGATATCTACGTATCGTAGCAATAGAGTTCTAATGCTTCTTAAATCGCGAGATTGCATCTAATTTCTATGTTTAATAATAAGATATAATACTCATAGTGCAGTGTTATATATATCTCGTATTCACTTCAAATGAACGAAAATGCGACACTTCCTTGCAAGGAAATAGTATTTGCAGTTGTCTACGTATCGAAGCAATAGATTTCCAAAGCTTCTTAAAACGGGATATCGCGTCTCATTTCTATGTCTTATGATAAGATATAATATTCGTTGCGAAGTGTTATGTATTCCTCGTGTACACTTCAAATGAATGTAAATGCGACACTTCCTTGCTAGGAAATAGCGTTTCCAGATGTCTACGCATCGAAGCAATAGAGTTCTAATGCTTCTTAAATCGTGATCTATGTTTCATGATAAGGTATAATATTCATTGCGCACTGTTATGTATACCTCGTATTCACATCAAAGGAATGTAAATACGACAGTTCCTTGCTAGGAAATAGCGTTTGTAGATGTCTACGTATCGAAGCAATAGTGTTCTAATGCTTCTTAAAACGCGATATCGAATCTCATTTCTATGTTTCGTGATAAGATATAATATTCATTGCGAAGTGTTATGTATTTCTCGTCTACACTTCAAATGAATGTAAATACGTCAGTTCCTTGCTAGGAAATAGCGTATGCAGATGTCTACGTATCGAAGAAATAGAGTTTTATGCTTCTTAAATCCCGATGTCGCATTTCATATCTATGTTTCATGATAAGATATAATATTCATTGCGAAGTGTCATGAATACCCTGGATGCACATCAAATGAATGTAATTGCGACACTTCCATGCTAGGAAGTAGCGTCTGCAGATATCTACGTAACGTAGCAATGGAGTTCTATTGCTTCTTAAAACGCGATATCGTATCTCATTTCTATGCTTCTTGATAAGATATAATACTCATTTCGAGGTGATACACATACCTCGTATACACTTCAAATGAATGAAAGTGCTAAATTTCCTTGAGAGCAAGCAGCGCTTGCAGTTGTCTACGTATAGAAGCAATAGAGTTCTGATGCGTCTTAAATCGCGATATCGCATCACATTTCTATGTTTCATGATATGATATAATATTCATTGCGAAGTGTCATGTATACCTCGCACACACTTCAAATGAATGTAAATCCGACACTTCCTTCCTAGAAAATTACGTTTCCAGATGTCTACGTATCGAAGCAATAGAGTTCTAATGCTTCTTAAAACGTGATATCGCATCTCATTTCTATGTTTCATGATAAGATATAATATTCATTACGAAGTGTCATGTATTCCTCGTCTACACTTCAAATGAATGTAAATGCGACACTTCCTTGCTAGGAAATAGCGTTTCCAGATGTCTACGCATCGAAGCAATAGAGTTCTAATGCTTCTTGAAACGCGATATCGCATCTCATTCCTATGTTCCATGATAAACTATAATACTCATTGCGAAGTGTTACGTAAACCTCGTATACACTTTAATGAACGTAAGTGCGACACTTCCTTGCTAGGAAGTAGCGTTTGCAGTTGTCTACGTATCGAAGCAACAGAGTACTGGTGCTTCTTAATTCGCAATATCGCATCACAATTCTATGTTTCATGATAAGATATAATATTCATTGCGAAGTGTCATGTATACATCGTATTCACTACAAAAGGATGTAAATGCGACACTACCTTGCTAGGAAATAGCGTTTGCAGATGTCTGCGTATCGTAGCAATAGAGTTCTACAGCTTCTTAATACGCGATATCGAATCTCATTTCTATGCTTCATGATAGGATATAATATTAATTGCCAAGTGTTATGTATTCCTCGTCTTCACTTCAAACGAATGAAAATGCGATACATCCTTTCTAGAAAATAGCGTTTCCAGATGTCTACGTATCGAGGAAATTGTGTTCTAATGCTACTTAAATCACAATATCGCATCTCATTTCTATGTTTCACGATAAGATATAATATTCATTGTGGAGTGTTATGTGTACCTCATATTCACTTCAAATGAATGTAAATGCGACACTTTCTTTCTACGAAATAGCGTTCCCACACGTCTACGTACCGTAGCAATAGAGCTCTAATGTTTCCTAAAACGCGATAACGCATCTCATTTCTATGTTTCATGATAAGACGTAGTATTCATTGCGGAGTGTTACGTATACCTCGTATACACCTCAATGAATGTAAGTGCGACACTTCCTTGCTAGGAAGTAGCGTTTTTAGTTGTCTACGTATCGAAGCAACAGAGTACTGATGCTTCTTAAATCGCGATATCGCATCTCATTTCTGTGTTTCATGATAAGATATAATATTCATTGCGAAGTGTCACGTATACATCTTATTCACTTCAAAAGAATGTAAATGCGACACCTTCTTGCTAGGAAATAGCGTTTGCAGATGTCTACGTATCGTAGCAATAGTGTTCTAATGCTTCTTAAAACGCGATATCGCATCTCATTGCTATGTCTCATGATAAGATATAATATTCATTGCGAAGTGTCACGTATACCTCTTATTCACTTCAAATGAATGTAAATGCGACACTTCCTTTCTAGGAAATAACGTTTCCAGATGTCTACGTATCGAAGCAATAGTGTTCTAATGCTCCTTAAATCGCGATATCGCATCCCATTTCTATGTCTCACGATAAGATATAATATTCATTGCGAAGTGTTATGTATTCCTTACCTACGCTACAAATGAATGTAAATGCGACACTTCCTTTATAGGAAATAGCGTTTCCAGATGTCTACGTACCGGAGCAGTAGAGTTCTAATGCTTCTTAAAACGCGATATCGCATCTCATTCCTATGTTTTATGATAAGATATAATATTCATTGTGCAGTGTTATGTCCATCTCGTCTACACTTCAAATGAATGTAAATGCGACACTTCCTTTCTAGGAAATTACGTTTCCAGATGTCTACGTATCAAAGCAATAGAGTTGTAATGCTTCTTAAATCGAGATATCGCATCTCATTTCTATGTTTCATGATAAGATATAATATTCACTGCGAAGTGCTATGTATACCTCGTATTCACTTCAAAAGAATGTAAATGCGACACTTCCTTGTTAGGAAATAGCGACGGCTGATGTCTACGTATCGTAGCAATAGAGTTCTAACGCTCCTTAAACCGCGATATCGCTCCTCATTTCTATGTTTCATGATAAGATATGATATTCATTGTGGAGTGTTCTGTATACCTCGTATTCACTTCAAAAGAATGTAAGTGCGACACTTCCTTGCTAGGAAGTAGCGTTTGCAGAAGTCTACGTATCGAAGTATTAGAGTTCCAATTTTTCTTACATCGCGATATCGCACCTCATTTCTATGATTCATGATAAGGTATAATATTCATTGTGGAGTGTTATGTATACCTCGTATTCACTTCAAAAGAATGTAAATACGACACTTCCTTGCTAGGAAGTAGCGTTTGCAGATGTCTACGTATCGAAGCAATAGAGTTCTAACGCTTCTTAAACCGCGATATCGCTCCTCATTTCTATGTTTCGTGATAAGATATAATATTCACTGTGCAGTGTTATGTATACCTCGCATTCGCTTCAACAGAATGGAAATGCTCCACTTCTTAGGCAGGAAATAGCGTTTGCAGATGTCTACGTATCCTAGCAATAGTGTTCTAATGCTACTTAAAACTCGATATCGCATTGCACTTCTATGTTTCATGATAGGATATAATATTCATTGCGAAGTGTCATGTATACCTCCTATTCACTTCAAAGGAATGTAAATGCGACACTTTCTTGCGAGGAAATAGCGTTTGCAGATGTCTACGTATCGTAACAATAGAGTTCTGATGCTTCTGAATCGAGATGTCGCATCTCATTTCTATGTTTCATGATAAGATATAATATTCATTGCGAAGTGTCATGTATACCTCGTCTACACTTCAAACGAATGTAAGTGCCACACTTCCTTGCTAGGAAATAGCGTTTCCAGTTGTCCACGTATCGAAGCAATAGAGTTCTAATCCTTCTTTAAACGCGATACCGCATCTCATTCCTATGTTTCAGGATAAGATATAATATTCATTGCGAAGTGTCATGTATACCTCGTATTCACTTCAAGAGAATGTAAATGCGACACTTCCTTGCTAGGAAATAACGTTTGCAGATGTCTGCGTATCGTAGCAATAGAGATCCAATGCTTCTTAAAACGCGATATCACATCACATTTCTATGTTTCACGATAAGATATAATATTCATTGTGGAGTGTTATTTATACCTCGTATTCACCTCAAAAGAATGTAAATGCGACACTTCCTTGCTAGGAAATAGCGTTTGCAGATTTCTGCGTATCGTAGCATCAGATTTCTATTGCATACCAAAACGCGATATCGCATCTCATTTCTATGTTTCATGATAAGATATAATGCTCATTGCGAAGTTTCATGTATTCCTCGTATTCACGTCAAATCAATGTAAATGCGACACTTCCTTGCTAGGAAATAGCGATTGCTAATGTCTACGTATCGAAGCAATAAAGTTCTAATGCATCTTATATCGCGATATCCCATCTCATTTCTATGTTTCATGATAATATATAATATTCATTCTGCAATGTTATGTATAACTCGCATTCACTTCAAAAGAATATAAATGCGACTCTTCCTTCCTAGGAAATAGCGTTTGCAGATGTCTACGTATCGAAGCAATAGGGTTCTAATTCTTCTTAAAACGCGATATGGCATCTCATTTCTATGTTTCATGATAAGATATAATATTCATTGCGAAGTATCATGTATACCTCGTATTCACTTCAAAACGATGTAAATGCGACACTTCCTTGCTAGGAAATAGCGTTTCCAGATGTCCACGTATCGAAGCAATAGAGTTCTAAAGCATCTTAAATCGCGATATCGCATCTCATTACTATGTTTCATTATAAGATATAATATTCATTGTGCAGTGTTATCTCTACATCGTATTCACCCCAAAAGAATGTAAATGCGACGCTTCCTTGCTAGGAAATAACGTTTGCAGATGTCTACGTATCGAGGCCATTGAATTCTAATGCTTCTTAAAACGAGATGTCGCATCTCACATCTGTGATTCATGATAAGATGTAATATTCATTGCGAAGTGCTACGTATACCCTGTCTACACATCAAAAGAAGGTAAATGCCACACTTTCTTACTAGGTAATAGCGATTCCAGATGTCTACGTATGGAAGCAATAGAGTTCTAATGCATTTTAAAACGCGATATCGCATCGCAGTTGTATGCTTCATGATAAGATATAATATTCATGGCGAAGTGTTACGTATACCTTCTCTACACTTCAAAAGAATGTAAGTGCTACACTTCCTTGCTAGGAAATGCGTTTCTAGATATCTATGTATCGATGTAATAGAGTTCTAATGATTCTTAAAACGCGATATCGCTTCCCATTTCTGTGTTCCATGATAAGATGTAATATTCATTGCGAAGTGCTACGTATACCCTGTCTATACTTCAAAAGAAGGTAAATGCCACACTTTCTTGCTAGGTAATAGCGATTCCAGACGTCTACGTATCGAAGCAATAGAGTTCTATTGCTTCTCAAGGCGCGATATCGCATCGCAGTTCTATGTTTCAGGATGAGATATAATATTCATTGCGAAGTGTTATGTATACATCGTCTACACTTCAAAAGAATGTAAATGCCACATTTCCTTTTCTAGGATATAACGTTTCCAGATATCTACGTACCGAAGCATGAGGGTTCTAATGCTTCTTAAAACGAGATATCGCATTGCAGTTCTATGTTTCATGATAAGATATAATATTCATTGCGAAGTGTTACGCACTTTTCGTCTACACTTCAAAAGAATGTAAGTGCCACACTTCCATGCTAGGAAATGCCTTTCCAGATGCCAACGTATCGGAGCAATAGAGTTATAATGTTCCTGTGAAAGCGATATCGAATCTCAATTCTATGTTTCATGATACGATATAATATTTTTTGCGAAGTGTTAAGTATACCTCGTCTACACTTCGAAAGATTGTAAATGCCACACTTCCTTGCTAGGAAGTAGCGTTTCCAAATGTCTACGTATCGAAGCAAAAGAGATGTAGTGCTCCTTAAAACGCGATATCGCATCTCACTTCTATGTTTCGTGATATGATATTATATTCATTGCGAAGTGTTATGTATACCTCCTCTACACATCAAAAGAATGTAAATGCCAAACTTCCTTGCTAGGAGATGCGTTTCCAGATGTCTACGTATCGAAGCAATAGAGTTCCAATGCTTCTTAAATCGCGATATCGCATCTGAATTCCATGTTTCATGGTAAGATATAATATTTATTGCGAACTGTAATAAATACCTCGTCTACACTTCAAAATAATGTAAATGCCTCACTTCCTTGCTAGGATATAGCGTTTCCAGATGTCTACGTATTGAAGCAGTAGAGCTCTAATGCATCTTAAAATGCGATATCGCATCTCATTTCTATGTTTAATGACAAGATATAATATTCATTGCGAATTGTTGTGTATACCTCGTCCCCACTTCAAGAGAATGTAAATGCCACACTTCCTTACTAAGAAATAGTGTTTCCAGATGAATAAGTATCGAAAGAATAGAGCTGTCATGCTTCGTAAAACGCGATATCGCATCTCATTTCTATGTTTCATGATTAGATATAGTATTCATTGCGATGTGTTATGTATACCTCGTCTGCACTTAAAAAGATTGTAAATACCACACTTCCTTGCTAGGAAATAGCGTTTTCAGATGTCTACGTATCGTAGCAATAGAATTCTAATGCTTCTTAAACCGCGATATCGCATCACATTCCTATGTTTCAGGATAAGATATAATATTCATTGCGAAGTGTTATGTATATCTCGTCTGCACGTCAAAGGAATGTGAATGTCACACTTGCTTGCTAGGAAATAGCGTTTCCATATGTCTACGTATCGAAGCAATAGAATTCTAATCCTTTTTAAATCGTCCTATCGACTTTCGTTTCTATGTTTCATGATAAGATATAATATTCATTGCGAAGTGTCATGTATACATCGTATTCACTACAAAAGAATGAAAATGCGACAATTCCTTGTTAGGAAATGGCTTTTGCTGATGTCTACGTATCAGAGCAATAGAGTTCTAATGCTTCTCAAAACGCGATATCGCATCTCATTTCTATGTTTCATGATAAGGTATAACATTCATTCTGGAGTGTTATGTATACCTAGTATTCACATCAAAAGAATGTAAATGCGACACTTCCTTGCTAGGAAATAGCTTTTGCAGATATCTACGTATCGTAGCAATAGAGTTCTAAGGCTTCTTAAAACGCGATATCGCATCTCATTTCTATGTTTCATGATAAGATATAATATTGATTGCGAAGTGTCATGTATACCTCGCATTACTTTCAAAAGAGTGTAAATGCGACACTTCCTTGCTAGCAAGTAGCGTTTGCAGATGTCAACGTATCGAAGCAATAGAGTTCTAATGCTGCTTAAATCGCGATATCGCATCTCATTTCTATGTATCATGATAAGATATAATATTCATTGCGAAGTGTCATGTATACCTCGTATTCACTTCAAGAGAATGTAAATGCTACACTTCCTTCCTAGGAAATAGCGTTTGCAGATGTCTACGTATCGAAGCAATAGAGATCTAATGCATCTTAAATCGCGATATCGCATCTCATTTCTATGTTTCGTGATAAGATATAATATTCATTACGAAGTGTCATGTATACCTTGCATTCACTTCAGAAGAATGTAAATGCGACACTTCCTTGCTAGGAAATAACGTTTGCAGATGTCTGCGTATCGTAGCAATAGAGATCCAATGCTTCTTAAAACGCGATATCACATCACATTTCTATGTTTCACGATAAGATATAATATTCATTGTGGAGTGTTATTTATACCTCGTATTCACCTCAAAAGAATGTAAATGCGACACTTCCTTGCTAGGAAATAGCGTTTGCAGATTTCTGCGTATCGTAGCATTAGATTTCTATTGCATCCCAAAACGCGATATCGCATCTCATTTCTATGTTTCATGATAAGATATAATGTTCATTGCGAAGTTTCATGTATTCCTCGTATTCACCTCAAATCAATGTAAATGCGACACTTCCTTGCTAGGAAATAGCGATTGCTAATGTCTACGTATCGAAGCAATAGAATTCTAATGCTTCTTGAAACGGGATGTCACATCTCGTTTCTATGTTTCATGATAGGATATAGTATTCATTGCGAAGAATCACTTATACCTCGCATACACTTCAGAAGAATGTAAATGCGACACTTCCTTGCTAGGAAATAGCGTTTGCAGATGTGTACGTATCGAAGCAAAAGAATTCTAATGCTTCTTAAAACGAGATATCGCATCCCATTCCTATGTTTCATGGTAAGATATATTATTCATTGCGAAGTATCACGTATACCTCGCATACACTTGGGATGAATGTAAATGCGACACTTCCTTGCTAGGAAATAGCGATTGCTGATGTCTACGTATCGAAGCAATAGAGTTCTAATGCTTCTTGAAACGGGATGTCACATCTCGTTTCTATGTTTCATGATAGGATATAGTATTCATTGCGAAGAATCACTTATACCTCGCATACACTTCAGAAGAATGTAAATGCGACATGTCCTTGCTAGGAAATAGCGTTTGCAGATGTCTACGTATCGAAGCAATAAAGTTCTAATGCATCTTATATCGCGATATCCCATCTCATTTCTATGTTTCATGATAATATATAATATTCATTCTGCAATGTTATGTATAACTAGCATTCACTTCAAAAGAATATAAATGCGACTCTTCCTTCCTAGGAAATAGCGTTTGCAGATTTCTACGTATCGTAGTAATAGAGTTCTAATGCTTCTTGAAACGGGATATCGAATCTCATTACTGTGTTTCATGATGAGATATAATACTCATTGCGAAGTTTCATGTATTCCTCGTTTTCACTTCAAATGAATGTAAATGCGACACTTCCTTGCTAGGAAATAGCGTTTGCAGATGTCTACGTATCGAAGCAATAGAGTTCTAATGCTTCTTGGAACGGGATATCGAATCTCATTACTGTGTTTCCTGATAAGATATAATATTCATTGCGAAGATTCATGTATTCCTCGTATTCACTTCAAATGAATGTAAACGCGACACTTCCTTGCTAGGAAATAGAGTTTGCAGATGTCTACGTATCATAGCATGCGTGTTATAATGCTTCTTAAATCGAGATATCGCATCTCATTTCTATGTTTCATGACAACATATAATATTAATTGCCAAGTGTCATGTATACCTTGCATACACTTCAAATGAATGTAAATGCGACACTTCCTTGCTAGGAAATAGCGTTTGCTGATGTCTACGTATCGTAGCATTAGAGTTCTAATGACTCTTAAATCGCGATATCGCATTCCATTTCTATGTTTCGTGATAAGATATAATATTCATTGTTCAGTGTTACGTATACCTCGTATTCGCTTCAATAGAATGTAAATGCGACACTTCCTTGCTAGGAAATAGCGTTTGCAGATTTCTGCGTATCGTAGCATTAGATTTCTATTGCATCCCAAAACGCGATATCGCATCTCATTTGTATGTTTCATGATAAGATACAATATTGATTGCGAAGTGTCATGTATACCTCGTATTCACTTCAAGAGAATGTAAATGCTACACTTCCTTGCTAGGAAATAGCGTTTGCAGATGTCTACCTATCGAAGCAATAGAGATCTAATGCTTCTTAAATCCCGATATCGCATCTCATTTCTATGTTCCATGATAAGATACAATATTAATTGCCAAGTGTCATGTATACCTCGTGTTCACTTCAAAACAATGTAAATGCTACACTTCCTTGCTAGGAAATAGCGGTTGCAGATGTCTACGTATCGAAGCAATAGGGTTCTAATGCTGCTTAAATCGCGATATCGCATCTCATTTCTATGTTTCAAGGAAAGATATAATATTCATTGTGCAGTGTTATGTAAACATCGTATTCGCTTCAAAAGAATGTAAATGCGACACTTCCTTGCTAGGAAATAGCGTTTGCAGATGTCTACGTATCGTAGCATTGGGGTTCTAATTCTTCTTAAAACGCGATATCGCATCTCATTTGTATGTTTCATGATAAGGTACAATATTGATTGCGAAGTGTGATTTATACCTCGTATTCATATCAAAACAATGTAAATGCGACACTTCCTTGCTAGGAAATAGCGTCTGCAGATTTCTACGTGTCGTAGAAATAGAGTTCTAATTCTTCTTAAAACGCGATATGGCATCTCATTTGTATGTTTCATGATAAGATACAATATTCATTACGAAGTGTCATGTATACCTTGCATTCACTTCAGAAGAATGTAAATGCGACACTTCCTTGCTAGGAAATAACGTTTGCAGATGTCTGTGTATCGTAGCAATAGAGATCCAATGCTTCTTAAAACGCGATATCACATCACATTTCTATGTTTCACGATAAGATATAATATTCATTGTGGAGTGTTATTTATACCTCGTATTCACCTCAAAAGAATGTAAATGCGACACTTCCTTGCTAGGAAATAGCGTTTGCAGATTTCTGCGTATCGTAGCATTAGATTTCTATTGCATCCCAAAACGCGATATCGCATCTCATTTCTATGTTTCATGATAAGATATAATGTTCATTGCGAAGTTTCATGTATTCCTCGTATTCACCTCAAATCAATGTAAATGCGACACTTCCTTGCTAGGAAATAGCGATTGCTAATGTCTACGTATCGAAGCAATAGAATTCTAATGCTTCTTGAAACGGGATGTCACATCTCGTTTCTATGTTTCATGATAGGATATAGTATTCATTGCGAAGAATCACTTATACCTCGCATACACTTCAGAAGAATGTAAATGCGACACTTCCTTGCTAGGAAATAGCGTTTGCAGATGTGTACGTATCGAAGCAAAAGAATTCTAATGCTTCTTAAAACGAGATATCGCATCCCATTCCTATGTTTCATGGTAAGATATATTATTCATTGCGAAGTATCACGTATACCTCGCATACACTTGGGATGAATGTAAATGCGACACTTCCTTGCTAGGAAATAGCGATTGCTGATGTCTACGTATCGAAGCAATAGAGTTCTAATGCTTCTTGAAACGGGATGTCACATCTCGTTTCTATGTTTCATGATAGGATATAGTATTCATTGCGAAGAATCACTTATACCTCGCATACACTTCAGAAGAATGTAAATGCGACATGTCCTTGCTAGGAAATAGCGTTTGCAGATGTCTACGTATCGAAGCAATAAAGTTCTAATGCATCTTATATCGCGATATCCCATCTCATTTCTATGTTTCATGATAATATATAATATTCATTCTGCAATGTTATGTATAACTAGCATTCACTTCAAAAGAATATAAATGCGACTCTTCCTTCCTAGGAAATAGCGTTTGCAGATTTCTACGTATCGTAGTAATAGAGTTCTAATGCTTCTTGAAACGGGATATCGAATCTCATTACTGTGTTTCATGATGAGATATAATACTCATTGCGAAGTTTGATGTATTCCTCGTTTTCACTTCAAATGAATGTAAATGCGACACTTCCTTGCTAGGAAATAGCGTTTGCAGATGTCTACGTATCGAAGCAATAGAGTTCTAATGCTTCTTGGAACGGGATATCGAATCTCATTACTGTGTTTCCTGATAAGATATAATATTCATTGCGAAGATTCATGTATTCCTCGTATTCACTTCAAATGAATGTAAACGCGACACTTCCTTGCTAGGAAATAGAGTTTGCAGATGTCTACGTATCATAGCATGCGTGTTATAATGCTTCTTAAATCGAGATATCGCATCTCATTTCTATGTTTCATGACAACATATAATATTAATTGCCAAGTGTCATGTATACCTTGCATACACTTCAAATGAATGTAAATGCGACACTTCCTTGCTAGGAAATAGCGTTTGCTGATGTCTACGTATCGTAGCATTAGAGTTCTAATGACTCTTAAATCGCGATATCGCATTCCATTTCTATGTTTCGTGATAAGATATAATATTCATTGTTCAGTGTTATGTATACCTCGTATTCGCTTCAATAGAATGTAAATGCGACACTTCCTTGCTAGGAAATAGCGTTTGCAGATTTCTGCGTATCGTAGCATTAGATTTCTATTGCATCCCAAAACGCGATATCGCATCTCATTTGTATGTTTCATGATAAGATACAATATTGATTGCGAAGTGTCATGTATACCTCGTATTCACTTCAAGAGAATGTAAATGCTACACTTCCTTGCTAGGAAATAGCGTTTGCAGATGTCTACCTATCGAAGCAATAGAGATCTAATGCTTCTTAAATCCCGATATCGCATCTCATTTCTATGTTCCATGATAAGATACAATATTAATTGCCAAGTGTCATGTATACCTCGTGTTCACTTCAAAACAATGTAAATGCTACACTTCCTTGCTAGGAAATAGCGGTTGCAGATGTCTACGTATCGAAGCAATAGGGTTCTAATGCTGCTTAAATCGCGATATCGCATCTCATTTCTATGTTTCAAGGAAAGATATAATATTCATTGTGCAGTGTTATGTAAACATCGTATTCGCTTCAAAAGAATGTAAATGCGACACTTCCTTGCTAGGAAATAGCGTTTGCAGATGTCTACGTATCGTAGCATTGGGGTTCTAATTCTTCTTAAAACGCGATATCGCATCTCATTTGTATGTTTCATGATAAGGTACAATATTGATTGCGAAGTGTGATTTATACCTCGTATTCATATCAAAACAATGTAAATGCGACACTTCCTTGCTAGGAAATAGCGTCTGCAGATTTCTACGTGTCGTAGAAATAGAGTTCTAATTCTTCTTAAAACGCGATATGGCATCTCATTTGTATGTTTCATGATAAGATACAATATTCATTGCGAAGTGTCATGTATACCTCGTATTCACTTCAAAACGATGTAAATGCGACACTTCCTTGCTAGGAAATAGCGTTTCCAGATGTCTACGTATCGAAGCAATAGATTTCAAATGCATCTAAAATCGCGATATCGCATCTCATGACTATGTTTCATGATAAGATATAATATTCACTGCGAAGTGTCATGTATACCTCGTATTCACTTCAAGAGAATGTAAATGCTACACTTCCCTGCTAGGAAATAGCGTTTGCAGATGTCTACGTATCGAAGCAATAGAGATCTTATGCTTCTTAAATCGCGATATCGCATCTCATTTCTGTGTTTCGTGAAAAGATATAATATTTATTGTGCAGTGTTATGTATATCTCGTAATCGCTTCAAAAGAATGTAAATGCGACACTTCCTTGCTAGGAAATACCGTTTGCAGGTGCCTACGTACCGAAGCAATAGACTTCTGATGCTGCTTAAATCGCGATATCGCACCTCATTTCTATGTTTCATGATAAGATATAATATTCATTGTGCAGTGTTATGTATATCTCGTAATCGCTTCAAAAGAATGTAAATGCGACACTTCCTTCCTAGGAAATAGCGCCTGCCGACGTCTACGTATCGTAGCAATAGAGTTCTAATTCCTCTTAGGACGCGATATCGCATCTCATTACTATGTTTCATGATAAGATACAATATTAATTGCCAAGTGTCATGTATACCTCGTTTTCGCTTCAAAAGAATGTAAATGCTACACTTCCTTGCTAGGAAATAGCGTTTGCAGGTGTCTACGTATCGAAGCAATAGAATTCTAATGCTGCTTAAATCGCGATATCGCATCCCATTTCTGTTTCATGATAAGATATAATATTCATTGTTCAGTGTTATGTATACCTCGTATTCGCTTCAAAAGAATGTAAATGCGACACTTCCTTGCTAGGAAATAGCGTTTGCAGATGTCTACGTATCATAGCAATAGAGTTCTAATTCTTCTTAAAACGCGATATCGCATCCCATTTCTATGTTTCATGATAAGATACAATATTAATTGCCAAGTGTCATGTATACCTCGTATTCACTTCAAAAGAATGTAAATGCTACACTTCCTTGCTAGGAAATAGCGTTTGCTGATGTCTACGTATCGTAGCATTAGAGTTCTAATGACTCTTAAATCGCGATATCGCATTCCATTTCTATGTTTCGTGATAAGATATAATATTCATTGTTCAGTGTTATGTATACCTCGTATTCGCTTCAATAGAATGTAAATGCGACACTTCCTTGCTAGGAAATAGCGTTTGCAGATTTCTGCGTATCGTAGCATTAGATTTCTATTGCATCCCAAAACGCGATATCGCATCTCATTTCTATGTTTCATGATAAGATATAATGTTCATTGCGAAGTTTCATGTATTCCTCGTATTCACCTCAAATCAATGTAAATGCGACACTTCCTTGCTAGGAAATAGCGATTGCTGATGTCTACGTATCGAAGCAATAGAGTTCTAATGCTTCTTGAAACGGGATGTCACATCTCGTTTCTATGTTTCATGATAGGATATAGTATTCATTGCGAAGAATCACTTATACCTCGCATACACTTCAGAAGAATGTAAATGCGACACTTCCTTGCTAGGAAATAGCGTTTGCAGATGTGTACGTATCGAAGCAAAAGAATTCTAATGCTTCTTAAAACGAGATATCGCATCCCATTCCTATGTTTCATGGTAAGATATATTATTCATTGCGAAGTATCACGTATACCTCGCATACACTTGGGATGAATGTAAATGCGACACTTCCTTGCTAGGAAATAGCGATTGCTGATGTCTACGTATCGAAGCAAGAGAGTTCTAATGCTTCTTGAAACGGGATGTCACATCTCGTTTCTATGTTTCATGATAGGATATAGTATTCATTGCGAAGAATCACTTATACCTCGCATACACTTCAGAAGAATGTAAATGCGACACTTCCGTGCTAGGAAATAGCGTTTGCAGATGTGTACGTATCGAAGCAAAAGAATTCTAATGCCTCTTAAAACGAGATATCGCATCCCATTCCTATGTTTCATGGTAAGATATATTATTCATTGCGAAGTATCACGAATACCTCGCATACACTTGGGATGAATGTAAATGCGACACTTCCTTGCTAGGAATAAGCGTTTGCAGATGTCTACGTATCGAAGCAATAAAGTTCTAATGCATCTTAAATCGTGATATCGCATCTCATTTCTATGTTTCATGAACACATATAATATTCATTGTGCAATGTTATGTATACCTCGCATTTACTCCAAAAGAATGTAAATGCGACACGTCCTTGCTAGGAAATAGCGTTTGCAGATGTCTACGTATCGAAGCAATAAAGTTCTAATGCATCTTATATCGGGATATCCCATCTCATTTCTATGTTTCATGATAATATATAATATTCATTCTGCAATGTTATGTATAACTCGCATTCACTTCAAAAGAATATAAATGCGACCCTTCCTTCCTAGGAAATAGCGTTTGCAGATTTCTACGTATCGTAGTAATAGAGTTCTAATGCTTCTTGAAACGGGATATCGAATCTCATTACTGTGTTTCATGATGAGATATAATATTCATTGCGAAGTTTCATGTATTCCTCGTTTTCACTTCAAATGAATGTAAATGCGACACTTCCTTGCTAGGAAATAGCGTTTGCAGGTGTCTACGAATCGAAGCACTAGAATTCTAATGCTGCTTAAATCGCGATATCGCATCCCAATTCTATGTTTAATGATAAGATATAATATTCATTGTTCAGTGTTATGTATACCTCGTATTCGCTTCAAAAGAATTTAAATGCGACACTTCCTTGCTAGGAAATAGCGTTTGCAGATGTCTACGTATCGTTGCAATAGAGTTCTAATTCTTCTTAAAACGCGATATCGCATCTCATTTCTATGTTTCATGATAAGATACAACATTAATTGCCAAGTGTCATGTATACCTCGTTTTCGCTTCAAAAGAATGTAAATGCTACACTTCCTTGCTAGGAAATAGCGTTTGCAGGTGTCTACGTATCGAAGCAATAGAATTCTAATGCTGCTTAAATCGCAATATCGCATCCCATTTCTATGTTTTATGATAAGATATTATATTCATTGCGCAGTGTTATGTATACCTCGTATTCACTTCAAGAGAATGTAAATGCTACACTTCCTTGCTAGGAAATAGCGTTTGAAGATGTCTACGTATCGAAGCAATAGAGATCTAATGCTTCTTAAATCGCGATATCGCATCTCACTTCTATGTTTCATGAAAAGATATAATATTCATTGTGCAGTGTTACGTATGCCTCGTATTCACTTCAAAAGAATGATAATGCGCCACTTCCTTGCTAGGAAATAGCGTTAGCAGATGTCTATGTATCGTAGCAATAGGGTTCTAATTCTTCTTAAAGCGCGATATGGCATCTCATTTCTATGTTTCATGATAAGATACAATATTCATTGCGAAATGTCATGTATACCTCGTATTCACTTCAAAACGATGTAAATGCGACACTTCCTTGCTAGGAAATAGCGTTTCCAGATGTCTACGTATCGAAGCAATAGATTTCTAATGCTTCTAAAATCGCGATATCGCATCGCATTTCTATGTTTCATGATAAGATATAATATTCATTGTGCAGTGTTATGTAAACTTCGTATTCGCTTCAAAAGAATGTAAATGCGACACTTCCTTGCTAGGAAATAGCGTTTGCAGATGTCTACGTATCGTAGCATTAGGGTTCTAATGCTTCTTAGATCGCGATATCGCATCTCATTTCTATGTTTCATGATAAGATATAATATTCATTGTTCAGTGTTATGTATACCTCGTATTCGCTTCAAAAGAATGTAAATGCGACACTTCCTTGCTAGGAAATAGAGTTTGCAGATGTCTACGTATCGTAGCAATAGAGTTCTAATTCTTCTTAAATCGCCATATCGCATCCCATTTCAATGTTTCATGATAAGATATAATATTCATTGCGAAGTGTCTTGTATACCTCGCATACACTTCAAATGAATGTAAATGCGATACTTCCTTGCTAGGAAATATCGTTGGCAGATGTCTACGTATCGTAGCAATAGAGTTCTAATGCTTCTTAAAACGCGATATCGCATCTCATTTCTATGTTTAATGATAAGATATAATATTCATTGCGAAGTGTTATGTATTCCTCGTGTACACTTCACATGAATGTGAATGCGACACTTCCTTGCTAGGAAATAGCGCTTGCAGATTTCTACGTATCGAAGCAGTAAATTTCTAGTGCTTCTTGAAACGCGATATCGCATCACATTTCTATGTTTCGTGATAAGATATAATATTCATTGTCGAGTGTTATGTATACCTCGTATTCACTTCAAAGTAATGTATATGCGACACTTCCTTTCCAGGCAATTACGTTTCCAGATGTCTTCTTATCGAAGCAATAGAATTCTAATGCTTCTTAAACCGCGATATCGAATCACATTCCTATGATTCGTGATAAGATATAATATTCATTGTGGAGTGTTGTGTGTACCTCGTATTCTCTTCAAACGAACATATATGCGACACATCCTTGCTTGGCAATAGCGTCTGCAGATGTCTACGTATCGTAGCAATAGAGTTCTAATGCTTCTTAAAACGCGATGTCGCATCTCATTTCTATGTTTCATGATAAGATACAATATTCATTGCGGAGTGCTATGTATTCCTCGTCTACATTTCAAATGAATGTTAATGGGACACTTCCTTGCTAGGAAACAGCGTTTGCAGATGTCTACATATCGTAGCATTAGAGTCCTAAAGCATCTCAAAAACGCGATATCGCATCTCATTTCTATGTTTCATGATAAGATATAATATTCATTGCGAAGGGACTTTGTATTCCACGCATACACTTCAAACGAATTAAAAGGCGACACTTCATTCCTAGGAAATAGCGTTGGCGAATGTCTAAGTATCGAAGCAATAGGGTTCTAATGTTTCTTAAAACGAGATGTAGCAGCTCATTTCTGTATTAGGATAAGATATAATACTCATTGCGGAGTGTCATGTATACCTCGTATTCTCTTCAAGAGAATGTAAATACGACACTTCCTTGCTAGGAAATAGCGTTTGCAGACGCCTACGTATCGAAGCAATAGAGTTCTAATGCTTCTGAAATCGCGATATCGCATCACATTTCTATGTTTCCTGATAAGATATAATATTCATTGTGGAGTGTTATGTATACCTCGTTTTCACTTCAAAAGAATGTACATGCGACACTTCCTTGCTAGGAAATAGCATCTGCAGATGTCTGCGTTTCGTAGGAATAGAGTTCTAATGCTTCTTAAAACGCGAGATCGCTCCCCATTTCTACGTTTCATGGTAAGATATAATATTTATTGTGGAGTGCTATGTATACCTCGTATTCACTTCAAAAGAATGTAAATGCGACACTTCCTTGCTAGGAAATAGCGTCTGCAGATGTCTACGTATCGTAGCAATAGGGTTCGAATGCTTCTTAAAACGAGATATAGCATCTCATTTCTATGTTTCATTATAAGATATTATATTCATCGCGAAGTGTCATGTATACCTTGCATACACTTCAAATGAATGTAAATGCGACACTTCCTTGCTAGGAAATAGCGTTGGCAGATGTCTACGTATCGAAGCAATAGGGTTCTAATGTTTCTTAAAACGAGATATCGCACCTCATTTCTGTTTTTGGAGAAGATATAATATTCATTGCGGAGTGTCATGTATACTTCGTATTCACTTCAAATGAATGTAAATGCGACACTTCCTTGCTAGGAAATAGCGTTTGCAGATGTCTACGTATCGTAGCAGTAGAGCTCTAATGCTTCTTAAAACGCGATATCGCATCAGATTTCTATGTTTCATGATAAGGTATAATATTCATTGCGAAGTGTCATGTATACCTCGCATTCACTACAAAAGAATGTAAATGCGACACTTCCGCTACTGGGCAGTAGCGTTTGCAGACGTCTACGTACCGAAGCAATAGAGTTCCAATGCTTCTTAAATCGCCATATCGCATCTCATTTCCATGTTTCATGATAAGATATAATATTTATCGTGCAGTGTTATGTATACCTCGTATTCACATCAAAAGAATGTAAATGCGACAGTTCCTTCCTAGGGAATAGCGAATGCAGATGTCTACGTGTCAAAGCAATAGAGTTCTAATGCTTATTAAAACGGGATATAGATCCTCATTTCTATGTTTCGTGATAAGATACAATTTTCATTGTGCAGTGTTAAGTATACCTCGTATTCGCTACAAAAGAATGTAAATGCGGCATATCCTTGCTAGGAAATAGCGTTTGCAGATGTCTACGAATCGAAGCAATAGAGTGTTTAATGCTTCTTAAATACCGATATCGCATCTCATTTCTATGTTTCATGATAAGATATAATATCCATTGCAAAGTTTTGTGTATACCTCGTATTCACTTCAAATGAATGTCAGTGCGACACATCCTTGCTATTAAATAGCGTTTGCAGATGACTACGTATCGTAGCAATAGATTACTAATGCTTTTTAAATCGCGGGATCGCATCTCATTTCTATGTTTCAAGATAAGATATAATATTCATTACGAAGTGTTATGTTTTCCTCGTCTACACTTCAAATGAATGTAAATGCGACACTTCCATGCTTCAAAATAACGTTTGCAGATGTCTACGTATCGAAGCAATAGAGATCTAATGTTTCTTAAAACGCGATATCGCGTCTCACGTCTATGTTTCATGATAAGATATAATATTTATTGCGAAGTGTCACTTATACCTCGCATAAACTTCAAATGAATGTAAATGCGACACTTCCTTGCTAGGAAATAGCGTCTGCAGATGACTACGAATCGTAACAATAGAGTTCTAATGCTTCTTATAACGCGATATCGCATCTCTTTCCTATGTCGCATGATAAGATATATTATTCTTTGCGAAGTGTTATGTACTCCTCGTCCACACTTCAAGTGAATGTAAATGCGACACTTGCTCTCTAGGAAATTACGTTTCCAGATATCTACGTATCGAAGCAATAGGGTTCTAATGCTTCTTATAACGCGACATCGGATCTCATTTCTATGTTTCACGATAAGATATAATATTTAATGTGGAGTGTTATATATACCTCGTATTCACTTCAAAAAAGTGTAAATGCGACACTTCCTTGCTAGGAAATAGCGTCTGCAGATGTCTACGTATCGTAGCAACAGTGTTCGAATGCTTCTTAAAACGAGATATAGCATCTCATTTCTATGTTTCATTATAAGATATAATATTCATTGCGAAGTGTCATGTATACCTTGCATACTCATCAAATGAATGTAAATACTTCACTTCCTTGCTAGGAAATAGCGTTGGCAGATGTCTACGAATCGAAGCAATAGGGTTCAAATGTTTCTTAAAACGAGATATCGCACCTCATTTGTGTTTTAGGATAAGATATAATATTAATTGCCAAGTGTAATGTATACCTCGTATTCGCTTCAAATGAATGTAAATGCGACACTTCCTTGCTAGGAAATAGCGTTTCCAGATGTCTAAGTATCGAAACAATAGAGTTATAATGCTTCTTAAATCGCGATATCGCATCTCAGTTCTATGTTTCATGATAAGATATAATATTCATTGCGGTGTTATGTATACCTCGTATACACTTCAAATGAATGTAAGTGCGACACTTCCTTGGTAGGAAGTAGCGTTTGCAGATGTCTACGTATCGTAGCAGGAGTGTTCTAGTGCTTCTCAAAACACGATATCGCATGTCAATTCTATGTTTCATGATGAGATATAATATTCATTGTGGAGTGTTATGTATACCTCGCACTCACTTCAAAAGAATGTAAATGCGACACTTCCTTGTTACGAAATATCGTCTGCAGATGTCTACGTATCGTGGAAATATAGTTCTAATGCTTCTTAAAACGCGATATCGCACCTCAATTCTACGTTACATGATAAGATATAATATTCATTGGGCAGTGCTACGTATATCTCGTCTACACTTCAAATGAATGTAAATGCGACACTTCCTTGCTAGGAAATAGCGTTTGCAGATGTCTACGTATCGAAGCAACAGAGTACTAATGCTTCTTAAAACGAGATATCGCATCTCATTTCTGTGTTTTATGATTAGATATAATATTCACTGTGCAGTGTTATGTATACCTCGTATTCACCTCAATAGAATGTAAATGCGACACTTCCTTGCTAGGAAATAGCGATGGCAGACGTCTACGTATCGAAGCAACAGAGTTCTAATGCTTCTTAAAAAGCGATATTGTATCTCACTTCTACGTTTCATTATAAGATATAATATTCATTATGCAGTGTTATGTATATCTCGTCTACCCTTCAAATGAATGTAAATGCGACACTTCCTTGTTACGAAATAGCGTCTGCAGATGTCTACGTATCGTAGCAATAGTGTTCTAATGTTCTTAAAACGCGATATCGCATTTCATTTCTATGTTTCACTACAAGATATAATATTCATTGCGAAGTATCATGTATACCTCGCATACACTTCAAACGAATGTAAATGAGACACTTCCTTGCTAGGAAATAGCCACGGCAGATGTCTACGTATCGAAGCAACAGAGTTCTAATGCTTCTTAAAACGAGATATCCCATCTCATTTCTATGTTTTATGATAAGATATAATATTCATTGCGGAATGTCATGTATACTTCGGATTCTCTTCAGAAGAATGTAAATACGACACTTCCTTGCTTGAAAATAGCGTTTACAGATGTCTACGTATCAAAGCAGTAGGGTTCTAATGCTTCTTAAAACGCGATATCGCATTTCATTTCTATGTTTCATTATAAGATATATTATTCATTGCGAAGTGTCATGTATACCTCGCATACACTTCAAATGAATGTAAATGCGACACTTCCTTGCTAGGAAATAACGTTTGCAGATGTCTACGTATCGTAGCAATAGGGTTCTAATGCTTCTTAAAACGCGATATCGATTCTCATTTCTTGGTTTCATGATAAGATATAATATTCATTGTGGAGTGTTAATTATACCTCGTACTCGCTTCAAAAGAATGTAAATGCGACACTTCCATGCTAGGAAATAGCGTTCGCAGATGTCTACGTATAGTAACAATAGAGTTCTAATGCATCTCAAAACGCGATATCAAATCTCATTACTATGTTTCATGGTAAGATAAAATATTAATTGCGAAGTGTCATGTATACCTTGTATTCACTTCAGAAGAATGTAAATGCGACACTCCCTTGCTAGGAAATAGCGTTGGCAGATTTCTGCGTATCGTAGCATTAGATTTCTATTGCATCCCAAAACGCGATATCGCATCTCATTTCTATGTTTCATGATAAGATATAATATTTATTGTGAAGTGTCACGTATACATCGCATACACTTCAAATGAATGTAAATGCGACACTGCCTTGCTAGGAAATAGCGTTTGCAGACGTCTACGTATCGAAGCAATAGATTTCTAATGCTTCTTGAAACGGAATATCGCATCTCATTTCTATGCTTCATGATAAGAAATTATATTCATTGCGAAGTTTCATGTATTCCTCGTATTCACTTCAAATGAATGTAAATGCGACACTTCCTTGCTAGGAAATAGAGTTTGCAGATGTCTACGTATCGTAGCAAGCGTGTTATAATGCTTCTTAAAACGAGATATCGCATCTCATTTCTATGTTTCATGATAAGATATAATATTTATTGTGAAGTGTCACGTATACATCGCATACACTTCAAATGAATGTAAATGCGACACTTCCTTGTTAGGAAATAGCGTTTGCAGACGTCTACGTATCGAAGCAATAGAGTTGTAATGCTCCTTGAAATGGGATATCGCATCTCATATCTATGTTTCATGATAAGATATAATATTCATTGCGAAGATTCATGTATACCTTGTATTCCCTTCAGAGGAATGTAGATGCTACTCTTCCCTGCTAGGAAATAGCGTTTGCAGATGTCTACGTATCGTAGCAAGCGAGTCATAATGATTCATAAAACGATATATCGCATCTCATTTCTATGTTTCATGATAACATATAATATTCATTGCGAAGTGTTATGTATACCTCGCATACATTTCAAATGAATGTAAATGCGACACTTCCTTGCTAGGAAATAGCGTTTGCAGATGTCTACGTATCGTAGCAATAGAGTTCTAATGCTCCTTATATCGCGAGATCGCATCTCATATCTATGTTTCACGATAAGATATAATATTCATTGCGAAGTGTTATGTATACCTCGCATACACTTCAAATGAATGTAAATGCAACACTTCCTTGCTGGGAAATAGCGATTGCAAATGTCTACGTATCGAAGCAATGGAGTTCTAATGCTTCTTGAAACGCGATATCACACCACATTTCTATGTTTCATGATAAGATATAATATTCATTGCGAAGTTTCATGTATACCTTGCATTCACTTCAGTGGAATGTAAATGCGACTCTTCCCTGCTAGGAAATAGCGTTTGCAGATGTCTACGTATCGCAGCAAAAGAGTTCTAATGCTTCTTAAAACGCGATATCACATAACATTTCTATGTTTCATGATAAGATATAATATTCATTGCGGAGTTTCATGTATTCCTCGTATTCACTTCAAATGAATGTAAATGCGACACTTCCTTGCTAGGAAATAGAGTTTGCAGATGTCTACGTATCGTAGCAAGCGTGTTATGATGCTTCTTAAAACGAGATATCGCATCTCATTTCTATGTTTCGTGACAACATATAATATTCATTGCGAAGTGTTATGTATACCTCGCATACACTTCAAAAGAATGTTAATGCGACACTTCCTTCCTAGGAAATAGCGTTTGCAGATTTCTGCGTATCGTAGCATTATATTTCTATTGCATCTCAAAACGCGATATCGCATCTCACATCTATGTTTCACGATAAGATAAAATATTCATTGCGAAGTGTTATGTATACCTCGCATACACTTCAAATGAATGTAAATGCGACAGTTCCTTGCTAGGACGTAGCGATTGCAGATGTCTACGTATCGAAGCAATAGAGTTCTAATGCTTCTTGAACCGGGATATCGCATCTCATTTCTATGTTTCATGATAATATATAATATAAATTGCGAAGTGTCATGTATACCTCGCATTCACTTCAAAAGAATGTAAATGCGACACTTCCTTGCTAGGAAATAGCGTTTGCAGATGTCTACGTATCGTAGCAATAGAGTACTTATGCTTCTCATATCGCAAGATCGAATCTCATATCTATGTTTCACGATAAGATATAATATTCATTGTGGAGTGTAATGTATACCTCGTATTCACCTCAAAACAATGTAAATGCGACACTTCCTTGCTAGGAAATAGCGTTTGCAGATTTCTGCGTATCGTAGCATTAGATTTCTGTTGCATCTCAGAACGCGATATCGCATTACATTTCTATGTTTCATGATAAGATATAATATTAATTGCGAAGTGTCATGTAAACCTTGTATTCACTTCAGAAGAATGTAAATGCGACACTTCCTTGCTAGGAAATAGCGTTTGCAGATGTATACGTATCGTAGCAATAGAGTTCTTATGCTTCTTATATCGCAAGATCGAATCTCAGATCTATGTTTCACGACAAGATATAATATTCATTGTGGAGTAGTGTTATGTATACCTCGTATTTACCTCAAAAGAATGTAAATGCGACACTTCCTTGCTAGGAAATAGCGTTTGCAGATTTCTGCGTATCGTAGCATTAAATTTCTATTGCATCTCAATACGCGATATCGCATTTCATTTCTATGTTTCATGATAAGATATAATATTTATTGCGAAGTGTCACGTATACATCGCATACGCTTCAAATGAATGTAAATGCGACACTTCCTTGCTAGGAAATAGCGTTTGCAGATGTCTACGTATCGATGCAAAAGTGTTCTAATGCTTCTCAGAACGAGATACCGCATCTCATTCCTATGTTTCATGGTACGATATATTATTCATTGCGAAGTATCACGCATACCTCGCATACACTTCAAATGAATGTAAATGCGACACTTCCTTGCTAGGAAATAGCGTTTGCAGATGTCTACGTATAGTAACAATAGAGTTCTAATGCTTCTCAAAACGCGATATCAAATCTCATTACTATGTTTCATGGTAAGATAAAATATTAATTGCGAAGTGTCATGTATACCTTGTATTCACTTCAGAAGAATGTAAATGCGACACTTCCTTGCTAGGAAATAGCGTTTGCAGATGTCTACGTATCCAAGCAAAGGTGTTCTAATGCTTCTTAGAACGAGATACCGCATCTCATTCCTATGTTTCATGGTACGATATATTATTCAATGCGAAGTATCACGTATACCTCGCATACACTTCAAATGAATGTAAATGCGACACTTCCTTGCTAGGAAATAGCGTTTGCAGAAGTCTACGTATAGTAACAATAGAGTTCTAATGCTTCTCAAAACGCGATACCAAATCTCATTACTATGTTTCATGGTAAGATAAAATATTAATTGCGAAGTGTCATGTATACCTTGTATTCACTTCAGAAGAATGTAAATGCGACACTTCCTTGCTAGGAAATAGCGTTTCCAGATTTCTGCGTATCGTAGCATTAGATTTCAGTTGCATCTCAAAACGCGATATCGCATTACATTTCTATGTTTCATGATAAGATATAATATTAATTGCGATGTGTCATGTATACCTTGTATGCACTTCAGAAGAATGTAAATGCGACACTTCCTTGCTAGGAAATAGCGTTTGCAGATTTCTGCGTATCGTAGCATTAGGTTTCTATTGCATGTCAAAACGCGATATCGCATCTCATTTCTATGTTTCGTGATAAGATATAATATTTATTGTGAAGTGTCACGTATACATCGCATACACTTCAAATGAATGTAAATGCGACACTTCCTTGCTAGGAAATAGCGTTTGCAGACGTCTACGTATCGTAGCAATAGAGTTCTAATGCTCCTTGAAATGGGATATCGCATCTCATATCTATGTTTCATGATAAGATATAATATTCATTGCGAAGATTCATGTATACCTTGTATTCACTTCAGAGGAATGTAAATGCTACTCTTCCCTGCTATGAAATAGCGTTTGCAGATGTCTACGTATCGTAGCAAGCGTGTCATGATGATTCATAAAACGATATATCGCATCTCATTTCTATGTTTCATGATAACATATAATATTCATTGCGAAGTGTTATGTATACCTCGCATACATTTCAAATGAATGTAAATGCGACACTTCCTTGCTATGAAATAGCGTTTGCAGATGTCTACCTGTCGTAGCAATAGAATTCTAATGCTTCCCAAAACGCAATATCGCAAGTCATTTCTATGTTTCCTGATAAGATATAAAATTCATAGCGAAGTGTCATATATACACCATATTCACTTCAAAAGAATGTAAGTGCGACACTTCCTTGCTAGGAAATAGCGTTTACAGATGTCTACGTGTCGTAGCAATAGAAACTTAATGCTTCTCAAATCGAGATATCGCATCTCATTTCTATGTTTCATGATAAGATATAATATTCATTGCGAAGTGTTATGTATTCCTCGTCTGCACTTCAAATGAAAGTAAAAGCGACACTTCCTTTCTAGGAAATTGCGTTTCCAGATGTCTACGTATCGAAGCAATAGTGTTTTAATGCTTCTTAAAACGCGACACCGCATCTCATTTCTATGTTTCGTAATAAGATATATTATTCATTGTGGTGTGCTATGTATACCTCCTATTCACCTCAGAAGAAAGTATATGCGACAATTCCTTGCTAGGAAGTAGCGTTTTGAGACATCTACGTATCGAAGCAATAGATTGCTAGTGCTCCTTATATTGCGATATCACATCTCATTTCTATGTTTCATGATGAGATACAATATTCATTGTGCAGTGTTATGTATATCTCGTCTACACATCAAATGAATGTAAATGCGTCACTTCCTTGCTAGGAAGTAGCTTTCGCAGATGTCTACGTATCGTAGCAATATTGTTATAATGCTTCTTAAAACGTTATATAGCCCCTCATTTCTATGTTTCACAATATGATATAATATTCATTGTGCAGTGTTATGTATACCTTGTATTCACTTCAAAAGAATGTAAATGCGACACTTCCTTGCTAGGAAATATCGTCAGCAGATATCTACGTATCGTAGCAATAGAGTTCTAATGCTTCTTAAAACGCGAAACCGCTTCTCATTTATATGCTTCATGATAAGATATAATATTCATTGCGCAGTGTTATGTATACCTCGTATTCACTTCAAAAATGTAAATGCGACACTTCCTTGCTAGGAAATAGCGTTTGCAGATGTATGTGTATCGAAGCAATAGTATTCTAATGCTTCTTAAATCGCCATATCGCATCTCATTTCTATGTTTCATGATAAGATATAATGTCCATTACGAAGTGTTATGTATTCCTCGTCTACACTTCAAATGAATGTAAATGCGACACTTCCTTACTAGGAAATAGCGTTTCCAGATGTCTACGCAACGAAACAATAGAGTCCTAATGCTTCTTAAAACGCGATAGCGCATCACATTTCTAGGTTTCATGATAGGATATAATATTCATTGCGAAGTGCCACTTATACCACGCATACACTTCAAATGAATGTAAATGCGACACTTCATTGCTAGGAAATAGCGTTTCCAGATGTCTACGTATCGAAACAATACAGTTCTAAAGCTTCGTGAAACAAGATGTCGCATCTCATTTTTAAGTTTCGTGATAATAGATAATATCCATTGCGAAGTGTCATGTATACCTCGAATTCACTTCAAAAGAATGTAAATGCGACACTTCCTTGCTAGGAAATAGCGTTTGCAGATGTCTATGTATCGAAGTAATCGGGTTCCAATGCTTCTCAAAACGAGATATCGCATCTCGTTTCTATGTTTCATGATAAGATATAATATTCTTTGCGAAGTGTCATGTGTACCTCGTATTCATATCATAGGAATGTAAATGCGACACTTCCTTGCCAGGAAATAGCGTTTGCAAATGTCTACGTATCGTAGCATTAGGCTTCTAATGCTTCTCAGAACGCCATTTCGCATCTTATTTCTATGTTTCATGATAAGATATAATATTTATTGGCAATTGTCACGTATACCTCGCATACACTTCAAATGAATGTAAATGCGACACTTCCTTGCTAGGAAATAGCTTTCGCAGATGTCTACGTATCGTAGCAATATTGTTATAATGCTTCTTAAAACGCGATATAGACCCTCATTTCTATGTTTCACAATATGATATAATATTCAATGTGGAGTGTTATGTATACCTCGTATTCACCTCAAAAGAATGTAAATGCGACACCTCCACGCTAGGAAACAGCGTTTGCAGATGTCTACGTATCGTAGCAATAGTGTTCTAATGCTTCTCAAAATGCGATACGGCATTTCATTTCTATGTTTCATGATAAGATATAATATTCGTTGCGAATTGTCATGTTTACCTCGCATACACTTCAAATGAATCTAAATGCGACACTTCGTTGCTAGGAAATAGCGTTGGCCGATGTCTAAGTATCGAAGTAATCGGGTTCCAATGCTTCTCAAAACGAGATTTCGCATCTCATTTCTATGTCTCTTGATAAGACATAATATTCATTGCCAAGTGTCACGTATACCTCGCAAACACTTCAAATAAATGTAAATGTGACACTTCCTTGCTAGAAAATAGCGTTTGCAGATGTCTACGTATCGAAGCATTAGAATTCTCTTGCTTCTTAAATCGCAATATCGTATCTCATTTATATGTTTCATGATAAGATATAATATTCGTTCTGGAGTGTTATGTATACCTCGTATTCACTTCTAAAGATTGAAAATGCGATATTTCCTTGCTAGGAATTAGCGTCTGCAGATGCCTACGTATCGTAGCAATAGTGTTCTAATGCTTCTTAAATTGCGAAACCGCTCCTCACTTATATGCTTCATGATAAGATATAATATTCATTGTGGAGTGTTATGTATACCTCGTATTCACTTCAAAAGAATGCAAATGCGACACTTCCTTGCTAGGAAATAGCGTTTGCAGATGTCTACGTCTCGTACCAATAGAGTTCCAATGCTTTTCAAAACGCGATATCGCATCACATTTCTATGTTTCATGATAAGATATAATACTCTTTGCGGAGTGTTATGTATTCCTCCTCTACACTTCAAATGAATGTAAATGCGACAATTCCTCGCAAGGTAGTAGCGTTTGCAGATGTCTACGAATTGAAGCAATAGATTTCTAATGCTTCTTCAATGGAGATATCGCATCCCATTTCTATGTTTCATGATAAGATATAATATTCATTGCGAAGCGTTATGTATTCCTCCTCCATACGCCAAATGAATGTAAATGCGACACCTCCTTTCTAGGAAATTACGTTTCTAGGTGTCTACGTATCGAAGCAATAGAGTTCTAAAGCTTCTTAAAAGGCGATATCGCATCTCATTTCTTTGTTTCATGATAAGATATAATGTCCATTACGAAGTGTTATGTATACCTCGCATACACTTCAAATGAATGTAAATGCGACACTTCCTTGCTAGGAAATAGCGTTTGCAGGTGTCTACGTATCGAAGCAATAGAGTTCTAAAGCTTCTTAAAAGGCGATATCGCATCTCATTTCTATGTTTCATGATAAGATATAATGTCCATTACGAAGTGTTATGTATTCCTCGTCTACACTTCAAATGAATGTAAACGCGACACTTCCTTACTAGCAAATAGCGTTTTCAGATGCCTACGTATTGTAGCAATTAAGTTCTAAGGCTTCTTAAATCGCGATATCGCATCACATTCCTATGTTTCATGATAAGATATAATATTCATTGCGAAGTGCCACTTATACCACGCATACACTTCAAGTGAATGTAAATGCGACACTTCATTGCTAGGAAATAGCGTTTCCAGATGTCTACGTATCGAAACAATACAGTTCTAAAGCTTCGAGAGACAAGATGTCGCATCTCATTTTTAAGTTTCGTGATAATAGATAATATCCATTGCGAAGTGTCATGTATATCTCGAATTCACTTCAAAAGAATGTAAATGCGACACTTCCTTGCTAGGAAATAGCGTTTGCAGATGTCTATGTATCGAAGTAATCGGGTTCCAATGCTTCTCAAAACGAGATATCGCATCTCGTTTCTATGTTTCATGATAAGATATAATATTCATTGCGAAGTGTTATGTATACCGCGCATACACTTCAAAAGAATGTAAATGCGACACTTCCTTGCAAGGAAATAGCGTCCGCAGATGTCTACGTATCGTAGCAATAGTGTTCTAATGCTTCTTAAAACGCGATATCGCCCTCATTTCTATATTTCACGATGAAATATATATAGTATTCATTGTGGAGTGTATTGTATTCCTCGTATTCACCTCAAAGGAATGTAAATGCGACACTTCCTTGCTAGGAAATAGCGTTTGCAAATGTCTACGTATCGTAGCATTAGGCTTCTAATGCTTCTCAGAACGCCATTTCGCATCTTATTTCTATGTTTCATGATAAGATATAATATTTATTGGCAAGTGTCACGTATACCTCGCATACACTTCAAATGAATGTAAATGCGACACTTCCTTGCTAGGAAATAGCTTTCGCAGATGTCTACGTATCGTAGCAATATTGTTATAATGCTTCTTAAAACGCGAAACGGCATTTCATTTCTATGTTTCATGATAAGATATAATATTCGTTGCGAATTGTCATGTTTACCTCGCATACACTTCAAATGAATCTAAATGCGACACTTCCATGCTGGGAGACAGCGTTTCCAGATGTCTACGCATCGAAGAAATAGAGTTCTAATGCTGCTTGAAACGCGATATCCCATCTCATTTCTATGTTTCGTGATAAGATATAATATTCATTGTGAAGTGTCATGTATACCTCGTATTCACTTCAGAAGAATGTAAATGCGACACTTCCTTGCTACAAAATATCGCTTGCAGATGTCTACGCATCGTAGCAATAGGGTTCTAGTGCTTCTTAATAGGCGATATCGCATCACACTTCTATGTTTCATGATAAGACATAATATTCATTACGAAGTGTTATGTATTCCTCGTCTACACTTCAACTGAATGTAAATGCGACACTTCCATGCTGGGAGACAGCGTTTCCAGATGTCTACGCATCGAAGAAATAGAGTTCTAATGCTTCCTGAAACGCGAAATCGCATCTCATTTCTATGTTTCATGATAAGATATAATATTCATTGTGCAGTGTTATGTATATCTCGTCTACACTTCAAATGAATGTAAATGCGACACTTCCCTGCTAGGGAATAGCGTTTCCAAATGTCTACGTATCGAAGCAAAAGAGATGTAGTGCTCCTTAAAACGCGATATCGCATCTCACTTCTATGTTTCGTGATATGATATTATATTCATTGCGAAGTGTTATGTATACCTCCTCTACACATCAAAAGAATGTAAATGCCAAACTTCCTTGCTAGGAGATGCGTTTCCAGATGTCTACGTATCGAAGCAATAGAGTTCCAATGCTTCTTAAATCGCGATATCGCATCTGAATTCCATGTTTCATGGTAAGATATAATATTTATTGCGAACTGTAATAAATACCTCGTCTACACTTCAAAATAATGTAAATGCCTCACTTCCTTACTAGGATATAGCGTTTCCAGATGTCTACGTATTGAAGCAGTAGAGCTCTAATGCATCTTATAATGCGATATCGCATCTCATTTCTATGTTTAATGACAAGATATAATATTCATTGCGAATTGTTGTGTATACCTCGTCCACACTTCAAGAGAATGTAAATGCCACACTTCCTTACTAAGAAATAGTGTTTCCAGATGAATAAGTATTGAAAGAATAGAGCTGTCATGCTTCGTAAAACGCGATATCGCATCTCATTTCTATGTTTCATGATTAGATATAGTATTCATTGCGATGTGTTATGTATACCTCGTCTGCACTTAAAAAGATTGTAAATACCACACTTCCTTGCTAGGAAATAGCGTTTTCAGATGTCTACGTATCGTAGCAATAGAATTCTAATGCTTCTTAAACCGCGATATCGCATCACATTCCTATGTTTCAGGATAAGATATAATATTCATTGCGAAGTGTCATGTATACATCGTATTCACTACAAAAGAATGAAAATGCGACAATTCCTTGTTAGGAAATGGCTTTTGCTGATGTCTACGTATCAGAGCAATAGAGTTCTAATGCTTCTTAAAACGCGATATCGCATCTCATTTCTATGTTTCATGATAAGGTATAACATTCATTCTGGAGTGTTATGTATACCTAGTATTCACATCAAAAGAATGTAAATGCGACACTTCCTTGCTAGGAAATAGCTTTTGCAGATATCTACGTATCGTAGCAACAGAGTTCTAAGGCTTCTTAAAACGCGATATCGCATCTCATTTCTATGTTTCATGATAAGATATAATATTGATTGCGAAGTGTCATGTATACCTCGCATTACTTCCAAAAGAGTGTAAATGCGACACTTCCTTGCTAGCAAGTAGCGTTTGCAGATGTCAACGTATAGTAGCAATGGAGTTCTAATGCTTCTTAAATCGCGGTATCACATCTCATTTCTATGTTTCACGATAAGATATAATGTTCATTGCGAAGTTTCATGTATTCCTCGTATTCACCTCAAATCAATGTAAATGCGACACTTCCTTGCTAGGAAATAGCGATTGCTAATGTCTACGTATCGAAGCAATAGAATTCTAATGCTTCTTGAAACGGGATGTCACATCTCGTTTCTATGTTTCATGATAGGATATAGTATTCATTGCGAAGAATCACTTATACCTCGCATACAGTTCAGAAGAATGTAAATGCGACACTTCCTTGCTAGGAAATAGCGTTTGCAGATGTGTACGTATCGAAGCAAAAGAATTCTAATGCTTCTTAAAACGAGATATCGCATCCCATTCCTATGTTTCATGGTAAGATATATTATTCATTGCGAAGTATCACGTATATCTCGCATACACTTGGGATGAATGTAAATGCGACACTTCCTTGCTAGGAAATAGCGATTGCTGATGTCTACGTATCGAAGCAATAGAGTTCTAATGCTTCTTGAAACGGGATGTCACATCTCGTTTCTATGTTTCATGATAGGATATAGTATTCATTGCGAAGAATCACTTATACCTCGCATACACTTCAGAAGAATGTAAATGCGACATGTCCTTGCTAGGAAATAGCGTTTGCAGATGTCTAGGTATCGAAGCAATAAAGTTCTAATGCATCTTATATCGCGATATCCCATCTCATTTCTATGTTTCATGATAATATATAATATTCATTCTGCAATGTTATGTATAACTAGCATTCACTTCAAAAGAATATAAATGCGACTCTTCCTTCCTAGGAAATAGCGTTTGCAGATTTCTACGTATCGTAGTAATAGAGTTCTAATGCTTCTTGAAACGGGATATCGAATCTCATTACTGTGTTTCATGATGAGATATAATACTCATTGCGAAGTTTCATGTATTCCTCGTTTTCACTTCAAATGAATGTAAATGCGACACTTCCTTGCTAGGAAATAGCGTTTGCAGATTTCTGCGTATCGTAGCATTAGATTTCTGTTGCATATCAAAACGCGATATCGCATTACATTTCTATGTTTCATGATAAGATATAATATTTATTGCGAAGTGTCACGTATACATAGCATACGCTTCAAATGAATGTAAATGCGACACTTCCTTGCTAGGAAATAGCGTTTGCAGATGTCTACGTATAGTAACAATAGAGTTCTAATGCTTCTCAAAACGCGATATCAAATCTCATTACTATGTTTCATGGTAAGATAAAATATTAATTGCGAAGTGTCATGTATACCTTGTATTCACTTCAGAAGAATGTAAATGCGACACTTCCTTGCTAGGAAATAGCGTTTGCAGATGTCTACGTATCCAAGCAAACGTGTTCTAATGCTTCTTAGAACGAGATACCGCATCTCATTCCTATGTTTCATGGTACGATATATTATTCATTGCGAAGTATCACGTATACCTCGCATACACTTCAAATGAATGCAAATGCGACACTTCCTTGCTAGGAAATAGCGTTTGCAGAAGTCTACGTATAGTAACAATAGAGCTCTAATGCTTCTCAAAACGCGATACCAAATCTCATTACTATGTTTCATGGTAAGATAAAATATTAATTGCGAAGTGTCATGTATACCTTGTATTCACTTCAGAAGAATGTAAATGCGACACTTCCTTGCTAGGAAATAGCGTTTGCAGATTTCTGCGTATCGTAGCATTAGATTTCAGTTGCATCTCAAAACGCGATATCGCATTACATTTCTATGTTTCATGATAAGATATAATATTAATTGCGAAGTGTCATGTATACCTTGTATTCACTTCAGAAGAATGTAAATGCGACACTTCCTTGCTAGGAAATAGCGTTTGCAGATTTCTGCGTATCGTAGCATTAGGTTTCTATTGCATGTCAAAACGCGATATCGCATCTCATTTCTATGTTTCGTGATAAGATATAATATTTATTGTGAAGTGTCACGTATACATCGCATACACTTCAAATGAATGTAAATGCGACACTTCCTTGCTAGGAAATAGCGTTTGCAGACGTCTACGTATCGTAGCAATAGAGTTCTAATGCTCCTTGAAATGGGATATCGCATCTCATATCTATGTTTCATGATAAGATATAATATTCATTGCGAAGATTCATGTATACCTTGTATTCACTTCAGAGGAATGTAAATGCTACTCTTCCCTGCTATGAAATAGCGTTTGCAGATGTCTACGTATCGTAGCAAGCGTGTCATAATGATTCATAAAACGATATATCGCATCTCATTTCTATGTTTCATGATAACATATAATATTCATTGCGAAGTGTTATGTATACCTCGCATACATTTCAAATGAATGTAAATGCGACACTTCCTTGCTAGGAAATAGCGTTTGCAGATGTCTACCTGTCGTAGCAATAGAATTTTAATGCTTCTCAAAACGCAATATCGCAAGTCATTTCTATGTTTCCTGATAAGATATAAAATTCATAGCGAAGTGTCATATATACACCATATTCACTTCAAAAGAATGTAAGTGCGACACTTCCTTGCTAGGAAATAGCGTTTACAGATGTCTACGTGTCGTAGCAATAGAAACCTAATGCTTCTCAAATCGAGATATCGCATCTCATTTCTATGTTTCATGATAAGATATAATATTCATTGCGAAGTGTTATGTATTCCTCGTCTGCACTTCAAATGAAAGTAAAAGCGACACTTCCTTTCTAGGAAATTGCGTTTCCAGATGTCTACGTATCGAAGCAATAGTGTTTTAATGCTTCTTAAAACGCGACACCGCATCTCATTTCTATGTTTCGTAATAAGATATATTATTCATTGTGGAGTGTTATGTATACCTCCTATTCACCTCAGAAGAAAGTAAATGCGACAATTCCTTGCTAGGAAGTAGCGTTTTGAGACATCTACGTATCGAAGCAATAGATTGCTAGTGCTCCTTATATTGCGATATCACATCTCATTTCTATGTTTCATGATAAGATACAATATTCATTGTGCAGTGTTATGTATATCTCGTCTACACATCAAATGAATGTAAATGCGTCACTTCCTTGCTAGGAAGTAGCTTTCGCAGATGTCAACGTATCGTAGCAATATTGTTATAATGCTTCTTAAAACGTGATATAGCCCCTCATTTCTATGTTTCACAGTATGATATAATATTCATTGTGCAGTGTTATGTATACCTTGTATTCACTTCAAAAGAATGTAAATGCGACACTTCCTTGCTAGGAAATATCGTCAGCAGATATCTACGTATCGTAGCAATAGAGTTCTAATGCTTCTTAAAACGCGAAACCGCTTCTCATTTATATGCTTCATGATAACATATAAAATTCATTGCGCAGTGTTATGTATACCTCGTATTCCCTTCAAAAATGTAAATGCGACACTTCCTTGCTAGGAAATAGCGTTTGCAGATGTATGTGTATCGAAGCAATAGTATTCTAATGCTTCTTAAATCGCCATATCGCATCTCATTTCTATGTTTCCTGATAAGATATAATATTCATTGTGCAATGTTATGTATACATCGCATTTACCTCAAAAGAATGTAAATGCGACATTTCCTTGCTAGGAAATAGCGTTCACAGATGTTTACGTATCGTAGCAATAGTGTTCTAATGCTTCGTAAAACGCGATATCGCCCCTCATTTCTATGTTTCATGATAAAATATAATATTCAGTGCGGAGAGTCTTGTATACCTCGCATACGCTTCAAATGAATGTAAATGCTACACTTCCTTGATAGGAAATAGCGATGGCAGATGTCTACGTATCGAAGCAACAGAGTTCCAATGCTTCTTGAATCGCGATATCGCACCTCAATTCTACGTTTTATGATAAGATATAATATTCATTGTGTAGTGTTATGTCTATCTCGTCTACACTTCAAATGAATGTAAATGCGTCCCTTCCTTGCTAAAAAAATGGCGTTTGCAGATGTCTACGTATTATAGCAGTGGAGTTCTAATGCTTCTCAAAACGCGATATCGCATCTCATTTCTATGTTTCATGATAGGATATAGTATTCATTGTGGAGTGTTATGTATACCTCGTATTCACTTCAAAAGAATGTAAATGCGACACTTCGTAGCTAGGAAGTAGCGTCTGCAGATGTCTACCTATCGTAGCAATAGATTTCTAATGCGTCTTAAAACGCGATATCGCATCTCACTTCTATGTTTCATGATAAGATATAATATGCATTGCGAAGTGTCACTTATACCTCGCACACACTTCAGAAGAAAGTAAATGCGACACTTCCTTACTAGAAAATAGCGTTTGCAGATGTCTACGTATCGAAACAGTAGAGTTCTAATGCTGCTTGAAACGCGATATCCCATCTCATTTCTATGTTTCATGATAAGATATAATATTCATTGCGGAGTGTCACTTACACCTCGCATACACTTCAAATGAATGTAAATGCGACACTTCCTCTCTAGGAAATAGCGTTTCCAAATGCCTATGTATCGAAGCAATAGAGTTCAAATGCTTCTTAATACGCGATATCGCATCTCAATTCTATGTTTCGTGATAAGATATAATATTCATTGTGAAGTGTCATGTATACCTCGTATTCACTTCAGAAGAATGTAAATGCGACACTTCCTTGCTACAAAATATCGCTTGCAGATGTCTACGCATCGTAGCAATAGGGTTCTAGTGCTTCTTAATAGGCGATATCGCATCACACTTCTATGTTTCATGATAAGACATAATATTCATTACGAAGTGTTATGTATTCCTCGTCTACACTTCAATTGAATGTAAATGCGACACTTCCATGCTGGGAGACAGCGTTTCCAGATATCTACGCATCGAGGAAATAGAGTTCTAATGCTTCCTGAAACGCGAAATCGCATCTCATTTCTATGTTTCATGATAAGATATAATATTCATTGTGCAGTGTTATGTATATCTCGTCTACACTTCAAATGAATGTAAATGCGACACTTCCCTGCTAGGGAATAGCGTTTGCAGATGTCTACGTATCTAAGCAATAGAGTTCTAATGCTTCTTAAATCGCGATATCGCATCTCACGTCTATGTTTCATGATAAGATATAATATTAATTAGGAAGTGTCATGTATACCTCGCATGCTCTTCAAATGAATGCAAATGCGACACTTCCGTGCGAGGAAATAGCGTTTGCAGAAGTCTACGTATCGAAGCAATAGAGTTCTAATGCTTCTTAAATCGCAATATCGCATCTCATTTCTATGTTTCATGATAAGATATAATATACATAGTGCACTGTTATGTATACCTCGTATTTACTTCAAAAGAATGTAAATGCGTCATTTCCTTGCTAGGAAGTAGCGTTTTCAGTTGTCTACGTATCGAAGCAATAGAGTTCTAATGCATCTTAAATCGCGATATCGCATCTGATTTCTATGTTTCATGATAAGATATAATATTCATTACGAAGTATTATGTATTCCTCGTCTACACTTCAATTGAATGTAAATGCGACACTTCCATGCTAGGTAATAGCGTTTGCAGATGTCTACGCATAGAAGAAATAGAGTTCTAATGCTTCTTGAAACGCGATATCGCATCTCATTTCTATGTTTTGTGATAAGGTATAATATTCATTGCGAAGTGTTACGTACTCCACGTCTACACTTCAATTGAATGTAAATGCGACACTTCCTTTCTTGGAAATCGCGTTTCCAGATATCTACGTATCGAAGCAATAGAGTTCTAGTGCTTCTTAAATCGCGATATCGCGTATGATTTGCATGTTCCGTGATAAGATATAATATTCATTGCGAAATGCTATGTATTCCTCGTCTACACTTCAAATGGATGTGAATGCGGCACTTCCTTTCTAGGAAATAGCGTTTCCAGATGTCTACGTACTGAAGCAATAGAGTTGTAATGCTTCTTCAAACTCGATATGACATCTCATTTCTATGTTTCGTGATAAGATGTAATGTTCATTATGGAGTGTTATGTATGCTTCGTATTCACTTCAAATGAATGTAAATGCGACACTTCCTTGCTAGGAAATAGCGTTGGCAGATGTCTACGTATCGAAGCAATAGAGTTCTAATGCTTCTAGAAACGCGATATCGCACCTCATTTGTGTTTTAGGATAAGATATAATATTAATTGCCAAGTGTAATGTATACCTCGTATTCGCTTCAAATGAATGTAAATGCGACACTTCCTTGCTAGGAAATAGCGTTTCCAGATGTCTAAGTATCGAAACAATAGAGTTATAGTGCTTCTTAAATCGCGATATCGCATCTCAGTTCTATGTTTCATGATAAGATATAATATTCATTGCGGTGTTATGTATACCTCGTATACACTTCAAAAGAATGTAAATGCGACACTTCCTTGTTACGAAATATCGTCTGCAGATGTCTACGTATCGTGGCAATAGAGTTCTAATGCTTATTAAAACGCGATATCGCATCTCAGTTATATGCTTCATGATAAGATATAATATTCATTGTGGAGTGTTATGTATACCTTGTATTCACTTCAAAGGAATGTAAATGCGACACTTCCTTGCTAGGAAATAGCGTCAGCAGATATCTACGTATCGTAGCAATAGAGATCTAATGCTTCTTGAATCGCCATATCGCATCTCATTTCTATGTTTTATGATATGATATACTATTCATTGCGGTGTGTCATGTATACCTCGTATTCTCTTCAGAAGAATGTAAATGCGACACTTCCTTGCTAGTAAATAGCGTTTGCAGATGTCTACGTATCGTAGCAATAGAGTTCTAATGCTTCTCGAAACGCGATATCGCATCTCATTTCTATGTTTCATGATAAGTTGTAATATTCATTGTGGAGTGTTATGTATACCTTGTATTCACTTCAAAAGAATGTAAATGCGACACTTCCTTGCTAGGAAATAGCGTCAGCAGATATTTACGTATCGTAGCAATAGAGTTCTAATGCTTCTTAAAACGCGAAATCGCTCCTCATTTCTATGCTTCATGACAACATATAATATTCATTGCGAAGTGTTATGTATACCTCGCATACACTTCAAATGAATGTAAATGCGACACTTCCTTGCTACGAAATAGCGTTTGCAGACGTCTACGTATCGAAGCAATAGAGTTCTAATGCTTCTTGAAACGGGATATCGCATCTCATTTCTATGCTTCATGATAAGATATAATATTCATTGCGAAGTTTCATGTATTCCTCGTACTCACTTCAAAAGAATGTAAATGCGATACTTCCTTGCTAGGACGTTGCGTTTGCAGATGTCTACGTATCGATGCAGTAGAGTTCTAATGCTTCTTAAATCGCGATATCCCATCTCATTTCTATGTTTCATGATAAGATATAGTATTCATTGCGAAGTGGCATGTATACCTCGCATACACATCAAATGAATGTAAATGCGACACTTCCGTGCTAGGAAGTAGTGTCACGTCCTGGCGAACAAATTATTCCTATCCCAGGAGGCTGTATGAAACAAGCCTTTTAGTCGAAAATTTGGTCTGGTATAAAACGCGTATGACCGGGTTCGTCGATTCTGGCAAGACGCGGGCACCGTAAACAATCGCGAACGCGTGTAAGGAGGGATTTTACTTACCTTTTGCTGATTTCCCTCTTCTGCTTTCAGATGTGGCGATCGTTGAGTGTCGTTTTCGGGGGAGGAGTCGGCGTACGGCTGGCTGAAATCGGCGTTGTGACGGTGGAGCTGCGATGAATGTCGCCGTCCGTCGATGAACGTAGAATTCTGGCGTTTCACCAACGTATTCCGCACGAGATAATCGATTAAATTCTTCCTCCCGGCGCGAAGAGTTAGTTTATAAACACTCAAGTTGTTGCAAGCTTGGAAGAATTTGTATTAAAATATAATTGAATTTAGAAATGGAGTTGGAGTGAACTAGAACTTGATGTGGTAGGAAAATAATAAAGTATATTCTAAATCAAAGAGTACAGGAACAATTATTTCTAAATATTAACACTAGGTTAACTATGAATTAGGAATTAGGACAAAGACTTTAGAACTAGGAACCTCATCGAGGCTGCGCGACGGCCCTAAGGCGCGACTCGGAAGAGACTTGGAATTGGAAGTGCCCGAAGGCGAGATAGAACTGTACCGTACTGACGGTACTGACTGACTGTGTCTCCCAAGATGCGTCTGCGACCTCCTCGACTCTCGGGGCGCTTCGGTCGTGTGCGAACGTAGGTGAGAGTATGTGGACGCCCGAGTGGGGTTTCGGCGTTGCGTGGTGGGGTTAGCGGCGCGTGCCGCTGAGGCGGTCGCGATCTCGCGCGTCGCGGCTTATTTAATTAGCGCTCTTATGATTATAGAGATACAAGTATGAAATTAGAATCTCGTAGAGGTTGATTTACCTGGTACGTCCCTGGAGTGAGCGAGAGAGCGAGTTTCCCTGCAGGTAAGAGTGAGACAGTGGATGGCACCTCGAGTGGGAGCGAGACAGCGCACATGGTCCTTGGTGCGAGCGAGATGACGCACGAGGTCCTCGGTGCGAGTGAGATAGAATGTGTTGCCCTTGGAGCGAGGGAGAAGGCGAACACATCTGCGGGTGCGAGTGAGACGGAGGGTAGGTCCCTTGGAGTGAGAGAGACGGCGAGCACCTCTGCGGGTGCGAGTGAGACGGAGGGTATGTCCCCTGGAGTGAGAGAGACGGCGAGTTGCGCCTGGGTGTTGCAGGTGGTGCAGGCGCGTGAGGGTGGTTGCTGTGGTGCGCTGAGAGGGTGGCAGGCGGCACGCCTGACGTCACAGTAGCGTTTGTAGATATCTACGTATCGAAGCAGTAGAATTCTAATGCTTCACAAAACGCGATATCGCATCTCATTTCTATGTCTCATGATGAGATATAATATTCATTACGATGTGTTATGTATTCCTCGTCTACACTTCAAATGAATGTAAATGCGACACTTCCATGCTAGGAAAAAGCGTTTTCTGATGTCTACGTGTCGTAGCAATAGAGTTCTAATGCTTCTTATCTCGCGATATCGCATTTCATTTCTATGTTTAGTGATAAGGTATAGTATTCATTGTGGAATGTTGCGTATTCCTCGTATTCATTTCAAAAGAATGTAAATGCGACTCTTCCTTGCTAAGAAACAGCGTCTGCAGATATCTACGTATCGTAGCAATAGAGTTCTCTAGCTTTTTAAATCGCGATATCGCATCTCATTTCTATGTCTCGTGATAAGATATAATATTCATTGCGAAGTGTCATGTATACCTCGTATTCACTTCAAAAGAATGAAAATGCGGCACTTCCTTGATACTAAGTAGCGGTTCCAGATGTCTACGTATCCCAGCAATAGATTCCTGATGCCTTTTAAATCGCGATATCGCATCTCATTTCTATGTTTCATGATAAGATATAATATTGATTGTGGTGTTTTATATATACCTCGTATTCACTTCAAAAGAATGTAAATGCGAAACTTCCTTGCTAGGGGATAGCGCTTCCAGATGTCTACGAATCGAAACAATAGAGTTCTAATGCTTCTTAAAACGAGATGTCGCATCTCATTTCTATGTTTCATGATAAGGTATAATATTCATTGCGAAATGCCACTTATACCTCGCCTACACTTCAGGTGAATGTAAATGCGACACTTCTTTGCTAGTAAATAGCGTCTGCAGACATCTACGTATCGTAGCAATAGATTTCTAATGCTTCTTAAATCGAGATATCGCATCTCATTTATATGTTTCATGATAAGATATTATATTCACTGCGAAGTTACAAGTATACTTCGTATTCACTTCAAAAGGATGTAAATGCGACACTTCCTTGCTAGGAAATAGCGTTTGCAGATGTCTACGTATCGAAACAACAGAGTTATAATGCTCCTTAAAACGAGATTTCGCATCCCATTTCTATGTTTCATGATAAGATATAATATTCATTGCGAAATGTCATGTATACCTCGTATTCACTTCAAAAGGATGTAAATGCGACACTTCCTTGCTAGGGAATAGCGTTTCCACATGTCTCCGTATCGAAAAAATAGAGCTCTAATGCTTCTTAAAACGAGATGTCGCATCTCACTTCTATGTTTCATGATAAGATATAATATTCATTGCGAAGTGTCATGTATACCTCGTATTCACTTTAAAAGAATGTAAATGCGTCTCTTCCATGCCAGGAAATAGCGTTTGCAGATGTCTACGTATCGTAGCAATAAAGTCCTAATGCTTCTTAAAACGGGATACCGCATCACATTTCTATGTCTCATGATAAGATATAATATTCATTGCGAAGTGTTATGTATTCCTCGTCTGCACTTCAAATGAATCTAAATGCGACACTTCCTTGCTAGGAATTAGCGTTTGCACATGCCCACGTATCGAAGCAATAGTGTTCTAATGATTCTTAAAACGAGATATCGCATCTCACTTCTATGTTTCATGATAAGATATAATATTCATTGCGAAGTGTTACGAATACCTCGCAATCACTTCCAAAGAATGTAAATGCGACACTTCCTCTCTAGGAAGTAGCGTTTGCAGTTGTCTGCGTATCGAAGCAATATAGTTCTAATGCTTCTTAAATCGCGATATCGCATATGATTCCTATGTTCCGTGACAAGATATAATATTCATTGCGAAGTGTTATGTATACCTCGTATTCACTTCAAAGCAACGTAACTGCGACACTTCCTTGCAAGGAAGTAGCGTTTGCACATGTCTACGTAACGAAGAAATAGAGTTCTAATGCTGCTTAAATCGCGATATCGCATCTCATTTCTATGTTTCATGATAAGATAAAATATTCAGTGTGCAGTGTTATGTATACCTCGTATTGACTTCAAAAGAATGATAATGCGTCACTTCCTTGCTAGGATAATAGCGTTTGCAGATGTCTATGTAGCGTAGCAATATAGTTCTAATTTTTCTTAGAACGCGATATCGCATCTCATTTCTATGTTTCATGATAAAATATAATATTCATTGCGAAGTGTCATGTATACCTCGTATTCACTTCAAATGAATATAAATCTGACACTTCTATGCTTGGAAATAGCGTTTGCAGATATCTACGTATCGTAGCATTAGAGTTCCAATGCTTCTTATATCGCGATATCGTATATCATTCCTATGTTTCATGATAAGATATAATATTCAATGTGCAGTATTATGTATACCACGTATTCACTTCAAAAGAATGTAAATGTAACACTTCCTTGCAAGGAAATAGCGTCTGCTGATGTCTATGTATCGTAGCAATAGAGTTCTAGTGCTTCTCAAAACGCGATATCGCAGCTCATTTCTATGTCTCATGGTAAGATATAATATTCACTGCGAAGTGTTATGTATTCCTCGACTACACTTCAAATGAATGTAAATGAGACACCTCCTTTCTAGGAAATAGCGTTTCCAGATGTCTGTGTATCGAAGCAATAGAGTTCTAATGCTCCTTAAACCGCGAAATCGCATCTCATTCCTATGTTTCTTGATAAGATATAATATTCGTTGTGAAGTGTTATGCCTACTTCGTATGCACCTCAAAAGAATGTAAGTGCGACACTACCTTCCTGGGGAATAGCGTTTGCAGATGTCTACGTGTCGTAGCAATAGAGTTCTAATGCTTTTTAAAACGCGATATCGCATCTCATTAATATGTGTCGTGATAAGATATGATATTCATTGCGAAGTATTATGTATTCCCCATCAACACTTCAAATGAATGTAAATGCGACACTTTCTTCTTACGAAATAGCGTCTGCAGATGTCTACGTATCGTAGCAATAGAATCCTAATGCTTCTTAGAACGCGATATCGCATCTCAATTCTATGTTTCATGATAAGATATAATATTCATTCCGAAGTGTCTTGTAAACCTCCCATACACTTCAAATGAATGTAAATGCGACACTACCTTGCTAGGAAATAGCCATCAGAGATGTCTACGTATCGAAGCAACAGCGTTCTAATGCTCCTTAAAACGAGATATCGCATCTCATTTCTATGTTTTATGATAAGATACAATATTCATTGCGGAGTGTTATGTAAACTTCGTATTCACTTCAAAAGAATGTAAATGCGACACTTCCTTGCTAGGAAATAGCGTTTGCAGATGGCTACATATAGTAGCAATAGAGTCCTAATGCTATTTAAATCGCGATATCGCATCTCATTTCTAATTTTCATGATTAGATATAATACTCATTGTGGAGTTACATGTATATCTCGTATTCACATCAAAAGAATGTAAATGCGACACTGCCTTGCTAGGAAATAGCGTTTGCAGATGTCTCCGTATCGAAGCAATAGGGCTCTAATGCTTCTTAAATCGTGATATCGCCGCTCATTTCTATGTTTCATGATAAGATATAATATTCATTGTGCACTGTTATGTATACCTCGTATTCACTTCAAAGGAATGTAAATGTGACACTTCCTGGCTGGGAAATAGCGTTTGCAGATGTCTACGTATAGTAGCAATAGAGTTCTAATGCTATTTAAATCGCGATATCGCATTTCATTTCTAAGTTTCATGATTAGATATAATACTCATTGTGGAGTGTCATGTATATCTCGTTTCACATCAAAAAAATGTAAATGCGACACTTCCTTGCTAGGAAATAGCGTTCGCAGATGTCTACGTATCGAAGCAATAGAGTACTAAAGCTGTTTAAATCGAGATATCGCATCTCATTTCAACGTTTCATGATAAGATATAATATTCATTCAGAAGCGTTATGTATTCCTCCTCCATACGAAAAATGAATGTAAATGCGACACTTCATTTCTAGGAAATAGCGCTTGCAGATGTCTCCGTATCGAAGCAATAGGGTTCTAATGCTTCTTAAATCGTGATATCGCCACTCATTTCTATGTTTCATGATAAGATATAATATTCATAGTGCACTGTTATGTATACCTCGTATTCACTTCAAAGGAATGTAAGTGCGACACTTCCTTGCTGGGAAATAGCGTTTGCAGATGTCTACGTATCGAAGCAATAGAGTTTTAATGCTCCTTAAATCGCGATATCGCATCTCACTACTTTGTGTCATGATAAGATATAATATTCATTGCGAAGTGTCATGTATACCTCGTATTCACTTCAAAAGAATGTAAATGCGACACTTCCTTGCTAGGAAATAGAGTTTGCTGATGTCTAAGTATAGTAGCAATAGAGTTCTAATGCTATTTAAATCGCGATATCGCATCTCATTTCTAAGTTTCATGATAAACTATAATATTCATTGCGAAGTGTCATGTATACCTCGCAAACACTTCAAATGAATGTAAATGCGACACTTCCTTGCTAGGCAGTAGCGTTTGCAAATGTCTACGTATCGAAGAATTAGTGTTCCAATGCTTCTTAAAACGCGATAACGCATCTCATTTCTATGTTTCATGATAAGATATAATGTTCATTGCGAAGTGTCGTGTATACCTAGCATACACTTCAAAAGAATGTAAATGCGACACTTCCTTGCTAGGAAATAGCGTTTGCAGATGTCTCCGTATCGAAGCAATAGAGTTCTAATGCTTCTTAAAACGGGATACCGCTTCTCATTTCTATGTATCATGATAAGATATAATATTCATTGCGAAGAGTTATGCATACCTCGTATACACTTCAAATGAATGTAAGTGCGATACTTCCTTGCTAGGAAGTAGCGTTTGCAGTTGTCTACGTATCGAAGCAATAGAGTTCTAATGCTTCTTAAAACGCGATATCGCATCTCACTTCTATGTTTCATGATAGGATATAATATTCATTGCGAATTGTCATGTATACCTCGTATTCACTTCAAGAGATTGTAAATGCGACACTTCCTTGCTAGGAAATAGCGTTTGCAGATGTCTACGTATCGTAGAATTAGAATTCTAATGCATCTCAATACGCGATATCGCATCTCATTTCTATGTTTCATGATAAGATATAATATTCATTGCTAAGTGGCATGTATACCTCGTATTCACATCAAAAGAATGTAAATGCGACACTTCCTTGCTAGGAAATACCGTTTCCAGATATCTACGTATCGTAGCAATAGAGTACTATTGCTTCATAAAAGGATAAATCGCATCTCATACCTATGTTTAATGATAAGATATAATATTCATTGCGAAGTGTCATGTATACCTCGTATTCACTTCAAAAGAATGTAAGTATGACACTTCCTTGCTATTAGATAGCGATGGCAGATATCTACGTATCGTAGCAATAGATTTCTAATGCTTCTTGAAACGCGGTATCGCATCTCATTTCTATGTATCATAATAAGATATAATATTAAGTGCGAAGTGTGATCCGAAGTGTATACCTCGCACACACTTCAAACGAATGAAAATGCGGCAATTCCCTGCTAGGAAGTTGGGTTTCCAGATGTCTACGTATCGTAGCAATAGAGTTCTAATGCTACTTAAAACGCGATATCGCATCTCATATCTATGTTTCATGATAGGATATAGTATTCATTGCCAAGTGTCATGTATACCTCGCATACACTACAAATGAATGTAAATGCGACACTTCCTTGCTAGGAAATAGCGTTTGCAGATGTCTACGTATCGATGCAATAGCGTTCTAATGCTTCTTAAATTGCGATATCGCACCTCATTTCTATGTTCCACGACCAGATATAATACTCATTGTGCAGTGTTATGTATACCTCGTATTCACTTCAAATGTAGGAAAATGGGACACTTCCTTGCGAGGAAATAGCGTTTGCAGATATCTACGTATCGAAGCAATAGAGTTCTAATGCTTCTTGAAACGCGGTATCGCATCACATTTCTATGTTTCATGATAACCTATAACACTCATTGCGAAGTGTTATGTATTCCTCGTCTACACTTCAAATGAATGTAAATACGACACTTCATTGCTAGGAAATAGTGCTTCCAAATATCTACGTACCGAAGGAGTAGAGTTCTAATGCTTCTTAAAACAATATATCGCATCTCATTTCTATGTTTCATGACAAGATAAAATATTCATTGCGAATTGTTATTTATTCCTCGTATTCACTTCAATCGAATGTAAATGCGACATTTCATTGCTAGGAAGTAGTGTTTGACGATGCCTACGTATCGGAGCAATAGAGTTCCAATGCTTCTTAAATAGAGATTTCGCATCTCATATCTATGCTTCATGATAAGATATAATATTCATTGCGAAGTGTCATGTATTCCTCGTATTCACTTCAAAAGAATGTAAATGCGACACTTCCCTCCTAGGAATTAGCGCCTCCAGATGTCTACGTACCGGAAGAATAGAGTTCTAATACTTCTTAAAAGCGATATCGCTCCTCATTTCATGTTTCTTTATAAGATATAATATTCATTGTGAAGTGTTATGTATACCTCGTATTCAGCTCAAAAGAATGTAAATGCGACAGTTCCATGCAGGAAATAGCGTTCCCAGATGTCTACGTATCGTAGCAATAGAGTTCTAATGCTTCTTACATCGCGATATCGTATTTCATTTCTATGTTTCACTATAAGATATAATATTTATTGTGCAGTGTTATGTATACCTCGCATACTACTCAAATTAGTGTAAATGCGACACTTCCTTGCTAGGAAATAGCGTTTGCAGATGTCCACGTATCGTAGCAATAGAGTTCTGGTGCTTCTAAAATCGCTATATCGCATCACATTTCTATGTTTCACGATAGGATATAATAGTCATTGCGAAGTGTCATGCATACCTAGTATTCACATCAAAATAATGTAAGTGCGACACTTCCTTGTTAGGAAATAGCGTTTGCAGATGTCTACGTATCGTAGCAATAGTTGTAATGCTCCCTAAAACGTAATATCGCATTTCACATTTATGTCTCATGTTAATAGATAATATCCATTGCGAAGTGTCATGTGTACCTCGTATTCACTTCAAAAGAATGTAAATGCGACTCTTCGTTCCTAGGAAATAGCGTTTGCAGATGTCTACGTATCGTAGCAATAGGGTTCTAATGTATCTTAAATTGCGATATCGCATCTCATTTCTGTGTTTCGTGATACGATGTAATATTCATTGCGATATCTCATGTATACCTCGTATTCACTTCAAAGAATGTAAATGCGACATTCCCCTGCTAGGAAATACCGTTTGCAGATGTCTAGGTATCGAAGCAATGGAATTCTAATGCTGCTTAAAACGCTATATCGCATCCCATTTCTATGTTTCGTGATAAAATATAATATTCATTGTGGAGTGTTATGTCTACCTCGCAATCACTACAATTGAATGTAAATGCGACACTTCATTGCTAGGAAATAGCGTCTGCAGATATCTACGTATCGTTGCAATAGAGTTTTAATGCTTCCCAAAACGCGATATCGCATCTTATTTCTATGTTTCATGATAAGGTACAATATTCAATGCGAAGTATCATGTATACCTCGTATACACTTCAAATGAATGTAAATGCGACACTTCCTTGCTAGGAAATAGCGTTTGCAGTTGTCTAGGTATTATAGCAATAAAGTTCTACCGCTTCTTAAAACGCGATATCGCATCACATTACTATGTTTCATGATAAGATATAATATTCATTGCGAAGTGTATTGTATACCTCGCATACACTTCAAATGAATGTAAATGCGACACTTCCTTGCTAGGAAATAGCGTTGGCAGATGTCTACGTTTCGAAGCAATAGAGATCTACTGCTTCTTATATCGCTTCTCTTTTCTATTTTTCATGATAAGATGTAATATTCATTGCGGAGTGTTATCATAACCTCGTATTCACTTCTATAGAATTTAAATCCGACACTCCCTTGCTAGGAAATAGCGTTTGCAGATGTCTACTTATCGTAGCATTAGTGTTCTGATGCTTCTCAAAACGCGATATCTCATATCATTTCTATGTTTCATGATAAGATATAATATTCACTGTGGAGTGTTTTGTATACCTCGTACTCACTTCAAATGAATGATAATGCGACACTCCCTTGCTAGGAAATAGCGTTTGACGATGCCTACGTATCGGAGCAATAGAGTTCCAATGCTTCTTAAATAGAGATTTCGCATCTCATATCTATGCTTCATGATAAGATATAATATTCATTGCGAAGTGTCATGTATTCCTCGTATTCACTTCAAAAGAATGTAAATGCGACACTTCCCTCCTAGGAATTAGCGCCTCCAGATGTCTACGTACCGGAAGAATAGAGTTCTAATACTTCTTAAATGCGATATCGCTCCTCATTTTATGTTTCATGATAAGATATTGTATAATATTCATTGCGAATTGTCATTTATACCTCGTATTCACTTCAATAGAATGTAAATGAGACATTTCCATGCTACGGAATTTCGTTTGCAGATGTCTACTTATCGTAGCTATTGTGTTCTAATGCTTCACAAAACGCGAAATCGTATCTCAGTTTTATGTTTCATGATAATACATAATATTCATTTTGAAATGTTATGTATACCTCGCATTCACTTCAAACGAATGTAAATGCGACACTTCTTTGCTATTAAATAGCGTTTGCAGATGTCTACGTACCGAAGGAGTAGAGTTCTAATGCTTCTTAAAACGAGATATCGCATTTCATTTCTGTGTTTCGTGATAAGGTATAATATTCATTGTGTGGTATTATGTATACCTCGTATTCACTTCAAAAGAATGTAAATGCGACACTTCCTTCCTATTAAATAGCGTTTGCAGATATCTAAGTATCGAAGCAATAGAGTTCTATTGCTTCTTAAATCGCGATATCGCAACACATTTCTATGGTTCATGAGATAAGATATAATATTAATTGCGAAGTGCCATGTGTACCTCGTATTCACTTAAAAAGAATGTAAATGCGACACATCCTTGCTAGGAAATAGCGTTTGCAGATGTCTACATATCGGAGCAATAGAGTTCTAATGCTTCTTAAAACTCGAAATCGCATCTCAATTCTATGTTTCATGATAAAATGTAATGTTCATTGTGCAGGGTTATTTATACCTCGTATTCACATTAAAAGAATGTAAATGCGACACTTCCTTGCTAGGAAATAGCGTTTGCAGATTTCTACGTATCGAAGCAATAGAGTTCTAATGCTTCTTACATCGCGATATCGTATCTCATTTCTATGTTTCATTACAGGATATAATATTCATTGTGCAGCGTTATGTACACCTCCTCTTCACTTCAAAAGAATGTAAATGCGACACTTCCTTGCTAGGATATAGCGTTTCCACATGTCTATGTATCGAAACAATAGAGTACTAATGCTTCTTAAAACGTGATTTCGCATCTCACTTCTATGTTTCATGATAAGAGATAATATTCATTGCGAAGTGTCATGTATACCTCGTATTCAGTTTAAAACAATATAAATGCGGTACTTGTATGCTAGGAAATAGCGTTTGCAGATGTCAACATATCGTAGCAAGAGTTCTAATGCTTCTTAAAACGTGATAACGCATCTCACTTCTATGTTTCATGATAAGATATAATATTAATTGCGAAGTGTCATGTATGCCTTGTATTCACTTCAAAAAAATGTAAATGCGACACTTCATTACTAGGAGATAGCGTTTGCAGATATCTAGATATCGTAGCAATAGAGTTCTAATGCTTCTTAAATCGTGATATCGCATCCCATTTCTATGTTTCATGATAAGATATAATATTAATTGTGGAGTTTTATGTATACCTCGTATTCACTTCAAATGAATGTAACTGCGATACTTCCTTCCTAGCAAGTAGCGTTTCCAGATGTCTACGTATCGTAGCAATATACATCTAATGCTTCTTAAAACGGGATATCGCATCTCATTTCTATGTTTCGTGATAAGATACAATATTCATTGCGAAGTGTCACGTATGCCTCGTATTCACTTCGAAAGAATGTAATTGCGACACTTCCTTGCTAGGAAATAGCGTTTGCAGATGTCTACGTATCGTAGAAATAGAGATCTAATTCTTCATAAAACGCGATATCGCATCTCATTTCTATGTTTCGTGATAAGATACAATATTCATTGCGAAGTGTCACGTATGCCTCGTATTCACTTCAAAAGAATATAATTGCGACACTTCCTTGCTAGGAAATAGCGTTTGCAGATGTCTACGTATCGTAGAAATAGAGATCTAATCCTTCATAAAACGCGATATAGCATCTCATTTCTATGTTTCATGATAAGATATAATATTCATTGCGAACTGTCTTGTATACCTCGCATACACTTCAAATGAATGTAAATGCAACACTTCCTTTCTAGGAAATAGCGTTTCCAGATGTCTACGTATCGAAGCACTAGATTTCTAATGCTTCATAGAACGAGTTATCGCATCTCATTTCTATGTTTCATGATAAGATATAATATTCAATGTGCAGTGCTATGTATACCTCGTATTCACTTCAATAGAATGTAAATGCGACACTTCTTTGCTAGGAATTAGCGTTTGCAGATGTCTGTGTATCGAAGCAATAGTGTTCTAATGCTTCTTAAATCGCGATATCGCAACTCACTTCTACGGTTCATGATAAGATATAATATTCATTGTGCAGTGCTATGTATATCTCGTTCACACTTCAAATTAATATAAATGCGACACTTCCATGCTAGGAAGTAGCGTTTGCACATGTTTACGTATCGAGCAATAGGGTTCTAATGCTTCTGAAATCGCAGTATCGCATCTCATTTCTATGTTTCATGATGAGATATAATATACATCGTGCAGTTTAATGTATACCTCGTACACACTTCAAATGAATGTAAATGCGACACTTCCTTGCTAGGAAGTAGCGTTTGCAATTGTCTACGTAAGAAGCAATAGATTTCTAGTGCTTATCAAAACGCGATATCGCATCCCATTTCTATGTTTCATGATAAGATATAATATTCATTGTGAACTGTCATGTATACCTCGGATTCACTTCAGAAGAATGTAAATGCGACACTTCCTTGCTAGGAAGTAGCGTTTGCAGATGTCCACGTATCGAGCAATAGGGTTCTAGTGCTTCTGAAATCGCAATATCGCATCTCATTTCCATGTTTCATGATAAGATATAATATTTATTGTGCAGTGTTATGTATATCTCGTCTACACTTCAAAAGAATGTAAATGCGACACTTCCTTGCTAGGAAGCAGCGTTTGCAATTGTCTACGTAAGAAGCAATAGAGTTCTAGTGCTTACCAAACGCGATTTCGCATCCCATTTCTATGTTTCATGATAAGATATAATATTCATTGCGAAGTGTCATGTATATCTCGGATTCACTTCAGAAGAATGTAAATGCGACACTTCCTTGCTAGGAAATAACGATGTAAATGCGGCACTTCCTTCCTAGGAAATAGCGTTTGCATATGTCTACGTATCGAAGCAAGAAAGTTCTAATGCATCTTATATCGCGATATCGTATCTCATTTCTATGTTTCATGATAATATATAATATTCATTGTGCAATGTTATGTATACCTCGCACTCACTTCAAAAGAATATAAATGCGACACTTCCTTGCTAGGAAATAGCTATTGCAGATGTCTACGTATCGCAGCAATCGTGTTATAATGCTTCTTAAAACGAGATGTCGCATCTCACTCCTATGTTTCATGATAAGATATAATATTCATTGCGAAGTATCATTTATACCTCGCTTACACTTCGAATGAATGTAAATGCGACACTTCCTTGCTGGGAAATAGCGTTTGCAGATGTCTACGTATCGTAGCAATAGAGTTCTAATGCTTCTTAAATCGCCATATGGCATCTCATTTCTGTGTTCCATGATAAGATATAATATTCATGGCGAAGTGTCATGTATACCTCGCATACGCTTCAAATGAATGTAAATACGACACTTCGTTGCTAGGAAATAGCGTTTGCAGATGTCTACGCATCGAAGCAATAGGGTTCTAATGCATCTTAAACCGCGATATCGCTCCTCATTTCTATGTTTCATGTTAAGATATAATATTCATTGCGAAGTGTCTTGTATACCTCGTTTTCACTTCAAAAGAATGTAAATGCGACACTTCCTTGCTAGGATACAGCGTTTCCAGATGTCTACGTATGAAACAATAGTGTACTAATGCTTCTTAAAACGAGATGTCGCATCCCATTTCTATGATTCGTGATAAGATATAAAATTAGTTGCGAAGTGTCATGTATACCTCGTATTCACTTCAAAAGAATGTAAATGCGACACTTCCTTGCTAGGTAATGGCGTTTCCAGATATCTACGTATCGTAGCAATTGAGTTCAAATGTTTCATAAAACGCGATATCGCATCTCATTTCTATGTTTCATGCTAAGATATAATATTCATTGCGAAGTGTCATGTATACCTCGTATTCACTGCAAAAGAATGTAAATGCGACACTTCCTTGCAAGCAAGTAGCGTTTGCAGATGTCTCCGTATCGTTGCAATAGAGTTCTAATGCTACTAAAAACGCGATATCGCATCTCATTTCTATGTCTCATGATAAGCTATAATATTCATTGTGGAGTGTTATGTACACCTCGTACTCACTTCAAAAGAATGTAAATGCGACACTTTCTTGCTAGGAAATAGCGTTTGCAAGTGTGTACGTATCGTAGCAATAGTGTTCAAATGCTTCTTAAAACGCGATATCGCTCCTCATTTCTTTGTTTCATGATAAGATATAATTTTCATTGCGAAGTATTATGTATTCCATGTCTACACTTCAAAGGTATGTAAATGCGACACTTCCTTTCTAGGAAATAGCGTTCCAAGATGACTACGTATCGAAGCAATAGAGTTCTAATGCTTCTCCAAACGCGATGTGGCATCTCATTTCTATGTGTCATTATAAGATATAACATTCATTGCGAAGAGTCATGTATACCTCGCATACACTCCCAACGAATGGAAATGCGACACTTCCTTGCTAGGAAATAGCGCTTGCAGATGTCTACGTATCGAAGCAATAGGGTTCTATTGCTTCTCAAATCGCGATATCACATCTCATTTCTATGTTTCGTGATAAGATATAATATTCATTGCGAAGTGTCACATATACCTCGCATACATTTCAAATGAATGTAAATGCGACACTTCCCTGCTAGGAAATAGAGCTTGCAGATGTCTACGTATCTAAGCAATAGAGCTCTAATGCTTTTTAAATCGCGATACCGCATCTCATTTCTATGTTTCATGATAAGATATAATATTCAATGCGAAGTGTTATGTATACCTCGCAAACACTTCAAATGAATGTAAATGCGACACTTCCTTGCTAGGAATTAGCTTGGCGGATGTTCACGTATCGAAGCAATAGATTTCTAATGTTTCTTAAAGTGAGATATCGCATCTCATTTCTATGTTCCATGATAAGATATAATATACATTGCGAAGTGTCATGTACACCTCGCATACACTTCAAATGAATGTAAATGCGACACTTCCTTGCTAGGAAGTAGCGTTTGCAGATGTGTACGTATGGTAGCAATAGAGTTCTAATGCTTCTCAAAACGCGATATCGAATCTCATTTCTATGTTTCATGATAAGATCTAATATTCATTTCGAAGTTTCATGTATTCCTCGTATTCACTTCAAATGAATGTAAATGCGACACGTCCTTGCTAGGAAATAGCGTTTGCAGATACCTACGTATCGAAGCAATAAAGTTCTAATGCATCTTATATCGCGATGTCGCATCTCATTTCTATGTTTCACGATAATATATAATATTCATTGTGCAATGCTATGTATACCTCGAATTCACTTCAAAAGAATATAAATGCGACACATCCTTGCTAGGAAATAGCGATTGCAGATGTCTACGTTTCGAAGCAATAGAGTTCTAATGCTTCTTGAGACGGGATATCGCATCTCATTTCTATGTTTCATGATAAGATATAATATTAATTGCGAAGTGTCATGTATACCTTGTATTCACTTCAGAAGAATGTAAATGCGACACTTCCTTGCTAGCAAATAACGTTTGCAGATGTCTACGTATCGTAGCAATAGAGTTCTAATGCTACTTAAACCGCGATATCTCATCACACTTCTATGTTTCATGATAAGATATAATATTCATTGCGAAGTTTCATGTATACCTTGTATTCTCTTCAGAGGAATGTAAATGTTACTCTTCCCTGCTAGGAAATAGCGTTTGCAGATGGCTACGTATTGTAGCAAGCGTGTCATAATGCTTCTTGAAACGGGATATCGCATCTCATTTCTATGCTTCATGATAAGATATAATATTAATTGCGAAGTGTCATGTATACCTCGCATTCACTTCAAATGAATGTAAATGCGACACTTCCTTGCTAGGAAATAGCGTTTGCAGATGTCTACGTATCGTGGCAATAGAGCTCTAATGCTTCTCAAAACGAGTTATCGCATCTCATTTTAATGTTTCATGATAAGATATAATGTGCATTGCGAAGAGTCATGTGTTCCTCGTCTTCACTTCACATGAATGTAAATGCGACACTTCCTTGCTAGGAAATAGAGTTTGCAGATGTCTACGTATCGTAGCTAGCGTGTTATAATGCTTCTAAAAACGAGATATCGCTTATCATTTCTATGTTTCATGACAACATATAATATTCATTGCGAAGTGTTATGTATACCTCGCATACACTTCAAATGAATCTAAATAAGACACTTCCTTGCTGGGAAATAGCGATTGCAGATGTCTACGTATCGAAGCAATAGTTCTAATGCTTCTTGAAACGGGATATCGCACCCCATTTCCATGTTTCATGATAAAATATAATATTCATTGCGAAGTTTCATGTATTCCTCGTATTCACTTCAAATGAATGTAAATGCGACACTTCCTTGCTAGGAAATAGAGTTTGCAGATATTTACGTATCGAAGCAAAAAAGTTCTAATGCATCTTACATCGCGATATCGCATTTCATTTCCATGTTTCATGATAATATATAATATTCATTGTGCAATGTTATTTATACCTCGCATTCACTTCAAAAGAATGTAAATGCGACACTTCCTTGCTAGGAAATAGCGTTTGTAGATGTCTACGTATCGTAGCAATAGAGTTCTAAAGCATCTTAAAACGCGATATCACATCACATTTCTATGTTTCATGATAAGATATAATATTCATTGCGAAGTTTTCACGTATTCCTGGTATTCACTTCAAATGAATGTAAATGCGGCACTTCCTTCCTAGGAAATAGCATTTGCAGATGTCTACGTATCGTAGCAAGCGTGTTATAATGCTACTTAAAACCAGATATCGCATCTCATTTCTATGTTTCATGAGAACATATAATATTAATTGCGAAGTATTATGTATACCTCGCATACACTTCAAATGAATGTAAATGCGACACTTCCTTGCTAGGAAATAGCGTTTGCAGATGTCTACGTATCGTAGCATTAGAGTCATACTGCTTCTCAAAACGCGATATCGCATCTCATATATATGTTTCATGATAAGATGTAATATTCCTTGCGAAGTGTCTTGTATACCTCGCATACACTTCAAATGAATGTAAATGATACACTTCCTTGCTAGGAAATAGCGTTTTCAGATGTCTACGTATGGTATCATTGGAGTTCTACAGCTTCTTAAAACGCGATATCGCACCTCATTTCTATGTTTCATGATAAGATATAATATTCATTGCGGAGTGTCATGTATACCTCGTTTTCACTTCAAAAGAATGTAAATGCGACACTTCCTTGCTAAGGAGTAGCGTTTGCAGATGTCTCCGCATCGAAGCAACAGGGTTCTAATGCTTCTTAAAACGAAACATCGCATCTCATTTCTGTGTTTCATGATAAGATATAATATTCATTGTGGAGTGTTATGTCTACTTCGTATTCACCTCAAAAGAATGTAAATGCGACTCTTCTTTGCTAGAAAATAGCGATTGCAGATGTCTACGTATCGTAGTAACAGAGGTCTAATACTTTTTAAATCGCGATATCGCATCTCATTCCTATGTTTCATGATGGGATATAATATTCACTGCGAAGTGTCATGTATACCACGCATTCACTTCAAAAGAATGTAAATGCGACACTTCCTTCCTAGGAAATAGCGTTTTCAGATGTCTACGTATCGTAGCAGTAGAGTTCTAACGCTTCTTAAAGCGTGCTATCGCATCACATATCTATGTTTCATGATAAGAAATAATAATCATTGCGAAGTGTCATGTGCACTTCGCATTCACTTCAAAAGAATATAAATGCGACACTTCCTTCCTAGGAAATAGCGTTTGTAGATGTCTACGTATCGTAGCATTAGAGTTCTAATGCTTCTTAAATCGCGATATGACATCTCATTTCTATGTTTCATGATAAGATATAATATTCATTGTGCAGTGATATGTATATTTCGTCTACACATCAAAAGAATGTAAATGCGACACTTCCTTGCTAGGAAATAGCGTCTGCAGATATCTACGTATCGTAGAAATAGAGCTCCAATTCTTCTTAAAACGCGATATCGCATCTCATTTCTATGTTTCGTGATAAGATACAATATTCATTGCGAAGTGTCACGTATGCCTCGTATTCACTTCAAAAGAATATAATTGCGACACTTCCTTGCTAGGAAATAGCGTTTGCAGATGTCTACGTATCGTAGAAGTAGAGATCTAATCCTTCATAAAACGCGATATAGCATCTCATTTCTATGTTTCATGATAAGATATAATATTCATTGCGAACTGTCTTGTATACCTCGCATACACTTCAAACGAATGTAAATGCAACACTTCCTTTCTAGGAAATAGCGTTTCCAGATGTCTACGTATCGAAGCACTAGAGTTCTAATGCTTCTTAGAACGAGTTATCGCATCTCATTTCTATGTTTCATGATAAGATAAAATATTCAATGTGCAGTGCTATGTATACCTCGTATTCACTTCAAAAGAATGTAAATGCGACACTTCTTTGCTAGGAATTAGCGTTTGCAGATGTCTGTGTATCGAGTAGATAGTGTTCTAATGCTTCTAAAATCGCGATATCGCAACTCACTTCTACGGTTCATGATAAGATATAATATTCATTGTGCAGTGCTATGTACATCTCGTTCACACTTCAAGTTAATGTAAATGCGACACTTCCATGCTAGGAAGTAGCGTTTGCACATGTTTACGTATCGAGCAATAGGGTTCTAATGCTTCTGAAATCGCAGTATCGCATCTCATTTCTATGTTTCATGATAAGATATAATATACATCGTGCAGTTTAATGTATACCTCGTACACACTTCAAATGAATGTAAATGCGACACTTCCTTGCTAGGAAGTAGCGTTTGCAATTGTCTACGTAAGAAGCAATAGATTTCTAGTGCTTATCAAAACGCGATATCGCATCCCATTTCTATGTTTCATGATAAGATATAATATTCATTGTGAACTGTCATGTATACCTCGGATTCACTTCAGAAGAATGTAAATGCGACACTTCCTTGCTAGGAAGTAGCGTTTGCAGATGTCCACGTATCGAGCAATAGGGTTCTAGTGCTTCTGAAATCGCAATATCGCATCTCATTTCCATGTTTCATGATAAGATATAATATTTATTGTGCAGCGTTATGTATATCTCGTCTACACTTCAAAAGAATGTAAATGCGACACTTCCTTGCTAGGAAATAGCGTCTGCAGATGTCTACGTATTGTAGCAATAGTGTTCTAATTCTTCTTAAAACGCGATATCGCATCTCATTTCTATGTTTCATGATAAGGTACAATATTAATTGCCAAGTATCATGTATACCTCGTATTCACTTCAAATGAATGTAAATGCGACACTTCCTTGCTAGGAAAAAGCGTTTGCAGATGCCTATGTATCATTGCAATAGAGTTATAATGCTTTATAAAACGCGATATGGCTCCGCATTTCTATGTTTCATGATAAGATGTAATATTCATTGTGGAGTGTTATGTGTACCTCGTACTCACCTCAAGAGAATGTAAATGCCACACATCCTTGCTAGAAAATAGCGTTTGCAGATGTGTACGTATCGAAGCAATAGTGTTCTAATGCTTCTCAAAACGCGATATCACATCCCATTTCTATGTTTCATGTTAAGATATAATATTCATTGCGAATTGTCATGTATACCACGCATACACTTCAAATGAATGTAAATGCGACACTTCCTTGCTAGGAAATATTGTTTGCAGATGTCTACGTACCGCAGCATTAGAGTTCTAATGCATCTTAAAACACGATATCGTATCTCATTCCTATGTCTCGTGATAAGATATAATATTCATTGTTTAGTGTTATGTATACTTCGTATTCACTTCAAAAGAATGTAAATGCGACACTTCCTTGTTGGGACAAAGCCTTTGCAGATGCCTACGTATCATAGCAATAGGGTTCTAATGCTTCTTAAAACGCGATATCGAATCTGATTTCTATGTTCCATGATAAGATATAATATTCATTGTGCAGTGTTATGTATACCTCGTACTCACTTCAAAAGAATGTAAATGCGACACTTCCTTGCTAGGAAGCAGCATTTGCAATTGTCTACGTAAGAAGCAATAGATTTCTAGTGCTTATCAAAACGCGATATCGCATCCCATTTCTATGTTTCATGATAAGATATAATATTCATTGTGAACTGTCATGTATACCTCGGATTCACTTCAGAAGAATGTAAATGCGACACATCCTTGCTAGGAAGTAGCGTTTGCAGATGTCTACGTATCGAGCAATAGGGTTCTAGTGCTTCTGAAATCGCAATATCGCATCTCATTTCTATGTTTCATGACAAGATATAATATACATCGTGCAGTGTTATGTATACCTCGTACACACTTCAAATGAATGTAAATGCGACACTTCCTTGCTAGGAAGTAGCGTTTGCAATTGTCTACGTAAGAAGCAATAGAGTTCTAGTGCTTATCAAAACGCGATATCGCATCCCATTTCTATGTTTCATGATAAGATATAATATACATTGCGAAGTGTCATGTATACCTCGCATACACTTCAAATGAATGTAAATGCAACACTTCCATTCTAGGAAATAGCGTTTGCAGATGTCTACGTATCGAAGCAATTGAGTTCTAATGCTTCTTAGAACGAGATGTCGCATCTCATTTCTATGTTTCATAATAAGATATAATATTCATTGCGAAGTGTCATGTATACCTAGTCTTCACTTCAAACGAATGTAAATGCGACACTTCCCTGCTGTGAAATAACGTTTTCTGATGTCTACGTATCGAAGCAATAGAGTTCTATTGCTTCTTAATTCGCAATATCGCATCTCATTTCTATGTTTCACGATAAGATATAATATTCATTGTGGAGTGTTATGTATACCTCGTATTCACTTCAAAAGAATGTAAATGCGGCACTTCTTTGCTAGGAAATATCGTTTCCAGATATCTACGTATCGTATCAATAAAGTTCTAATGTTTCTGAAAACGCGATATCGCATCTCATTTCTATGTTTCATTATAAGATATAATATTTATTGCGAAGTGTCATGTACACCTCGCATACACTTCAAATGAATGTAAATGCGACACTTCCTTGCTAGGAAGTAGCGTTTGCAGATGTCTACTTATGGTAGCAATAGTGTTCTAATGCTTCTCAAAACGCGATATCGAATCTCATTTCTATGTTTCATGATAAGATCTAATATTCATTTCGAAGTTTCATGTATTCCTCGTATTCACTTCAAATGAATGTAAATGCGACACGTCCTTGCTAGGAAATAGCGTTTGCAGATACCTACGTATCGAAGCAATAAAGTTCTAATGCATCTTATATCGCGATGTCGCATCTCATTTCTATGTTTCACGATAATATATAATATTCATTGTGCAATGCTATGTATACCTCGCATTCGCTTCAAAAGAATATAAATGCGACACTTCCTTGCTAGGAAATAGCGATTGCAGATGTCTACGTTTCGAAGCAATAGAGTTCTAATGCTTCTTGAAACGGGATATCGCATCTCATTTCTATGTTTCATGATAAGATATAATATTAATTGCGAAGTGTCATGTATACCTTGTATTCACTTCAGAAGAATGTAAATGCGACACTTCCTTGCTAGCAAATAACGTTTGCAGATGTCTACGTATCGTAGCAATAGAGTTCTAATGCTTCTTAAAACGCGATATCTCATCACATTTCTATGTTTCATGATAAGATATAATATTCATTGCGAAGTTTCATGTATACCTTGTATTCTCTTCAGAGGAATGTAAATGTTACTCTTCCCTGCTAGGAAATAGCGTTTGCAGATGGCTACGTATCGTAGCAAGCGTGTCATAATGCTTCTTGAAACGGGACATCGCATCTCATTTCTATGCTTCATGATAAGATATAATATTAATTGCAAAGTGTCATGTATACCTCGCATTCACTTCAAATGAATGTAAATGCGACACTTCCTTGCTAGGAAATAGCGTTTGCAGATGTCTACGTATCGTTGCAATAGAGCTCTAATGCTTCTCAAAACGAGTTATCGCATCTCATTTCTATGTTTCATGATAAGATATAATGTGCATTGCGAAGAGTCATGTGTTCCTCGTCTTCACTTCACATGAATGTAAATGCGACACATCCTTGCTAGGAAATAGCGATTGCAGATGTCTACGTTTCGAAGCAATAGAGTTCTAATGCATCTTGAAATGGGATATCGCATTTCACTTCTATGCTTCCTGATAAGATATAATGTTAGTTGCGAAGTGTCATGTATACCTCGTATACACTTCAAATGAATGTAAATGCGACACTTCCTTGCTAGGAAATAGCGATTGCAGATGTCTACGTATCGAAGCAATAGAGTTCTAATGCTTCTTGAAACGGGATATCGCATCTCATTTCTATGCTTCATGATAAGATATAATATTCATAGCGAAGTTTCATGTATTCCTCGTATTCACAACAAATGAATGTAAATGCGACACTTCCTTGCTAGGAAATAGAGTTTGCAGATGTCTACGTATCGTAGCAAGCGTGTTATAGTGCTTCTAAAAACGAGATATCGCTTATCATTTCTATGTTTCATGACAACATATAATATTCATTGCGAAGTGTTATGTATACCTCGCATACACTTCAAATGAATCTAAATGCGACACTTCCTTGCTGGGAAATAGCGATTGCAGATGTCTACGTATCGAAGCAATAGTTCTAATGCTTCTTGAAACGGGATATCGCACCCCATTTCCATGTTTCATGATAAGATATAATATTCATTGCGAAGTTTCATGTATTCCTCGTATTCACTTCAAGTGAATGTAAATGCGACACTTCCTTGCTAGGAAATAGAGTTTGCAGATATCTACGTATCGAAGCAAAAAAGTTCTAATGCATCATACATCGCGATATCGCATTTCATTTCCATGTTTCATGATAATATATAATATTCATTGTGCAATGTTATTTATACCTCGCATTCACTTCAAAAGTGTGTAAATGCGACACTTCCTTGCTAGGAAATAGCGTTTGTAGATGTCTACGTATCGTAGCAATAAAGTTCTAAAGCATCTTAAAACGCGATATCACATCACATTTCTATGTTTCATGATAAGATATAATATTCATTGCGAAGTTTTCACGTATTCCTGGTATTCACTTCAAATGAATGTAAATGCGGCACTTCCTTCCTAGGAAATAGCATTTGCAGATGTCTACGTATAGTAGCAATAGATTTCTAATGCTTTTCAAAACGCGATATCAAATCTCATTTCTATGTTTCATGATAGGATATAATATTCATTGCGAAGTGCCACTTATACCTCGCATACACTTCAAATGAATATAAATGAGACACATCATTGCTACGAAATAGCGTTTGCAGATGTCTACGCATCGAGGCAATAGTGTTCTACTGCTTCTTAAAACGGGATAACGTAACTCATTTCTATGTATCATGATAAGATATAATATTCATTGCGAAGTGTTACGTATACCTCGTCTACTCTTCAAAAGAATGTAAGTGCCACAATTTCTTGCTAGGAAATAGCGCTTCCATATGTCTACGTATCGAGGCAATAGAGTTCTAATGCTTCTTAAAACGCCATTTCGCGTCTCAGTTTTGTGTTTCATGATAAGATATAATATTCATGCGACGTGTTATGTGTACCTCGTCTACACTTCAAAAGAATGTAAATGCCACACATCCTTTCTAGAGAATGCGTTTCCAGATGTCTACATATCGAAGCAATGAAGTTCTATTGCTCCTTAGGACGCGATATCGCATCTCATTCCTATGTACCATGATAAGATATAATATTCATTGCAAATTGTCATGTATACCTCGCATACACTTCAAATGAATGTAAATGCGGCACTTCCTTCCTAGGAAAAAGCGCTTGCAGATGTCCACGTATCGAAGCAATAGGGTTCTAATGTTTCTTAAAACGATATATCGCACCTCACTTCTGCTTTAGGATAAGATATAATATTCATTGCGGAGTGTCATGTATACTTCCTATTCACTTCAAAAGAATGTAAATACGACACTTCCTTGCTAGAACGCAGCGTTTGCAGATGTCTACGTATCGGAGCAATAGGGTTCTAATGCTTCTTAAGACGAGATATCGCATCTCATTTCTATGTTTCATTATAAGATATAATATTCATTGCGAAGTGTCATGTATACCTCGCATACACTTCAAATGAATGTAAATGCGACACTTCCTTGCTAGGAAGTAGCGTTTGCAGGTGTCTACGTATCGAAGCAATAGTGTTCTAATGCTTCTCAAATCGCCATATCGCATCTCATTTCTATGCTTCTTGATAAGATATAATATTCATTGAGCAGTGTTATGTATACCCCGTATTCACACCAAAAGAATGGAAATACGACACTTCAAATGAATGTAAATGCAACACTTCCATTCTAGGAAATAGCGTTTGCAGATGTCTACGTATCGAAGCAATAGAGTTCTAATGCTTCTTAGAACGAGATGTCGCATCTCATTTCTATGTTTCATGATAAGATATAATATTCATTGCGAAGTGTCATGTATACCTAGTCTTCACATCAAATGAATGTAAATGCGACACTTCCGTGCTAGGAAGTAGTGTCACGTCCTGGCGAACAAATTATTCGTATCCCAGGAGGCTGTATGACACAAGCCTTTTAGTCGAAAATTCGGTCCGGTATAAAACGCGTATGACCGGGTTCGTCGGTTCTGGCAAGACGCGGGCACTGTAAACAATCGCGAACGCGTGTAAGGAGGGATTTTACTTACCTTTCGCTGATTTCCCTCTTCTGCTTTCAGATGTGGCGATCGTCGAGTGTCGTTTTCGGGGAAGGAGTCGGCGTACGGCTGGCTGAAATCGGCGTTGTGACGGTGGAACTGCGATGAATGTTGCCGTCCGTCGATGAACGAAGAATTCTGGCGTTTCACCAACGTATTCCGCACGAGATAATGGATTAAATTCTTCCTCCCGGCGCGAAGAGTTCGTTTATAAACACTCAAGTTGTTGCGAACTTGGAGGAATTTGTATTAAAATATAATTGAATTTAGAAATGGAGTTGGAATGAACTAGAACTTGATGTGGTAGAAAAATAATAAAGTATATTCTAAATCAAAGAGTACAAGAACAATTATTTCTAAGTATTAAGACTAGGTTAACTATGAATTAGGAATTAGAACAAAGACTTTATAACTAGGAACCTCATCGAGGCTGCGCGACGGCCCTAAGGCGCGACTTGGAAGAGATTTGGAATTGGAAGTGCCCGAAGGCGAGATAGAACTGTACCGTACTGAAGGTACTGACTGACTGTGTCTCCCAAGATGCGTCTGCGACCTCATCGACTCTCGGAGCGCTTCGGTCGCGTGCGAACGTAGGTGGGAGTATGTGGACGCCCGAGTGGGGTCTCGGCGTTGCGTGGTGGGGTTAGCGCCGCGTGCCGCTGAGGCGGTCGCGATCTCGCGCGTCGCGGGTTACTTAATTAGCGCAACTTATGAATATAGAGATACAAGTATGAAATTAGAAATTACGCCTTAAATGTAAAATGTGTGTTGTTTGTGTCGTTATAAAGTAGTGTCGTGTAAATTCTATGAGCTAGGAATACAGAGCTTAGAATGTAGGAGTATATATATATATATATATATATATATATATATATATATATATATATATATATATATATATATATATATATATAATGTTAATTAATAATCTTAGAAATAGTATTTTGGGCATGGCAGATCTGGGATGGTGAAATCGTAGAGTCCTTTGTACGGTGAGGGTTCCCGTCGTCGGATCTCGTGGAGGTTGATTCTCCTGGTACGTCCCTGGAGTGAGCGAGAAGGCGAGTTTCCCTGCAGGTAAGAGTGAGACGGTGGATGGCACCTTGAGTGGGAGCGAGACAGCGCACATGGTCCTTGGTGCGAGCGAGATGACGCACAAGGTCCTTGGTGCGAGTGAGACAGAATGTGTTGCCCTTGGAGCGAGGGAGAAGGCGAACACCTCTGCGGGTGCGAGTGAGACGGAGGGCAGGTCCCTTGGAGTGAGAGAGACGGCGAGCACCTCTGCGGGTGCGGGTGAGACGGAGGGTATGTCCCCAGGAGTGAGAGAGACGGCGAGTTGAGCCTGGGTGTTGCAGGTGGTGCAGGCGCGTGAGGGTGGTTGCTGTGGTGCGTTGAGAGGGTGGCAGGCGGCACGCCTGACGTCACAGTAGCGTTTGCAGATATCTACGTATCGAAGGAATAGAGTTCTAATGCTTCCTAAATCGCGATATCGCATCTCATTTCTATGTTTCATGATAAGATATAATATACATTGCGAAGTGTCATGTATACCTCGCATACACTTCAAATGAATGTAAATGCAACACTTCCATTCTAGGAAATAGCGTTTGCAGATGTCTACGTATCGAAGCAATTGAGTTCTAATGCTTCTTAGAACGAGATGTCGCATCTCATTTCTATGTTTCATAATAAGATATAATATTCATTGCGAAGTGTCATGTATACCTAGTCTTCACTTCAAACGAATGTAAATGCGACACTTCCCTGCTGTGAAATAACGTTTTCTGATGTCTACGTATCGAAGCAATAGAGTTCTATTGCTTCTTAATTCGCAATATCGCATCTCATTTCTATGTTTCACGATAAGATATAATATTCATTGTGGAGTGTTATGTATACCTCGTATTCACTTCAAAAGAATGTAAATGCGGCACTTCTTTGCTAGGAAATATCGTTTCCAGATATCTACGTATCGTATCAATAAAGTTCTAATGTTTCTGAAAACGCGATATCGCATCTCATTTCTATGTTTCATTATAAGATATAATATTTATTGCGAAGTGTCATGTACACCTCGCATACACTTCAAATGAATGTAAATGCGACACTTCCTTGCTAGGAAGTAGCGTTTGCAGATGTCTACTTATGGTAGCAATAGTGTTCTAATGCTTCTCAAAACGCGATATCGAATCTCATTTCTATGTTTCATGATAAGATCTAATATTCATTTCGAAGTTTCATGTATTCCTCGTATTCACTTCAAATGAATGTAAATGCGACACGTCCTTGCTAGGAAATAGCGTTTGCAGATACCTACGTATCGAAGCAATAAAGTTCTAATGCATCTTATATCGCGATGTCGCATCTCATTTCTATGTTTCACGATAATATATAATATTCATTGTGCAATGCTATGTATACCTCGCATTCGCTTCAAAAGAATATAAATGCGACACTTCCTTGCTAGGAAATAGCGATTGCAGATGTCTACGTTTCGAAGCAATAGAGTTCTAATGCTTCTTGAAACGGGATATCGCATCTCATTTCTATGTTTCATGATAAGATATAATATTAATTGCGAAGTGTCATGTATACCTTGTATTCACTTCAGAAGAATGTAAATGCGACACTTCCTTGCTAGCAAATAACGTTTGCAGATGTCTACGTATCGTAGCAATAGAGTTCTAATGCTTCTTAAAACGCGATATCTCATCACATTTCTATGTTTCATGATAAGATATAATATTCATTGCGAAGTTTCATGTATACCTTGTATTCTCTTCAGAGGAATGTAAATGTTACTCTTCCCTGCTAGGAAATAGCGTTTGCAGATGGCTACGTATCGTAGCAAGCGTGTCATAATGCTTCTTGAAACGGGACATCGCATCTCATTTCTATGCTTCATGATAAGATATAATATTAATTGCAAAGTGTCATGTATACCTCGCATTCACTTCAAATGAATGTAAATGCGACACTTCCTTGCTAGGAAATAGCGTTTGCAGATGTCTACGTATCGTTGCAATAGAGCTCTAATGCTTCTCAAAACGAGTTATCGCATCTCATTTCTATGTTTCATGATAAGATATAATGTGCATTGCGAAGAGTCATGTGTTCCTCGTCTTCACTTCACATGAATGTAAATGCGACACATCCTTGCTAGGAAATAGCGATTGCAGATGTCTACGTTTCGAAGCAATAGAGTTCTAATGCATCTTGAAATGGGATATCGCATTTCACTTCTATGCTTCCTGATAAGATATAATGTTAGTTGCGAAGTGTCATGTATACCTCGTATACACTTCAAATGAATGTAAATGCGACACTTCCTTGCTAGGAAATAGCGATTGCAGATGTCTACGTATCGAAGCAATAGAGTTCTAATGCTTCTTGAAACGGGATATCGCATCTCATTTCTATGCTTCATGATAAGATATAATATTCATAGCGAAGTTTCATGTATTCCTCGTATTCACAACAAATGAATGTAAATGCGACACTTCCTTGCTAGGAAATAGAGTTTGCAGATGTCTACGTATCGTAGCAAGCGTGTTATAGTGCTTCTAAAAACGAGATATCGCTTATCATTTCTATGTTTCATGACAACATATAATATTCATTGCGAAGTGTTATGTATACCTCGCATACACTTCAAATGAATCTAAATGCGACACTTCCTTGCTGGGAAATAGCGATTGCAGATGTCTACGTATCGAAGCAATAGTTCTAATGCTTCTTGAAACGGGATATCGCACCCCATTTCCATGTTTCATGATAAGATATAATATTCATTGCGAAGTTTCATGTATTCCTCGTATTCACTTCAAGTGAATGTAAATGCGACACTTCCTTGCTAGGAAATAGAGTTTGCAGATATCTACGTATCGAAGCAAAAAAGTTCTAATGCATCTTACATCGCGATATCGCATTTCATTTCCATGTTTCATGATAATATATAATATTCATTGTGCAATGTTATTTATACCTCGCATTCACTTCAAAAGTGTGTAAATGCGACACTTCCTTGCTAGGAAATAGCGTTTGTAGATGTCTACGTATCGTAGCAATAAAGTTCTAAAGCATCTTAAAACGCGATATCACATCACATTTCTATGTTTCATGATAAGATATAATATTCATTGCGAAGTTTTCACGTATTCCTGGTATTCACTTCAAATGAATGTAAATGCGGCACTTCCTTCCTAGGAAATAGCATTTGCAGATGTCTACGTATAGTAGCAATAGATTTCTAATGCTTTTCAAAACGCGATATCAAATCTCATTTCTATGTTTCATGATAGGATATAATATTCATTGCGAAGTGCCACTTATACCTCGCATACACTTCAAATGAATATAAATGAGACACATCATTGCTACGAAATAGCGTTTGCAGATGTCTACGCATCGAGGCAATAGTGTTCTACTGCTTCTTAAAACGGGATAACGTAACTCATTTCTATGTATCATGATAAGATATAATATTCATTGCGAAGTGTTACGTATACCTCGTCTACTCTTCAAAAGAATGTAAGTGCCACAATTTCTTGCTAGGAAATAGCGCTTCCATATGTCTACGTATCGAGGCAATAGAGTTCTAATGCTTCTTAAAACGCCATTTCGCGTCTCAGTTTTGTGTTTCATGATAAGATATAATATTCATGCGACGTGTTATGTGTACCTCGTCTACACTTCAAAAGAATGTAAATGCCACACATCCTTTCTAGAGAATGCGTTTCCAGATGTCTACATATCGAAGCAATGAAGTTCTATTGCTCCTTAGGACGCGATATCGCATCTCATTCCTATGTACCATGATAAGATATAATATTCATTGCAAATTGTCATGTATACCTCGCATACACTTCAAATGAATGTAAATGCGGCACTTCCTTCCTAGGAAAAAGCGCTTGCAGATGTCCACGTATCGAAGCAATAGGGTTCTAATGTTTCTTAAAACGATATATCGCACCTCACTTCTGCTTTAGGATAAGATATAATATTCATTGCGGAGTGTCATGTATACTTCCTATTCACTTCAAAAGAATGTAAATACGACACTTCCTTGCTAGAACGCAGCGTTTGCAGATGTCTACGTATCGGAGCAATAGGGTTCTAATGCTTCTTAAGACGAGATATCGCATCTCATTTCTATGTTTCATTATAAGATATAATATTCATTGCGAAGTGTCATGTATACCTCGCATACACTTCAAATGAATGTAAATGCGACACTTCCTTGCTAGGAAGTAGCGTTTGCAGGTGTCTACGTATCGAAGCAATAGTGTTCTAATGCTTCTCAAATCGCCATATCGCATCTCATTTCTATGCTTCTTGATAAGATATAATATTCATTGAGCAGTGTTATGTATACCCCGTATTCACACCAAAAGAATGGAAATACGACACTTCAAATGAATGTAAATGCAACACTTCCATTCTAGGAAATAGCGTTTGCAGATGTCTACGTATCGAAGCAATAGAGTTCTAATGCTTCTTAGAACGAGATGTCGCATCTCATTTCTATGTTTCATGATAAGATATAATATTCATTGCGAAGTGTCATGTATACCTAGTCTTCACATCAAATGAATGTAAATGCGACACTTCCGTGCTAGGAAGTAGTGTCACGTCCTGGCGAACAAATTATTCGTATCCCAGGAGGCTGTATGACACAAGCCTTTTAGTCGAAAATTCGGTCCGGTATAAAACGCGTATGACCGGGTTCGTCGGTTCTGGCAAGACGCGGGCACTGTAAACAATCGCGAACGCGTGTAAGGAGGGATTTTACTTACCTTTCGCTGATTTCCCTCTTCTGCTTTCAGATGTGGCGATCGTCGAGTGTCGTTTTCGGGGAAGGAGTCGGCGTACGGCTGGCTGAAATCGGCGTTGTGACGGTGGAACTGCGATGAATGTTGCCGTCCGTCGATGAACGAAGAATTCTGGCGTTTCACCAACGTATTCCGCACGAGATAATGGATTAAATTCTTCCTCCCGGCGCGAAGAGTTCGTTTATAAACACTCAAGTTGTTGCGAACTTGGAGGAATTTGTATTAAAATATAATTGAATTTAGAAATGGAGTTGGAATGAACTAGAACTTGATGTGGTAGAAAAATAATAAAGTATATTCTAAATCAAAGAGTACAAGAACAATTATTTCTAAGTATTAAGACTAGGTTAACTATGAATTAGGAATTAGAACAAAGACTTTATAACTAGGAACCTCATCGAGGCTGCGCGACGGCCCTAAGGCGCGACTTGGAAGAGATTTGGAATTGGAAGTGCCCGAAGGCGAGATAGAACTGTACCGTACTGAAGGTACTGACTGACTGTGTCTCCCAAGATGCGTCTGCGACCTCATCGACTCTCGGAGCGCTTCGGTCGCGTGCGAACGTAGGTGGGAGTATGTGGACGCCCGAGTGGGGTCTCGGCGTTGCGTGGTGGGGTTAGCGCCGCGTGCCGCTGAGGCGGTCGCGATCTCGCGCGTCGCGGGTTACTTAATTAGCGCAACTTATGAATATAGAGATACAAGTATGAAATTAGAAATTACGCCTTAAATGTAAAATGTGTGTTGTTTGTGTCGTTATAAAGTAGTGTCGTGTAAATTCTATGAGCTAGGAATACAGAGCTTAGAATGTAGGAGTATATATATATATATATATATATATATATATATATATATATATATATATATATATATATATATATATATAATGTTAATTAATAATCTTAGAAATAGTATTTTGGGCATGGCAGATCTGGGATGGTGAAATCGTAGAGTCCTTTGTACGGTGAGGGTTCCCGTCGTCGGATCTCGTGGAGGTTGATTCTCCTGGTACGTCCCTGGAGTGAGCGAGAAGGCGAGTTTCCCTGCAGGTAAGAGTGAGACGGTGGATGGCACCTTGAGTGGGAGCGAGACAGCGCACATGGTCCTTGGTGCGAGCGAGATGACGCACAAGGTCCTTGGTGCGAGTGAGACAGAATGTGTTGCCCTTGGAGCGAGGGAGAAGGCGAACACCTCTGCGGGTGCGAGTGAGACGGAGGGCAGGTCCCTTGGAGTGAGAGAGACGGCGAGCACCTCTGCGGGTGCGGGTGAGACGGAGGGTATGTCCCCAGGAGTGAGAGAGACGGCGAGTTGAGCCTGGGTGTTGCAGGTGGTGCAGGCGCGTGAGGGTGGTTGCTGTGGTGCGTTGAGAGGGTGGCAGGCGGCACGCCTGACGTCACAGTAGCGTTTGCAGATATCTACGTATCGAAGGAATAGAGTTCTAATGCTTCCTAAATCGCGATATCGCATCTCATTTCTATGTTTCATGATAAGATATAATATTCATTGCGAACTGTCATGTATACCTCGCACACACTTCAAATGAATGTAAATCCGACACTTCCTTCCTAGGAAAAAGCGTTTTCTGATGTCTACGTATCGTAGCAATAGAGTTCTAATGCTTCTTAAATCGCGATATCGCATTTCATTTCTATGTTTAGTGATAAGGTATAGTATTCATTGTGGAATGTTGCGTATTCCTCGTATTCATTTCAAAAGAATGTAAATGCGACTCTTCCTTGCTAAGAAACAGTGTCTGCAGATATCTACGTATCGTAGCAATAGAGATCTCTTGCTTTTTAAATCGCGATATCGCATCTCATTTCTATGTCTCGTGATAAGATATAATATTCATTGCGAAGTGTCATGTATACCTCGTATTCACATCAAACGAATCTAAATGCCTCACTTCCTTGCTAGGAACCAGCGTTTCCTGATGTCTACGTATAGAAATAATAGTGTTCTAATGCTTCTTAAAACAAGATATCGCAACTCATTACTATGTTTCATGAGAAGATATAATATGCATTGCGAAGTGTCATGTATACCTCGCATTCACTTCAAAAGAATATAAATGCGACACTTCCTTGCTAGGAAATAGCGTTTGCAGACGTCTACGTATCGAAGCAATAGAGTTCTAATGCTTCTTAAAACGAGATATCGCGTCTCATTTCTATGTTTCATGACAACATATAATATTCATTGCGAAGTGTTATGTATACCTCGCATACACTTCAAATGAATGTAAATGCGACATTTCCTTGCTACGAAATAGCGTTTGCAGACGTCTACGTATCGAAGCAATAGAATTCTAATGCTTATTGAAACGGGATATCGCATCTCATTTCTATGCTTCATGATAAGATATAATATTCATTGCGAAGATTCATGTATTCCTCGTATTCACTTCAAATGAATGTAAATGCGACACTTCCTTGCTAGGAAATAGCGTTTGCAGATGTCACCGTATCGAGGCAGTAGATTTCTAATGCTTCCTAAAACGCGATATCGCATCTCATTTCTACGTTTCATGATAAGATATAATATTCATTGCGAAGTGTCATGTATACCTGGCTTATACTTCAATTGAATGTAAATGCGACACTTCCTTGCTAGGGAATAGCGTTTGCAGATGTCGACGTATCGAAGCAAAAGAGTTCTAATGTTTCATAAAATGCGACATCGCTTCTCACTTCTATGTTTCATGAAAAGATATAATATTCATTCCGAAATGTCAATTATACCTCGCAGGCACTTCAAATGAATGTAAATGCGACACTTCCTTGCTATGGAATAGCGTTTGCAGATGTCTACGTATCGTAGCAATAGAGTTCTAATGCTACTTAAAACGCGATATCGCATCTCATTTCTGTGTTTCACGATAGGATATGATGTTAATTGCGTAGTGTCATGTATACCTCGCATACACAGCAAATGAATGTAAATGCGACACTTCCTTGCTAGGAAATAGAGTTTGCAGATGTCTACGTATCGTAGCAAGCGTGTTATAAAGCTTCTTAAAACGAGATATCGCATCTCATTTCTATGTTTCATGACTACATATAATATTCATTGCGAAGTGTTATGTATACCTCGCATACACTTCAAATGAATGTAAATGCGACACTTCCTTGCTAGGAAATAGCGATTGCAGATGTCTACGTATCGTGGCAATAGCGTTCTAATGCTTCTCAAAACGCGATATCGCATCTCATTTCTATGTTTGATGATAATATATAATATTCATTGTGCAATGTTAGGTATACCTCGCATTCACTTCAAAAGAATATAAATGCGACACTTCCTTGCTAGGAAATAGCGTTTGGAGACGTCTACGTATCGAAGCAATAGAGTTCTAATGCTTCTTGAAACGGGATATCGCATCACATTTCTATGCTTCATGATAAGATATAATATTCATTGCGAAGTTTCATGTATTCCTCGTATTCACTTCAAATGAATGTAAATGCGACACTTCCTTGCTAGGAAATAGTGTTTGCAGATGTCTACGTATCGTAGCAACAGATTTGTAATGGTTCTTAAAACGAGATATCGCTTCTCATTTCTATGTTTCGTGATCAGGTATAGTATTCATTGTGGATTGTTATGTATTCATCGTATTCACTTCAAAAGAATGTAAATGCGACACTTCCTTGCTAGCAAATAGCGTTTGCAGATGTCCACGTATCGTAGCAATAGAGTTCTAATGCTTCTTATGTCCCAAGATCGCATCTCATATCTATGTTTCACGATAAGATATAATATTCATTGTGGATTGTTATGTATTCCTCGTATTCACTTCAAATGAATGTAAATGCGACACTTCCTTCCTAGGAAATAGAGTTTGCAGATGTCTACGTATCGTAGCAAGCGTGTTATAAAGCTTCTTAAAACGAGATATCGCATCTCATTTCTATGTTTCATGACTACATATAATATTCATTGCGAAGTGTTATGTATACCTCGCATACACTTCAAATGAATGTAAATGCGACACTTCCTTGCTAGGAATTAGCGATTGCAGATGTCTACGTATCGTGGCAATAGCGTTCTAATGCTTCTCAAAACGCGATATCGCATCTCATTTCTATGTTTCATGATAATATATAATATTCATTGTGCAATGTTAGGTATACCTCGCATTCACTTCAAAAGAATATAAATGCGACACTTCCTTGCTAGGAAATAGTGTTTGCAGATGTCTACGTATCGTAGCAACAGATTTGTAATGGTTCTTAAAACGAGATATCGCTTCTCATTTCTATGTTTCATGACAACATATAATATTCATTGCGAAGTGTTATGTATACCTCGCATACACTTCAAATGAATGTAAATGCGACACTTCCTTGCTACGAAATAGCGTTTGCAGACGTCTACGTATCGAAGCAATAGAGTTCTAATGCTTCTTGAAACGGGATATCGCATCTCATTTCTATGCTTCATGATAAGATATAATATTCATTGCGAAGTTTCATGTATTCCTCGTACTCACTTCAAATGAATGTAAATGCGACACTTCCTTGCTAGGAAATAGAGTTTGCAGATGTCTACGTACCGTAGCAAGCGTGTTATAATGCTTCTTAAAACGAGATATCGCTTCTCACTTCTATGTTTCATGAAAAGATATAATATTCATTCCGAAGTATTATGTATTCCTCGTCTACACTTCAAATGAATGTAAATGCGACATTTTCTTGCTAGGAAATAACGTTTGCAAATGTCCACATATCGAAGCAATAGTATTCTAACGCTTCTTAAACCGCGATATCGCATCTCATATCAATGATTCATGATAAGATATAATATTCATTGTGGAGCGTTATGTTAACCTCGTATTCACTTCAAAAGAATGTAAATGCGACACTTCCTTGCTAGGAAATAGCGTTTGCAGATGTCTACGTATCGAAGCAATAGAGTTCTAATGCTTCTCAAGACGCAATATCGCATCTCATTTCTATGTCTCATGATAAGATATAATATTCATTGTGGAGTGTTATGTATACCACGTTTTCACTTCAAAAGAATGTAAATGCGACACTTCCTTGCTAGGAAATAGCGTCTGCAGATGTCTACGTATCGTAGCAATAGAGTTCTAATGGTTATTAAAACGCGATATCACATATCATTTCTTTGTTTCATGATAAGATTTAATATTCATTGCGAAGTGTCATGTATACCTCGTATTCACTTCAAAAGAATGTAATAGGGACACTTCCTAGCTAAGAAATAGCGTTTGCAGACGTCTACGTATCGAAGCAATAAAGTTCTAATGCTTCTTAAAACGAGATATCGCTTCTCATTTCTATGTTTCATGACAACATATAATATTCATTGCGAAGTGATATGTATACCTCGCATACACTTCAAATGAATGTAAATGCGACACTTCCTTGCTACGAAATAGCGTTTGCAGACGTCTACATATCGAAGCAATAGATTTCCAATGCTTCTTATAACGCGAAATCGCTCCCCATTTATATGCTTCATGAAAAGATATAATACTCATTGTGGTGTGTTATGTATACCTCGTATTCACTTCAAAAGAATGTAAATGCGACACTTCCTTGCTAGGAAATAGCATTTCCAGATGTCTACGTATCGTAGCATTAGAGTTCTAATGCTTCTTAAAACGAGATATCGTAACTCATTTCTATACTTCATAATAAGATATAATATTCATTGCGAAGTGTCATGTATACCTCGTATTCACTTCAAAACAGTGTGAACTTCAAAACAGTCTTCCTTGCTAGGAAGTTGCGTTTCCAGATGTCTAGGTATCGAAACAATAGAGTTCTAATGCTTCTTAAATCGTGATATCGCATCTCATTTCTATGTTTCATGATAAGATATAATATTCGATGTGGAGTGTTATGTATACCTCGTATTCACTTCAAAAGAACATGAATGCGACGCATCCTTGCTAGGAAATAGCGTTTCCAGATATCTACGTATCGTATCAATATAGGTCTAATGCTTCTTAAAACGCGATATCGCATCTCATTTCTATGTCTCATGATAAGATATGATATTCATTGCGAAGTGACATGTATACCTCGTATTCACTTCAAAAGAATATAAATCCGACACTTCTATGCTAGGAAATAGCGTTTGCAGATGTCTACGTAACGTAGCAATAGAGTTCTTCGCTCCTTAGAACGCGATATCGCATCTCACTTCTATGTTTCATGATAAAATACAATATTCCTTGTGGAGTGTTATGTATACCTCGTATTCTCCTCAAAAGAATGTTAATGCGACACTTCCTTGCTAGGAAAAAGTGTTTACAGATGTCTCCGTATCGAAGCAATAGGGTTCTAATGCTTCTAATATAGCGATATCGCATCTCACTTCTATGTTTCATGATGAGATATAATATTCATTGCGAAGTGTAATGTATTCCTCGTAGTCACTTCAAAAGAATGTAAGTCGGACACATTCTTGCTAGGAAATAGCGTTTGCAGATGTCTACGTAGCGTAGCATTGGAGTTATAATGCTTGCCTAAACGCCATATCGCATTTTATTTCTATGTTTCATGATAAGATATAATATTCATTGCGAAGAGTTATGTATGCCTCGTCTTCAAATGAATGTAAATGCGACACTTCCTTTCTGGGAAATAGCGTTTCCAGATGTGTACGTATCGAAACATTAGAGTTCTAATGCTTCTTTAAACGGGATGTCGCATCTCATTTCTATGTTTCATTACAAGATATAATACTCAATGCGAAGTGTCATGTATAACTCGTAGTTCACTTCAGAAGAATGTAAATGCGACACTTCCATTGTAGGAAGTAGTGTTTGCAGATGTCTACGTATCGAAGCAAGGGATTTCTAATGCTTATTAAATCGCGATATCGCATTACATTTCTATGTTTCATGATAAGATATAATATTCATTGTGCAGTGTTATGTATACCTCGTATTAATTACAAAAGAATGTAAATGCGACACTTTCTTCCTAGGAAATGGCGTTTGCAGATGTCTACGTATCGAAGCAATAGGTTTCTAATGCTTCTTAAATCGCCATATCGAATCTCATTTCCATGTCTCATTATAAGATTTAATGTTCATTGCGAAGTGTTATGTATTCCTCTCCTACACTTCAATGAATGTAAATGCGACACTTCCTTGCTAGGAAATAGCGTTTCCATATGTGTACGTATCGAAGCAATAGAGTTCTGTTGCTTCTTAAAACGAGATATCGCATCTCATTTCCATGTTTCATGATAAGATATAATAATCATTGCGAAGTGCCACGTATACCTCGTATTCACTCTAAAAGAATGTAAATGCGACACTTCCATGCTAGGAAATAGCGTTTGCAGATGTCTACGTATCGTAGCAATGGGGTACTAAAGCTTCTTGAAACGGGATATCGCATCTGATTTCTATGTTTCGTTATAAGATATAATATTCATTGCGAGGTGTCACTTATACCTCGCATACACTTCAAATGAATTTAAATACGACACTTCCTTCCTAGGAAATAGAGTCCCCAGATGTCTACGTATCGAAGCAATAGAGTGCTAATGCTTCTTAAATAGCGTTATCGCTTTTCATTTCTATGTTTCGTGATAAGGTATAATATGCATTGTGGAGTGTTATGTGTACCTCGTATTCACTTCAAAAGATTGTAAATGCGACACTTCCTTGCTAGGAAATAGCGTCTGCAGATATCTACGTACCGTAGCATTAGAGTTCTAATGCTTCTTAAATAGCCATATCGCATCTCATTTCTATGTATCATGATGAGATGTAATATTCATTGCGAAGTGTTATGTATACCTCGCATACACTTCAAATGAATGTAAATGCGACAGTTCCTTGCTAGGAAGCAGCGATTGCAGATGTCTGCGTATCGAAGCCATAGAGTTCTAATGCTTCTTGAAACGGGATATCGCATCTCATTTCTATGTTTCATGATAAGATATAATATTAATTGCGAAGTGTCATGTATACCTCGCATTCACTTCAAAAGAATGTAAATTCGACACTTCCTTGCTAGGAAATAGCGTTTGCAGATGTCTACGTATCGTAGCAATAGAGTTCTAATGCTTCTTATATCGCAAGATCGAATCTCATATCTATGTTTCACGATAAGATATAATATTCATTGTGGAGTGTTATGTATACCTCGTATTCACCTCAAAAGGATGTAAATGCGACACTTCCTTGCTAGGAAATAGCGTTTCCAGATGTGTACGTATCGAAGTAATAGAGTTCTGTTGCTTCTTAAAACGAGATATCGCATCTCATTTCCATGTTTCATGATAAGATATAATAATCATTGCGAAGTGCCACGTATACCTCGTATTCACTCTAAAAGAATGTAAATGCGACACTTCCATGCTAGGAAATAGCGTTTGCAGATGTCTACGTATCGTAGCAATGGGGTACTAAAGCTTCTTAAAACGGGATATCGCATCTGATTTCTATGTTTCGTTATAAGATATAATATTCATTGCGAGGTGTCACTTATACCTCGCATACACTTCAAATGAATTTAAATACGACACTTCCTTCCTAGGAAATAGAGTCCCCAGATGTCTACGTATCGAAGCAATAGAGTGCTAATGCTTCTTAAATAGCGATATCGCTTTTCATTTCTATGTTTCGTGATAAGGTATAATATGCATTGTGGAGTGTTATGTGTACCTCGTATTCACTTCAAAAGATTGTAAATGCGACACTTCCTTGCTAGGAAATAGCGTCTGCAGATATCTACGTACCGTAGCATTAGAGTTCTAATGCTTCTTAAATAGCCATATCGCATCTCATTTCTATGTATCATGATGAGATGTAATATTCATTGCGAAGTGTTATGTATACCTCGCATACACTTCAAATGAATGTAAATGCGACAGTTCCTTGCTAGGAAGCAGCGATTGCAGATGTCTGCGTATCGAAGCCATAGAGTTCTAATGCTTCTTGAAACGGGATATCGCATCTCATTTCTATGTTTCATGATAAGATATAATATTAATTGCGAAGTGTCATGTATACCTCGCATTCACTTCAAAAGAATGTAAATTCGACACTTCCTTGCTAGGAAATAGCGTTTGCAGATGTCTACGTATCGTAGCAATAGAGTTCTAATGCTTCTCAACACGCGATATTGCATCTCATTTCTACGTTTCATGATAAGATATAATACTCATTGCGAAGTGTTATGTATACCTCGCTTACACTTCAAATGATTGTAAATGCGACACTTCCTTGCTAGGAAATAGCGTACGCAGATGTCTGCGTATCGAAGCAATATATTTCTAATGCTCCTTAAAAGGCGATATCGCATCTCGCTTCTATGCTTCATGATAAGATATAATATTCACTGTGGAGTGTTATGTATACCACGTATTCACTTCAAAAGAATGTAAGTGCGACACTTCCTTGCTAGGAAATAGCTTTTGCAGATGTCTACGTATCGTGGCAATAGAGTTCTAATACTTCTTGAAACGCGATATCGAATCTCATTTCTATGTTTCATGATAAGATATGATATTCATTGGGAAGTGTCACTTATACCACGCATACACTTCAAATGAATGTAAATGCCAAACTTCCTTCCTAGGAAATAGCGTATCGAAGCAATAGAGTTCTACTGCTTCTTAAAATGGGATGTCGAGTCTCATTTCTATGTTTCATCATAAGATATAACATTCATTGCGAAGTGTCATGTATACCACGTATTCACTTCAAAAGAAAGTAAATCCGACACTATCTTGCTAGGAAATAGCGTTGGCAGGTGTCTACATATCGCAGCAATAGTTCTAGTGCTTCTTAAATCGCGATTCGCATCTCATTTCTATGTTTCGTGGTAAGGTACAATATTCACTATGGAGTGTTATGTATACCCAGTAGACACTTCAAAAGAATGTAAATGCGTCACTTCTTTGCTATTAAATAGCGTTTGCAGATGTCTACGTATCGAAGCAGCATATTTCTAATGCTTCATAAAACAAGATATCACAACTCATTTCCATGTTTCATGATGAGATATAATATTCATTGTGGAGTATTATGTATTCCTGGTATTCACTTCAAAAGAATGTAAATGCGACACTTCCTTTCTAGGAAATAGCGCTTGCAGGTGTCTACGTATCGTAGCATTAGAGTTCTAATGCTACTAAAAACGCGATATCGCATCTCATTTCTATGACTCATGATAAGCTATAATATTCATTGCGAAGTGACATGTATACCTCGTATACACTTCAAATGGATGCAAATGCGACACTTGCTTCCTAGGAAATAGCGTTTGAACGATGTCTACGTATCGTAGCATTAGAATTTTAATGCTTGTTAAAACGCGATATCGCATCTCATTTCTATGTTTCATGATAAGATATAATATTCCTTGCGAATTGTCATGTATAACTCGCATACACTTCAAATGAATATAAATGCGACACTTCTTTGCTAGGAAATAGCGTTTGCAGATGTCTACGTATCGTAGCATTAGGATTTTAATGCTTCTCAAAACGCGATATCGCATCTCATTTCTATGTTTCGTGATAAGATATAATATTCATTGTGGAGTGTTATGTATACCTCGTACTCACTTCAAAAGAATGTAAATGCGACACTTCCTCGCTACTAATTAGCGTTTGTGGATGACTACGTATCGTAGCAACAGAGTTCGAATGCTTCTTAAAACGCGATATCGCATCTCATTTCTATGTTTCATGATAAGATATAATATTCACTGCGTAGTGTCATATATACCTCGTATTCAGTTCAAACGAATGTAAATGCGGCACTTCCTTGCTAGAAAGTAGCATATGAAGATGTCTACGTATCGATGCAATAGAATTCTAATGCTTTCTAAATCAAGGTATCGCTTCTCATTTCTATGTTTCATGATAAGATATAATATTCATTGTAGAGTGTTATGTATACCTCGTATTCACTTCAAAGGAATGTAAATGCGACACTTCCTTGCTAGGAAATAGCGTTTGCAGATGTCTACGTATCGAAGCTATAGAGTTCTGATACTTTTAGAAGAGCGAAATCGCATCTCATTTCCATGTTTCGTGATAAGATATAATATTCATTGTGAGGTGTTATGTATACCTCGTATTCTCTTCAGTAGAATTCAAATGCGGCACTTCCTCGCTGGGAAGTAGCGTTTGCAGATGTCTACGTATTGAAGCAATAGAGTTCTAATGCTTCTTAAAGTGACAAATCGCATCACATTTCTATGTTTCATGACAAGATATAATATTCATTGCGAAGTGTCATGTATACATCGTATTCACTTCAAAAGAATGTAAATGCGACACTTCCTTTCTAGGAAATAGCGTCTGCAGATGTCTACGTATCGTAGCAATAGTGTTCTAATGCTTCTTAGAACGCGATATCGCATCTCATTTCTATGTCTCATGATAAGATATAATATTCATTGTGGAGTGTTATGTATACCTCGTATTTACTTCGAAAGAATGTAAATGCGTCACTTCCTCGCTATTAAATAGCGTTTGCAGATATCTACGTATCGTAGCAATAGTGTTCTAATGCTTTTTAAATCGCGATATCGCATCTCATTTCTATGTTTCATGATAAGATAAAATAATCATTGCGAAGTGTCACATATACCTCGCATACATTTAAATGAATGTAAATGCAACACTTCCTTGCTAGGAAATAGCGTTCGCAGATGTCTACGCAACGATGCAATAGATTTCTAATGCTTCTTATATATAGATATCGCATCTCAATTCAACGTTTCATGATAAGATATAATATTCATTGCGAAGTGTCACTTATACCTCACGTACACTTCAAGTGAATGTAAATGCGCCACTTCCATGCTAGGAAATAGCGTTTGCAGATGTCTACGTATCGTAGCAATAGAATTCTAATGCTTTTTAAATCGCGATATCGCATATCATTTCTATTTTCATGATAAGATATAATATTCACTGTGGAGTGTTATGTATACCTCGTATTCACTTCAAAAGTATGTAAATGCGATACATCCTTGTTAGGAAATAGCGTTTGCAGATGTCTCTGTATCGAAGCAATGGAGTACTAATGCTTCTTAAATCGAGCTATCGCATCTCATTTCTATGTTTCATGAGAAGATACAATATTTATTGCGAAGTGTCATGTATACTTGGTATTCACCTCAAAAGAATGTAAATGGGACACTTCCTTGCTAGGAAATAGCGTTTGCAGATGTCTACATATCGAAGCAATAGGATTCTAATGCTTCTCAAATCGCGATATCACATCTCATTTCTATGCTTCATGATAAGATATAATATTCATTGCGAAGTGTCATGTATACCTCGCATACACTTCAAATGAATGTAAATGCGGTACTTCCTTCCGAGGAAGTGGCGTTTGCAGATGTCTACGTATCGAAGCAATAGAGTTCTAATCCATCTAAAAACGCGATATCGCATCTCAATTCAACGTTTCATGATAAGATATAATATTCATTGTGCAGTGTTATGTATATCTCGTCTACACTTCAAATCGATGTAAATGCGACACTTCCTTGTTAGAAATAGCGATGGCAAATGTCTGCGTATCATAGCAACAGAGTTCTAATGCTTCTTAAAACGAGATATCGCATCTCTATTCTATGTTTCATGATAAGATATAATCTTCATTGTGGAGTGTTATGTATACCACGTATTCACTTCAAAAGAATGTAAGTGCGACACTTCTTTGCTAGGAAATAGCGTTTGCAGATGTCTCTGTATTGAAGCAATGGAGATCTAATGCTTCTAAAACCGCGATATCGCATTTCATTTCTATGTTTCGTGATAAGGTATAATATTCATTGTGGAGTGTTATGTATACCACGTACTCACTTTAAAAGAATGTAAATGCGACAGTTCCTTGCGATTAAATAGCGTTTGCAGATGCCTACGTAACGTAGCAATAGAGTTCTAATGCTTCTTAAAACGCGATATCGCATCTCATTTCTATGTTTTATGATAAGATATAATATTCATTGCGGAGTGTCATGTGTACCTCGTATTCACTTCAATAGAATGTAAATGCGACACTTCCTTACTAGGAAATAGCGATTGGAGATGTCTGCGTATCGAAGCAATTGTGTTCTAATGGTTCTTACATCGCGATATCGTATCTCATTTCTATGTTTCATTATAAGATATAATATTCATTGTGCAGTGTCATGTTCACCTCCTATTCACTTCAAGAGAATGTAAATGCGACACTTCCTTGCTAGAAAATGGCGATGGCAGATGTCTACGTATCGAAGCAACAGAGTTCTAATGCTTCTTAAAACGAGATATCGCATCTCATTTCTATGTTTTATGATAAGATATAATATTCATTGCGGAGTGTCATGTATACCTCGTATTCACTTCAATAGAATGTAAATGCGACACTTCCTTGCTAGGAAATAGCGTATGCAGATGTCTACGTATCGTAGCAATAGAGTTCTAGTGCTTTTTAAATCGCGATATCACATCTATCTCATTTCTAAGTTTCATGATAAGATGTAATATTCATTGTGGAGTGCTATGTATACCTTGTATTCACTTCAAAAGAATGTGAATGCGACACTTCCTTGCTACGAAATAGCGTCTGCAGATGTCTACGTATCGTAGCAATAGAGTTCTAATGCTTCCTAAAACGCGAATCGATCCTCAATTACATGTTTCATGATAAGATTGGATATTCATTGTGGAGTGTTATGTATATCTCGTCTACACTTCAAAAGAATGTAAATGCGACACTTCCTTGCGTGGAAATAGCGTTTGCAGATGTCTACGTATCGTAGCAATTGAGTTCTAATGCTTCTCAAAACGCGATATCGCATCTCATTTCTATGAATCATGATAAGATGTAATATTCATTGCGAAGTTTCTTGTATGCCTCGCATACACTTCAAATTAATGTAAACGCGACACTTCCTTGCTAGGAAATATCGATGGCAGATGTCTACGTATCGTAGCAATAGAGTTCGAATGCTTCTTAAAACGCGATGTCGCATTACATTTCTATGTTTCACGATAAGATATATTTCAATGCGAAGAGTCACTTATACCGCGCATACACTTAAAATGAATGTAAATGCGACACTTCCTTCCTAGGAAATAGCGTTTTCAGATGTCTACGTATCGTAGCAGAAGATTTGTAACTCTTCTTAAAACGTGATATCGCATCTCATATATATATTTCATGAAAAGATATAATATTCATTGCGAAGTGTTACTTATACCTCGCATACATTTCAAAAGTATGTAAGTGCGAGGCTTCCTTGCTACGAAATAGCGCCTGCACAAGTCTCCGTATCGAAGCAATACAGTTCTAATTCTTCTTAAATCGCGATATCGCATCTCATTTCAATGTTTCATGATTAGATATAATAATCATTGTGGAGTGTTAGGTATACATCGTATTCACTTCGAAGGAATGTAAATGCGACACAACCTTGCTGGGAAATAGCGTTTGCAGATGTCTACGTATTGAAGCAATAGGGTGCTAATGCATCTTAAAACGAGATATCGCATCTCATTTCTATGTTTCATGATAAGATATAATGTTCATTGCGAAGTGTCATGTATACCTCGTATTGACATCAAAAGAATGTAAATGCGACACTTCCTTGCTGGGAAATAGCGTTTGCAGATGTCTACGCATCGATGCAATAGAGTTCTAATGCTTCTTAAAACGCGAAATCGATCCTCATTCCTGTGTTTCATGTTAAGATATAATATTCATTGTGGAGTGTTATGTATACCTCGTATTCACTTCAAATGAATGTTACCTATCGAATCTTCCTATCGACACTTCCTTGCTAGGAAATAGCGTTCGCAGATGTCTACGTATCGAAGCAATAGAGATCCAATGCTTCTTACATCGTCAAATGGCATCTCATTTCTATGTTTCATGATAAGTTATAATATTCATTCCGAAGTGTCATGTATACTTCGTATTCACTTCAAAAGAATGTAACTGCGACACTTCCTTGCTATTAAATAGCGTTTGCAGATGTCTGCGTACCGAAGCAATAGATTTCCAATGCTTCTTAAAACGCGAAATCGCATCTCATTTCTATGTCTCATGGTAAGATATAATATTCATTGTGCAGTGTTATGTATACCTCGTATTCACTTCAAAAGAATGTAGTTGCGACACTTCCTTGCTAGGATATAGCGTTTGCAGATGTTTACGTATAGAATAAATAGCGTTTTATCCTTCTTACATCCCGATATCGCATCTCATTTCTATGTTTCATGATAAGATATAATACTCATTACGAATTGTTAAGTGTACCTCGTATACACTTCAAATGAATGTAAATGCGACACTTCCATGCTAGGAAATAGCGTTTCCATATGTCTACGCATCGTAGCAATAGAGTTCTAATGCTGCTTGAAACGCGATATCGCATCTCATTTCTATGCTTCATGATAAGATATAATACTCATTGCGAAGTGTTAACTATACCTCGTATACACTCCAAATGAATGTAAGTGCGAAACTTCCTTCCTAGGAAATAGCGTTTGCAGTTGTCTACGTATCGAAGCAATAGAGTTCTGATGCTTCCTAAATCGCGATATCGCTTCACATTTCTATGTTTCATGATAAGATATAATATTCATTGCGAAGTGTCTTTTATACCTCATATTCACTTTAAAAGAATGTAAATGCGACATTTCCATGCAAGGAAATATCGTTTGCAGATGTCTACTTATCGTAGCTATTGTGTTCTAATGCTTCACAAAACGCGAAATCATATCTCAGTTCTATGTTTCATGATAATACATAATATTCATTGTGAAATGTTATGTATACCTCGTATTCACTTCAAAACGAATGTAAATGCGACTCTTCCTTGCTATTAAATAGCGATTGCAGATGTCTACGTATCGTAGAGATAGTGTTCTAATGCTTCCTAAATCGCGATATCGCATTTCACTTCTATGATTCGTGATAAGGTATAATATTCATTGTGTTGTGTTATGTGTACCTCGTATTCACTTCAAAAGAATGGAAATGCAACACTTCCTTGCTAATAAATTGCGTTTGCAGATATCTAAGTATCGTAGCAATAGAGTTCCATTGCTTCTTAAATCGCGATATCGCATCTCATTTCTATGTTTCATGATAAGATTTAATATTCATTGCGAAGTGTCATGTATTTCTCGTATACACATCAAATGAATGTAAATGCGACACTTCCTTACTAGGAAATAGGGTTGGCAGATGTCTACGTATCGAAGCAATAGAGTTCTAGTGCACCTTAAAACGCGATATCGCATCTCATTTCTATTTCTAATGATAAGATACAATATTCATTGGGAAGTGTTATGTGTTCTTCGTCTACACTTCAAATAAACGTAAATGCGACACTTCCTTTCTAGGAAATTACGTTCCCAGATATCTCTACATCGAAGCTATAGAGTTCCAGTGCTCCTTGAAACGCGAAATCGATTCTCATTTCTTGGTTTCATGATAAGATATAATATTCATTATAGAGTGTTATGTATACCTCGTATTCACTTCAAATGAATGTAAATGCGACATTTCCATGCTAGGAAATAGCGTTTGCAGATATCTACGTATCGTAGCAGTAGAGTTATAATGCTTTTTAAAACGCGATATTGCATCTCATTTCTATGGTTCATGATAAGATAAAATATTCGTTGCGAAGTGTCATGTATAGCACGAATTCACTTCAAAAGAATGTAAATGCGACTCTTCCTTGCTAGAAAATAGCGTTTCCAGATATCTACGTATCGCAGCAATATTGTTTTAATGCTTATTAGAACCCGATATTGCATCACATTTCTGTGTTTCATGATAAGATACAATATTCATTGCGAAGTGTCATGTATTCCTCGTCTACAATTCAAATGAATGTAAGTACGACACTACCTTTCCAGGAAATTACATTTCCAGATGTCTACGAATCGAAGCAATAAAGTTCTAAAGCTTCTTAAAACATGATGTCGCATCTCGTTTTTATGTTTGATGATGAGATATAATATTCATTGCGAAGTGTCATGTATACCTCGCATACACTCCAAAAGAATGTAAATGCGACACTTCCTTGCTAGGAAATAGCGTTAGCAGATGTCTACGTATCGAAGCAATGGAGTTGTAATGCTTCTTGAAAGGGGATATCGCATCTCATTTCTATGCTTCTTGATAAGATATAATATTCATTGCGAAGTTTCATGTATTCCTCGTATTCACTTCAAATGAATGTAAATGCGACACTTCCTTGCTAGGAGATAGAGTTTGCAGATGTCTACGTATCGTAGGAAACGTGTTATACTGCTTCTTAAAACGAGATATCGCTTCTCATTTCTATGTTTCATGACAACATATAATATTCAATGTGCAATGTTATGTATACCTCGCATTCACTTCAAAAGAATATGAATGCGACACTTCCTTGCTAGGAAATAGCGATTGCAGATGTCTACGTATCGAAGCAATAGGATTCTAATGCTTCTTGAAACGTGATATCGCATCTCATTTCTATGTTTCATGATAAGATATAATATTAATTGCGAAGTGTTATGTATACCTCGCATACACTTCAAATGAATGTAAATGCGACACTTCCCTGCTAGGAAATAGCGTTTGCAGATGTCTACGTATCGTAGCAATAGAGTTGTAATGCTTCTTATATCGCGAAATCGCATCTCATTTCGATGTTTGATGATAACATATAATATTCATTGTGCAATGATATGTATACCTCGCATTCACTTCAAAAGAATGTAAATGCGACACGTCCTTGCTATGAAATAGCGTTTGCAGATGTCTACGTATAGTAGCAATAGAATTCTAATGCTTCTCAAAACGCGATATCGAATCTCATTTCTATGTTTCATGATAAGATCTAATATTCATTACGAAGTTTCATGTATTCCTCGTATTCACTTCAAATGAATGTAAATGCGACACGTCCTTGCTAGGAAATAGCGTTGGCAGATGTCTACGTATCGAAGCATTAGGGTTCTAGTGCTTCTTAAACCGCCATAACGCATCTCATTTCTATGTTTCATGATAAGATACAATATTAATTGCGAAGTGTCATGTATACCTTGTATTCACGTCAGAAGAATGTAAATGCGACACTTCCTTGCTGGGAAATAACGTTTGCAGACGCCTACGTATCGTAGCAATAGAGTTCTAATGCTTCTTAAAACGCGATATCACATCACATTTATATGTTTCATGATAAGGTATAATATTCATTGCGAAGTTTCATGTATTCCTCGAATTCACTTCAAATGAATGTAAATGCGACACTTCCTTGCTAGGAAATAGCGTTTGCAGATGTCTACGTATAGTAGCAATAGAATTCTAATGCTTCTCAAAACGCGATATCGAATCTCATTTCTATGTTTCATGATAAGATCTAATATTCATTTCGAAGTTTCATGTATTCCTCGTATTCACTTCAAATGAATGTAAATGCGACACGTCCTTGCTAGGAAATAGCGTTGGCAGATGTCTACGTATCGTAGCAATAGAGTTCTAAAGCTTCTTAAAACGCGATATCACATCACATTTCTATGTTTCATGATAAGATATAATATTCATTGCGAAGTTTTAACGTATTCCTCGTATTCACTTCAAATGAATGTAAATGCGGCACTTCCTTCCTAGGAAATAGCGTTTGCAGATGTCTACGTATCGTAGCAAGCGTGTCATAATGATTCTGAAAACGAGATATCACATCTCATTTCTATGTTTCATGATAACATATAATATTCATTGCGAAGTGTTATGTATACCTCGCATACACTTCAAATGAATGTAAATGCGACACTTCCTTGCTAGGAAATAGCGTTTGCAGATGTCTACGTATCGTAGCAATAGAGTTCTAATGCTTCTTATATCGCGAGATCGCATCTCATATCTATGTTTCACGATAAGATATAATATTCATTGCGAAGTGTTATGTATACCTCGCATACACTTCAAATGAATGTAAATGCGACAGTTCCTTGCTAGGAAGTAGCGATTGCAGATGTCTACGTATCGAAGCAATAGAGTTCTAATGCTTCTTGAAACGGGATATCGCATATCAGTTCTACGTTTCATGATAAGATATAATATTAATTGCGAAGTGTCATGTATACCTGGCATTCACTTCAGAAGAATGTAAATGCGACTCTTCCCTGCTAGGAAATAGCGTTTGCAGATGTCTACGTATCGTAGCAAGCGTGTCATAATGATTCTTAAAACGAGATATCACATCTCATTTCTATATTTCATGATAACATATAATATTCATTGCGAAGTTTTATGTATTCCTCGTATTCATTTCAGATGAATGTAATTGCGACACTTCCTTGCTAGGAAATAGCGTTAGCAGATGTCTACGTATCGAAGCAATAGAGTTCTAATGCTTCTTGAAACGGGATATCGAATCTCATTACTGTGTTTCATGATAAGATATAATATTCATTGCGAAGTTTCATGTATTCCTCGTATTCATTTCAAATGAATGTAATTGCGACACTTCCTTGCTAGGAAATAGCGTTAGCAGATGTCTACGTATCGAAGCAATGGAGTTGTAATGCTTCTTGAAACGGGATATCGCATCTCATTTCTATGCTTCTTGATAAGATATAATATTCATTGCGAAGTTTCATGTATTCCTCGTATTCACTTCAAATGAATGTAAATGCGACACTTCCTTGCTAGGAGATAGAGTTTGCAGATGTCTACGTATCGTAGCAAACGTGTTATACTGCTTCTTAAAACGAGATATCGCTTCTCATTTCTATGTTTCATGACAACATATAATATTCATTGTGCAATGTTATGTATACCTCGCATTCACTTCAAAAGAATATGAATGCGACACTTCCTTGCTAGGAAATAGCGATTGCAGATGTCTATGTATCGAAGCAATAGGATTCTAATGCTTCTTGAAACGTGATATCGCATCTCATTTCTATGTTTCATGATAAGATATAATATTAATTGCGAAGTGTTATGAATACCTCGCATACACTTCAAATGAATGTAAATGCGACACTTCCCTGCTAGGAAATAGCGTTTGCAGATGTCTACGTATCGTAGCAATAGAGTTGTAATGCTTCTTATATCGCGAAATCGCATCTCATTTCGATGTTTGATGATAACATATAATATTCATTGTGCAATGATATGTATACCTCGCATTCACTTCAAAAGAATGTAAATGCGACACGTCCTTGCTATGAAATAGCGTTTGCAGATGTCTACGTATAGTAGCAATAGAATTCTAATGCTTCTCAAAACGCGATATCGAATCTCATTTCTATGTTTCATGATAAGATCTAATATTCATTTCGAAGTTTCATGTATTCCTCGTATTCACTTCAAATGAATGTAAATGCGACACGTCCTTGCTAGGAAATAGCGTTGGCAGATGTCTACGTATCGAAGCATTAGGGTTCTAGTGCTTCTTAAACCGCCATAACGCATCTCATTTCTATGTTTCATGATAAGATACAATATTAATTGCGAAGTGTCATGTATACCTTGTATTCACGTCAGAAGAATGTAAATGCGACACTTCCTTGCTGGGAAATAACGTTTGCAGACGCCTACGTATCGTAGCAATAGTGTTCTAATGCTTCTTAAAACGCGATATCACATCAAATTTATATGTTTCATGATAAGGTATAATATTCATTGCGAAGTTTCATGTATTCCTCGAATTCACTTCAAATGAATGTAAATGCGACACTTCCTTGCTAGGAAATAGCGTTGGCAGATGTCTACGTATCGTAGCAATAGAGTTCTAAAGCTTCTTAAAACGCGATATCACATCACATTTCTATGTTTCATGATAAGATATAATATTCATTGCGAAGTTTTAACGTATTCCTCGTATTCACTTCAAATGAATGTAAATGCGGCACTTCCTTCCTAGGAAATAGCGTTTGCAGATGTCTACGTATCGTAGCAAGCGTGTCATAATGATTCTGAAAACGAGATATCGCATCTCATTTCTATGTTTCATGATAACATATAATATTCATTGCGAAGTGTTATGTATACCTCGCATACACTTCAAATGAATGTAAATGCGACACTTCCTTGCTAGGAAATAGCGTTTGCAGATGTCTACGTATCGTAGCATTAGAGTTCTAATGCTTCTTATATCGCGAGATCGCATCTCATATCTATGTTTCACGATAAGATGTAATATTCATTGCGAAGTGTTATGTATACCTCGCATACACTTCAAATGAATGTAAATGCGACAGTTCCTTGCTAGGAAGTAGCGATTGCAGATGTCTACGTATCGAAGCAATAGAGTTCTAATGCTTCTTGAAACGGGATATCGCATTTCAGTTCTACGTTTCATGATAAGATATAATATTAATTGCGAAGTGTCATGTATACCTTGCATTCACTTCAGAAGAATGTAAATGCGACTCTTCCCTGCTAGGAAATAGCGTTTGCAGATGTCTACGTATCGTAGCAAGCGTGTCATAATGATTCTTAAAACGAGATATCGCATCTCATTTCTATATTTCATGATAACATATAATATTCATTGCGAAGTTTTATGTATACCTCGCATACACTTCAAATGAATATAAATGCGACACTTCCCTGCTAGGAAATAGCGTTTGCAGATGTCTACGTATCGTAGCAATAGAGTTGTAATGCTTCTTATATCGCGAAATTGCGTCTCATTTCGATGTTTGATGATAACATATAATATTCATTGTGCAATGATATGTATACCTCGCATTCACTTCAAAAGAATGTAAATGCGACACTTCCTTCCAAGGAAATAGCGATTGCAGATGTCTACGTATCGAAGCAACAGAGTTCTAATGCTTCCTAAAACGAGATATCGCATCTCATTTCTATGTTCCATGATAAGGTATAATATTCATTGCGAAGTGTCATGTATTCCTCGCATACACTTCAATTGAGTGTAAATGCGGCACGTCCATGCTACGAAGTAGCGTTTGCAGATATCTACGTATCGAAGCAGTAGTGATCTAATGCTTCTCAAAACGCGATATCGCATCTCATTTCTATGTTTCATGATGAGATATAATATTAATTGTGAAGTGATATGTATACCTCGCATTCACTTCAAATGAATGTAAATGCGACACTTCCTTGCTAGGAGATAGAGTTTGCAGATGTCTACGTATTGTAGCAAGCGTGTTATAATGCTTCTTAAAACGAGATATCGCTTCTCATTTCTATGTTTCATGACAACATATAATATTCATTGTGCAATGTTATGTATACCTCGCATATACTTCAAATGAATGTAAATGCGACACTTCCTTGATAGGAAATAGCGTTTGCAAATGTCTACGTATCGTAGCATTAGAGACCTAGTCCTCCGTAGAAGGCGATATCGCATCTCATTTCTATGTTTTATGATAAGATATAATATTCATTGCGGAGTGTCATGTATACTTCGCATACACTTCAAAAGAATGTAAATGCAACACTTCCTTGCTAGGAAATAGCGTCTGCAGATGTTTATGTATCGTAGCAATAGGATTCTAACGTTTCTTAAAACGAGATATCGCACCTCATTTCTGTTTTAGTATAAGATATAATATTCATAGCGAAGTGTCTTGTATACCTCGTATTCACTTCAAAAGATTGTAAATGCGTCACTTCCTTGCTAGGAAATAGCGTCTGCTGATATCTACGTAGCAATAGAGTACAAAAGTTTCTTAAAACGAGATATCCCATCTCATCTCTATGTTTCATGATAAGATATAATATTCATTTCGAAGTGGCTTGTATACATCGCATACACTTGAAAAGAATGTAAATGCGACACTTCCTTGCTAGGAAGTAGCGTTTGCAGATGTCTACGTATCGAAGCAATAGAATTCTAATGCTTCCTATAACGTGATATCGCATCTCAATCCTATGTCTCATGATAAGATATAATATTCATTGCGAAGAGTCATGTATACATCGTATTCCCTTCAAAAGAATGCAAGTGCGACTCTTCGTTGCTTGGAAATAACGTTTCCAGATGTCCACGTATCGAAGCAATAGAGTTCTAATGCTTCTTAAAACGCGATGTCGCATCTCATTTCTATGTTTAATGATAAGATATAATGTTCGTTGTGGAGTGTTGTATATACCTCGTAGTCACTTCAAAAGAATGTAAATGCGACACTTCCTTGCCATTAAGTAGCGTTTGCAGATGTCTACGTATCGCAGGAGTAGTGTTCTAAGGCTTCTTAAAACGCGAAATCGCATCTCATTCCTATATCTCATGATAAGATATAATACAAATTGTGGAGTATTATGTGTACCAGGTATTCACTTCAAATGAATGTAAATGCGACACTACCTTTCTAGGAAATAGCCTTTGCAGATGTCTATATATCGAAGCAATAGAGTTCTAGTGCTTCCTAAATAGCGATATCGCTCCTAATTTCTGTTTTATGATAAGATATAATATTTATTGCGAAGTGTCACTTATACCTCGCATAAACTTCAAATGAATGTAAATGCGACACTTCCTTGCTATTAAACAGCGTGTGCAGATGTCTACGTATCGTCCCAATAGATTTCTAGTGCCCCTTTAAATCGCGATATCGCATCTCATTTCTATGTTTCATGACAAGATATAATATTCATTGTGGAGTGTTATGTTTACCTTGTATTCAATCCAAAAGAATGTATTCGCGACACTTCCATGCCACGAAATAGCGATTGCAGGTGTCTAAGTATCGTAGCAATAGAGTTCTTATACTTCTTAAATCGCGATATCGCATCTAATTTCTATGGTTCGTGATAAGGTATAATGTTCATCGTGTAGTGTTATGTATATCTCGCATACACTTCAAATGAATGTAAATGCGACACTTCCTTGCTAGGAAGTAGCGTTTGCATATGCCGACGTATCGAATCAATAGAGTTCTAATGCTTCTCAAAACGCGATATCGCATCTCATTTCCATGTTCCATGGTTAGATATAATATTAATTGCGAAGTGTCATGTGTACCTCGTATTCACTTAAAAAGTATGTAAATGCGACACATCCTTGCAAGGAAATAGCGTTTGCAGATGGTTACGTATCGAAGCAATAGAGTTCTAATGTTTCTTAAATCGCCATATCGCATCTCATTTCTGTGTTTCATGATAAGATATAATATTCATTGCGACGTGTCATGTATACCTCGCATACACTTCAATTGAATGTAAATGCGACACTTCTTTTCTAGAAAATAGCGTCTGCAGATGTCTAGGAGTGTTATCGTAGCAATAGGGTTCTAATGCTTCTTAAAACGCGATATCGATCCTCATTCCTTGGTTTCTTGATAAGATATGATATTCATTATGGAGTGTTAAGTATACCTCGTATTCACTTCAAAAGAATGTAAATGCGACACTTCCATGCTAGGAAATAGCGTTTGCAGATGTCTCCGTATCGAAGCAATATTGTTCTAATAATACTTAAAACGCGATATTGCATCTCATTCCTATGTTTCATGATACGATGTAATATTCATTGCGAAGTGTCGCTTATACCTCGCATACGCTACAAATGGATGTAAATGCGACACTTCCTTGCTTGGATATGGCGATGGCAGATGTCTACGTATTGAAACAACATGGTTCTAATGCTTCTTAAACCGAGATATCGCATCTCATTTCTATATTTTACGATAAGATATAATATTCATTGTGGAGTGTTATGTATACCACGTATTCACTTTAGATGAATGTAAATGCGACACATCCTTGCTAGGAAATAGCGTTGGCAGATGTCTACGTACCGAAACAATAAAGTTATAATGCTTCTTAAAACGCCATATCGCAGCTCATTTCTTTGTCTCATGATAAGATATAATATTAATTGCGAAGTGTCATGTGTACCTCGTATTCACTTAAAATGAATGTAAATGCGACACATCCTTGCTAGGAAATAGCGTTTGCAGATGTCTACTTATCGGGCAATAGAGTTCTAATGCTTCTTATAACGCGATATCGCATCGCATTTCTGTGTTTCATGATGAGATATAAAATTAATTGCAAGTCTCATGTATACCTCGTATTCACTTCAAATGAATGTAAATGCGACACTTCCTTGTTAGGAAATAGCGTCGGCTGATGTCTACGTATCGTAGCAATAGAGTTCTAACGCTCCTTAAACCGCGATATCGCTCCTCATTTCTATGTTTCATGATAAGATATGATATTCATTGTGGAGTGTTCTGTATACCTCGTATTCACTTCAAAAGAATGTAAGTGCGACACTTCCCTGCTAGGAAGTAGCGTTTGCAGAAGTCTACGTATCGAATCATTAGAGTTCCAATGCTTCTTATATCGCGATATCGCATCTCATTTCTATGTTTCATGATAAGATATAATATTCAATGTGCAGTATTATGTATACCACGTATTCACTTCAAACGAATGTAAATGCGACACTTTCTTGCAAGGAAATGTTGTCTGCTGATGTCTATGTATCGTAGCAATAGAGTTCTAGTGCTTCCTAATACGCGTTATCGCGTCTCATTTCTATGTCTCGTGATAAGATATAATATTCACTGCGAAGTCTTATGTATTCCTCGACTACACTTCAAATGAATGTAAATGAGACACCTCCTTTCTAGGAAATAGCGTTTCCAGATGTCTGTGTATCGAAGCAATAGAGTTCTAATGCTCCTTAAACCGCGATATCGCATCTCATTCCTATGTTTCTTGATAAGATATAATATTCGTTGTGAAGTGTTATGCCTACTTCGCATGCACCTCAAAAGAATGTAAGTGCGACACTTCCTTCCTGGGAAATAGCGTTTGCAGATGTCTACGTGTCGTAGCAATAGAGTTCTAATGCTTCTTAAAACGCGATATTGCATCTCATTAATATGTGTCGTGATAAGATATGATATTCATTGCGAAGTATTATGTATTCCTCATCAACACTTCAAATGAATGTAAATGCGACACTTCCTTCCTATGAACTAGCGTCTGCAGATGTCTACGTATCGTAGCAATAGAATCCCAATGCTTCTTAGAACGCGATATCGCATCTCAATTCTATGTTTCATGATAAGATATAATATTCATTGCGAAGTGTCATGTATACCTCGTATTCACTTCAAAAGAATGTAAATGCGACACTTCCTTGCTGGGAAATAGCGTTCCCAGATGTCTACGTACAGAAACAATAGGGTTCTAATGCTTCTTAAAACGAGACTTCGCATCTCATTTCTATGTTTCATGATGAGATATAATATTCATTGCGAAGTGACATGTATACCTCGTATTCACATCAAAGGAATGTAAATGCGACACTTCCTTGCGAGGAACTAGCGTTTGCAGATGTCTACTTATCGTAGCAAATAGAGTTCTAATGCTTCTTAAAACGCGATATCGCATCTCATTTCTATGTTTCATGATGATATAATATTCATTGCGAAGTGTCATGTATACCTCGTATTCACTTCAAAAGAATGTAAATGCGACACTTCCTAGCTAGGAAATAGCGTTTCCAGATGTCTGCGTATCGAAGCAATAGATTTCTAATGCTTCTTAAAACGCGATATCGCACCTCAATACTATGATTCATGATAAGGTATAATGTTCATTGCGAAGTGTTATGTATACCTCGTCTACACTTCAAACGAATGTAAATGCGACACTTCCTTGCTAGGAAATAGCGTTTCCAGATGTCTACGTATCGAAGCAGTACAGTTCTAATGCTTCTTAAATCGCGATATCGCAACTCATTTCTATGTTTCATGATAAGATATAATATTCATTGCGCAGTGTTATGTATACCTCGTATTCACTTCAAAAGAATGTAAATACGACACTTCCCTGCTAGGAAATAGCGTTTGCAGATGTCCACGTATCGAAGCAATAGAATTCTAATCCTTTTTAAATCGTCCTATCGCATTTCGTTTCTATGCTTCATGATAAGATATAATATTCATTGTGCAGGGATATGTATATCCCGTCTACACTTCAAAAGAATGTAAATGCGACACTCCCTTGCTAGGAAATAGCGTCTGCAGATGTCTACGTATCGTAGAAATGGAGATCTAATTCTTCCTAGAACGCGAGATAGCATCTCATTTCTATGTTTCATGATAAGATATAATATTCATTGTGCAGTGTCATGTATACCTCGTATTCACTTCAAAACGATGTAAATGCGACACTTCCTTGCTAGGAAATAGCGTTTCCAGATGTCTACGTATCGTAGCAATAGATTTCTAATGCTTCTAAAATCGCGATATCACAACTCATTTCTATGTTTCATGATAAGATATAATATTTATTGTGCAGTGTTATGTATATCTCGTCTACACTTCAAAAGAATGTAAATGCGACACTTCGTTGCTAGGAAATAGCGTTTGCAGATGTCTACGTATCGTAGCAATAGAGTTCTAATTTTTCTTAAAACGCGAGATCGCATCTCATTTCTATGTTTCATGATAAGATACAATATTAGTTGCCAAGTGTCATGTGGACCTCGTTTTCGCTTCAAAAGAATGTAAATGCTACACTTCCTTGCTAGGAAGTAGCGTTTCCAGGTGTCTACGTATTGAAGCAATAGAATTCTAATGCTGCTTAAATCGCGATATCGCATCCCATTTCTATGTTTTAAGATAAGATATTATATTCATTGCGCAGTGTTGTGTATACCTCGTATTCGCTTCAAAAGAATGTAAATGCGACACTTCCTTGCTAGGAAATAGCGTTTGCAGATGTCTACGTATCGTAGCAATAGAGTTCTAATTCTTCTTAAAACCCAATATCGCATCTCATTTCTATGTTGCATGATAAGATACAATATTAATTGCCAAGTGTCTGTATACCTCGTATTCTCTTCAACTAAATGATACACTTCCTTGCCAGGAAATAGCGTTTGCAGATGTCTGCGTATCGAAGCAATAGAGATCTAATGCTTCTTAAATCGCGATATCGCATCTCGTTTCTATGTTTCATGAAAAGATATAATATTCATTGTGCAGTGTTATGTATACCTCGTATTCACTTCAAAAGAATGATAATGCGCCACTTCCTTGCTAGGAAATAGTGTTTGCAGATGTCTATGTATCGTAGCATTAGGGTTCTAATGCTTCTTAGATCGCGATATCGCATCTCATTTCCGTTTCGTGATAAGATATAATATTCATTGTGGAGTGATATGTATATCTCGTCTACACTTCAAAAGAATGTAAATGTGACACTTCCTTGCTAGGAAATAGCGTCTGCAGATGTCTACGTATCGTAGAAATAGAGTTCTAATTCTTCTTAAAATCGCGATATCGCATCTCATTTCTATGTTTCATGATAAGATATAATGTTTATTGTGCAGTGTTATGTATATCTCGTCTACACTTCAAAAGAATGTAAATGCGACACTTCGTTGCTAGGAAATAGCGTCTGCAGATGTCTACGTATCGAAGCAATAGATTTCTGATGCTGCTTAAATCGCGATATCGCATCTCATTTCTATGTTTCATGATATGATATAATATTCATTGTGCAGTGTTATGTATATCTCATAATCGCTTCAAAAGAATGTAAATGCGACACTTCCTTGCTAGGAAATAGCGTTTGCTGATGTCTACGTTTCGTAGCATTAGGGTTCTAATGCCTCTTAAATCGCGATATCGCATCTCATTTCTATGTTCCATGATAAGATATAATATTCATTGTGCAGTGATATGTATATCCCGTCTACACTTCGAAAGAATGTAAATGCGACACTTCGTTGCTAGGAAATAGCGTTTGCAGATGTCTACGTATCGTAGCAATAGAGTTCTAATTTTTCTTAAAACGCGATATCGCATCTCATTTCTATGTTTCATGATAAGATACAATATTAGTTGCCAAGTGTCCTGTGGACCTCGTTTTCGCTTCAAAAGAATGTAAATGCTACACTTCCTTGCTAGGAAGTAGCGTTTCCAGGTGTCTCCGTATTGAAGCAATAGAATTCTAATGCTGCTTAAATCGCGATATCGCATCCCATTTCTATGTTTTATGATAAGATATTATATTCATTGCGCAGTGTTGTGTATACCTCGTATTCGCTTCAAAAGAATGTAAATGCGACACTTCCTTGCTAGGAAATAGCGTTTGCAGATGTCTAGGTATCGTAGCAATAGAGTTCTAATTCTTCTTAAAACGCAATATCGCATCTCATTTCTATGTTTCATGATAAGATACAATATTAATTGCCAAGTGTCTGTATGCCTCGTATTCTCTTCAAAAGACTGTAAATGATACACTTCCTTGCCAGGAAATAGCGTTTGCAGGTGTCTACGTATCGAAGCAATAGAATTCTAATGCTGCTTAAATCGCGATATCGCATTCCATTTCTATGTTTCATGATAAGATATAATATTCATTGTTCAGTGTTATGTATACCTCGTATTCGCTTCAAAAGAATGTAAATGCGACACTTCCTTGCTAGGAAATAGCGTTTGCAGATGTCTCCGTATCGAAGCAATAGGGTTCTATTGCTCCATAAATCGTGATATCGACACTCATTTCTATGTTTCATGACAAGATATAATATTCATTGTGCACTGTTATGTATACCTCGTATTCACTTCAAAGGAATGTAAATGCGACACTTCTTGCTAGGAAATAGAGTTTGCTGATGTCTACGTATAGTAGCAAAAGAGTTCTAATGCTATTTAAATCGCGATATCGCATCTCATTTCTAAGTTTCATGATTAGATATAATACTCATTGTGGAGTGTCATGTATATCTCGTTTCACATCAAAAGAATGTAAATGCGACACTTCCTTGCCCGGAAATAGCGTTTGCAGATGTCTACGTATTGTAACAATAGAGCTCTAATGCTCCTTAAATCGCGATATCGCATTTCATTTCTATGTTTCGTTATATAGTATGATATGCAATGGGGAGTGTGAGGAATACCTCGTATTCACTTCAAAGGAATGTAAATGCGACACTTCCTTGCTACTAAATAGCGTTTGCAGAAGTCTACGTATCTAGTATAGCAATAGTGTTCTAATGCTTCTTAAAACGGGATACCGCATCTCATTTCTATGTATCATGATAAGATATAATATTCATTGCGAAGTGTCATGTATACCTAGTATTCACTTCAAAAGAATGTAAATGCGAAACTTCCTAGCTAGGAAGTTGCGTTTGCAGATGTCTACGTATCGAAGCAATAGGGTTGTAATCCTTTTTATATTGCGATATTGCATCTCATTTCTATGTTTCATGATAAGATATAATATTCATTGCGAAGTGTCATGTATACCTCGTATTCACTTCAAAAGAATGTAATTGCGACACTTCCTTGCTGGGAAATAGCGTTCCCAGATGTCTACGTATAGAAACAATAGGGTTCTAATGCTTCTTAAAACGAGACTTCGCATCTCATTTCTATGTTTCATGATGAGATATAATATTCATTGCGAAGTGACATGTATACCTCGTATTCACATCAAAGGAATGTAAATGCGACACTTCCTTGCGAGGAACTAGCGTTTGCAGATGTCTACTTATCGTAGCAAATAGAGTTCTAATGCTTCTTAAAACGCGATATCGCATCTCATTTCTATGTTTCATGATGATATAATATTCATTGCGCAGTGTCATGTATACCACGCATACACTTCAAATGAATGTAAGTGCGACCCTTCCTTGCTAGGATATAGCGATGGCAGATGTCCACGTATCGAAGCAATAGATTTCTAAAGCTACTTAGAACGCGATATCGCATCTCATTTCTATGTCTCATGATAAGATATAATATTCATTGCGAAGTGTCATGTATACGTCACATACACTTCAAATGAATGTAAATACGACACTTCCTTGCTAGGCAATAGCGATGGCAGATGTCTACGTCACGAAGCAATAGGGTTCTAATGCTTCCTAAACCCCAAATCGCTCCCCATTTATATGCTTACTGATAAGATATAATATTCATTGTGGAGTGTTATGTATACCTCGAATTCACTTCAATAGAATGTAAGTGCGACACTTCCAGCTAGGAAATAGCGTCTGCAGATGTCTACTTATCGAAACAATAGAGTTCTAATGCTTATTAAATCGTCATATCGCATCCCATTTCTATGTTTCATGATAAGATATAATATTCATTGTGCAGTGTTATGTATACCCCGTATTAACATCAAAAGAATGTAAATGCGACACTTCCTTGCTTGGCAATAGCGTTTGCAGATGTCCACGTATCGCAGCAATAGAGTTCTAACGCTTTTTAAGTCGCGATATCGCATCTCATTTTTAATTTCTAGATAAGATATATTATTCATTGTGGAGTGTTATGTATACAATGTATTCACATGAAAAGAGTGTAATTGCGACACTTCCTTCCTAGGAAATAGCGTTCGCAGATGTCTACGTATCGTAGCAATAGACTTCTTCTGCTTCTTAGGACGCGATATCGCATCTCATTTCTATGTTTCATGATGAGATATAATATTCGTTGCGAAATGTCACTTGTACCTCACATACACTTCACATGAATGTAAATGCGACACTTCCTTTCTAGGAAATTACGGTTCCAGATGTCTATGTATCGAAGCAATAGAGTTCTAATGCTTCTTAAATCACAATATCGCATCTCATTTCTATGTTTCATTATAAGATATAATATTCATTGTGGAGTGTAAGGTATACCTCGTATTCACTTCAAAAGAATGTAAATGCGACACTTCCGTGCTAGGAAATAGCGTTCACAGATGTCTACGTATCGTAGGAATAGAGTTCTAATCCTTCTTAGAACGCGATATCACACCTTATTACTATGTTTCATGATAAGATATAATATTCATTGCGAAGTGTCTTGTATACCTCGCATACACTTCAAATGAATGTAAATGAGACACTTCCTTGCTAGGAAATAGCGATGGCAGATGTCTACGTATCGAAGCAATAGAGTCCTAATGATCCTAAAAAGGCGATACCGCATCACATTTCTATGTTTCATGATAAGATATATTCATTGTGCAGTGTTATGTATACCTCGTATTCACTTCAAAGGGATGTACATGCGACACTTCCTTGCTTGGAAATAACGTTTGAAGATGTCTACGTATCGTAGCGATAGTGTTCTAACGTTCCTATAAAGACGATATCGCATCACATTTCTATGTTTCATGATGAGATATAATATTCATTGTGCAGTGTCACTTATGCCTCACATACACTTCAAATGAATGTAAATGCGACACTTCCTTGCTAGAAAACTGCGTTTGCAGATGTCTAGGTATCGTAGCAATAGAGTGTTATGTATTCCTCGTCTACGCTACAAATGAGTGTAAACGCGGCACCTCGTTGCTAGGAAATAGCGTTTGCAGATGTCTACGTATCGAAGCAATAGAGTTCTAATGCTTCTCAAACCGTGCTATCGCATATCATTTCTATGTTCCGTGACAAGATATAATATTCATTGCGAAGTGTTATGTATTCCTCGTCTACACTTCAAATGGATGTAAATGCGGAACTTCCTTTCTAGGAAACAGAGTTTCCAGATGTCAGCGTATCGAAGCAATAGAGCTCTAATGCTTCTTAATACGCGATATCGCATCTCAATTCTATGTTTCGTGATAAGATATAATATTCATTGTGAAGTGTTATGTATACCCCGTATTCACATCAGAAGAATGTAAATGCGACACTTCCTTGCTATAAAATATCGCATGCAGATGTCTACGCATCGTAGCAATAGGGTTCTAATGCTTCTAAACACGCGATATCGCATCACATTTCTATGTTTCATGATAAGATATAATATTCATTACGAAGTGTTATGTATTCCTCGTCTACACTTCAATTGAATGTAAATGCGACACTTCCATGCTAGGAGACAGCGTTGCCAGATGTCTACGCATCGAAGAAATAGAGTTCTAATGCTTCTTGAAACGCGATATCGCATCTCAATTCTATGTTTCATGATAAGATATAATATTCATTGCGGAGTGTCACTTACACCTCGCATACACTTCAAATGAATGTAAATGCGACACTTCCACTCTAGGAAATAGCGTTTCCAAATGCCTACGTATCTATGCAATAGAGTTCTATTGCTTCTTATATCGCGATATCGCATCTCATTTCTATGTTTCATGATAAGATATAATATTCATTGTGCAGTGTTATGTATATCTCGTCTACACTTCAAATGAATGTAAATGCGACACTTCCTTGCTTGGAAATAGCGTTTGCAGATGTCTACGTATCGAAGCAATATAATACATATATAATGTATTAGTAGCAAGCAGTATATACATATATAATGCTTCTTAAATCGTCATATCGCATCCCATTTCTAAGTTTCATTTTAAGATATGATATTCATTGTGGAATGTTGTGTATACCTCGTATTCACTTCAAATGAATGTGAATGCGACACTTCCTTGCTAGGAAATAGCGTCTGCAGATATCTACGTATCGTAGCAATAGAGTTCTAATGCTTCATAAATCGCCATATCGCATCCCATTTCTATGTTTTACGAAAAGATATAATATTCATTGTGCAGTGTTATGTATACCACGTACTCACTTCAAAAAAATGTAAATACGACACCTCCTTGCTTGGAAGTAGCGATTGCAGATGTCTACGTATTGTAGCAGTAGCGTTCAAATGATTCTCAAAACGCGATATCGCATCTCATTTCTATGTTTCATGATAAGATATAATATTCATTGTGGAGTGTTATGTATACCTCGTATTCACTTCAAAAGTATGTAAATGCGACACTTCCTTGATAGGAAATTGCGTCTGCAGATGTCTACGAATCGTAGCAATAGAGTTCTGATGCTACTTAGAACGCCATATCGCATCTCATTTCTATGATTCATTATAAGATATATTATTCATTGTGTAGTGTCATGCATACTTCGTATTCACTTCAAAAGAATGTAAATGCGACACATCCTTGCAAGGAAGCAGCGTTAGCAGATGTCTACGTATCGAAGCAATTGTATTCCAATGCCTCTTAAATCGCGATATCGCACCTCAATTCTACGTTACATGATAAGATATAATATTCATTGCGAAGTGTCATATATACCACGTATTCACATCAAAAGAGTGTAAATGCGACACTTCCTTGCTAGGAAATAGCGTTTGCAGATTTCTGCGTATCGTAGCATTAGATTTCTATTGCATCTCAAAACGCGATATCGCATCCGATTTCTATGTTTCATGATAAGATTTAATATTTATTGCGAAGTTTCATGTATTCCTCGTATTCACTTCAAATGAATGTAAATGCGACACATCCGTGCTAGGAAATAGCGTTTGCAGATGTCTACGTATCGTAGCAATAAAGTTCCAATGCATCATAAATCGCGATATCGCATCTCATTTATATGTTTCATGTTAATATATAATATTCATTGTGCAATGTTATGTATACCTCGCATTCACTTCAAAAGAATATAAATGCGACACTTCCTTCCTAGGAGATTGCTATTGGAGATGTCTACGTATCGTAGCAAGCGTGTAATAATGCTTTATAAAACGAGATATCGCATCTCATTTCTATGTTCTATGATAAGATGTAATATTCATTGCGAAGTGTCATGTATACCACGTATTCACTTCAATAGAATGTAAATGCGACACTTCCCTGCTAGGAAATAGCGTTTCCAGATGTCTACGTTTATAAATAATAGAGTTCCAATGCTTCTTAAAACGAGACTTCGCATCTCATTTCTATGTTTCATGATGAGATATAATATTCATTGCGAAGTGTCACGTATACCTCGTACTCACGTCAAAGGAATGTAAATGCGACACTTCCTTGCTAGGAACTAGCGTTTGCAGATGTCTACGTATCGTAGAAATAGGGTTCTAACGCTTCTTAAAACGCGATATCGCATCTCATTTCTATGTTTCGTGGTAAGATATAATATTCATTGCGCAGTGATATGTATTCCTCGCATACACTACAAATGAATGTAAATGCGACACTTCGTTCCTAGGAAATAGCGTTTGCAGATGTCTACGTTTCGAAGCAATAGAGTTCTAATGCTTCTTAATACGCGAAATCGCATCTCATTTCTATGTTTTGTGATAAGATATAATATCCATTGCGTAGTGTTATGTACTCCACGTCTACATTTCAACTGAATGTAAATGCGACACTTCCTTTCTTGGAAATCGCGTTTCCAGATGTCGGCTTATCGAAGCAATATAGTTCTAATGCATCTTAAATCGCGATATCGCATATGACTCCTATGTACCGTGATAAGATATAATATTCATTGCGCAGTGATATGTATTCCCCGCATACACTACAAATGAATGTAAATGCGACACTTCGTTGCTATGAAATAGCGTTTGCAGTTGTCCACGTATCGAAGCAATAGAATTCTAATGCTTCTTAAAACGCGATATCGCATCTCATTTCTACGTTTCATGATAAGATCTAGTATTCATTGTGGAGCGTTATGTATTCCTCGTGTTCACTTCAAAAGGACGTAAATGCGACACATCCTTGCTAGGAAATAGCCTTTGTAGATGTCTACGTATCGAAGCAATGGAATTCTAATGCTTCTTAAATCGTCATATCGCATCTCATTTCTATGTTTCATGATAAGATATAATATTCATTACGAAGTGTCATGTATACCTCGTACTCCTTTCAGGAGAATGTAAATGCGACACTTCCTTGCTAGGAAGTTACGTTTGCAGATGTCTACGTATCGAAGCAATAGAGTTTTAATGCTTCTTATATCGCCATAGCGCATTTCATTTCTATGTTTCATGATAAGATATAATATTCGTTTTGGAGTGTTACGTATACCTCGTATTCGCTTCAAAAGAATGTAAATGCCACACTTCCCTGCTGGGAAATAGAGTCTGCAGATGTCTACGTACCGTAACATTAGAGTTCGAATGCTTCTTAAATCGCGATATCGCATCTCATTTCTATGTTTCATGATAAGATATAATATTCATTGGGCAGTGATATGTATATCTCATCTACATATCAAAAAAATGTAAATGCCACAGTTCCCTGCTAGGAAATAGCGTCTGCAGATGTCTACGTACCGTAGCATTAGAGTTCTAATTCTTCTTAAAACGCGATATAGCACCTCATTTCTATGTTTTATTATAAGATACAATATGCATTGCGAAGTGTCATGTGTACCTCGCATACACTTCTAATGATTGTAAATGCGACACTTCCATGCTGGGAAATAGCGTTTGGAGTTGTCTACCTATCGTAGCAATAGAATTCTAACACTTCTTAAAACGCGATATCGCATCTCTTTTCTATGTCTCATGACAAGGTAAAATATTCATTGCGAAGTATTATGTATTCCTCGTCTACACATCAAATGAATGCAAATGCGACACCTCCTTTCTAGGAAATGACGTTTCCAGATATCTACGTATCGCAGCAATAGATTTCTAATGCTTCTTAAAACGCGATATCGCATCTCATTTCTATGTTTCGTGATAAGATATAATATTCATTGCGAAGTGTTATGTACTCCACGTCTACATTACAACTGAATGTAAATGCGAAACTTCCTTTCTTGGAAATCGCGTTCCCAGATGTCGACGTATCGAGGCAATAGGGTTCTAATGCTTCTTAAAACGAGATATCGCCTCTTATTTCTATGTCTCATGATAACATATTATTCATTGAGGAGTGTTAAGTATACCTGGCATACACTTCCAATGAATGTGAATGCGACACATCCCTGCTAGGAAATAGCGTTTCCAGATGTCTACTTGTTGAAGCAATGGATTTCTAATGCTTCTTATAACGCGATATCGCATCTCATTTCTGTGTATCGTGATAAGATATAACATTCATTGTGGAGTGTTATGTATACCTCGTATTCACTTCAGAAGAATGCAAAAGCAACACTACCTTGCTATTAAATAGCGTTTGCAGAAGTCTACGTATCAGAGCAATAGAGTTCTAATGCTTCTTAAAACGCGATATCGCATCTCATTTCCATGATTCGTGATAAGATATAGTATTCATTATGGAGTGTCATGTATTCCTCGCATACGCATCAAATGAACGTAAATGCGACACTACCTTGCTAGGAAATAGTGTTTGCAGATGTCTACGTATAGAAGCAATAGGATTCTAATTCTTCTTAAAACGCGATATCGCATCACATCTCTATGTGTCATGATAAGATATAATATTCATAGCGAAGGGTTATGTATACCTCGTATTCACTCGAAAAGAATGTAAATGCGACCGTCCTTGCTAGGAAAAAGCACATCCAGATGTCTACGAATCGTAACAATAGAGTTCTAATGCTTCCTATAACGCGATATCGCATCTCTTTCCTATGTCGCATGATAAGATATATTATTCATTGCGAAGTGTTATGTATTACTCGTCTACACTTCAAGTGAATGTAAATGCGACACTTCCTCTCTAGGAAATTACGTTTCCAGATATCTACGTATCGAAGCAATAGAGTTCTAATGCTTCGTATAACGCGACACCGCATCTCATTTCTATGTTTCGCGATAAAATATAACATTTAATGCGGAGTGTTATGTATACCTCGTATTCACTTCAAAAAAGTGTAAATGTGACATCTCCTTGCTAGGAAATAGCGTTTGTAGATGTCTACGTATCGAAGGAATAGAGTTCTAATGCTTCTTAAAACTTGATATCGCATCTCATTTCTATGTTTCACAGTAAGATATAATATTCATTGCGAAGTGTCATGTATACCTCGTATCCACTTCAAAGGAATGTAAATGCGACACTTCCTTGCTAGGAAATAGCGTTTGCAGATGTCTACGTATCGTAGCATTAGAGTTCTAATGCTTCTTAGAACTTGATATCGCATCCCATTTCTATGTTTCACAGTAAGATATAATATTCATTATGGAGTGTTATGTATACATCGTATTCAACTTCAAAAGAATGTAAATGCGACAATTCCTTGCTAGGAAATAACGATTGCAGAAATCTACGTATTGTAGCTGTAGAGTTCTAATGCTTCTAAAAACGCGATATCGCATCTCATTTCTATGTTTCATGATAAGATATAATATTCATTGTGAAGTTACATGTATAACTCGTATTCACATCAAAAGAATGTAAATGGACACTTCCTTGCCAGGAAATAGCGTTTGCAGATGTCTACGTATCGAAGCAATAGTGTTCTAGTACTGCTTAAAACGGGATACCGTATTTCATTTCTATGTTTCATGATAAGATATAATATCAATTGCGAAGTGTCATGTAGACTACGTATTAACATAAAAAGCATGTAAATGCGACACTTCCTTGCCAGGAAATTGCGTTTGCAGATGTCTCAATATCGAAGCAATAGGGTTCTAATGCTTCTTACGACGAGATGTCGCATTTCATTTCTATGTTTCATGATAAGATATAATATTAACTGCGAAGTGTCATGTATACCTCGTACTCACTTCAAAAGAATGTAAATGAGACACATCCTTGCTAGGAAATAGCAATTCCAGATGTCTATATATCGAAGCAATAGAGTTCTAATGCTTCTCAAAACGTGATATCGCATCTCATTTCTATGTTTCACGATAAGATATAATATTCATTGCGAAGTTACATGTATACCTCGTATTCACTTCAAACGAATGTAAATGCGACACTTCCTTGCCAGGAAATAGCGTTTGCAGATGTCTACGTATCGTGGCAATAGAGTTCTAACGCTTCTTAGAACGCGATATCGCATCTCATTTCTATGTTTCATGATAAGATATAATATTCATTGTGGAGTGTTGTGTATACCTCGCATACACATCAAATGAATGTAAATGCGACATATCCTTTCTAGGAAATAGCGTTTCCAGATGTCTACGTATCGAAGAAATAGAGTTCTAATGCTTCTTAAAACGCGATATCGCATCTCATTTCTATGTTTCGTGATAAGATATAATATTCATTGCGAAGTGTCATGTATACCTCGCATACACATCAAATGAATGTAAATGCGTCACTTCCTTTCTAGGAAATAGCGTTTGCAGATATCTACGTATCGAAGCAATAGAGTTCTAATGCTTCTAGAAACGAGATGTCGCATCTCATTTCTATGTTTCACGATAAGATATAATATTCACTGCGAAGTGTCATGAATACCTCGCATTCACTTCAAATGAATGTAAATGCGACACTTCCTGGCTAGGAAATAGCGTTTGCAGAAGCCTACGTATCGTAGCAATAGAGTTCTAGTGTTTCGTAAAACGCAATATCGCATCACATTTCTATGTTTCATGGTAAGATAAAATAATCACTGCGATGTGTCACTTATACCTCACATACACTTCAAAAGAATGTATATGCTCCACTTCCTTACTAGGAAATACCGATTGCAGATGCATAGCAATAGATTCTTCTTGAGTCTTGATTCTTCTGATCTAATTCTTCTTAAAGCGCGACATAGGATCTCATTTCTATGTTTCATGATAAGATATAATATTCATCGTGCAGTGTTATGTATACCTCGTATTCACTTCAAAAGAATGTAAATGCGACACTTCCTTTCTAGAAAGTTACGTTTCCAGATGTCTACGTATCGAAGCAATAGAGTTCTAATACTTCTTAAAACGGGATACCGCATCTCATTTCTATGAGTCATGATAAGATATAATATTCATTGCGGAGAGTCACTTATACCTCGCATACACTTCAAATGAATGTGAATACGACACTTCCGATCTAGGAAATAGCGTTTGCAGATGTCTAAGATTCGTAGCAATAGACTTCTAATACTTCTTGAAACGCGATATCGAATCTCATTTCTATGCTTCAAGATAAGATATAACGTTCATTGCGATGTGTCATGTATACCTCGTATTCACTTGAAAAGAATGTAAATGCGACGCTTCCTTGCTAGGAAATAGCGTTCGCAGATGTCTACGTATCGAAGCAATAGATTTCTAATGCTTCTTATATCTAGATATCGCATTTCATTTCAACGTTTCATGATAAGATATAATATTCATTGCGAAGTGTTACGTATTCCTCGCATAAACTTCAAATGAATGTAAATGCAACACTATCTTGCTAGGAAATAGCGTTGGCAGATGTCTACGTATCGTAGCAACAGAGTTCTAATGCTTCTCAACACCCGATATCGCATTTCATTTCTATGTTTCATGATAAGATATAATAATCACTGCGAAGTGTCTTGTATACCTCGCATACACTTCAAATGAATGTAAATGCGACTCTCCCTTGCTAGGAAATAGCGTTTGCAGATGTCTACGTATCGAAGCAATAGAGTTCTAATACTTCTTAAATCGCGATATCGCAACTCATTTCTATGTTTCATGATAAGATATAATATACATAGTGCACTGTTATGTATACCTCGTATTTAGTTCAAAAGAATGAAAATGTGACATTTCGTTGCTAGGAAGTAGCGTTTGCAGATGTCTACGTATCGAAGCAATAGGGTTCTAATGCTTCTTAAAACGAGATATTGCAACTCATTTCTATGTTCATGATAAGACATAATATTCATTAGGAAGTGTCATGTATACCTCGCATAAACTTAAAATGAATGTAAATGCGACACTTCCGTGCCAGGAAATAGCGTTTGCAGATGTCTATGTATCGAAGCAATAGAGTACTAATGCTTCTTAAAACGCGATATCGCACCTCATTTCTATGTTTCATGATAAGATATAATATTCATCGCGAAGTGCCACTTATACCTCGCATGTGCTTCAAATGAATGTAAATGCGACACTTCATTGCTAGGAAATAGCGTTTACAGTTGTCTCCGTATCGAAGCAATAGAGTTCTAATGCTTCTTAAATCGCGATATCGCATTTCATCTCTATGTTTCGTGATAAGGTGTAATATTCATTGTGGAGTGTTATGTATACCCCGTATTCACTTCAAATGAATGTAAATGCGGCACTTCATTGCTAGGAAATAGCGCTTGCAGATGACTACGTATCACAGAAATAGTGTTCTAATGCTTCTTAAACGCGATATAGCATCTCATTTCTATGTTTCATGATAAGATAAAATAATCATTACAAAGTGACACTTATACCTCGCATACCATTCAAATGTATGTAGCTGCGACACTTCCTTTCTAGGAAATAGCGTTTCCAGAAGTCTACGTATCGAAGCAATGGAGTCCTTATGCTTCTTCAAACGGGATGTCGCATTACATTTCTATGTTTCATGATAAGATATAATATTCATTGTGGAGTGTTAAGTATACCTCGTATTCACTTCAAATGAATGTGAATGCGACACTTCCTTGCTAGGAAATAGCGTCTGCAGATGTCTACGTATCGAAGCAATAGTATTCCAATGCTTCTTAAATCGCGATATCGCACACCAACTCTACGTTACATGATAAGATATAACATTCATTGTGGATTGTTATGTATACCTCGTATTCACTTCAAAAGATTGAAAATGCGACTCTTGCTTGCTAGGAATTAGCGTTTGCAGATGTCTACGTATCGTAGCAATAGAGTTCTAATGCTTCTTAAAACGCGAAATCGCTCCTCATTTCTATGCTTCATGATAAGATATAATATTCATTGTGGAGTGTCATGTATACATCGCAACACTTCAGATGAATGTATATGCGACAACTTCCATGCTAGGAAGTAGCGTTTGCAGATGTCTACGTATCGAGCAATAGGGTTCTAATGCTTCTGAAATCGCAATATCGCATCTCATTTCTATGTTTCATGATAAGATATAATATACATCGTGCAGTGTTATGTATACCTCGTATACACTTCAAATGAATGTAAATGCGACTCTTCCTTGCTAGGAAATAGCGTTTGCAGATGTCTACGTACCGTAGCATTAGAGTTCTAATGCTTCTCAAAACGCGATATCGCATTTCATTTCTATGTTTCATGGTAAGGTTTAATATATATTGCGAAGTGTCTTGTATATCTCGCATACACTTCAAACGAATTTAAATGCCACACTTTATTGCTAGGAATTAGCGTTTGCAGATGTCTATGTGTCGAAGCAATAGAGTTCTAATGCTCCCTAAAACTCGATATCGCATCTCATTTCTATGCTTCGTGATAAGATATACTATTCATTGTGGAGTGTTATGCCTACTTCGTATTCACCGCAAAAGAATGTAAATGCAACACTTCCGTCCTAGGAAATAGCGTTGGCAGATGTCTACGTATCGAAGCAATAAAGTCCTAATGCTTCTTAAATCGCCAAATCGCGTCACATTTCTATATTTCATGATAATATATAATATTCATTGTGGAGTGTTATGTATACCTCCTATCCACTTCAAAAGAAAGTAAATGCGACACTTCCATGCTAGGAAATAGCGTCTGCAGCTATCTACGTACCGTAGCAATAGATTTCTAATCCTTCTTAGAAAGCGATATCGCATCTCACTTCTATGTTTCATGATAGGATATAATATTCATTGCGAAGTGTCTTGTATACCTCGCATACACTTCAAACGAATTTAAATGCGACACTTCATTGCTAGGAAATAGCCTTGGCAGATGTCTACGTATCGAAGCAATAGAGTTCTAATGCTTCTTATATCGCCATATCGCATCGCATTTCTATGTTTCATGATAATATATAATATTCATTGTGGAGTGTTATGTATACCTCCTATTCATTTGAAAGGAATGTAAATGCGACACTTTCTTGCTAGGAAATAGCGTCTGCAGATATCTACGTATAGTAGCAATAGAGTTCTAATGCAGCTTAAAACGCGATATCACATCTCATTTCTATGTATCATGATAAGATATAATATTCATTGCGTAGTGTCATGTATATCTCGTACTCACTTCAAAAGAATGTAACTGCGGCACTTACTTGCTAGGAAATAGCGTTTCCAGATGTCTACGTATCGAAACAATAGAGTTCTAATGCTTCTTCAAACGAGATGTCGCATCTCATTTCAATGTTTCACGATAAGATATAATATTGATAGCAAAGTGTTATGCATTGCTCTTCAACACTTCAAATGAATGTAAATGCGGCACTTCCTTGCTAGGAAGTAGCGTTTGCATATGTCTACGAGTCGAAGCAATAGGGTTCTAATGCTTCTTAAATCGCGATATCGCATCTCATTTCTATGTTTCGAGATAAGATATAATATTCTTTGGGGAGTGTTACGTATACCTCGCATACAATTCAAGAGAATGTAAATGCGAAACTTACTTGCTAGGAAGTAGCGTTTGCAGACATCTACGTATCGAAGCAATAGAGTTCTAATGCTTCTCAAAACGCAATATGGCATCTCAATTCTATGTTTCATGATGAGATATAATATTCATTGCGAAGTGTCATGTATACCTCGGATACACTACAAATGAATGTAAATGCGACACTTCCTTGCTAGGAAATAGCTTTTGCAGATGTCTACGTATCGCACCAATAGAGTTCTAACGCTTTTTAAATTGCGATATCGCATCTCATTTCTATGTTTCATGATAAGATATAATATTCATAGCGAAGTGTCATGTGTACCTTGTATTCACTTCAAAAGAATGTAAATGCGACAAATCCTTGCTAGGAAATATTGATTGCAAATGTCTACGTATCGTAGCAATAGAGTTCTAATGCTTCTCGAAACGCGATATAGCATCTCATTTCGATGCCTCATTATAAGATATAATATTCATTGCGAAGTGTCATGTATACCTAGTATTGACTTCAGAAGAATGTAAATGCGACATTTCCATGCTGGGAAATAGCGTTTGTAGATGTCTGCGTATCGTAGCAATAGAGTTCTAATGCTTCTTAAAACGTGATATCGCATCTCACTTCTATGTTTCATGATAAGAGATAATATTCATTGCGTAGTGTCATGTATACCTCGTATTCACTTCAAAAGAATGTAAATGCGACACTTCCTTGCTAGGAAATATCGTTTTCAGAAGCCTACGTATCGTAGCAATAGAGTTCTAATGCTTCGTAAAAAGCGATATCGCATCTCATTTGTATGTTTCATGGTGAGATAAAATATTCATTGCGAAGTTTTACTTATACCTCACATACACTTCAAATGAATGTAAATGCTTCACTTCCTTCCAAGGAAATAGCGTTTGCAGATGTCTACGTATCAAAGCAGAAGTGTTCTAATGCTTTTTGAAACGGGATATCGCATCTCATTTCTATGTTTCATGATAAGTTATAACATTAATTGCGAAGTGTCATCTATACCTCGCATACACTTCAAAAGAATGAAAATGGGACACTTCCTTGCTAGGAAATAGTGTTCCCAGATATCTACGTATCGTAGCAATAGAATTCTAACGTTTCTTAAGACGCGATATTGCATCACATTTCTATGCTTCATGATAAGATATAATATTCGTTGCGGAGTGTTAGGAAATAATGTTTCCAGATATCTACGTGTCGTAGCAATAGAGCCCTAATGTTTCTTAAAACGGGATATCGCTTCTCATTTCTATGTTTCAGGATAAGATATAATATTCATTGTGGAGTGCGATGTATACCTCGTAATCACTTCAATTGAATGTAAATGCGACACTTCCTTGCTAAGAAGTAGCGTTCGCAGATGTCTAAGTATCGAAGTAATAGAGTTCTAATGCTTCTTAAATCGCCATATCGCATCTCATTTCTATGTTTCATGATAAGATATAATATTCGTTGTGGAGTGTTATGTATACCTCGTACTCGCTTCAGAAGAATGTAAATGCGACACTTGCCTGCTAGGAAATAGCGTCTGCAGATGTCTACGTACCGTAGCATTAGAGTTCTAATGCTTCTTAAATCGCGATATCGCATCTCATTTCTATGTTTCATGATAAGATATAATATTCATTGTGCAGTGATATGTATATCTCGCCTACTCTTCAAAAGAATGTAAATGCGACACTTCCTTGCTGGGAAATAGCGTCTGCAGATGTCCCTGTATCGTAGAAATAGAGTTCTAATTCTTCTTAAAGAGCGATATAGCACCTTATTTCTATGTTTCATTAGAAGATATAATATTCATTGCGAAGTGTCTTGTATACCTCGCATACACTTCAAATGAATGTAAATGCGACACTTCCTTGCTAGGAAATAGCGATTGTAGATGTCTACGTATCGAAGCAATGGATTTCTAATACTTCTTATATCGCCATAGCGCATGTCATTTCTATGTTTCATGACAAGATATAATATTCATTGCGAAGTGTTATGTATTCATCGGCTACACTTGAAACGTATGTAAATGCGACACTTCCTTTCTAGGAAATTACGTCTCGAGATGTCTACGTATCGAAGCAATAGAATTCTAATGCTTCTTAAAACTCGAATTCGCATCTCACTTCTATGTGTCATGATGAGATATAATATTCATTGCGAAGTGTCATGTATACTCCGTATTCACTTCAAAAGAATGTAAATATGACACTTCCTTGACAGGAAATAGCGTTTCCAGATGTCTACGTATAGAAACAATAGGGTACTAATGCTTCTTAGAACGAGACTTCGATTCTCATTTCTATGTTTCATGAAAGGATATAATATTCATTGCGAAGTGTCATGTAAACCTCGTATTCAGTTCAAAAGTATGTAAATGCGACACTTCCTTGCTAGGAAATAGCGTTTTCAGATGTCTACGTATAGAAACAATAGGGTACTAGTGCTTCATAGAACGAGACTTCGCTTCTCATTTCTATGTTTCATGATAAGATAAAATATTCATTGCGAAGTGTCATGTATACCTCGTATTCACATCAAAAGAATGTAAATAGGACACTTCCATGCTAGGAAATAGCGTTTGCAGATGTCTACGTATCGTAGCAATAGAGCTCTAATGCTTCTTAAATCGCGATATCGCATCTCATTTCTATGTTTCGTGATGATATAATATTCAATGCGAAGTGTCATGTAAACCTCGTATTCACTTCAAAAGAATGTAAATGCGACACTTCCTTGCTGGGAAATAGAGTTTGCAGATGTCTACTTATCGTAGCAATAGAGTTCTAAAGCTTCTTAAAACGCAATACCGCACGTCACTTCCATGCTGCATGATGATGTAATATTCATTGCGAAGTGTCATGTAAACCTCGTGTTCTCTTCCTAAGAATGAAAATGCGACACTTCCTTGCTAGGAAATAGCGTTTGCAGATGTCTACTTATCGTAGCAATAGAGTTCTTATGCTTCTTAAAACGCAATACCGCACGTCACTTCCATGCTGCATGATGATGTAATATTCATTGCGAAGTGTCATATAAACCTCGTATTCTCTTCCAAAGAATGAAAATGCGACACTTCCTTGCTAGGAAATAGCGTTTGCAGATATCTACGTATCGAAGCAATATAGTTCTAATGCTTCTTAAAACGCGATATCGCATCTCGTTGCTACGTTGCATGATAAGATATAATATTCATTGCGAAGTGGCATGTATACCTCGCATACACATCAAACGAATGTAAATGCGACACTTCCGTGCTAGGAAGTAGTGTCACGTCCTGGCGAACAAATTATTCGTATCCCAGGAGGCTGTATGACACAAGCCTTTTAGTCGAAAATTCGGTCCGGTATAAAACGCGTATGACCGGGTTCGTCGGTTCTGGCAAGACGCGGGCACTGTAAACAATCGCGAACGCGTGTAAGGAGGGATTTTACTTACCTTTCGCTGATTTCCCTCTTCTGCTTTCAGATGTGGCGATCGTCGAGTGTCGTTTTCGGGGAAGGAGTCGGCGTACGGCTGGCTGAAATCGGCGTTGTGACGGTGGAACTGCGATGAATGTTGCCGTCCGTCGATGAACGAAGAATTCTGGCGTTTCACCAACGTATTCCGCACGAGATAATGGATTAAATTCTTCCTCCCGGCGCGAAGAGTTCGTTTATAAACACTCAAGTTGTTGCGAACTTGGAGGAATTTGTATTAAAATATAATTGAATTTAGAAATGGAGTTGGAATGAACTAGAACTTGATGTGGTAGAAAAATAATAAAGTATATTCTAAATCAAAGAGTACAAGAACAATTATTTCTAAGTATTAAGACTAGGTTAACTATGAATTAGGAATTAGAACAAAGACTTTATAACTAGGAACCTCATCGAGGCTGCGCGACGGCCCTAAGGCGCGACTTGGAAGAGACTTGGAATTGGAAGTGCCCGAAGGCGAGATAGAACTGTACCGTACTGAAGGTACTGACTGACTGTGTCTGCCAAGATGCGTCTGCGACCTCATCGACTCTCGGAGCGCTTCGGTCGCGTGCGAACGTAGGTGGGAGTATGTGGACGCTCGAGTGGGGTCTCGGCGTTGCGTGGTGGGGTTAGCGGCGCGTGCCGCTGAGGCGGTCGCGATCTCGCGCGTCGCGGGTTACTTAATTAGCGCAACTTATGAATATAGAGATACAAGTATGAAATTAGAAATTACGCCTTAAATGTAAAATGTGTGTTGTTTGTGTCGTTATAAAGTAGTGTCGTGTAAATTCTATGAGCTAGGAATACAGAGCTTAGAATGTAGGAGTATATATATATATATATATATATATATATATATATATATATATATATATATAATGTTAATTAATAATCTTAGAAATAGTATTTTGGGCATGGCAGATCTGGGATGGTGAAATCGTAGAGTCCTTTGTACGGTGAGGGTTCCCGTCGTCGGATCTCGTGGAGGTTGATTCTCCTGGTACGTCCCTGGAGTGAGCGAGAGGGCGAGTTTCCCTGCAGGTAAGAGTGAGACGGTGGATGGCACCTTGAGTGGGAGCGAGACAGCGCACATGGTCCTTGGTGCGAGCGAGATGACGCACAAGGTCCTTGGTGCGAGTGAGACAGAATGTGTTGCCCTTGGAGCGAGGGAGAAGGCGAACACCTCTGCGGGTGCGAGTGAGACGGAGGGTAAGTCCCTTGGAGTGAGAGAGACGGCGAGCACCTCTGCGGGTGCGGGTGAGACGGAGGGTATGTCCCCAGGAGTGAGAGAGACGGCGAGTTGAGCCTGGGTGTTGCAGGTGGTGCAGGCGCGTGAGGGTGGTTGCTGTGGTGCGTTGAGAGGGTGGCAGGCGGCACGCCTGACGTCACAGTAGCGTTTGCAGATATCTACGTATCGAAGGAATAGAGTTCTAATGCTTCCTAAATCGCGATATCGCATCTCATTTCTATGTTTCATGATAAGATATAATATTCATTGCGAACTGTCATGTATACCTCGCACACACTTCAAATGAATGTAAATCCGACACTTCCTTCCTAGGAAAAAGCGTCTTCTGATGTCTACGTATCGTAGCAATAGAGTTCTAATGCTTCTTAAATCGCGATATCGCATTTCATTTCTATGTTTAGTGATAAGGTATAGTATTCATTGTGGAATGTTGCGTATTCCTCGTATTCATTTCAAAAGAAAGTAAATGCGACTCTTCCTTGCTAAGAAACAGCGTCTGCAGATATCTACGTATCGTAGCAATAGAGATCTCTTGCTTTTTAAATCGCGATATCGCATCTCATTTCTATGCCTCGTGATAAGATATAATATTCATTGCGAAGTGTCATGTATACCTCGTATTCACATCAAACGAATCTAAATGCCTCACTTCCTTGCTAGGAACCAGCGTTTCCTGATGTCTACGTATAGAAATAATAGTGTTCTAATGCTTCTTAAAACAAGATATCGCAACTCATTACTATGTTTCATGAGAAGATATAATATACATTGCGAAGTGTCATGTATACCTCGCATTCACTTCAAAAGAATATAAATGCGACACTTCCTTGCTAGGAAATAGCGTTTGCAGACGTCTACGTATCGAAGCAATAGAGTTCTAATGCTTCTTAAAACGAGATATCGCGTCTCATTTCTATGTTTCATGACAACATATAATATTCATTGCGAAGTGTTATGTATACCTCGCATACACTTCAAATGAATGTAAATGCGACATTTCCTTGCTACGAAATAGCGATTGCAGATGTCTACGTATCGTGGCAATAGCGTTCTAATGCTTCTCAAAACGCGATATCGCATCTCATTTCTATGTTTCATGATAATATATAATATTCATTGTGCAATGTTAGGTATACCTCGCATTCACTTCAAAAGAATATAAATGCGACACTTCCTTGCTAGGAAATAGTGTTTGCAGATGTCTACGTATCGTAGCAACAGATTTGTAATGGTTCTTAAAACGAGATATCGCTTCTCATTTCTATGTTTCATGACAACATATAATATTCATTGCGAAGTGTTATGTATACCTCGCATACACTTCAAATGAATGTAAATGCGACACTTCCTTGCTACGAAATAGCGTTTGCAGACGTCTACGTATCGAAGTAATAGAGTTCTAATGCTTCTTGAAACGGGATATCGCATCTCATTTCTATGCTTCATGATAAGATATAATATTCATTGCGAAGTTTCATGTATTCCTCGTACTCACTTCAAATGAATGTAAATGCGACACTTCCTTGCTAGGAAATAGAGTTTGCAGATGTCTACGTACCGTAGCAAGCGTGTTATAATGCTTCTTAAAACGAGATATCGCTTCTCACTTCTATGTTTCATGAAAAGATATAATATTCATTCCGAAGTATTATGTATTCCTCGTCTACACTTCAAATGAATGTAAATGCGACATTTTCTTGCTAGGAAATAACGTTTGCAAATGTCCACATATCGAAGCAATAGTATTCTAACGCTTCTTAAACCGCGATATCGCATCTCATTTCAATGATTCATGATAAGATATAACATTCATTGTGGAGCGTTATGTTAACCTCGTATTCACTTCAAAAGAATGTAAATGCGACACTTCCTTGCTAGGAAATAGCGTTTGCAGATGTCTACGTATCGAAGCAATAGAGTTCTAATGCTTCTCAAGACGCAATATCGCATCTCATTTCTATGTCTCATGATAAGATATAATATTCATTGTGGAGTGTTATGTATACCACGTTTTCACTTCAAAAGAATGTAAATGCGACACTTCCTTGCTAGGAAATAGCGTTTCCAGATGTCACCGTATCGAAGCAATAGACTTCTAATGCTTCCTAAAACGCGATATCGCATCTCATTTCTATGTTTCATGATAAGATATAATATTCATTGCGAAGTGTCATGCATACCTGGCTTATACTTCAATTGAATGTAAATGCGACACTTCCTTGCTAGGGAATAGCTTTTGCAGATGTCGACGTATCGAAGCAAAAGAGTTCTAATGTTTCATAAAATGCGACATCGTTTCTCACTTCTATGATTCATGAAAAGATATAATATTCATTCCGAAATGTCAATTATACCTCGCAGGCACTTCAAATGAATGTAAATGCGACACTTCCTTGCTAGGAAATAGCGTTTGCAGATGTCGACGTACCGTGGCAATAGGGTTTTAATGCTTCTCAAAACGCGATATCGCATCTCATTTCTATGTTTCATGATAATATATAATATTCATTGTGCAATGTTAGGTATACCTCGCATTCACTTCAAAAGAATATAAATGCGACACTTCCTTGCTAGGAAAGAGCGTTTGCAGATGACTACGTATCGAAGCAATAAAGTTCTAATGCATCTTACATCGCGATATCGCATCTCATTTCTATGTTTCATGATAATATATAATATTCATTGTGCAATGTTATGTATACCTCGCATTCACTTCAAAAGAATGTAAATGCGACACTTCCTTGCTAGGAAATAGCGTTTGCAGATGTCTGCGTATCGTAGCATTAGATTCCTATTGCATCTCAAAACGCGATATCGCATTTCATTTCTATGTTTCATGATAAGATATAATATTTATTGCGAAGTGTCACGTATACATCGCATACACTTCAAATGAATGTAAATGCGACACTTCCGTGCTAGGTAATAGAGTTTGCAGATATCTACGTATCGTAGCAAGCTTGTTATAATGCCTCTTAAAACGAGATATCGCGTCTCATTTCTATGTTTCATGACAACACATAATATTCATTGCGAAGTGTTGTGTATACGTCGCATACACTTTAAATGAAGGTAAATGCGACACTTCCTTGCTAGGAAATAGCGTTTGCAGATGTCTACGTATAGAAGGAATAAAGTTCTAATGCATCTTACATCGCGATATCGCATCACATTTCTATGTTTCATAATAAGATATAATATTTATTGCGAAGTGTCACGTATACATCGCATACACTTCAAATGAATGTAAATGCGACACTTCCTTGCTAGGAAATAGCGTTTGCAGATGTCTACGTATCGAAGCAATAGAGTTCTAATGCTTCTTGAAACGGGACATCGCATCTCATTTCTATGCTTCATGATAAGATATAATATTCATTGCGAAGTTTCATGTATTCCTCGTATTCACTTCAAATGAATGTAAATGCGACACATCCTTGCTAGGAAATAACGTTTCCAGATGTCTACGTACCGAACAATAGGGTTCTAATGATTCTTAAAACGAGATGCTAAATTTCATTTCTATGTTTCATGATAAGATATAATATTCATTTCGAAGTGTCATTTATACAGCGTATTCACATCAAAAGATTGTAAATGCGGCTCTTCCATGCTAGGAAACAGCGTATGCAGATGTCTCCGTATCGAAGCAATAGAGTTCTAATGCTTCTTAAAACGCGATGTCGCATCTCATTTCTATGTTTTATGATAAGATATAATATTCATTGCGAAGTGTCTTGTATACCACGCATACATTTCAAACGTATTAAAAGGCGACACTTCATTGCTAGGTAATAGCGTTTGCAGATGTCTACGTATCGAAGCAATAGATTTCCAATGCTTCTTAAAACTCGTAATCGCTCCCCATTTATATGCTTCATGAAAAGATATAATATTCATTGCGAAGTGTCATGTATACCTCGTATTCACTTCAAAAGAATATAAATGCGACACTTCCTTGCTAGGAAATAGCGTTTGCAGATGTCTACGAATCGAAGAAATAGAGTTCTAATGCTTCTTAAAACGAGATATCGCATCTCATTCGTATGTTTCATGGAAAGATATATTATTCATTGCGAAGTGCCACGTATACCTCGCATACACTTCAAATGAATGTAAATGCCACACTTCCTTGCTAGGAAATAGCGTTTGCAGTTGTCTACGTATCGTAGCAATAGAGTTCTAATGCTTCTCAAAACGCGATATCGCATTTCATTTCTATGTTTCATGATAAGATATAATATTTATTGCGAAGTGTCACGTATACATAGCATACACTTCAAATGAATGTAAATGCGACAGTTCCTTGCTAGGAAATAGCGTTTGCAGATGTCTACGTATCGAAGCAAAAGAATTCTAATTCTTCTTAGAACGAGATACCGCATCTCATTACTATGTTTCATGTTACGATATATTATTCATTGCGAAGTATCACGTATACCTCGCACACACTTCAAATAAATGTAAATGCGGCACTTCCTTGCTAGGAAATAGTGTTTGCAGATGTCTACGTATCGTAGCAAGCGTGTTATAATGCTTCTTAAAACGAGATATCGCTTCTCATTTCTATGTTTCATGATAACATATAATATTCATTATGAGGTGTTATGTATACCTCGCATGCACTTCAAATGAATGCAAATGCGACACTTCCTTGCTAAGAAATAGCGATTGCAAATGTCTACGTATCGAAGCAATAAAGTTCTAATGCTTCTTGAAATGGGATATCGCATCACATTTCTATGTTTCATGACAAGATATAATATTCATTGCGAAGTTTCATGTATTCCTCGTATTCACTTCAAATGAATGTAAATGCGACACTTCCTTGCTAGGAAATAGAGTTTGCAGATATCTACGTATCGAAACAGTAGAGTTCTAATGCTTCTCAAAACGCGATATCGCATCTCATTTCTATGTCTCATGATGAGATATAATATTCATTGCGAATTGTCATGAGTACCTCGGATACACATCAAATGAATGTAAATGCGACACTTCCGTACTAGGAAGATGCGTTTGCAGATATCTACGTATCGAAGCAATAGATTTCTAATGCTTCCTAGATCGCGATATCGCATCTCATTTCTATGTTTCATGATAGGATATAATATTCATTGCGAAGTGTCATGTATACCTCTCACACACTTCAAATGAATGTAAATCCGACACTTCCATCCTAGGAAAAAGCGCTTTCTGATGTCTACGTATCGTAGCAATAGAGTTCTAATGCTTCCTAAATCGCGATATCGCACTTCATTTCTATGTTTAGTGATAAGGTATAGTATTCATTGTGGAATGTTGCGTATTCCTCGTATTCATTTCAAAAGAATGTAAATGCGACTCTTCCTTGCTAAGAAACAGCGTCTACAGATATCTACGTATCGTAGCAATAGAGATCTCTTGCTTTTTAAATCGCGATATCGCATCTCATTTCTATGTCTCGTGATAAGATATAATATTCATTGCGAAGTGTCATGTATACCTCGTATTCACATCAAACGAATGTAAATGCCTCAGTTCCTTGCTAGGAACCAGCGTTTCCCAACACATTTCATGAGAAGATATAATATACATTGCGAAGAGTCATGTATACCTCGTATTCACTTGAAGAGAATGTAAATGCGACACTTCCTTGCTAGGAAATAGCGTTTACAGATGTCTATGTATCGAAGCAACAGAGTTTTAATGCTTCATAAAACGGGATATCGCATTCCATTTCTAAGTTTCATGGTAAGATATAATATTGATTGTGAAGTGTCATGTATACCTCGTATTCACTTCAAAACAATGTAAATGCGACACTTCCTTGCTAGGAAATAGCGTTTCCAGATATCTACGTATCGATGCAATAGAGTTCTAATGCTTCTTAAATCGCGATATCGCATCTCATTTCTATGTTTCATGATAAGATATAATATTCATTGCGAAGTGTCATGTGTACTTCGTATTCACTTCAAAAGAATGTAAATGCGACACTTCCTTGCTAGGAAGTAGCGTTTGCAGATGTCTACGTATCGAAGCAATAGAATTCTAATCCTTCTTAAATCGCGATATCGCATTTCATTTCTATGTTCCATGATAAGATATAATATTCATTGCGAAGTGTCTTGTATACCACGCATACACTTCAAACGTATTAAAAGGCGACACTTCATTGCTAGGTAATAGCGTTTGCAGATGTCTACATATCGAAGCAATAGATTTCCAATGCTTCTTATAACGCGAAATCGCTCCCCATTTATATGCTTCATGAAAAGATATAATACTCATTGTGGTGTGTTATGTATACCTCGTATTCACTTCAAAAGAATGTAAATGCGATACTTCCTTGCTAGGAAATAGCATTTCCAGATGTCTAAGTATCGAAACAATAGAGTTCTAATGCTTCTTAAATCGCCATATCGCATCTCATTTCTATGTTTCATGATAAGATATAATATTCGATGTGGAGTGTTATGTATACCTCGTATTCATTTCAAAAGAACATGAATGCGACGCATCCTTGCTAGGAAATAGCGTTTCCAGATATCTACGTATCGTATCAATATAGGTCTAATGCTTCTTAAAACGCGATATCGCATCTCATTTCTATGTCTCATGATAAAATATGATATTCATTGCGAAGTGACATGTATACCTCGTATTCACTTCAAAAGAATATAAATCCGACACTTCTATGCTAGGAAATAGCGTTTGCAGATGTCTACGTAACGTAGCAATCGAGTTCTATTGCTCCTTAGAACGCGATGTCGCATCTCACTTCTATGTTTCATGATGAGATATAATATTCATTGCGAAGTGTAATGTATTCCTCGTAGTCACTTCAAAAGAATGTAAGTCGGACACATTCTTGCTATGAAATAGCGTTTGCAGATATCTACGTAGCGTAGCATTAGAGTTATAATGCTTGTCTAAACGCCATATCGCATCTTATTTCTATGTTTCATGATAAGATGTAATATTCATTGCGAAGTGTTATGTATTCCTCGTCTTCAAATGAATGTAAATGCGACACTTCCTTTCTGGGAAATAGCGTTTCCAGATGTGTACGTGTCGAAACATTAGAGTTCTAATGCTTCTTTAAACGGGATGTCGCATCTCATTTCTATGTTTCATTACAAGATATAATACTCAATGCGAAGTGTCATGTATAACTCGTAGTTCACTTCAGAAGAATGTAAATGCGACACTTCCATTGTAGGAAGTAGTGTTTGCAGATGTCTACGTATCGAAGCAAGAGATTTCTAATGCTTATTAAATCGCGATATCGCATCACATTTCTATGTTTCATGATAAGATATAATATTCATTGTGCAGTGTTATGTATACCTCGTATTAACTACAAAAGAATGTAAATGCGACACTTTCTTCCTAGGAAATGGCGTTTGCAGATGTCTACGTATCGAAGCAATAGGTTTCTAATGCTTCTTAAATCGCCATATCGCATCTCATTTCCATGTCTCATTATAAGATTTAATGTTCATTGCGAAGTGTCGTGTATACCTCGTATTCGCTTCAACTGAATGTAAATGCGACACTTCCTTGCTATTAAATAGCGTTTGCAGATGTCTACGTATCGTAGCAATAGAGTTCTAATGCTTTTTAAATCACGATATCGCATCGCATTCCTATGTTTCATGATAATATATAATACTCTTTGTGGAGTGTTATGTATACCTCCTATTCACTTCTAAGGAATGTAAATGCGGCACTTCCTTGCTAGGAAATAGCGTTGGCAGATGTCTACGTATCGAAGCAAAAGAGTTCTAATGCTTCTTAAAACGAAATATCGCATCCCATTTCTATGTTTTACGATAAGACATAATATTCATTGCGGAGTGTCAAGTATACCTCGTATTCACATTAAAAGAGTGTAAATGCGACACTTCCTTGCTAGGAAATAGCGTTTGCAGATGTCTACGTATCGAAGCAATAGAGTTCTATTGCTTCTTTAATCGTGATGTCGCATCTCATTTCTATGTTTCTTGATAAGATATAATATTCATTGCGAAGTGTCACATATACTTCGCATACATTTCAAATGAATGTAAATGCTACACTTCCTTGCTAGGAAATAGCGTTTGCAGATTTCTCCGTCACGGAGCAACAGGGTTCTAATGCTTCTTAAATCTCGATATTGCATCTCATTTCTATGTTTCGTGGTAAGGTATAATATTCATTGTGGAGTGTTATGTCTACATCGTATTCACATCAAAAGAATGTAAATGCGATACTTCCTTGCTAGGTAATAGCGTTTCCAGATATCTGCGTATCGTAGCAATTGAGTTCAAATGTTTCTTAAAACGTGATATCGCATCTCTCTTCTATGTTTCATGATAAGATATAATATTCATTGTGGAGTGTTATGTATACCTAGTATTCACTTCAAAAGAATGTAAATGCGACACTTCCTTAACAGGAAATAGCGTCTGCAGATGTCTACGCATCCTAGCAATAGAGTTCTAAAGCTTCCCAAAACGAGATATAGCATCTCACTTCTATGATCCATGATAAGGTATAATATTCATTGTGGAGTGTTATCTATACCTCGTATTCACTCCTAAGAATGTAAATGTGAAAATTCCTTGCCAGGATGTAGCGTTTGCAGATGTCTACGCATCGAAGCAATAGAGTTCTACTGCTTCTCAAAACGCGATATCGCATCCCATTTCTATGTTTCATGATAATATATAATATTCGTTGTGGAGTGTTATGTATACCTCCTATTCTCTTCAAAGGAATGTAAATGCGACACTTCCTTGCTAGGAAATAGCGTCTGCAGATATCTACGTATCGTAGCAATAGAGTTCTAATGCTGCTTAAAACGCGATATCTCATCTCATTTCTATGTATCATGATAAGATGTAATATTCATTGTGCAGTGTTATTTATGCCTCGCATTCACTTCATATGATTATAAATGCGACACTTGCTTGCTAGGATATAGCGATGGCAGATGTCTACGTATCGAAGCAACAGAGTTATAATGCTTCTTAAAACGAGATATCGCATCTCATTTCTACCTTTTACGATAAGATATAACATTCTTTGCGGAGTGTCATGTATACCTCGTATTCCTTTCAAAATATTGTAAATGCGACATTTCCTTGCAGGGAAATAGCGTTTGCAGATGTCTACGTGTTGAAGCAATAGTGTTCTAATGCTTCTTAAAACGCGATATCGCAACTCATTTCTATGTTTCATGATAACTAATAATATTCATTGCCAAGTGTCATGTATACCTCGTATTCCTTTCAAAAAAATGTAAGTGCGACACTTCCATGCTAGGAAATAGCGTCTGCAGATATCTACGTATCGTAGCAATAGAGTTCTAATGCTGCTTAAAACGCGATATCGCACCTCATTTCTATGTACCATGATAAGGTGTAATATTCATTGTGCAGTGTTATGTGTACCTCGCATTCACTTCAAATGATTGTAAATGCGACACTTGCTTGCTAGGATATAGCGATGGCAGATGTCTACGTATCGAAGCAACAGAGTTCTAATGCTTCTTAAAACGAGATATCGCATCATATTTCTATGTTTTACGATAGGATATAATATTCTTTGCGGAGTGTCATGTATACCTCGTATTCCTTTCAAAAGATTGTAAATGCGACATTTCCTTGCAGGGAAATAGCGTTTGCAGATGTCTACGTGTTGAAGCAATAGTGTTCTAATGCTTCTTAAAACGCGATATCGCAACTCATTTCTATGTTTCATGATAAGGTATAATATTCATTCTGGAGTGTTATGTACACCTCGTATTCACAACAAAAGAATGTAAATGCGACACTTCCTTGCTAGGAAATAGCTTTTGCAGTCATCTACGTATCGTAGCAATAGAGTTCTAAGGCTTCTCAAAACGCGATATCGCATCGCATTTCTATGTTTCATGATAAGATATGATATTCATTTCGAAATGTCCTGTATACCTCGCATACACTACAAATGAATGTAAATGCGAACCTTCCTTGCTAGGAAGTAGCGTTTGCAGATGTCTACGAATCGAGCAATAGAATTCTAATGCTTCTGAAATTGCAATATCGCATCTCATTTCTAGGTTTCATGACAAGATATAATATACATCGTGCAGTGTTATGTATACCTCGTAATCACTTCAAATGAATGTAAATGCAATACTTCCTTTCTAGTAAATAGCGTTTCCAGATGTCTACGTATCGAAGCACTAGACTTCTAATGCTTCTTAGAACGAGTTATCGCATCTCATTTCTATGTTTCATGATAAGATATAATATTCACTGCGAAGTGTCATGTATACCTCGCATACAATTTAAATGAATGTAAATGCGACACATTCTTGCTAGGAAGTAGCGTTTCCAGATGTCTACGTATCGAAGCAATAGATTTCTAATGGTTCTTAAAACGGGATGTCGCATCTCTTTTCTATGTTTCATGATAAGATTTAATTTTAATTGCGAAGTGTCATGTATACTTCGTATTCACTTCAAAGGAATGTAAATGCGACAATTCCTTGCTAGGAAATAGCGTTTGCAGATGTCCAGGTATCGAAGCAATAGAGTTCTAATGCTTCTAAAAACGAGATATCGCATCTCATTTCTATGTATCATGGAAAGATACAATATTCACTGCGAAGTGTTAAGTATTCCTCGTATTCACTTCAAAAGAATGTAAATGCGACACTTCCTTGCTAGAATATTGGGATGGCAGATGTCTACGTATGGACGCAACAGATATCTAATGCTTCTTAAAAAGAGATATTGCATCTCATTTCTATGTTTCATGATAAGATATAATATTCATTGCGAAGTGTCATGTATACCTCGTGTTCACATCAAATGAATGTAAATGTGGCACATCCTTGCTAGTTAATAGCGTCTGCAGATGTCTGCATATCGTAGCAATTGGGTTCTAATGCTTCTTAAAATGCGATATCGCATCTCATTTCAATGTATCATGACAAGATATAATATTCATTGCGTAGTGTCAAGTATACCTCGCATTTACATCATATAAATGTAATTGCGACACTTCCTTGCTAGGAAATAGCGTTGGCAGATGTCTGCGTATCGAAGCAATAGAGTTCTAATGCTTCTTAAAACGAGATATCGCATCTCATTTCTATGTTTCATGATAAGATATAATATTCATTGCGAAGTTACATGTATACCTCGTATTCTCTTCAAAAAAATGTAAATGCGTCACTTCCTTGCCAGGAATTAGCGTTTGCAGATTTCTCTGTATCGAAGCAATAGAGTTCTAATGCTTCTTAAAACGGGATACCGCATCTCATTTCTATGTTTCTTGATAAGCTATAACATTCATTGTCGAGTGTTATGTATACCTCGTATTCACATGAAAAGAATGTTAATGCGACACTTCCTTGCTGGGAAATCGCGTTTCCAGATGTCTACGTATCGAAACAATGGAATTCTATGCTTCTTAAAACGAAATGTCGCACCTTACTTCTATGTTTCATGATAAGATATAATATTCATTGCGAAGTGTCATGTGCACCTCATATTCACTTCAAAAGAATGTAAATGCGACACTTCCTTGCTAGGAAATAGCGTTTGCAGATGTCTACGTATCGTAGCAATAGTGTTCTAATGCATCTTAAAACGCCATATCGCATCACATTTCTATGTCTCATGACAAGATATAATATTCATTGCGAAGTGTCATGTATACCTCGTATTCACTTCAAATGAATGTAAATGCGACACTTCCTTGCTAGGAAATAGCATTTGCAGATGTCTATGTATCGGAGCAATAGAGTTCTAATGCTACTTAAAACGGGATATCGCATCTCATTTCTATGTTTCATGATAAGATATAATATTCACTGCGAAGTGTCACTTATATCTCACATACACTTCAAATGAATGTAAATGCGACACTTCCTTCCTAGGAAATAGCGTTTGCAGATGTCTACGTATCGTAGCAATAGTGTTCTAATGCCTTTTAAATCGAGATATCGCATCTCATTTCCATGTTTCATGATAGGATATAATATTAATTTTGGAGTGTTGTTTATACCTTGCATTCACTTCAAAAGAATGTAAGTGTGACACTTCCTTGCAAGGAAGTAGCGTTTTCCGATGTCTACGTATCGAAGCAATAGATTTCTAATGTTTCTTAAAACGCGATATCGCATATCATTTCTATGTTTCATGATAAGATATAATATTCATTGCGAAGTGTCATGTATACCTCGTATTGGCTTCAAAAGAATGTAAATACGACACTTCCTTGCTAGGATATAGCGTTTGCAGATGTCTACGTATCGAAGCAATAGAGTCCTAATGCTTCTTAATTCGCGATATCGCATCTCGTTTCTATGTTTCATGATAAGATATAATATTCACTGCGAAGTGTCACTTATACCTCGCATACACTTCAAATGAATGTAAATGCGACACTTCCTTCCTAGGAAATAGCATTTGCAGATGTCTATGTATCGGAGCAATAGAGTTCTAATGCTACTTAAAACGGGATATCGCATCTCATTTCTATGTTTCATGATAAGATATAATATTCACTGTGGTGCGTTATGTATACCTCGTATTCACTTAACAAGAATGTAAATGCGACACTTCCTTGCTAGGAAATAGCATTTCCTGATGTCCACGCATCGAAGCAATAGAGATCTAATGCTTCTTACATTGTGATATCGCATTTCATTTCTATGTTTCATAATAACATATAATATTAAGTGGAAAGTGTCATGTATGCCTCGCATACACTTCAAATGAATGAAAATGCGAAAATTTCTCGCTAGAAAATAGCGTCTCTAGATGTCTACGTATCGAAGCAATAGAGTTCTGATGCTTCTTAAGACGCGATATCGCATCTCACTTCTATGGATCATGATAAGATATAATATTCATTGTGGAGTGTTATGTATACCTCGTATTCACTTAAAAAGAATGTAATTGCGATACTTCCTTGCTAGGAAATAGCGTTTGCAGACGTCTCCGTACCGAAGCAATAGAGATCGAATGCTTCTCAAATCGCGATATCGCATTTCATTTCTATGTTTCGTGATAAGATATAATATTCATTGCGAAGTGTCATGTATACCTCGTATCCACTTCAAACGAATGTAAATGCGACACTTCCGTGCTAGGAAATAGCGTTTGCACATGTCAACGTGTCGAAACAATACAGTCCTAATGCTTCGTAAAACGAGATGTCGCATCTCATTTCTATGTTTCATGATAAGATGCAATATCCATTGCGAAGTGACATGTATACCTCGTATTCACTTCAAAAGAATGTAAATGCGACTCTTCCTTGCTAGGAAATAGCGATGGCAGATGTCCACGTATCGAAGCCACAGAGTTCTGATGCTTCTTAAAACGCGATATCGCATCTCATTTCTATGTTTCATGATAAGATATAATATTCACTGCGAAGTGTCACTTATATCTCACATACACTTCAAATGAATGTAAATGCGACACTTCCTTCCTAGGAAATAGCGTTTGCAGATGTCTATGTATCGGAGCAATAGAGTTCTAATGCTACTTAAAACGGGATATCGCATCTCATTTCTATGTTTCGTGATAAGGTATAATATTCATTGTGGTGTGTTATGTATACCTCGTATTCACTTTAAAAGAATGTAAATGCGACTCTTCCTTGCGACTAAATATCGCTTGCAGATGTCTACGTATCGTAGCAATAGAGTTCTGATGCTTCTTAAAACGCGATATCGCATCTCATTTCTATGTTTCGTGATAAGATATAATATTCATTGCGAAGTGTCATTTATACCTCGTATTCACTTCAAAAGAATGTAAATCCGACACTTCCTTGCTATTAAATAGCGTTTGCAGATGTCTACTTATCGTAGCAATAGTCTTCTAATGCCTTTTAAATCGAGATATCGCATCTCATTCCCATGTTTCATGATAGGATATAACATTAATTTTGGAGTGTTGTTTATACCTTGCATTCACTTCAAAAGAATGTAAGTGTGACACTTCCGTGCAAGGAAGTAGCGTTTGCAGATGTCTACGTATCGTAGCAATAGTGTTCTAATGCCTTTTAAATCGAGATATCGCATCTCATTTCCATGTTTCATGATAGGATATAATATTAATTTTGGAGTGTTGTTTATACCTTGCATTCACTTCAAAAGAATGTAAGTGTGACACTTCCTTGCAAGGAAGTAGCGTTTTCCGATGTCTACGTATCGAAGCAATAGATTTCTAATGTTTCTTAAAACGCGATATCGCATATCATTTCTATGTTTCATGATAAGATATAATATTCATTGCGAAGTGTCATGTATACCTCGTATTCGCTTCAAAAGAATGTAAATACGACACTTCCTTGCTAGGATATAGCGTTTGCAGATGTCTACGTATCGAAGCAATAGAGTCCTAATGCTTCTTAATTCGCGATATCGCATCTCATTTCTATGTTTCATGATAAGATATAATATTCATTGCGAAGTGTCTTGTATACCGCGCATACACTTCAAATGAATGTAAATGCGACACTTCCTTGCTAGGAAATAGCGATTGCAGATGCGTACCTATCGTAGCCGTAACGTTCTAATGCTTCTCAAAACGCGATATCGCGTCTCATTTCTATGTTTCATGATAAGATATAATATTCACTGCGAAGTGTCACTTATACCTCGCATACACTTCAAATGAATGTAAATGCGACACTTCCTTCCTAAGAAATAGCGTTTGCAGATGTCTATGTATCGGAGCAATAGAGTTCTAATGCCACTTAAAACGGGATATCGCATCTCATTTCTATGTTTCATGATAAGATATAATATTCACTGTGGAGCCTTATGTATACCTAGTATTCACTTAGCAAGAATGTAAATGCGACACTTCCCTGCAAGGAAATAGCGTTTTCCGATGTCTACGTATCGAAGCAATAGATTTCTAATGTTTCTTAAAACGCGATATCGCATATCATTTCTATGTTTCATGATAAGATATAATATTCATTGCGAAGTGTCATGTATACCTCGCATTCGCTTCAAAAGAATGTAAATACGACACTTCCTTGCTAGGAAATAGCGTTTGCAGATGTCTACGTATCGAAGCAATAGAGTCCTAATGCTTCTTAATTCGCGATATCGCATCTCATTTCTATGTTTCATGATAAGATATAATATTCATTGCGAAGTGTCTTGTATACCTCGCATACACTTCAAATGAATGTAAATGCGACACTTCCTTGCTAGGAAATAGCGTTTGCAGATGTCTACGTATCGTAGCAGTTGAGTTCTAATGCTTCTTAAATCGCGATATCGCATCTCATTTCTGTGTTTCATGATAAGATACAATATCCATTGTGCAGTGTTATGTATATCTCGTCTGCACTTCAAATGAATGTAAATGCGACACTTCCTTGCTAGTAAATAGCTTTTGGAGATGTCTGCGTATCGATACAATAGAGTTCTAATGCTTTTTAAATCCCGATATCGCATCTCATTTCTATGTTTCATGATAAGATATAATATTCATTGCGAAGTGTCATGTATACCTAGTCTTCACTTCAAACGAATGTAAATGCGACATTTCCTTGCTAGGAAATAACGTTTTCTGATGTCTACGTATCGTAGCAATAGAGTTCCATGCTTCTTAAAACGTGAAATCGCATCTCTTTTCTATGTTTCGTGATAAGATATAATATACATTGTGCAGTCTCATGTATACCTCGTAATCACCTCAAAAGAATGTAAATGCGACACTTCCTTGTTTTGAAATTGCGTTTGCAGATGTCTACGTGTCGCACAAATAGAGTTCTAATGCTTGTTAAATTGCGATAACGCATCTCATTTCTATGTTTCATGATAAGATATAATATTCATTGTGGAGTGTCATGTATACCTCGTATTCACTTCAAAACAATGTAAATGCGACACCTCCTTGCTAGGAAATAGCGTTCGCAGATGTCTACGTATCGAAGCAATAGAGATCCAATGCTTCTTACATCGTCAAATGGCATCTCATTTCTATGTTTCATGATAAGTTATAATATTCATTCCGAAGTGTCATGTATACTTCGTATTCACTTCAAAAGAATGTAACTGCGACACTTCCTTGCTATTAAATGGCGTTTGCAGATGTCTGCGTATCGAAGCAGTAGATTTCCAATGCTTCTTAAAACGCGAAATCGCATCTCATTTCTATGTCTCATGATAAGATATAATACTCATTGCGAAGTGTTAACTATACCTCGTATACACTCCAAATGAATGTAAGTGCGAAACTTCCTTCCTAGGAAATAGCGTTTGCAGTTGTCTACGTATCGAAGCAATAGAGTTCTGATGCTTCCTAAATCGCGATATCGCATTTCATTTCTATGTTTCGTGATAAGATATAATATTCATTGCGAAGTGTCATGTATACCTCGTATCCACTTCAAACGAATGTAAATACGACACTTCCTTGCTAGGAAATAGCGTTTGCAGATGTCTACGTATCGAAGCAATAGAGTCCTAATGCTTCTTAATTCGCGATATCGCATCACATTTCTATGTTTCATGATAAGATATAATATTCATTGCGAAGTGTCTTATATACCTCGTACTCGCTTCAAAAGAATGTAAATGCGACACTTCCGTGCTAGGAAATAGCGTTTGCACATGTCAACGTGTCGAAACAATACAGTTCTAATGCTTCGTAAAACGAGATGTCGCATCTCATTTCTATGTTTCATGATAAGATACAATATCCATTGCGAAGTGACATGTATACCTCGTATTCACTTCAAAAGAATGTAAATGCGACTCTTCCTTGCTAGGAAATAGCGATGGCAGATGTCCACGTATCGAAGCCACAGAGTTCTAATGCTTCTTAAAACGCGATATCGCATCTCATTTCTATGTTTCATGATAAGATATAATATTCACTGCGAAGTGTCATTTATATCTCACATACACTTCAAATGAATGTAAATGCGACACTTCCTTCCTAGGAAATAGCGTTTGCAGATGTCTACGTATCGTAGCATTAGAGTCCTACTGCATCTCAAAACGCGATATCGCATCTCATTTATATGTTTCATGATAGGATGTAATATTCATTGCGAAGTGTCTTGTATACCTCGCATACACTTCAAATGAATGCAAATGCTACACTTCCTTGCTAGGAAATAGCGTTTGCAGATGTCTACGTATCGTATCATTAGAGTTCTAATGCTTCTCAACACGCGATATTGCATCTCATTTCTACGTTTCATGATAAGATATAATACTCATTGCGAAGTGTTATGTATACCTCGCTTACACTTCAAATGATTGTAAATGCGACACTTCCTTGCTAGGAAATAGCGTACGCAGATGTCTGCGTATCGAAGCAATATATTTCTAATGCTCCTTAAAAGGCGATATCGCATCTCGCTTCTATGTTTCATGATAAGATATAATATTCACTGTGGAGTGTTATGAATACCACGTATTCACTTCAAAAGAATGTAAGTGCGACACTTCCTTGCTAGGAAATAGCTTTTGCTGATGTCTACGTATCGTGGCAATAGAGTTCTAATACTTCTTGAAACGCGATATCGAATCTCATTTCTATGTTTCATGATAAGATATGATATTCATTGGGAAGTGTCACTTATACCACGCATACACTTCAAATGAATGTAAATGCCAAACTTCCTTCCTAGGAAATAGCGTATCGAAGCAATAGAGTTCTACTGCTTCTTAAAATGGGATGTCGAGTCTCATTTCTATGTTTCATCATAAGATATAACATTCATTGCGAAGTGTCATGTATACCACGTATTCACTTCAAAAGAAAGTAAATCCGACACTATCTTGCTAGGAAATAGCGTTGGCAGGTGTCTACATATCGCAGCAATAGTTCTAGTGCTTCTTAAATCGCGATTCGCATCTCATTTCTATGTTTCGTGGTAAGGTACAATATTCACTATGGAGTGTTATGTATACCCAGTAGACACTTCAAAAGAATGTAAATGCGTCACTTCTTTGCTATTAAATAGCGTTTGCAGATGTCTACGTATCGAAGCAGCAGATTTCTAATGCTTCATAAAACAAGATATCGCAACTCATTTCCATGTTTCATGATGAGATATAATATTCATTGTGGAGTATTATGTATTCCTGGTATTCACTTCAAAAGAATGTAAATGCGACACTTCCTTTCCAGGAAATAGCGCTTGCAGGTGTCTACGTATCGTAGCATTAGAGTTCTAATGCTACTAAAAACGCGATATCGCATCTCATTTCTATGACTCATGAAAAGCTATAATATTCATTGCGAAGTGACATGTATACCTCGTATACACTTCAAATGGATGCAAATGCGACACTTGCTTCCTAGGAAATAGCGTTAGCAGATGTCTAAGTATCGTAGCATTAGAGTTCTAATGCTTCTTAAAACGCGATATCGCATCTCATTTCTATGTTTCGTGACAAGATATAATGTTCATTGTGGAGTGTTATGTATACCTCGCTTACACTTCAAATGATTGTAAATGCGACACTTCCTTGCTAGGAAATAGCGTACGCAGATGTCTGCGTATCGAAGCAATATATTTCTAATGCTCCTTAAAAGGCGATATCGCATCTCATTTCTATGTTTCATGATAAGATATAATATTCCTTGCGAATTGTCATGTATAACTCGCATACACTTCAAATGAATATAAATGCGACACTTCTTTGCTAGGAAATAGCGTTTGCAGATGTCTACGTATCGTAGCATTAGGATTTTAATGCTTCTCAAAACGCGATATCGCATCTCATTTCTATGTTTCGTGATAAGATATAATATTCATTGTGGAGTTTTATGTATACCTCGTACTCACTTCAAAAGAATGTAAATGCGACACTTCCTCGCTACTAATTAGCGTTTGTGGATGACTACGTATCGTAGCAACAGAGTTCGAATGCTTCTTAAAACGCGATATCGCATCTCATTTCTATGTTTCATGATAAGATATAATATTCACTGCGTAGTGTCATATATACCTCGTATTCAGTTCAAACGAATGTAAATGCGGCACTTCCTTGCTAGAAAGTAGCATATGAAGATGTCTACGTATCGATGCAATAGAATTCTAATGCTTTCTAAATCAAGGTATCGCTTCTCATTTCTATGTTTCATGATAAGATATAATATTCATTGTAGAGTGTTATGTATACCTCGTATTCACTTCAAAGGAATGTAAATGCGACACTTCCTTGCTAGGAAATAGCGTTTGCAGATGTCTACGTATCGTAGCAGTAGAGTTCTAATGCTCCTTAAATCGCGATATCGCATCTCATTTCTGCGTTTCATGATAAGATACAATATCCATTGTGCAGTGTTATGTATATCTCGTCTGCACTTCAAATGAATGTAAATGCGACACTTCCTTGCTAGTAAATAGCTTTTGGAGATGTCTGCGTATCGATGCAATAGAGTTCTAATGCTTCTTAAATCCCGATATCGCATCTCATTTCTATGTTTCATGATAAGATATAATATTCATAGCGAAGTGTCATGTATACCTAGTCTTCACTTCAAACGAATATAAATGCGACATTTCCTTGCTAGGAAATAACGTTTTCTGATGTCTACGTATCGTAGAAATAGAGTTCCAAGCTTCTTGAAACGCGATATCGCATATCAATTCTATGTTTTATGATAAGATATAATACTCATTGCGAAGAGTTATGCATACCTCGTATACACTTCAAATGAATGTAAGTGCGATACTACCTTGCTAGGAAGTAGTGTTTGCAGTTGTCTACGTATCGAAGCAATAGAGTTATAATGCTTCTTAAATCGCGATATCGCATCTCATTTATGTGTTTCATGATAAGATACAATATCCATTGTGCAGTGTTATGTATATCTCGTCTGCACTTCAAATGAATGTAAATGCGACACTTCCTTGCTAGTAAATAGCGTTTGGAGATGTCTGCGTATCGACGCAATAGAGTTCTAATGCTTCTTAAATCCCGATAACGCATCTCATTTCTATGTTTCATGATGAGATATAATATTCATTGTGGAGTATCATGTATACCTCGTATTCACTTCAAAACAATGTAAATGCGACACTTCCTTGCTAGGAAATAGCGTTCGCAGATGTCTACGTATCGAAGCAATAGAGATCCAATGCTTCT